>NC_137153.1:119973169-120573169 GCF_951394435.1 Stenella coeruleoalba
GTTTCTACATTTTAGGGTCTTCTATTGATATATAAAAAGGCTTTGTAAATGTCGAACACTAATACTGTTTTTGGTTAGGTGGGTTACAAATATAGTTCTTCACGTTGTGTTCTGTTTAATGAACAAAAGTTCTGAATTTAAATACAGGCAGTGAAATCCAGATTTACCCTTTTGGTATTGGCTGCTTTGGTAGGGTTTGTGAAATCCTTTCCTATCCTGAAGTCGTAAATATATCACCCTATATCATTTTCTAACAGTTGTACAATTTTCCTTTTTTGTTTTGTTTTGTTTGTTTCTGTTCGTTTTTGTTTTTTGGGTTTTTTTGTGGTACGCGGGCCTCTCACTGTTGTGGCCTCTCCCGTTGCGGAGCACAGGTTCCGGACGCGTAGGCTCCGGACGCGCAGGCTCAGCGGCCATGGCTCACGGGCCCAGCCACTCCGCGGCATGCAGGATCTTCCCGGACCGGGGCACGAACCCGTGTCCCCTGCATCGGCAGGCAGACTCTCAACCACTGCGCCACCAGGGAAGCCCCCAATTTTGCCTTTTAATTAGGATCTTTAATTAACTTTTCAACATACTGTGAGATGGCCGGAGTCCAGTTTATTTTATTTATTTATTTGTCTATGGACAGCAAACCACCCTTTAACAATTCATTTAAAAGTCCATTTTTTCCTCTCTTGATCTGCAGTGCTGTCTTCTCCACAAATCCAGGTTCCAGATAAGTCTGTTTATGAGATCTCTGTTCTGTGCCATTGGTCTTTTTGTTTGTTCCTGCAGTGTTTTAAGGCCTAATTACTTTAGTTTTGTAATAATCCTTGAGATCTAGAAGGCTAAATTCTCCCACAATGTTTTCTTTCAGGAACATCTCTATTACCTATGTTTCCTTAATCTTCTGTATAAATATTCAAATATGAAATTTTTTAAGTTGCACTCACATACTCATGTACACACACACACACACATGCATACGTTAAGAGTTTTATTAGAATTGCATTATCAATAGATGAATTTGGGAAGAATTGACGTGATACTCTATCATTCCCAAACATAACAGCTCTCCATTTATTTAGATTTTCTTCCAAGTCTCTTACTACAGTTTGTAATTTTCTCCACAATAAAAGTATTGCACACAGTTTATTAGATTCATTTCCAAGTATTTTCTATCTTAAGTGTTATTATTAATGGTACATTTTACCAGTATTTTATTAAAGTATAGTTAAATAGGGTAAAATGCAAAAATCTTTAGTGTACATCTCAATAAATTGTACATGTTTGCACCCACATGACCACTACCGAGATCAAATATGTGACTTTTCCATCACTGCGGAAGCTTCTGTCCTGACTTTTCAGTCAACACCCACCCCCAGAGGTAACTACTATTATCAGTTTGGTCACTGAAGATTAGCCTTGCCTCTTCGTGAATTTCAAATAAATGAGATTATGCAGTATTTGTCCTTTTGTGTCTCGGGATAATTTTGAAACCCATCCTTGTTGCTGTGTGTATCAGTAGTTTGGTTTTTCTCTTTTTACTCCTGAAAAGTATTCCACTTGTCCACGTACCCCAGTGTGTTCATCCCTCCCCTTTGGTGGGTATTTGAGTTGTTTCCAGTTTGAGGCTACTAGGGAAACAGCTCCTATAAAATTTTTGTGCCATGTTATTATTACCTTGTTTGAAGTAGTTCTCTACGAGTGATGGCTGGGTTCTCTTCAGTTTAGATCAGAATGGTGTGTGTGTTTGCATCTCATTATAGCTTCACACGTGCACTTCTCTGGTGACTGATGATGGTGAATATCTTCTCATGTTATTAGCTATGCAGTAACTTTTATTAGGAAGTTTTGTTAATTATTTTGTCGATTTTTAAACTTGGGATACCTACCTGTTTATTAATGGGCTGTACTGTTCTTTATATATCCCGGTCCAAACTCTTTGCAGATGTGTATAACACAGACATTTCCTCCCTATCTGCCCACTGCCTTTCTAATTTCTTGGCAGTATTTTTTGAACATGGGAGGTTTAAATTTTTGATTAAATCTGATAGATCAATTATTAGTTTGATGCTTAATGACTTTCGTATCTTGTTTAAGGGATCTTTACTTACACCCGGGTCGTAAAGATGTTCCCTGATGTTACCTTTCAGAGACTTTATAGTTCTAGCTTTCACATTAGCTTTGTGATTCACCTCAAAATAGTTTTGTTCACGTGGTGCACTAAGAGTCAAGGTTGTTTTTTATTGTATCCGTAGCCATTTACCTCAACACCATTTACTGAGAAAAATCTCATTGTCCCAACTCAATTCATTTGGTGTCTCTGTGAGTCTATTTCTAGAGTCTCTATGTTCTATTCTTTTTTTTTTTTTTTTTTTTGCGTTACGCAGGCCTCTCACTGTTGTGGCCTCTCCCATTGTGGAGCACAGGCTCCGGATGCGCAGGCTCAGCGGCCATGGCTCACGGGCCTAGCCGCTCCGCGGCATGTGGGATCTTCCCGGACCGGGGCACGAACCTGTGTCCCCTGCATCGGCAGGCGGACTCTCAACCACTGCGCCACCAGGGAAGCCCTATTCTTTTTTTTTAATATACATTTATTTATTTATGGCTGTGTTGGGTCTTTTTTGCTGCGTGTGGGCTCTCTCTAGTTACGGCGAGCGGGGGCTACTCTCTGTTGCAGTGCACGGGCTTCTCATTGCGGTGGCTTCTCTTGTTGTGGAGCACGGGCTCTAGGCACACGAGCTCAGTAGTTGTGGCTCGCGGGCTCTAGAGCGCAGACTCAGTAGTTGTGGTGCACGGGCTTAGTTTCTCTGCGGCATGTGGGATCTTCCCAGACCAGGGCTCAAACCCGTGTTCCCTGCATTGACAGGCAGATTCTTAACCACTGCACCACCAGGGAAGCCCAAGAGTCTCTATGTTATATTCTTGTGCCAAAATCACAGTGTCCTGAGGACTGTTAACTTTATGAAGAGTCTTGAAATTTGAGAGTGTAAATTCTTCAAAATTTTCTTCTTCTCAACAATTATTTTGGTCATTTATTCTAGGCCCTTTTCATTTCCACTTACATGTTTAAAAAAGATGAAACCTTTTTGTTAGCCCATGCTCATCCTGTATCAACTTTTCAGTTAAATGTATACTTTAGAAACTACAATGTGTATTCTTGATTTATTATAGCCATTGAAACATATCACAGTCTAAATGCTAAAAAGTCAAAACAAAATCTTAAAAATAGCCTGTGGGTGGTGGTGGGGAAAAGGTAGGAGGCATTTTATCTTCAAAGGAGCAACAGCAAGCATGTTGGCTGACTTTTCCACAAAACTATGGAAACCAAAAGACAATGGAATGACGTCTTTTAAGCACTTAAAGAAAAAAGTGCCAATAAAGAATTCTATAGCCAGTGAAAATATCTTCACAATTTGAGATGAGATAAAGATGTTTCCATACAATAAAAAAGAAAGCTAGTATTCCAGATGGACTATAGTTCCAGGTGGAATCACAGAACTACAGGAAGGAATGAAGACAGCCCCAAAAGGTAACATGTGGATAATTAGCAGCAAATATTTATTTAAGACAAGACTAATAGTAATGTCTTCTTGGTATTATAACGCTGGGAAAAGCAAAATATTTGGCAACAGTAGCACAAAAGGCATGGAGGTGTAAGTGGGGTTAAACTGATGGAAAGTTCTTGCATTTGCAGTGAGGAAGGGAGTTATCCTAGTGAAGTTTTTTTGCCTTAAAGTCAATTTATCAGATATTAATATAACTCTTTCTTTTCTGTTACTGCGTACTTGGTCTCCTAACTTTCACTCTTTCAACCTCTCTGTATCCTCATGCTACAGGTATGTTTCTTTTAAACAGCTTATAATTGGATTTTTAAAAAAATACACTTTGGCCATTTTTATCTTTAATGGAGGTTTTAGACTATTTACATTCATTTTAATTAGTGATATATGGTTTTATTTTCATCATTTATTTTGTATTTTTTATCTTGCCTTTTTTGTTTCTTTTTCTTCTATTTGATTGAATATTTAATTCTAATTTTCCCTTTATAGTTATACACACTCTTTATTTTATAATTGGCTACCTTAGACCTTTTAACATATATGTTGAACTTATCAAAATTCAAGGTCAATCCATATATTTACCCTACTCCCAAACAATAAAGATTTAAAACTCTTTGACTCAGACTGTTCCTTCCTGACTTTTCTATTCTATTATGGTAATTTTTTTGACCCAATAAAGTATTTTTATTGCTCTTCACAGTCAATGTCTAATTACCTTTGCTGCATATGTACTTTGGTCACCATTTCTCCTTGCACCTAATCTCCCACCTGAGATTGCTTTCATTTTGCCTGACATGCATCCTCTAGAATTTCTTCGAGGGGAGATTTATTAATAGAGACACTTTTATTTTTCCTGCATTCTTGAAAGATATTTCCTTTGGGTATACATATTCAAGGTAAATAATCACATTTTTGCCATGGAATAATGATTCCATTTTCTTCTGGTGACCACTGTTGATACTGATGAAGTAGATGTCAGTCCAATTGCCATTCCTTTGTGGAATATTTGTCTTTTCTCTTTGATACTTTTATTTTTTTTAATTAATTAATTAATTTATTTTTGGCTGCATTAGGTCTTCATTGCTGCTCGCGGGCTTTCTCTAGTTGCGACGAGCAGGGGCTACTCTTCATTGTGGTGCATGGGCTTCTAGGCACACAGGCTTCAGTGGTTGTGGCACATGGGCTCAGTAGTTGTGGCTCGCAGGCTCTAGAGCGCAGGCTCAGTAGTTGTGGCGCACAGGCTTAGTTGCTCTGCGGCATGTGGATCTTCCTGGACCAGGGATCGAACCCTTGTCCCCTGCAGTGGCAGATGGATTCTCAACCATGGTGCCACCAGGGAAGTCCCTCTTTGGTCCTTTTAATATATTCTTTTATACTTTAGGGCTCTGCACTTTCACTCACATGTCTTTGAATATTGAGAGGTTTTTATATGTCCTGTTTGGATTTGATGGGCTTGATGAACATGAAGATTGGTATCTTTTTATCAGTTCTTGGAATTCTTGGCCATTATTTCACCAAATATTGTGTCTACTCTGTATGATTAGAATTGAGTTAAACCTTCTCACTCTATTCCCATAATTCTTATCTCTCATTTATAGCTTCTGCTCCTTTTCTCTCGGTGCTACTTTCAGGGTAATTTCTACAACTCTATCTCCCAGTTTATTGATTCTCTCTTTAACTGTGTCTAATCTGTGGTTAAACCCATCCATTGAGTTTTTAATTTCAGTTGAAATTATTTTCATTTACAGTGATTATATTTGGCTTCTTTTCCAAATTTGCTTGGTCATTTCTTTAAATACTCTCCTGCTCCTTACCCATATTTCAGTCTCCTCTTTATTTCTTTAAACATGTTAAGCATACTTATATTCTTTTCAATACTTCCTATATGTGAGGTCCAGTGTGTCTGATTCTTACAGTTGCTGCATTTTGCTTTTTGTTTTTCATTTGGGTCTTATTCATGGGGCCCTGTTTCCTTGTGTGTAATGTGATTCTGATTGTGAACTCAAGCCCCTTGTAGTGGGTTTATTTGGGGGATTTTTTTGAGGCCTGATTTCAAGGTGAGTTTCCCCAGACAGGGTTTATATTCCCTTCCTTCAAGTACATCACAGTGCTGCCCACCCACAACCACTCATCCCATGACCACTCTAAACTAAATTTTCAGGTTGAGACTCTTTGGATCATCCAGGTAGTGTGAACTTGGGCTGAAAAGCATGTGTGGACTGGCTTATGGTTATAAATTCTCAGGGAGAATTTTTTCTCCACTCAATGCCAAATTCTTTATAGACAGTTTTCCTGGCTTCGCCGGGGGGACCTTGGGGGTATGTTTAATAATGCAGATGTGAGTCCCTTGGAGTTTTAGCAATAGACTCCGTTAGAATCGCCTCAATAGACAGGCTGTGGCCTTTCAGTGTCCACTGCCTCTTGGAAGGCCATGAACCCAGAAGCTGGTGTTCACCTAAGGTCCTCATGGTGAAGGCCCATTTTGGTGCATAGGTGCCCACTTGTACTGAGTTATTTTGCCACAGAGAATCCCTTCATTCCTGCCAGGAGGGCATTTTGACAAAGTGATTCTAAAATTAACCTCGAATAAATGAATGAGAATAGTAGCCAAGGCCTTTGGGGAAAAATCATAGTGTCATGATACACGCTGTCCCGCATTTTGATAGTTAATTGTATGTGTCAACTTGATAATTGTATGTGTCTAAGGGATGCCCAGATAGTTATTAAAATATTATTTATGGGAGTGTCTGGTGTTTCTGGAAGACATTAACATTTACATTTGTAGACTGAGTAAAGAAGATGGCCCTCCCCAATGCACGGAGACGTCATCCAATCCATCAGGGGCCTGAATAGAACAAAAAGGTGGAGGAAGGGAGAATTTGCCCTCTGCTTGACTTGGGACATCCATCTTCTCCTGTCCTCAGACATTAGCATTCCTGGGTCTTGGGTCTTGAGACTCAGACTGGGTTTTACACCATTCTCCCCTCCCCCACCCCAGTTCTCAGGCTTTTGAGCTCAGACTGAATTACACCATCAGCTTTCCTGGTTCTCCAGCTTGAAGGCAGATCCTGGAACTTCTCAGCCTCTATATAGTGTGACCCAATTACTATAATAAAGTTGTGTGTATACACATACATATATCCTCGGTGATTTTAAATGTATGACACCAGCTCATGTCACAGCTAGTAAGAATCAGTAAGAATGCACAAAAGGTCTAGGAACAGACTGTGTAAGAGGAGGTTTTCAAATAAGTGGAGCTAGAAAAGATTCTTCACCAAAGAGCCAAGAGCTGGATAACCAGTTAGTCATTTAGGAAAACGGCCAACTAGAGTTCCATCTTACGCCAAAACAGAGTCCAGATGAATCAGAGCGGAATGTAAAAAGTGAAGACATGAAACAACATTAAAAGTAGAGGACAATCGTTACACAATCTCCAGGTAGGAAAGACATTTGTAAGCATAAAAAGCAAAGGGAAAAAGCATTAAAAATATATTTAAACCTCCATCAGTAACAACAACAAAAAAAGAACTTGATGAATCACAGTAAAGGGCCAAGGCAAGCTGGAGAAACCTCTGGAAACGACACGAGAGAAATGTTCATGTTCCTGGCCTTTAAGGAACTATTACCAATTCATAAAGCAAAGGTGTCAAATGACATGAACGGAAAATTAACACCAAAAGTGCTCAAGAAACTTTTGAAATAAACATCCAAGTTCACTAGTAATCAAAGGAGGGTACATGGAAAGAGCATAGCTTCCAGACTCATCAAGATTTTGTCACTGATAGTCCTCAGCATTGGTGAGCTTTCGGGTGGATGAACGTTGCCTATCCTGATGGCAAACTGCATTGCCATTTCTGAGGACAATGTGTCCAGGGCTCCAAAAGGATTCCAACACTTTTGACTCAGCAAGCCCCTAGGTAAATCCATGACAGTACGACAGTTACCAGCAAAATGATACAAAACAGACAATCAATACCCAAAATAGAAACTGGATAAATATATTATGGTATGTCCAAAGGATATGACACATGATGAGCCAAGTATGAAAAATAAGGCTTTGGGCTTCCCTGGTGGCGCAGTGGTTGGGAGTCCGCCTGACGATGCAGGGGACACGGGTTCGTGCCCCGGTCCGGGAGGATCCCGCGTGCCGTGGAGTGGCTGGGCCCGTGAGCCATGACCACTGAGCTTGTGCGTCCAGAGCCTGCCCTCTGCAACGGGAGAGGCCGCAGCAGTGAGAGGCCTGTGTACCACTAAATAAATAAATAAGGCTTTGGATAAAGGCAACACAATGGACAAAGATAGTCTTTCAACAAATGGTGCTGGAACAACTGAACAGCCACGTGCAAAAAAGAAAAAAAAAAAAGAATTTAAACACAGACCATCATGGAAACTATGTCAAAATGGATTACAGACTTAAATGTAAAATGCAAAATTATAAAACCCCTAGAAGATAACACAGGAGAAAATCTAGATGACCTGGGGTACAGTGATGACCTTTTATATAAAACACCAAATCATAATCCATGCAAGAAAGAATTGATAAGCTGGACTTTATTAAAATTAAAAACCTGCTCTGCAAAAAAGAATGTGACGAGAACGAGAAGACAGGTCACAGACAGGGAGAAAATATTTGCAGAGACGCATCTGATGAAGGACTGTTACCCAAAATATACAAAGGACTCTTAAAACTCAGCCATCAGAAAAGGAACAACCTGATTGAAAATGGGGAAAAGACATGAACAGAAACCTCACCAAAGAAGGTAAACGGATGACAGATAAGCATAAAAGATGCCCCGCCTCCTACGTCACGAGGGAAACGCAAATCAAAACAATTATGCCATGAGATACCTCTATGTACCTGTGAGAATGGCCAAAATCACAAACACTGACGACACCAAATGCTGGGGAGGCTGTGGAGCGGCAGGAACTCACTCACGGCTGATGCGTGCAAGGCAAAACGATACAGCCGCTTTGGAAGACGATTTGGAGTTTTCTTTCAGAGCCAAACACACTCTGACAGTATCATCCAGCAATCACGCTCCTTGATATTTATCCAAATGAACTGGAAACATATCCACACAGAAACTGGCACGCAGATGTTTATAGCACATTTATTCATAATTGCCAAAACTTGGAAGCAACCAAGATGTCCTTCAGAAAGTGAATGGATAAATCAACGGTGGTCCATCCAGACCATGGAATAATATTCAGCACTAAAAAGAAATTAGCTATCAAGTCATAAAAAGACATGCAGGAGGCTTAAATGCACGTTAGTAAGTGAAAGAAGTCGATCTGAAAAGGCTTCAGACTATGTGATTCCAGCTATATGACGTTCTGGAAAAGACAAAACTATGGAGACGGTAAAAACATCAGTGGTTGCCAGGGGGTGGAGGGGGATGAATAGATGGGGGAGTTTCAGGACAGTGAAATTACTCCATACGAAACAGTAATGATGGACAGGTGTCATCGTATATCTGCCCAAATCCATGAATGGCCACCACCAAGAGTGACCTCGGTGTAAACTATGGGCTTTCGGTGATAATGACAGGTCCACATAGGTCCATCCGTTGTAACCAGCTACCACTCTGGTGGGAGATGGTGAGAGTGGAGGAGGGTTGTAAGTAGAGTGTGGGGGGAGGAGGGATACGGCTGATCTCTGTACTTCCTACTCCGTTTTGCAGTGCACCTAACACTGCTTTGAAAAATAAAGCTTATTAACGCAAAAATTTAAAAATAAAGGGGAAGAATCAGGGTCTATCTAGCCGCAGGGAAACTGCCCATGACGCCCCTTAGCACATACCACACAGTAGGTCCCAGTTTTGCAAGAGTTCCCACGGGGAAGCTGCTCCCCGTCACCTCCTCTGGTGGGTCCCTCTCCTGTGATCCTTCGTGGGCCGCACAGTGGCTGCATCGTTGCTCCCCCGATGGCTCAGAGACCCGCAGAGACCGCCGCTTCTCTGTGGCCTTTATCTCTCATCGCTCTGCTGTGGAGCAGGGGTGATACCCCACTCCAGATAAAAGCTCAGTAGAAAACGGCCGGTTTTCACTGGCATGAGGAAATCAAACAGCCACTAACCAGACAGGGGTTATTCATCTCTTTACCAGCACTGCTAGCACGTGGAGTCCTCCCGGGGGACCGCCTTGCTGGGGGATGGCAATGTGTCCTCGGCTAGCACAAGGGATGGACCACCCACCTCCACTCTGGCCAGTATTTTCTTTCTCTAAGAAGAAAAGCGACAGCAATGGGAAGAAGAGCTAATCCACGGTCTTTGTCAGCAAACGGCAATATTATGGACCGTCAGCTGTCCTGCGGGGTCAGATAACTACTGGGCTTGTCAAATAAAATCAGTCTAAACGGATTTACCAAGAGCCGTCTGAGACGCCGGGAGTCATCCAGGCTCTTAGCCATGTCCTCCTCCCCGATGCGGACGGTGCTTCATGCAGGAAGAATGCGGTGCGTGTTTTCCCAGCTTCCTTCTCGGGCTGCCACCAAAGGTGGGAGTAGGGCAGCCTCTGGGAAGCACAGACTCCTCAGCTTTCAGAAATTCCACAAGTCAATCTGGGACGTGAATCACGCTTCAGGTTTGGAAAAAGTTGCAGAACCAAAGCCGACGGAGGTTCAGGGCCACCCCACCGCGGTGGCAGGCCATGGGGGTGGGCGGGGGCGGTTCTGGAGGCTGGTTGGGCTGAGTCCCTATCTGTTCCATCTGGGGGTGGCAGTGGGGGCTGTCAAGCTATAGACAGCATTTAGTCACAGGTCAGCTTTTCCCCAAACTGGATTCATCCCGTTAACTCCCTCAAACCAGAAACATGGCCGTTGAGTCCTGGTTCTACAATTCTCTGAGGAGCCTCAAATGATTTCTTGGGGCGTCCTGGAATTCCATGAATAAAACCATTCCTTAAGCAAGCACACAGAAACCCTGGAGTGAATTGTCACTGAAAACTTCTGGAATGTTGGTGAGAGACCAGGACGGGGGATGGGAGAGTCTCCCTACCCAATAGTCAACGGTGTCCCAGTAATCTAGCTGAGGAGTGAAGTAGCCCTTGCAAGGTGAAAGGTCACGTTTTCCTTTTATAAACAGAAAAACTGAGGCCCAAACACGGCATAGGAAGCCCCCCACACCCAGGTCTCAGAGTATCATACAACACAAACCACTCACATGCATCTAGTCCAGAAATGTTCACTCTTCCATTTACTCCCTAAAGACCTTCCAAACACATGTATGCATTTTTCAACTTTATAACCAAAATGCACAAGGATTCGCATGGAACGAATGTGTCACTGCCACCCCCCACCTCGTGACCTCCCCTCAGCGAGTGTCCCCATCTGGCTCTCTTGAAGGGCTGGAGCGCACCCTTCAGGAATATCTTTGGAGAAGGACACGTTGCCTATAGGAGGATGACTTCCTGTTGCCACCTCGCAAGGTTAACGGGCATGGACGGGCATGGAATTTAGGGTCAGGACCTTTATCTTTCAAGTTCACTAGGATGTTGGTCCAGTCGGCGTTTTGTACTGCAGAGAAATCTTGAAATCAACTTGGCTTCTGCTCCTTTGTACAGAAACATTTTTCTCCATCCTGCGAGGATGGAATCATAAGAAGGGGCCTCGGGTCATTCCCAGGGAAAAAAAGGAGCAAATCAGCCCAGATTCCCCCCCACCCCAATCTCCCAGCGTCCTGCTTTGGGTCAAAGGCCAGCCTTGGGTCAGATAACCTTGACTTTGTTCTGCCGCTAGTTGGGTCCATGACCTTGAGAAGTCATGTTACCTTTCTAAGGACACTTCACTCCTTTTTAGTAAGGGGGGAATATTTCCTTCCTGTATCTGTTAGCACAGGCTAGGTTATTCTGAGTAACAAACATCCCCTAATTTCTTCATAGTTTAAAACAACAAGGGAGTGTTTCTCCCTCAGGCTACATGTACCTCCTGACACTTGCACACAGTGACCAGACACTGGCCCATCACCTGTTCCATGGCAGGAGAAATGACCAGCCTTCTCTCTGCCCAGGCATGGAGGGGGCTGGACACTGGTGAGTAGTGGGAATGACTGCCACACCTGTCCAGACATGGTGTGCAAGCAGGCCCTCGGCACCCAGGTTACCAGATGGCAGCCAAGATTCCCTGGCAGAGGCTAGTGGGAAGCTGGAAAAGCCCAGATGACGGGGGGTGGTGCCTGAGGGCATCCAGGGAGCAGGGGCATTTCCAGAGGTACACCTTGGGAGGGCAGAAGGCAGACAGCGAGGCTGGACCAGCCCAGCAGCGGGTCTTCTGGTGACTACCTGACTGCCAGAGTGAACTCCATCCACACGTCTCCCTTCAGCCCACGTGGTCAGGGACCCTGCTCTGCTCAGGGGTCACAAGCAGGCACAACTCTACAAAGGAAGAATGTGCCAACCTGGCAAAAACGCGATCATCTAATTTTCTAAATCCCTGGTTCCTCTTGATCTTTAAAAATCAGCTTTTTTTAATCTGAAGCTCAGGATGTGGCAGAACTCAGGTTGGAGACTTTGGTTTCCAGTGAAAACTCCAGAATGGAATGTGCATTTCAGCCGACATGCTGGGGCTGCCGACCCTTCAGGCTCCTGTTCCCTCTCTCTGTCTCTCTCTGCTTGTCTCTCTGTCTCTGTCTCTCATTCTGTGTCTCTGTCTCTGACTCTGTATCTCTCTGTCTCTGTGTCTCTCAGTCTGTCTCTGTATCTATCTCTGTCTCTGTGTGTCTCTGTGCATCTGTCTCTCTCTCTGTATCTCTGGGTCTCTCTCTGTATCTCTGGGTCTCCCTCTCTGTCTCTGTGTCTCCTTCCCTCCCCCGTCTCTCGCTCTGCATCTCTCCCTCTGCCTCCCCACCCCCTCTCAAGCCAGACAACAACAGATGATGTAACTTGGATCCCAGGCAGCCAGCTAGTTGTATCTGAAGAATCCACGTGTTTTAGGTGTTTCAGAATTACACCCTCTTTCTCATGGGAACACATCTGGGGGCTCCCCCTCCCCCTGGAACAGAGCACCCAGACCCTGACACGACCAGCCAGGTGCCCCAGGATCTGCACCCCCTGGAGCCCAGAGACCTCCTTGCTCCTGGAAAACAAGTCTCTTTCCGTCCAACAGCCCTGCTAACAAGCAGGTCATGGCCGCTGGCAACAGCACCTTAATGACAATCGCAGACTCGGCCAGAGCGGCCAGCCTGGCGCAGACGGACAGAACAACCTCCCCCTTCCAGGTCATCATATTCGAGCACTGCACTCCAGGTGGGCCTGGTGGGGACACGCGGGCCACTCACCCCCCGCATGGGCCATGACTCCGAGCGGTGGTGCCTGGACCCGTGAGCACGCAGTGGCCATCCCTGTCCACCAGGAGCGCCTTTGGCACAGGAGAAAAGAAAAGCCTACGTGTCCTTATGCAGTGTGAATGCAAGTTTCTGGCCCTGAATGCGACTTTTTCTAACCAGCGATGCGTCAGAGCCCCACTGGGGCTGTCAGGAACCACCAGCACTTGGGTGTGTGTGGCGTGTTCCCTCGTTAAGAAAGGGTGGGCGCATGGAGGCTGAGATCAAATGGGATTAAAGGCTAGAAAAGCATCTATACTGTTTGATCTCAGTTTTGTTTGAATAGGTTTTCAATGCAGAAAAGTCTGAAGGTGGAGGGGAGAAAAGAGGGAAAATCGTTCCAGATTTTTACCTTTACAGAGGCACAAATAAATTGCAGGCGAGATAAGGAAAGGGGGAGAAAGGAGAAGACTCAGTGCTCCGAAGACAGCCTGGGTCCTCGCAGGGCGTGGGCAGGAAGGAGCGTGTTCTGGGGCTGCCTCCACCCCTACCCCCCGAGAGAGACCAGCGTGCGTGGCTGAGGGGCAGGGATGTCCTGGAAGATGCAGAACGTCAGGACCCATGCTGTGCTGTGTGCAAGTTAGAGGCTGTCTCCCAACAACTCCTCCAAGATTACAGATGGAGTTTAGCACCAGTAGAGACCATGGATGAGAATCTAGGCTTCCTTTACAGATGGGGAAACCGAGGCAATCATGGGGAGTGACTGGTACCTGGCCCCGGTTCTGTCCCGTTTCCTCATTCTTTGTCTACAACTTTCCCTTTAAATCTCAGCCGTCTGGGGAAAGGAAAAAGGCTGTGGAACAAGTGTGCAGTTTCTTTCAGCCACTGAGGTTGAGGCAAGGAGTGGGCAGCACGATGGTCATTCATAACCATCTTATTAGTCAGCTCGGCTGCTGTAACAAAAACCATTGCCTGGGTGGCTTCAAAAACAGACATTTGTTTCTCCTGAGTCAGGAGGCTGGACGTCTGGCATCAAGATGCCTGAAGCCTTGTTTCCTGTGAGGACTCTCCTCCTGGCTTGCGGATGGCCACCTTCTCCCCGTGTCACTTCTCACTCAAATGGCAGAGAGGGTGAACTCTGGTCTCTCTTCCTCTTCCTATAAGGAAGACAATCTCAGTCTGGGGGCCCCACTCCCATGACCTCGGCTAAATCTCATCACCTTCCAAAGACCCCACCCCAAATACTATCACCTTGGGGGTTAGGGCTTCAACCTGTGAAATTGGAGGGACACAAACATTCAGTCCATAAACCTGGTGCACCTGGATAGATGTGGCCACTGCACAACTCTAGGGGGCACAGGTCACATCCTGGTCTGTGAACAGATCCCCGGGGTTGTGCAGTGCACAACTTGTACACCCATCCACAGTGAACCTGAGCCTGGCATCCACCAGTCACTTAGAGCTAGCCTGCATTTGGGGTCCTCTCCCTGCTAGTGGGGCCTCCTTTAACAAACAGGTGATGCATTAGAATGTTAAAGCAGTGAAGAGGCTACAACCCAGGTGCAGGAGCCCAGGAGCCCTGGAGAAGACAAACCTGTCCCAGGAACATGGGCCTGGGACGACTTCACCCCGCCTTGGGTCCGTTATCCGATTTTGTCCTCTCCTCAAGGCCATCAGGTAGGCATTGCTGTCCTCGAGTTACAGGTGGGTAGCACTGGGGCTGTGAGGCCAGACCGTGGTTAGACCCTTGAATCCCAAACTCCAGCCGTAGCTGGCTCCAAAGCCAGAAAGTGGCCCTGGGTCCTGCAGCCTCTGTCGACTGAGAGGGGCCCAGGAAGCAAAAGCACTTCACAGTCGAGCGATGGGCCACCGGGTGACCACACATGCGCCAATGTCACCCTGTGAGGCCCCTGAGCGCCATACCATCTGCCTCATGCGACGCAAACCTGGTAAGTCACAGGGGCTGGCTCTCAGCTCGTGTCTTCCATGGGCGGGGACAGAGCTGGACATTTTATGCCCATCAGCTCATATCGGCAAGCGTCAGGCAGAGACCCAGACAAGCAGGAGATGCGGACGGATTGACCACGTGTCGGCTCGTGGGCCTGGGGCGCTGGCAGGGCAAGTGGGAGACCCACAGGGCAGGCTGCTGGGGGGCGGGCTGGATGCTCTGGGACAGGGTCCTGGCCCCTCAGGGAAGCCTCTACTCTGCTCCGGTTGAGTCCTGCCCTCCCCTCCTGGATTATTGAGGAGGGTCGCCCTCATCCAAGTCAACACACCCACCAAACACCTAGGCTGCCGTGTGACTGACTCACTGGGCTCCAGCGCCTCCTCAAGGGGACTCAGGAATCGTGGTCCCGATGTTACCTGCAGTTGACGGATGGTGGCACGGAGACCCAGAGAGGACGTGCAGCCCGGCCAAGGTCACGTGGCCAGCCCGTGGCCACAGGGGAATGGGAGGCTGGGCGCCACCTCCCCTGCAGCTCTCGGGAGGCCTCACTGAGGTCCAGGTCCCCAGGAGTCCCCACACTGTGCCCTCCAGGGGGGACAGACCGCTCACCAGGTCCTCCGCACAGAGGCAGCCGAGACAGATACATGCCAGTCCTCAGGAAGCTCTGTGCTGGGCACCCGGCGGGCTCTGGACAGATCATTCATTCACCGGCAGGAGGTGAGGTGCCCCGGGATGCATGACAACAGAGACCCGACTGGCGGCGCTGAGGAAAGGCTTCTCGGAAAGTGACATTTAAGCTGATTTCAGGATGACAAGAAACAGTGAAACAGGCTACCAGTGCCTGCTCTCACCACGGAGCCTGCAGTGTTCCGCAGGAGCACGGCCTCCCATGTATGAGTGTATGTTACTAGACCGGGGGACAGTGGGTCTTCAGACATGAGTCCTGGGCAGCATTGAGTGGCCGAGGGCAGAGCATCGATGAATCGATCCATCGGACCCGTCCTTCCTGGGCGCGTTGGCTGGGGGGAGGGGGGAACCCTCGTAGGGAGACAGGGGGGTGATGGCTCCTGGGGTCCTGCACGGAGCACCCGCTGAGATGGGCCTCGCCCGTGTTCCCCCTGACTGCCCACGCCATGTCCACGGCAGGCGCTCCTCGTGACTCCCTGGGGCCATGCTGGGCTACCGGAGGATGAAAACCAGGTCTGGAGCTCCTCCGGCTTCCTCCATGCCCTGCCATCCCTCCAGACCTTGCAGGGGACCCCCGTGATCTAGCAGATGAGGTCTCTGTGGCCACCACCTGGCTGGACTAGGCGGGTGACACCTTCAAGCCTCCTGTGGAGGAGGAAATGTTGCTCTGTGTCCAGTCCTGCATGGGGAGTGTCCTTTTTAAGTGCTGCCCAGGGATGGGGCATGGTACAGCCTCACAGCACAGTCCCACACACGTGCAGGCACCTACCCAGGCTCCAGCAGCAGAGGATGCCCCGGATCAAGGGTCCTCACACCTAACACCTGCCCCGACCACGGAATTATCCCAACATGGGCATTTGGCCTGGAGGATGGCCCCAGAGAGCAGCACGCACGGCAGACCCTGCTGTGTGGGCCCATGTGGGCTCCCCACCCTTACCCGCCCTCCAGGGGGAGACCTGGGGGCGCCCTGAGGGACTGGAGAGGGGCCCAGCCGGCTGGACCCCGAGCACAGCACACGTGAGCCTGGCGCTCCGGAGACGCTTCTTATATATTTGCTGAAGGCAAGACTGAGTCCTCACAGGGGCTCCTGCCAGGCCTCTTCACTGAGCCAGTCATTCTACACGTGTTGATGGAGCACATTTTATGTGTTAAATTATGCTGAGCCCTAGGGAAACCAGCCTAAAAAGAGGGAGATGGATGGACAGAGGAAGGAAGGAACGAAGGAAGGAAGGAAGGAAGGAAGGACGGAAGGAAGGAAGGAAGGAAAGAGGCAGGGAGGGAGGGAGGAGGGAGGAGGGAGGGAGGAGGGAGGGAGGGAGGGAGGGAGGAGGGAGGGAGGGAGGGAGGAGGGGGAGGGAGGGAGAGAAGAGGGAGGGAGGGAGGGAGGAGGGAGGGAGGGAAGGAGGAGGGGGGAGGGAGGGAGGAGGAGGGAGGGAGGAGGGAGGAGGGAGGGAGGGAGGAGGAGGGAGGGAGGAGGGAGGAGGGAGGGAGGGAGGGAGGAGGGAGAGTCCCTGCCCAAGATGCCCGCTCACCCGAGAGTTGAGGATGGAGGACAAGAGGGTGTGGGAGATGCCTGCAGGCTATCACAGTGGGGTCTGCCCGAGTTATTCATCCAACAGTGACCCGCGGCCAGCTGTGCTCCCGGCGTGCCTGGAGGGTGGGGCCTGAGCCTGGCAGTGGACGGGCAGAAGGCAAGCAGTGATCACAGTGCTGACGCGGATTAGCACAGAGGAAGAGCAGGACTGCAGGGTGAGGGTCTCGGAGGGTGATGCCCAGTGAGAAGGGGCCGCCAGGTGGAGGGGGGAGGGGGCACAGGTCCAGGGGGCTGTTCGGAGCCTGAAGACAAGGCGGCTTGACTTCGACGTGGACGTTCACCCACAGCCAGGCCTTTCCCGGCCCTGAGAGCAGACAGAAAGTGACCCATTGCTTTCCTGAGAAGGCCAGCCCCCGGCAGAGGTGGCCCCAGGTGAACTTCAGACTGTCGGGAGAGGCTTCCAGAACCAGGCGGCCCGCTGGCCCGGTGCCTCACCCAGCACTGTCCACCTGGGGGGGGGGCAGTGTCCCCCATCAGAGAACCCTGAGGCCCGGGCCTGGGAACCCAAGGGGCCTGGTGGTCGGGCGGGAGGGGGACGGCAAGGCCAGAGGGCAGAGGATGTTTGCACAGCGAGTCAGAGCAGATTTGGGGCTCTCATTGCACACGGGTCCACGGAGGCTGGAGTCGAGGCCTCACGACGGCCGACGCCTCTGCTACCTCCCGCCGGAGGGGCCCTGGATGGGGGCAGGGAGGCGGCCACAGACAAAGGCGGGGACGCACAGCCCGTGGCCAAGGGCCAGTTTAAATTAGTGAACATCTGAAACGAAGGAAGTTTTGTTTTGTTCTAAGAACCCAAGTGTGTTGGAACAGTCGGCCCCAGATTAGCGGCCGGGGAACACCGCCAGCCCGGCGTCTTACGGGGCCTGATTGAGGAACAGATATAAATACCTCACTTTCAGATCCTGGATCATTCAGTGGGTGAAGGGACACAATTACAGGGACCCGAACGCAGCCCCCCTTGGGTCAGCTCCCTGCCACTCAGGGTCCCCAGCGGCTCTGCGGTGGCTGCAAGCCCAGGGCGCGTTATCCCGTGGGCACACGTGCCACGGAGCGGGCTCTGCTGAGGGCTCAGGATGAAGAATCTAGAGCATCAGGAACCTCACCAGTGACCCGCCCGCCGCTTGCCTCCACACTGGAAAAAAACCCGCTCAGAAATTCTCCTGCGGCTAACTCATTCCAGAAACCACCAGACCGAATATCGCTACTGTAAATACATTTCTTCATTATCCTGGGGCATCTTTTGGCCAAAAGACTAAGGAAAAAACCAGGAAAGACTCAGTAAGTGTCTGGGCCCCCGGCAGGGGTGGAGGAAGGGGGCAGAGGGAGGTTGGAAAGACAGCATGTTCTCGCCGAGGATGTAATCTGTGCCGTTTATGAAAGCGCTCGCTCGGCTAGAGGCTGTGGGCTGTGCATCTGTGAGAACCAAGGCGGGAAGAGGCACAGCTTAACCACCCGGGAGGGGTACAGTGGGTGGCGTTTCACCACGGTACCCGGGATTTAATTTATAGAGGTAACCAAGGGAGGACACGGGTGAACAATGGCATCGAAGAAGAGTTTACCACTTAGAGTTTTCAAGGGGAGGAGCCATGCCGGGCCACGCAGGGCCACATGGGGAAGCACCAGGGTGGGCCGTAGCCTAGGAGGGAGGGGGAGCTTGGCCCAGAAGCTCCACTGTGGTTTCTGAGGTTAGGGCCTGGCGAGGCAGGCTCGGCACTGGTGGGCTTGAGTCACTCCAGTGGGCCCTGGGCCATTGGGCACCTCTGGCTCTCAACTACCTGGCTGGAGATTCAAGGCTGGGGATCCTGGCTTGTGTAGGAGTTAGAGAGGCAGGTGGTCGCGGTGGGCTCTGGACTGTTGGTCTGCATGTGAAAGGCCTGTTTGCAGGGAATGGCTTGCTGTCTCCAGGAATTTGCTCCCCTCTGGTGAGGGACAGTCTCACCAAAAAGCCCCCAAAACGTCAAAGCATCATAAGATCCAGAAATGTTTAAACGTGACTGATACAAGCAGATGGACGCTCCTCCGTCCTGGGGTTTGCACTCTTTTCCAGAGCACTCAACGCAGCTGGCCACTCCCGGGCCTCGGGACGGCCTCCCCTGGAGCTCCAGGACTCCTTCTGCTCCTGGAGTCTCCTTGGACACCCTCAGGGCCCGGTCTTGGGTGGTCTTCTGCCTTTACCACCACCCCGTGACCTCCAGGGGGCACGCACAGGTGCTGGGTCCCCATCTCCACCTGCTTCGAGCCCCTCTCCTGAGCTCCGCACCCGCAGATCCACCTGCCCCACCTTTCACTGACCTTGGCCAGGCCCCAAATCTTTTCTCCCACGTTGTGTTCTCCTGCGGGCTCTACCTCCGTGAACGGACCCTCTGTCTTCGTCACCCAGGCCAAAGTCCAGGCTCCTCACTGTGCTGTTCATTGTGTCTGCTAATCCGTCTCCTACCCCTAACACCCAGAAACTTAGGGAGTGCCTGGTACCCCCAAAGTGGGCAAAAACCAGCTGGTAGACAAGACAGGGGCAACTCCAAGGCCCTTGGGGCCTGTCCCGGGTTGGCGTGTCTTCCCCAGGAAGGCCCACCCTGGCAGCTCAGCTCTCTCCCTCCCCCTTGGAACCACAGCACTCAGAGAGAGCAGATTGTCTGAGCCCCCATTTTACAGAGCGGAAAACCGAGGTCCAAAAAGAGGAGGCCGTTTGGGAAGAGCTGGTTAATGGGCGGAGGGACCAGGCCTGGGACTCAGCCCTAAGCGTCCTGCTGTGGTGTTTTCTCGACCCACTGCTGGGCCCAGCGAGGCCCCAGGCATAGCAGCAAGGCCAGTGTGGCCAGAGCAGCCTGCGGACCGGGTATAGGGTCAGAGGTCGGGGCAGGGTCACAGCCAGTACCTTCGCCGGGGTTTCCTTCTCAGGAAAGGGTGGTGACCAAGAAGAGGGAAGTTTCTCGGGCACCCACTATGCGTACTCGTTTGCTCCGACCGAAGCAGAGCGCAGCCTCGGGGCGGGGATGAGGGAGTGGGCTCAGGGGTCCCACAGCACCACTGGAGTCCTGGGAACAGTGCCCCTGAATGTCTGCACAGTGCAGGACCGCTCGGGGACGGGTGGCCATCAGGCCTGGCTCTGGGTGGCAATAGTAGGCCAGGAGGGACACAGCACCCTCTTGGGGGCTGATGCCTGGGCCCGCCCACCCTGGGCGCGGGCACTGTCCCGGGTCTCTGTGTGGGGTGACGCCGTCAAGAGGCGTTCTCTGCTTTGCGATGCCAAAGGGCATCCGAGGTTGGGAGGAAACGTGCCCACCCTACAGGGCCAGCTGCGGAATCTGCAGGGCTCAGCGCAAGCGCAAAATGGGGGCCCGTGTTCCGCAAGTGGGAACGATTTCAAGGCGGCAACAGCAGAGAAGAGCCAAGGGCAGGGCCGTCTCAGCTCAGCCCGGGGAGCAGCCCGGGGCCGTCTCGGGAGAGGGGGCTTTCACCAGGAAGTGGGAGCAGGACAGGGGGTCCCAGCCGAGGGGCCAGAAGGAGGTGGGCTCTGCCCCAGGCCCAGCGTGCACAGGTGAGGGGTGTGCAGAAAGAGGGACAGAGGCCGGAGCCTGGTGGGACCCCTGGGTGGTTTTTAAGCAGGGAATGGAAAACACTAGAGTCTTGTTTGGGGGAGAATAGGCCAGCGAGGTGGGGGGCAGGGTCTTCGTGGCTCCCCATCCCCTGGGCTATGCCATCCAAGTGAACCCCACCTCCCGCCCGCCTCACTGGCTCCAGGGACCCCATTCTCGATTGCATTAGCTTGGTGGGGAGGACCTGCAGCTCAGTGTACCCGTAAAAGAGGGGGGGCACCAAAACCGGGGGTCCTGACCTGATGGTAAGCGTTTGGGACCAACCCCCAGAGAAATGCCATGGGCATCCATGTGCCCACACCACGCAGCTCTCAGGCCCGCTTGAAGCCCACCCTGCACCCTGTGACCCCACGTGCCGCTCCTGGCCAACGCATCAGCTTCAGGGCCCAACAGGTGGCGTGTGGCCTGGCGTCCTGACCCCCTGGCCCCTCAGTTCCCAGAGGAGCTGCACATTCCAGGGGGCCCACATGGGAAGCAGGGCCACGGCCGCTCAGAAGTCACCCCATGCGGCCTCTCGGGTTCTCAGTGAAGTGAGGCTCCCACATCTAGCTCTAGCCCAGGTCAGTCCCTCCACGGCAGGCCCCTCACAGCCGCTCCTCCCTGGCGCTGACCTGGTGCTTGGATGACCGCGTTCCCCCAGGGCCAGGCCAGGTGGCACGCCCCTGCCCCCAGGCCCTGCTCGGCTCACTGTCTATCCGCTCCAGCCCCATCACCCTCTTCCCAGAGGCCAGGAAGACAGGTCGGAGGTGGATGGCGCCTCTAGGGCCAAGCGTAGCCATGGTCCAGAAGCAGGTTTTGGAGTCCTCAGGGCAGCACCGGCCAGGGTTCCAGCTGCATGTGGAACCTGTCTGCCTTTGCTGCCCAGGACAAGGCCAGCCATGCGCCCCCGGCAACAGGAGAGGCCCCAAGTGGCAACAGGGGTCCACAGGCGGGAGACTCAGGGTGGTCTCGGGCTCGAAGTGGGGAGGATACCACTGAGACCCACCGGCCAGGCAGGCCCCACCCCACCGCTCCAGAGCTCCAGTCCCAGCCACACGCCCTCTCCCAGTGCCCTGTCCTCTCCTGGTCATGGGAAACTGAGGACACCACCTCAGAGGGTAATTGTGGGGTTAAAAGATAAGGCCTGTGGAACCTCCCAACCAGTGGGAGCCTTTAGTTGGTGTTTAGAAGAGATCTAGTGCTTTCTACAGCTTCTGTGCTCCCTTGTACTGTCTGCTTGAAAACAGTTATCACACCTGTTGTCATTGTTTGCCCAGCTGTCTCCCCACCAGACATTCAGCTTCAGAGAATAGGGTCGTACAGTTTCATATGTATTTCCCCAGTGCCTGATAAGGTCTGAGCGCGTCCTAGTCACTCTGACGGTATTCACTGAACAAACGAATGAGTCAAATGGAAGGGAACCAGTTCTGTGCCGAGCACGCAATTTCCTCTCCCTAACGGCTGTCCCATAATGGTTTCCTGGCTCCCGCTGGTCCCACTACATAAGACATCATGTGGGTCTCAGCAGTCCTCCCCCCATCCCCCAACACTGTTCCCCGGCCCCCACCAAGGGTGACCACCGCCCTACCTTCAAAGGCAGTGGGATAAAATGTGCTTGTTTTGAACTACGGATAAACGGAATCGCACAAGTGTTTGTTTTTATTTCTGCCTAAAGTTCTTTCCCTCTGCGTTCTACTTCAGAGTTTCGACCGAATGGGTCCACGTGGCAATCGTTGTTCACCCGCGTCGCTGCACAGTATTCTCTTATGGAATGTGGCCATCCGCTGACCTATCCTATTTTGATGGACGTGGGTTTTTCTAGCTTGGAGGTATTACAAAACAGCTAGGATGGACATCCTGGCACACGTGTTTGCTTGCGCCTGCGTACGCATTTCTGCTGGGCATGGACCAAGGAGCAGAATTGCTAAGTCGCCAGGGTTGCATGTTTTCACGCGTGCGCGTTCCAGTTGCTCCACATTCTCACTGACACGTGGTTTGTCGGTTGTCTTTAACTTGAGCCATTTAGGCCGGTATGTGATTGTGGTTTTTAAAAAAATAGTTTATTGAGTGAAATGCACACACCATAAAATTAACCACTTTACAGTGAACAGTTCCATGGCACGTAGTACATCTACGAGGTCGTGCTACCACCACCTCTGTCTAGTTCCCAAACATCTCCATCACGCCAAAGTAAAACCCCTCAACTCTTAAGCCATTTCTTCCCATCCTCCCTCCCCACTGGCACCCACCCATCTGCATTCTGTCCCTAGAGATGATCTATTCTAGAGAGTTCATAGAAACAGAATCGCATAATGTGTGACCTGTGGTGTCTGGCTCGTTTCAATCAACATAATGTTTTTCAGATTCACCCCTGTGGTCGCATGTATTGGTACTTCATTCCTTTCTTATGGCTGAATAATATTGCATCGGATGGATGGACCACGATGATTTTCACTGTGATTTTAACCGGCATCTTCCTGATTACTCGTGAGGTGAAGCACCTTTTCAGAGGTTTATCAGCTCTCTGAAGAACCTCTTTTCTGAAGTTCCTGTTGAAGTCTCTTGCCCACTTTTCAGTTGGGATTTGGGTCTTTTTCTTACAGATTTGCTTTTCTATATTCTGAATTCAAGTCCTGTATCAATTTTCCGTGCTGTAAATATCTTCTTGCGCTTTGGGGTTTGCATTTAATTCATTCACCTGTTCCTCACCCATTCTTTCTGCTTCAAGTCCATGACTGTAGTGTTCAGGCTCAGAGCTGGGTATGGGCTGTCAGATCAGTCATGACCACACCCCTGCCCCGGATTCTATGCAGTCTTAGAGAAGAGGCTCACCCCCGGCTTCCCTGCCCCCCCGGTCGTCTGGAGGGGCGTCCCAGAGACGCTTCTCTAGAGCTCATCTCCTTGACTTCCTGCAACTACCTGACCACAGACACCCCCAAACCCCAAGCCCACTGCCAGGGGGAGAGCCCAGGGGACCCCATCAATTCAATGCCATCGAACAAATCTTTTATCCGCATCTGCTCTGTGTCAAGGATGAAAGTCAACCCCAAGTCTGCACAGATGGCTCAGGACCTGCTGGTGAGGTGCACTGGGATGAGATGCTGCTGCAGCATGGAGAGGGGGGCACACAGCCAGGCTCAGGGTGTCCTGGGCCATCCCCCTCTCCTCCCACCCCCCAGCATTCGCTGGGAGCATCCCAGTGGACGCACCTGTGAAAGAGAGAGCCAGCACACAGGGAAGGACGCGGGGCCCCCAGGGCCTTGCCTTTGGCCAGCAGCTCACGCAGGGGTGTGGAAGGGCAGAGGGAGATGCTGCATCCACACCACCCATCCTGGGAACCTCCGGGAGGACGGGAACCGCGTGGGTGGATGCGGTCGGCTGATAATGGCCCCAAATATCCCACGTCCTAGCAGCTAGAACCTGTGAAAGTCACCTGATACTGCCGAAGGAATGCTGCAGATCTGATTAGGGATGTTGAGATGGGAGAGTACTCAGATTGTCCGGCTGGTCCCAGTGTCATCACAAGAGTCATTGTGAGAGGGAGGCAGGAGGCCAGAGGAGAAGACGCAGGCCAGAAGCAGAGGTGGGAGGGCTGTGTTTAGAGATGTAGGAGGGGCCATGAGCCAAACAAGGCGGAAAAGGCAAGGGAACAATTGTCCCCGGAGCCTCCAGAAGGAACCAGCCCTCGGGAGCATCTTGATCGTAGCTCAGTGACACTGATTTTCTACCTCCGGCCCCCAGGGCCATGAGCAGGTCAACGTGTGTTATTTTAAGCTCCTCGGGTTGTCATCTGTTACAGCAGCCGCGTGGGGGAAATGAGATGGGACTGGAGTTCAGGGGCTGTGGGGAAGATGCTCAGGAGAGCGTCCGGGTTTAGACACCCGGATGTAGGAGGGGCATCTTAATGGGCTCCCCGGACCACATGCGAGAGAGCCCAGCTAGACACTGGGGCAGATAGCAGAAACGACGCTCTCGCCTAGACTCTCGGGGATTCTTTGACCGTGATCCCTAGTAGCATGAGGTCTAAAATCATTCCCCTGCCAGTCACATCACAGGGCTTGGAATCTAGGTGAACAGAGGCTCAGGAACCCCAGCACCTCATGAACTGCCACCCGCTCGTGCAGAAAAGGATAATCCCACCAGCAGCACCCGAAACAACACCTCCCGCTCCCTGGGCACCGGGTCCAGTTACGAGCAGCGTGTGGGCTCCTGGCAACCCCTCTCACAGGCCTTGCTGCCCCGTCTCACAGGTGAGCCCCAACGTCACTTAGAGGATGTATTTCTTTTTTTTTTTTTATTGGAGTATAATTGATTTACAATGTTGTGTTAATTTCTGCTGTACCGCAAAGTGACTCAGTTATACGTATACATATATACTTTTTCATATTCTTTTCCATGATGGTTTATCACAGGATATTGAATATAGTTCCCTGTGCTCTGCAGTAGGACCTTGTTGTTTATCCATCCTATATATACTAGCTTTTTCATCTGTTGATCCCAAACTCCCAATCCTTCCTTCCTGAGGATGTATTTCTCATTCCAAAGCCATTGCCTTTAACTCTGATGCCTTACGGTCGTTCTACTGCCCCAGAGCCTCTATGCTTTTAAGTAAAACAAAACCACAAACGCTAATTTGGGCGACACTAATTCTGCTTTTGCAAACCTTGGGCCTTTTCTTAACAAACCATTTCCTCATGGGCGATTCATGTCCTCGGCACCACCGCCAACCAGCCTTTGGAAAGTCTGAGAAAACCTGGACACTCTCTCACAGCCTCTCTTGACTCTTTGCACAGGAGCAAACAGTCCTTTGCTGTTCTGCCACCTGGTCCTTTAAGGATTTCCAGGAGACGATTTCCAATAACCGACACACACCTTTCCAAAGCCCGCAACGTGCGCTCCAAGCCAGGAGAGTGCATTTACACTAGCCCATTTATGCAGACGTCTCCCAAAGCCAGACTGGCCCATCTAATTAATTCAGGGGAGTGGTGCTCATCCAACCACCGGTACCCACCGGCCTCCACCCCTCCAGCCAGCCTCTCAGTGCTGGCCTCCATCCTAAGTGTTGTGGAGGCCGAGGCCACAGAGCTCGTCCACTGCACAGAAAGCGGCCAGGAGGAGACCGGTCCATGAGGCAGGCATGGCCCAGGGGTGGCCCCCACCTGCTAAGTGTGGTGACTGCCCCGGAGGGATAGGCACCACAGCCTGAACACTAAAACCTTCCAGGGCTCCTGGGCCCCGCTCACCAGGTCAGAATGAGGTGTCAGGGAGGACCCAGGGTCGCCCCGGGACACACCCGGCGCCCTAGCTCTCTGCTCTGCGTCCTCTTGTCCCTGGAGCGTCCCTGCCCCTTCCGCAGCCTCACGGCGCTCACGTTCAGCTTAGCGACTGCCAGGTTTGGGAATGCTATCAACAGGTAAAGTTTTTTTAAAAATCAGAACCTAGCAGTAGCCAACTTTTAAGCACGATTTAATGTCACCTCTATCTCATGACAGTAGAATAAAGGACACTGCTGAACGTGGAGTGAACAGAGTTTTATGCAAAAAAGCTGTCCTTGTTTAGTTTCCCCACCGTGGACCTGTGGAGATGTCACCCACATTTGGGACACACGGGCTGGGAGGCTCTAAGCTCCTGACAGCTCCTGACACTCTTAAGTTGCCGGAAATCCAGGTCAGGCTGATTTCACCGACAGGTGTCCTTGTCCATCTTCTCGACCTGCAGAAGCTCTTGGAGGACCACTCTATGGTATCCTGTCATTCTGAGCACCCCTTCTCCCTGCTAAAGGCGATTTGTTGCCTAAACACGCACATGCACAGGCTCTGGGCAGGATGCCGAGTGCCGCCGGCACCGGCCGTCGTCCTGACTGAAGAGCTCCTTCATCCCTCTTGCCTCTTTCATTAATTGTCTACTTCTATTTTTCTTTTCGTCTTTTGGAAAATGTGATTTGTCACTTTCAGGGAGACCTTTATTTACAGACTCTCGTTTCACTTTTGGTGAGCGTCTTCCCTGTTTGTCACTCACCTTTCCTTCTAAAAACACGGGTATCTCGGTCACCTTGATGTGCACCTAGACAGTGACACTGTGACAGTCACCCGAGTGATGCCTCTGTCCCTCAATCATCTTTGCCTTTCCTCCTCCTGTATTTTCTTTGAATGAATAATGTCCTCCAGACTGTTGTTGGTTCACTTTGTTTTGTCTTTTGCCAAAATGCTTTATGAATTTCCTACATCCTAACATTTCAAAAGTAAACTTCTTTCTTGAAAAGCGTGCAATCCTTTGTTAAGCCTTCAAGCAATCGACAACCTCCGTGTCTGTGTCAGAATCCGGCACGGAATCAACAGACGTATTACAGCACATTAGCGTGGTGACGATTGACTCTGTTACTTTAGGGCAGCTGTTTAAAATATCAACCTCCTCTGATCAGAGTCAGCTTTGGTTTCTAAATGTGACCTTTAGTTAGGGTTCCACCAAAGAAAATAGCCATAGATTGAATATTTGGACTCAGTAGCTACAAACAAGACTTTTGGAGAGAGTGTGTGTGTGTGTGTGTGTGTGTGTGTGTGTGTGTGTGTGTGTGTTCCCGTTTATTTATTTAAATATCAATCGAGCAGACAAAACCCACTCCTTGGGCTTAGGGTTGGCTGGGCTGACCCCGTGCTCTAGGGAGCGAATAATGTCACAAAATTTAAGGAAATACCTGATTCTGGAAACAGTCTGTCCAGGGCCACCAAGACCTTGGAACTTGTCCCATCCTCACTCAATTCCTTGACATGAAGTAGAGGTGGATTAGTGCCGACCCCACATCAATCCCAACACTGGGTTCTGCAACCCAGCCCCCCAGATATCTGGAAGTAAACAGAGAAGAAGGGTATCTCTGAGGGCCAGGAAGTCTAGCTCAGGCACCACGTAGCTCCCAAGACCACAGCTGTGGCCTGTGGGAGCTGTCAGGGCTGACCCCTCAGTCCTCTGGCCAGATCCTTCATGAGTCTCAGGACACCAAGGCCCAGGAGGGGGCTCTGGTTGACGTTACATGGTGATGTTGAGGTCACATTGCCTGGGCCACAGCTCTGACCCCTGCCCAGAGCTGTTTCCTCCGCACCATAGACGTTTGACTCAAGGGGTTGCTTAGGGTGTGTGGGACGCAGTGTAATCATTTAAGGGCCTGACCCAACTGGGGCGGGGGCACTCAGAGCTGCCCTGCCTGGACAGGAGGTGGAAACCACTTCTGAAGCCACATTCCAGGCAAGAAGACCCACAGGGACGTGTTGGTGGTAAGGAGGACAGGTGTGGAAGGAGGGAAGTCAGTGCAAAACCTGCTAATGGAGACAAAAAGGAAGTGTGAGGGGCACCTGAACTTACCAACTCCCCCAGCTGGGACCCAACCCAGGTCAGTCCAGATCTGCCATGGGTTGAGACTCACAAAGATGCCACAGTTCAGACAGCTTCATTCGTGATGACTACAAAATACTTGACCTTGTAAGTTGTGCTAGTGTTTCCTTTGATGTTTTTTAGTAGAACCCAACAGGAGGTTCCTGAAAATCTATTCTTTTAAATCTTTTGATAGAGGGGATGGGGAGAGGGAGGAAAGAGGGAAGGAAGGAAGGACGGAAGGAAGGAATGAAGGAAGGAAGGAAGGGAGGGAGGGAGGGAGGGAGGGAGGAAAGGAGGAAGGGGAGATAAATAAAGACTATTACTCCATCTCCATCTCACTGGCCAATAACCAGGAGGCCACGTGCATCTAGCTGGAAGTGACAGATTATCTTTTCCAAAGGTGGAGACAGCCACACCTTCTTTCCCACACACTCTTTTACAATGGGACCTTACTACTGTCTATCAAGAGATGTGGTCTACATCCCTTCCCCATGGACTTGTCACTGCTTTGAGCAACAGAGTATGGTGAGTGAGGCAAGTGACACAGAAGGCTGGGTCACAGGGCCCTGCACCTTCTGCTCTTCTGCTGAGGCACTGACTACTGGAGCCCTGAGCTCCCAGGTGAGACATCCGACCACCCTGAGGTGGCTGTGCTCTGAGGAAGCCCAGGGCATGGGACCTGCTCCATGGAGGTTAGGAGGTCTATGTGGATGGGGAGGGGTACCCCTCAGACCAGGATCTACAGCCATTGCCCATGACTTTTAAACTCTGTGTGCAAACCTGGGTATTACCTTAAACTTTTTTTTTTAATGATATGTATTTTAAAATGTTTTAAATATACTCACAAGTCCTAAGTGCACGGATCGATGAAATTACTCAAACTGAACACAGTTCTGTTTGTGGCACCTGTGTCAACAAAGAGATATTGTCAGACCCCAGAGACACCCCCATTGGTTCCTTCCCTGTTACTATACCTAGGATAACCACTGCTGTGATGATATAAACTTAGATGATATAAAACACAAAAGTAGTGAAAGTAAAGAAAACAATAGTGTGTTTACTTTTTTTGTATGAGATTTTTTTCATTTCTCACGTTGTTTGTGAATTTAAAGTTGCATAAATTTGTATATCGTTCATTGGCATTGCTGTACTGGATTTCACTTTATGAATATCAAAGAGTGTTACCAAAGAGTGATTCTAGAGAAATGGAATTTAAGGAAGAGTTTTAGTTTGGTTCTTGGGCCAATCCATTTTGCATGTGAAAAAGAAACAACTTGGGGTTCAGAGGTCTGAGAGTTATGAGCTGAACTGCATCCCAAATCATTATTAGTGTATTAGTGTATAGAAATGCAACAGTTTGCGTGTCTTAATTTTGTATCCTGCAACTCTACTGAATTCAGTTGTTAGTTACAATGTAGTTCCAAGGCATCTTTAGGACTCTATGTAGAGTATCGTGATGTCTGCAAACAGCTACAGTTTTACTTCTTCCTTTCCAGGTTGGAGGCCTTTCATTTTCTTTTCTTGTCTGATTGCTGTGGCTATGACATCAATGCTAATTTGAATAAAATTGGTGAAAGTGGACATCCTAGTCTTATTCCTGATCATAGAGAAATGCTTTCATCTTTTCATCATTGACTATAATGTTAGTGTGGTCTTACCATATGTGGCTTTTATTATGTTCAGATATATTCCCTCATTACCCACTCTGTTGAAAGCTTTTACCATGAATCCATGTTAAATTTTTTCAAAAGCTTTTTCTTCAATGTTTGCAACTTTTTACTCACTGAGTTTCACCACCTAAGACTTCCCCATTGAGTGGATTCCACATTTGTTTATTTATCCACTTTCCTGGTGATGTGCCTGCAGCCTGTTTTCTTTAAAAAAAGAACAAACATCTGGGACTTCTCTTGCGGTCCAGTGGTTGAGACTTCACCCTTCCACTGCAGGGGGTTCGGGTTCTATCCCTGGCCAGGGAACTAAGACCCTACATGCCTCACTGCATGGCCAAAATATAATAATAATAAAAGATAAAAATCTTCATTGAGGTATAATTCACATACCATACAAATCACTCATTTAAAATGTTCAGTTCAATGGTTTTTAGTGTAGTAAAAGATGTCTGCAACCATCACCACAGTCCATATCATACTGTTTTCATCACCTCAAAAAGAAGCCCTCTACCCTTTAGCGATCATCCCCAGTACCACAGCCCCCCTGCCCTAAGCAACTACTAACCTACTTTCTGTCTCTATGGATTTCCCCTTTCTGGACGTTCTCATAAATGGAATCATATAATATATGACTTTTGTGGTCAGCTGCTTTCCCTCAGCATGTCTTCCAGGATCATCCAGGTCATAGTGTGTGTCAGTGTCTTCATTCCTTTTTATGGCCACATAATATTCCATCGTATGGAAACAGCACATTTTATTCACACATTCATCAATTGATGGGTATTTGGGTTGTTCCTCCAGTCTGTCTGTTACAGATAATTCAGAACACTCGTGTGTCTTCATTTCAGGAATTGGAATCGCTGGGTCACATGGTAGCTCTGCATTTAATCGTTTGAGGAGCTGCCAGACTGTTTCCCACAGCAGCTGCCCCATTTCACCTCCTCTCAGAAGTACAGGAGAATTGGATATACGCATCTTTAACTCCACAAGATACCACCAAATTGTTCCCAAGGTCCCTGTGGCAACCCAAGTTGAGCCCCGCTGACAGGGCAGAGTATGAAAGTGTCACATTCTCACCAGGAAGTGGCATCACCAGACGTGAACATCTGATGACCACGTGGGTATGCAGTGGTCACTCACCAAGTTGGAGCTTAGACTTCCCTGATTACCAGGACAGAACCATGGGAAAGCACCAATATTCTGTCGTGCTGACCTACTGAGAATATTATTTCACAGGGCTCAACCTCATAGTAGGATCGAGCTTCCTTTAAGGAATGAATGAATCATTTCTTTCTTTATTTACTCGTCCACATTGATTTCCTCTGCTGTGAGTTTCGTATGCATATATTTTGCCGATTTCCCTGCTTTTTTAAGGAAAGGGGTCTTTTTCCTTTTGATATATGGATATAGGGATATTATTTATGCATTCGGGATATTAAGCCATTATTGCACGTATGATGAAAATATCTTCTACTGCTCTGAGGCTTGCCTTTTCACTCTGCCCATGGTGTTGTTTCACGATAAGAGGTTTTTCATCTTAAAACAGATGAACTTATAAACCGTTTTGGGGTCTGTGCATCCTCTTTGCTGCCTCCTTTAAGAAATCTTACCCCACCTTGAGATGATTCAAGATAGCTTCCTTCTTTCTCTTCTAGTAATGCTGACATGCTCATCACACCAGGTCCTTAAACCATCTGGAATATATAATTTGTGAGTGATGTGATGTCACAACCTGATTTTCTCTCTTTTCCGCCCTGATAACAATGATCTCCACATCGTTTGTTGTCTGGGCTCCCCTGAGGATCACTTGTCCCTCTGCCACTTGGTGAGTTTCCCTGTGGGAGCGGACCTGTCCCCGGGCTCCCGGCTCTGACCCACTGGGCCCCTTTTCTCTCCCTGCTACACCAATCTCCCTTTTTTTTGCCATCACTTTATAAGACTTAATAGTTGAAAATGCAGATAACACCACCTCCTTCTTCAAACTTGTTTTGCTTATATTCCCGCCCTGGTCCTTGCTCAGCAATGCTTGTGGTAGAATCAGTTTTTCAAGTGTCGTTAAAACAAACACAGGCCTCCTTGAGATTGCGCTGGCATTCCAACGGATGAAAGCATGAAGTGAGGACGGATGACATCTGTAGGACGCTGAGGATCCCACCCATGAGCCTGGGGCCACTGCCTCATTCTTTTTTCCCAGCTGTTTTCCCAGGATTTCATCTGGGGCTGCATCAAAAGTTATGTAAGCAATTCTTCCCTGGTGAGCGCTCAGCTAGGGTTGAGGGTTTTCTACTGTAAACACTGCTGCAGTGAGCGTCTCCTTGCGCGGGTCTTGGAATCCGTGTGAGAGGGTGGGGTTAGGATGCATCCCTAGACGTGGGCTCGCTGGGCCGTAGAGCATGAATGCTCAGAGTGCGGGAAGGTGTGCCACGTTTCCTCCTGGAAAGATTATACCAGTTTACGCGGCGAGGGGCCAGACCTCACGGGTGAGCAGTGGGCTCAAGGCAGTGGGATTCGCTTCGTTCTGATCCCACTCACAGGCTGGCAAAGGTGGAGGTGTCCTGCCGTGAGTCCATAATCGCAGCAAGACGCGACCACCCCCCATACCCACCCCACCACTGTGGTCCCTCTGCTGGTCTCACTGACCAGGCTCGGGGGTCAGTGGCTGGAGGTGTGTCTCCTCCTTCAGCTTCGCCCCCAGACCTGGGGTGAGGTCCCAGCCCAGCCAGGGTCTGTGGAGCTCATTTGAGCTCTTCTATGGGTGTAACCTCTGCAAGGGAAGGAGTGGAAGCCAGCCCTTCACGCTGCATCCCCAGGGCTGTGGCCGCACCCAGGCACAGAGCCTGCCCTCGGGATACACTTGGAAACTAATTAGATTAAGGACTGTCCCAGCTGTGACCGGAGTCTCAGGCTGCACACCTGGCAGAAACGTCCCTGTTCCTGTTAACAAGACACACCCTGATCGGGTCCTATGTGTACCTTCTCCAGACTCCCAGAGGCACCTGAAGACACCTGGCGCCCCATGACCCAGGGAGCCACGTCTCCTGGGAGCTGGCTTTGCGACCGCAGGGATAACCTGCCCTCCCAGGAAGCTGCCCCTGAGCCTGACCTTCAGCCAGATGCAGAAGCTCTTGGGCACAATCTCCGCCATGTTTCCTCAGTCACTGTGCACACAGGGCCAGCCCCGATGCAGGGGAGGGAAAACGAACTCCACCTCTCAACAGGGAAGTGGCAACAATGTACCCAAGAAAGTGATGGTGGCCACCTGGACCCTGGTCATAATGTCAGCATCACCCATAATGGAGGTCATCTGCCAGGGTTGATTCTGGGCCAGGCATTGGGCACCTACCCTCTGGGTACATCCTTTTGTTCCCATTTCATGGATTGGTGAACTGAGGTTCCTGGGGGCCTTATATCTAACAAGTAGCAGCACCAGGGTTCAAACCCTCTTCCGTCTTGTTCTCAAGATCTTACTCTTTCTACTACATCAGGAGGCTTTGTGACAAGAGCCACCAGGGGCCTCCTTTAATTGTTTTCTAGGATATCTTTCCAAGGACACTCAAATTGCTTCAGCTCTCCCATATAGCTTAATGTTTTAAATTATCCTAATTTTGAACATATATAAGAATATATACATTATTATAAAGCAAACAGCCACGGATCCACCACCAAGGTCGAGACAGACAGCTGCCACCAGCCAGATGCCTCCGCCCTGACCTTCCCGAGCACGGCCCCCCTCAGCCCTCCAGAGGTAACTACCACCCTGACTTTTATGGTAACTGCTCCCTTCTTTTTCTTTTTAGCTTTACTATCTAATTATGCAGCCCTAACAATACAGTTTAGTTTTGTCTGTGTTTTAACGTTATATAAATGGAATCATACCGTAAGCGTTCTTTCATGTCTGGGCTTTTTCTCCCCCTCAACATTATGTTTTTAGGTTTATCCGTGTTGTTTTGTGGAGCTCAGTTTACGCGCGTGTGGATGTGTGTGGGGTTTGTGGGTCCCGGTTTTTGTTGTCACTGGCTCCTCGTGCCGTGTGCAATTTCTTTGCATGAATACGCCACACTTCACCATTTCTCTCTCGACGGGCATTTGCACGCACGAGCCCAGGCTCCATCGGGATGCTTTTCCAGGGGTGGGACCGCTAGCTCAAGGGCAGGCACACTTCCAGCTCTGCCAGGTCGTACCCACCCATTGCCCCACGTCCACTCCGACTGGCAGAGGTTAGGCATCCCAAAGCTTTACATTCTTGCCAACACGTGATATTGACAGATATTTTCATTTTCCTCCACCTGGCTAGACATTATGATACCTCGCTGTGACTTTACGTTCCACAGCATTTTAAAGCCCATTTCCACGGCACGATCGATGAGTAAACAGCGCTGAAGAACGACGCCCTCTCGCATCTAGAAGCACAGTGGGGCTCCGGGGCTCCTTCCCCAGCTTGTTCTGGTTTTATTCCTATGATTTTTATTTCAGTGATCGCAGCACCTGTCTTTCTTTGGTGATGTGGTTGCAAAGCCAGGGGATGGTTGTGAGTCCCCCCCACAGGTGTCCAGTCACAGCCCTGAGGTTTGGCCCCCTGCCCAGGGCCTTCCACAGTTCCGAGAGCTAAGCAGGGTGAGCTCGCCACGCCATCCACAATTACGGACAAGGACAAGAGCCACGTCCTGCGTCCTGTGCGCCTGGCTAGCAAGCCCCCCACCCTGAGGTCTCTAGTCGACGACCAGGGCCTGTGGTGAGTGGCTACCCTACATTCATTCGTCCCTTCAATCCACCTTTATCACGTGCCAACTCCCAGATAAGAATGGCGGACACCACGGCGCACCAGGCTGTTCTGTGCCGGTCTCACTCTATCCATAGCGATGCTATTGGCTGGGAGGGGATACTGGCCAGAGAACACTCACGTGGTCGCCTGCTTCTTCTGGCAGTTCCTGCAGACAATTCTCCACCGGAGCCAATGTGGGGTTGCACCCACCCTTGTGGTTCTCCTGACTGCAAGGCGCATCTCAGCAACACCCTTCAGGGAACGATGGAAAAGCAAGGCTTGTCGCTCGTGGGTCCTGGAGGGTCTACGCCTCACGTAGGTCTGACCCCACATAGCGACGTCACAGGTAGAGAGAGCATCGACTGGAAGTTCTGCCTTTTCTGAGGGATCCAGGGTGGAGTCACTCTTTATTGGCAAATTTGAAACCCGAGAGAGAGAATTAAGGTTCAGGAAGGGAAAGGCGGGGTCATTTGAAGGCCAGTTATCTTGGTCCCCCAGGATTTCCTAAAAGAACGTCATGAGAGGGGCGGCCGAGCTCTTTATCTAGTTGTGCAGTGGGAAGGTGTTTATTGAGGAGGGATGTCTTTGCAGTGGGTCAGGCACCTGCCTTACAAAGCCACTGTCCTCAGCATTCATGCCGTGTCAGCTCACTCAACCCTTAGGCAACACCGTGAAGGAGGTACAGTAACCTTCCCTTTGGACAGACAAAAACACCAGCACAGAGAGGTTAAGTGAATTACCCTAGGTCACACAGCAAGCAAATGGTGGAACTGAACTGGGGATCAAACCCAGGCACTCTGTCTCCAAGGCCCACACATAGAAGCATCCTGGGCTCAGGGCACCTGGAAAGGACGCCTGTCCCCCTCCTCCTAAAGGGCTCGTGTTGCCCAATTTCAAGACACACTACAGAGCCACAGACCACGTGATAGAAAAAGGATAGACACGGGGATCAATGGAGTAAGATAGAGAGCCCAGAAAGAGCCACTAACATCCCCAACCGTTTTGTGCAAATGCAGTTTAAATTTTAGAATAGCTCTGAGTTTACAGAAAAGTTGCAAAGATAGTACAGGGTTCCAGTACACCTGCACACCCAGCACCCAGTTCCCCCATTGTTAGCATCTTACGTTACTACGTTACTACAGTATAGCTGTCAAAAGTAAGAAACAGCATTGGAACATTTGTAACTGCACTGGTTTGGAAACTATAACAAAACTCCACTTCATTCTGAGCTCATCAGTTTTTCCCTAATGTCCTTTTTTTGTTCCAGGATCCCATCCAGGACACCGTACTACATTTAGTCATGTCTCCTTAACTTCCTCTGAGCTGTGACAGTTCCTCAGACTTTCCTTGTTTTGGGTGAACTTGGCAGTTTGGAGGACTGCGCAGGTGTTTGGGGAAAATGCTCCTCCGCTGAGATGTGTCTCGGGTTTTTCTCATGACGGTGCTGGGTTCGAGGAGTGGAGACCACAGAGGCGAGGTGCCACCCTCCCAGAGGCACAGGACGTCCACCTGACTTATCACTGTTGAACTTGACCTTGAGCCCTGGCTGAGGTCGTGTTTGCCAGCCTTCTGCCCCGTGAAGGTTCTCTTTTCCCTTCCACACTCTCCTCTTTGCAAGGAAGTCACTGAGTGTAGCCCACTCTCAGGGCTGGTGGGGGTAGACAGGAGGGTCTACGTGAATTATTTGGAATTCTGTGTGGGAAATTTGTCTCTTCTCCCTGTTTATTATTTATTCAATCATTTATTTATATCAGTATGGAATTGTGGGTATTTATTTTATAATTTGGGTTACACTCCCAATTCTACATTTTGGTTTTGCTGCCCCAACTATTGCAGCTTTGGCCGCTGGTAACTCTTTCAGGTTGGCTCCTGTGCCCCGTTTGTTTTCTGAACCCACCCTTACCTTCTGTGCCTACAGGATGCTCCAGGCTCATCGTGTGTATCTCCCACCCCAGCCCTAGAATCAGCTGTTTCTATAAGGAGCCCTGCTTCCTTTCATTGGAGGATGGTGTTAGAAACCAAGATCTGGGCACTGGGTGTGCTCATTGCTGCTGGGACATCATTGCTTCTCACTCTTCTCAGCTGACAGAGCTGGGAAATACATGTGTGTACAGTAATCTGCGTATACAAACATATCTGTAATTATTTCTGTATCTGGCCATCTCTATCCACATTAAGCTAATATGAGTCCACACTTTTTTTTTTTTCTTTTTTGTGGTACGTGGGCCTCTCACTGCTGTGGCCTCTCCCGTTGCGGAGCACAGGCTCCTGACGCGCAGGCTCAGAGGCCACGGCTCACGGGCCCAGCTGCTCCGTGACATGTGGGATCCTCCCGGACCGGGGCACGAACCCGCGTCCCCTGCATCGGCAGGCGGACTCTCAACCACCGCGCCACCAGGGAAGCCCCGAGTCCATTCTTATGAATCCAACTTTAATCCAGTACCGTATGGTCCTTTCTAACTTTCCCCTTTGCTTGTGTGTAACCTCCCCCTTCAACACTGAGAAACCCATATTCCACTACTCACCTTATATTCACTTATTTGTTCCCTGCCAGTGTTCCTGCACAGCACCTTCAGAACTGTCAACCCGGACCCCCACAAGAAAGAACATTCCCAACCAGCTCAGCATTTATGCACAATGCCTTTCATCTTTACTCTTACAGTTTCTAATCAAAATGCCCTTTTCCATAGTCACTTAGGTCAGCTTCTTTTCCCCCATTCCCTTCAGAGATGTTATATTACACGTATCTAACACAGTTAGTCTTTTGTCACCATCTGCCTTCCATCTCGGGATCCCCTCACATTCTGGTTGATTTTTTACATTTTATATATCAAAGTTCACTCCATGTGCTGACAAGCTGTTTGAGTTTTGACAAATGCATGGTGTCACGTATCCACCAGTCAGTGCCACGCAGAGTGATCCCACCGCTTAAAAATCCCTCTGTGCCTCTCCACCACTTCTCCCACACCCAGCCCCTGGCAACCACTCATCTTTTCCCTATCTTTATAGTCTGCCTTTTCCAAAACGTCATATCCATGGAATCCTACCATATGTAGCCTTTCTGGTCTGGCTTCTTTCACTTAGCAGAATGCGTTTAAGCCTCATCCATGGTGCTGCATGAACGAGCAGCGCTTTTCTTCTTCTTGATCGATGCTGTGCCAGTGTCCAGAAGCACCACCGTTGGTTTGTCCGCCTGTGGAAGGGCATCACGGTTGCTTCCAGCTTAGGGTGATTATGCATCGTGCTGCTTAAAAGTTCCCACGTGAGCTCTTCTGTGAGCGTGAGTTTTCAGCTCACATAGGTAACAATACACAGGAGTGTGATTCTGGATCCCACGGTAGGTCTACATCTAACTTGAGAAGAAACTGCTAAACTGGCCTCCAGAGAGGCTGCGTCATTTTGCTCCCACCAGCCCCGAACGAGCTTTCCTGTTGCTCCACATGCTTTCACGTGCCTATTTGCCATGCACCATTTTGGGTGAAGAGTTTGTTCAGATCTTTACTCGTTTTTAATTGGGTTGTTTTCTTATCATTGAGCTTGGGGTGTTCTTACTATGTTCTAAATACATGTCCTTTACTGATACAAGATTTGCAAATCTTTATCCCCATCTCTGGTTTGTCTTTTCCCTCCACATGGTTAAGAGTTTGATTTTTTTCACCAGTGTTTTGTGCTTTTCCATCTATAGATCCTACACATATTTTATGAAGTTTACGCTTAAGTAATTCATTGCTCTTTGGCGCTGTTCAACTGATTTTTGACAATGATGTGAAGACGATGCGACGGAGAAAGAATCATCTTTTGAACAATCGAGGCTGTAACCATTGGTCATCCATATGCGAAAATAATTAATAACTTCAACACGTACCTCTCAGCAAACAAAACGAAGTGAAGGGGATCTGGAATTCCACATAAACCAGCTCTCCCCTTGGCCTCCACTGCCAAGGACCCAGCGGGCCCAGGGCATTGGGTGAACCCACAGGAGAAGCGGCCAGGGTTTGAGTCCCAGCTCCTCCATTTCCCAGCCGGGAGACTGGGGTGAGTGGCTTCAGCACCTCTGTGTCCCAGTTTCTCCAACGGGAAAATAAGGAGAATAATACAGCTGCCTGGTATGTTGTCCCGAGGAGTCCATGAGCTAACACACAAAATGCGTTAGAACAACGTCTGCTACACACAGAAGCTGTGTATCCTTTGCTATGTTGTCGAGGTCACAACAACCTCATCGACCTTTGCTGCTCCTGCATCCCACAGCCCCTCCCCTCCCTGCAGAAGGTCCCACCCTAGGATCGCCAAGGGTCCTTCCGTGGTTCCGGGTGGGTCCATCCCTGGATCTCAGTGATCTGCCTCCGCCGTGAGGGCCCCTGTAGTACTTGACCCAAAGCTGCAGCCCAGTGCCTGGGTCCTACTGAGGCCGCGTCAGGGTCCGGGCAGAGGAGGGACACATCCCGTGAACAGGGACTCCCCCTGCAGGCAGCATTACCCCACCTCTTGACCAGGGAGTCAAAGTTCAAAGGCCCCGTGGCTGCCCAGGGTCGCAAAGCTCTGAGTGGTGAGTGAGGATTTGCACCCAGGGGGTCTGATGCCATCGCTGGGTCCTTACCCACTGGGCCGGGCTGCCTCCCAACCCGGGCTTTATTCTCTGCAACACGCAGGGCCCAGCTCTTCGCGAGAGGGCCTTGGCTGGGAAGCCTAGGAACCACATTCTACCGGGAGCGTTGCAAAACTGTCTAACCTTTCATCTTTTCCAGCGTGTTCTTCTCATCGGCCACAAGCCTTGAAACCATCACCCTGACCCAGGAGAGCAGCACAGACAGAAACGTGAGAGGACCCGATTGCATATGGCAGGTGGAGACTCGCCCTGTGACTGCGGGGAGACTCGAAAGGTAAGGAGACTCTGCCCTCTGACAGACTCCTCGTTCCCTCATGTGGGCCCCTGTCTGTCCTCCGCGTACATCTGCAGGCCAAGGGGCTGCTCCAGGAAGCTGATTGGCTGGGCCGGGGACTCTGAATCACAGTGCGTGAGGCGCACAGCCCAGCTCCAGCTCACTTCCTGCCGATTAGAACATTTCCCCCCCGGGGGATTCCTGAGCCCCCAGTGTTCTGGCGTCAATCTGTTTCCTTGCAGACTTCACATCTCAGGCAGACACATAATGTATAGGAAGAGCCCGGCCATCTGGGCCAGAGGCTCTGCAGGCGCAGGGCTGACGTGGTCCAAGTGGCCCCACCCCCGACCATGCTGGTGCTTTCTCTCTAATGCACGGTCCAGCCACCATCAGTGAGAGACGGCTCCCCAGTTCCCGCCCCAAGGCAGCCAGGAAAGTTTGGCAGGAATCCGCCTCTGCCGTGGGCACGGAGCCCAGCGGTGAAGCGCGAGGGCTGTAGCCTCAGGCAAAGCTGGACGCAAAGCTGCTCTGCCCTGACTCTCATGCAGCCCCGGAGGAAGCGGCTGACCCCGTGGGTCTCTGTTTCCCCATCTGTAAAGTGGGGCGCTCAAAACTGCCCAACGTGCTGGGAGGATGCAGCGACCACTGCCGCTCGCCACGTTTGCTGGTTCCCTGCCCACACCCTGGACCCTGTCCCTGGCACCCGCAGTGCGATGTCTTCAGGTGGACGGACAGGCCCCCCAGAGAGCGTGGACGCTCCTGACGCAGGCTGGCACACAGCAGGTGCTCACGAAACGCTCCCATTGACCCCGTTCTGCTCACACAGACCTCAGGTTTTGCCTCGTGAGACCGGAAGCTCTTTGAGGAAGGAGCATGTCCTGGAAACACCCAACAAGACGGCAGCGGGGCTGGGGGAGACCTCCACTCTCTACTGCTTTAGAATCAGAGCCTCCGGATTAGGCTGCCTCCGGGGACCCCGGAGAAGGCCCCGCCTGCTCTGGGCCTCACTTTGCTGTCTGAAAACAAAGGGGTCTGTTTCATCTGCCGTCCAAGCTGGCCCTCAGTGCCTTGCTTCCAAACGTGGTAAGCAATGTATCAAAGGCTTCAAAGTGTCCTCCCCACCCTGACAAGCTCTGTGGTCGAGAGAGAAACTTCCCATGACCTTCAGCCTCTTTAATAGGTTCCAAGGCGTTTCCACACCAGGGTCCCACACTCCCCCAGCTGTCCCTTCATCTGTGCCGCTTCAACAACTGTTGGCCTAGAAAGCAGCATCCACGTGATGATGACCACCAAGGGACGTGGCAGATTCATCATAGGGAAACAGTGGCCCAGAGAGGGCAAGCGACCTGCCCCAGGCCACACAGCACAGTCATGGTGAGTGGGATGGACACCAGGCCCGAGTCCTCCTCTCCACCCGACACACCTCAGGCGCCCTCCCAAAGCCCCAGTTTTCTCGTACCCAGAGCATCCGAGAGCCCTGCAGCCACTGGACATTCCCCCCATGAGGGCTCATCACCTGGGGACCACTTACCCTCTGGGCTTCCCTGGATAATTGGAGCCCCACCCTGATCCCCACCCCCAGCCCCGGCCACCTCGTGTGGCCTCATGGGAGCTGCTGGCCCAGCATGAGAATGAGCTCAGCCTTCGTGTCTGCTCTCCAGATGCCCCAGTCCCAGACCTCCTCTGATCCCTGCCCCAAGCACACATTCCACGGTTTGTCCTCAAAAGACAAAGGTCACACATCATGTGTGCTTGCTCTCAGCCCAACTCCTCCCTGGGACCGTGGTGGACCCCTGGCCAGGACGGCCACTGGATGTCACCTTGTGTGCCGCTGAGGTGTCTCCCCGGGGCTGACAGGACAGCAGGGCGAGGTCAGCCTCCGACCGGGCAGGAATGAGGCGGGATGGATTGGTGATGTCTGTCCTGCTGCGAACGGACAAGGGGCTCATCTGTAACTTACCAGGTGACCACCTAAGCCCGCCTCCAGAGTTTACTGCCGGTTACTAATTTGTGCTCAGTCCAGGGCTCGGCTTGGGTGGCACTCCTCACTTGCAGACTCGCAGACGGCTCGCCAGGGTGGACCCCTGGGGCCTACATGGACAGGACACTGTAACAGCTGAAGTGTCGTCACCCAGTCCTCCCAGAGGCACAGCAGGAGTCAGCCCGCGTCTCAGATGAGAACCGAATCCCAGGGGCCAGGTAACAGTCAAGGCAGGCTCCAACCCCAGTTGCTCTCAGACCAAGGAGGAGGGAACCCGGCTAAGCCCCCAGCCTGCGCCAGCCTCCACTCCACCTGCCTCCTCTGGGCTGGGGCTGGGCCACCCCCTCTAGTCCTCACACTCCAGCTCTCACCCTTGCCCATCTCTCTATATGTGCTTATCTGAGCCGCCTACTTCCCTGCATTCCCGCATCAGCTCACCTGTGTCGCCTGGAGCGCCCGCCCCACCTCCCCGCACCTGGCTCTCTCCCCCAGGCCTGCAGGACCCAGCTCGCTCTACGGCTCCCTGAAGACCCAGCACTGTCCGAGCCCCCCGAGTGGGTGGGTGTCCCTCTGTGACCAGAGCACTCCGTATATTCATGGGAAAATTAAACGCCCCCTTCCCGACCTTCCTCCATCTCCTCTGCCTGGAATGGCTCTCAGCAAGAAAATGTAAGGAGATAGATAGAGATGTTCTCAGCCTGGGATCTCATCAGAGGTGTCGGAAACAGCAAAACATCACCGTCATCACCAGGTGCATCTGCATGTTTTTCTGTGAAGATGGAGGGACCTAGAACCTTCCAGAGTCGCCTGGGAAGTTCCCTGAAGGCTCTGGAAGTGCACCTGGGGGAGCTGGGATTCTAGGGACTACGGGGGAGTTGAAGGGTCCCAGAGTATGAGTGGAGAAGCTCACACAGATGTGAACCCTGTGTGTGTCTGTCGAGTCCTGGGGGCTGGAAGTGGCCACCTGCGTCATCACAGCCGGCTCCCAGGGGGACTCACTGAAGGTCTGGACACAAGGCACAGTGCGGGGGTAGGGGGGTGGCTGCCTCTGTCCCCTGCCCCCCCCCCCCGGGGAGTCCAGGAGAATGGGGCGGAAAGTGCCGAAGGAGACCACAGCCCCCGCCTCTGCTCTCCCGACCCAACACGGAAGCCGGGCCCATACGGGCTGGGTCCGCCGGACCGGCACTGTGGCTGGCACGCAGTGGGCATTCTAGAAGCGTCTGCTGTGTGCAGGTCCAGTGACAAGAGCCATGGCTGTGGCAACGTTCACAGGCCACCAGGGGCGTCCTCGGGGCAGTGCCCTCTGTTCCTTCTGCCCCAGATGGCTGGCAGCTGCCCGGGCTTCTGAGCGGCAGCAGAGCCACCCAGGACCCAAGAGGAGCGGCGTGGGAAGCCGCGCCCCTAGCCCATCGCCATCCAGCCTCCAGACGCCTCTGAGGCCCGAGGAAGCTGCGGGGTCGGGAAGCCCCCGAAGGCCTGCTCACCGACGGCAGTCAGTGTGGCCACTGTCCCCGCCGGCTGGACCCGTCCGGCTTGGTGGCGGCGTTCCGTCACTCCCAGCCCCTAACCAGTCACTTCCAGTTGCTTGGAGAGAAAGCACGGCAGGCTGGCTCGGCCGAGGGAGATGTGTTTTGTGAGGGGCCTCGGCAAAACCAGAACCTAAACCGTGGAGCCGCTTAAGCTCAGAGTTTATCCTTCGGGATGTTTACCAAGGGCCTGAGGCCAGCGCCCGGTGAAAGGCCGCGCACGGCCCTGCCCGCGAGGAAAGCGTGGTCCAGGAAGGGTGGCTGCGGGATGCAGGCACCGGCGGGAGCAAACCCTCCGTTTTCTCACTGCTAAAGGGACAAACAGCACCAGGGCCCAGCCTGCAGCTGGTGGTCCCTCTGCGACCACGTGGATCGTCTTAGGTCACCGACAGCAGGTTCCCCGGGAGAACCTCCCCCCTCAGCTCTTGAAAGACCCTCTCCATCTCCAGGGGTCCCGGCCGTGCCTGCCCAGCCCACCGCTCCCAGGGATGCCCACCCGGGCCCTGTCCGCCAGCCCCCAGGTCAGCAGAGCAGAGCACTGCTTGGCCAGGCAGGGGACCCAGAGTCCTGCTGGGCACGGACCCCAGCCCCTCCCCTCGCCCCCTTCTATTCGACTTGGCCATCCTAGCTTCCCTTCTGTTTGTCATTTCAATCATCTCAGGGCAATTTCCTTTCTCATCTGCACACTGATTCCCCTCCAGATGGCTTCTTCCCCCCATCCCCCTCTACCAGGGTCTCGGGCCAAACCCCAGGGCTGAAGGCGGGGAAGGAACAGCGGAGGGTGGCTGGCGGACAGGAAGTCGCTGGCGGCGGCGCCTGCTTGGAAAGGGCCGTCCTCTGCAGAATGGCTGGCTGAGTGAGCTCGGGCTGGTCCCACCAAACCAGGGGCAGCGGCCACAGCTATGCCATGAGCACATTTTTAGACTGTGAGTCAGCTGTTAATAGAGAGATTTTTTTTAATCATCCCGGAGAGAAGGCTGATTTATAGCTCTTCTCCACTGGGGCTGCACCGTCAGGGAGGGGGTTTGAAAGAGGCTTGGGTGGAGGGAGAGGGCAGCGGGCCCCAGACCAACCACTGGCTGGCAGCGGAGCGGGTCAGAGAAGGGCGTACCGACCTCCTGTCCCATCTCCGTGAGGAGGCTCCCGAGATGAACGGTCCTATCACCTAGGGCTCAATGGGGCCTCCATCGGCTCCGACACCCGCTGGTGTCACTGTGACTCTAATGCCTCATGACGAGGGAGCACGAGTCAGTCACAGGAACGGCTTTTCTCTGTCCCCAGCCTGTGCCAAGGCTTTGGGGATTGAGGGATGAATAAGACAAACCTCTTATGCAGAACAGTCAACACGTGTGAAAAAGAGCTTTCCAGATCTAAGCAAGGGAGAATGGACGTGTCCCTCTGCGCCTACAGAGCAGGGGCCGGAGGGGAGAGGGGCCGTCAGACCGGACTGCCTGAGCTTCAGAACAGCTGCGATCGCCGCTCGGCAGCGGCAGGCGGGGCCGGGGAGGCTGATGCAACAGAGCCAGGCCGCCCGGAGCTCCAGCCCTCCCCGCCCCATCCCCGCAGAAGCCTCGCTCCCTGGCTCGAGCAGGATGCCCTCTCACCTCGGGGGCTCCTGCAGGGCGGCTCCCGGCACCTCTGGGGTTTCTGCTTGGGTTGGGGGACGGGGAGCCAGGACACGAGACCTTGGTGACCCAACCTTTCCATTTTCTGGGACGACGGCGCCTCAAGCCCACCTCGCACCCAGCCTGACAGCGGGCTCTGCCCCCGGCTGTGTAGCTTCTCCAGGCCTCGCTCCCTCAGCTCCAAAACGAGGGTGGGCACCGTGTCTCCCTCACAGAGGGTGTAAAAGGGGTGGAGGTGTCTACTGCAGGACAGCCAAGGACAGGCACCCATCTGACCTGGCCCCTCTTCCTTCTCGTTCCCAAGACAGACATTGCTAATCAACCACCGCTCTCCTTCCTACAGATTCGAGTCTGCCTCAGAATCCCTCTCAACACCGCCGTGGGCCACCACTTGTAACTGATCAGAACTGTCAATGAAAAACATCTCTCTACATAGAGATGAAAGGGAAGCCCAAAGGCGAGCAGGGGCCTGCCTGAGCTCTCAGAGCTGGCAGTAGAGGGGACACCAAGCTACAGTTGTCCAGAACATCGGGGAGGAGAGGACAGGGAAGGCAGGGCTCTGGGGGTGGAAGAAGCAGCAGGGTTGGCAGCACCTGAGTGAGCAGGACCCAGCTGGGTAGCGTGACCACCACGGAGATCAAGGATGCTCCCTGCTGGGGATCCTAGCCCATCCCCAGGGGGTTGCCCTGTCCCTGCCCTTTCCCCCTCACCACTCATGCTGTCTGGGCACAGCCCATAGATGCACCCAGTCCTGGGAGGAGGGCTGGGTGAGCGCAGAGAGGGCTGGGCCTGGGGGTCCGAGGGCTGGTGAGATCCAGGCCAGGGGCTGGCACTGCCACTCACGGACCTGTGAGTGCTGGTCATGGGGCGTGTCCCCTTGTCCCCCTTCAATTACATGGGAACTGCAGCAAGTGGGCCGTGGGTCCCAGGTCTGGGGGAGGGACACAGATGGCTCCCCAGGGGCCTGGGGGTGAGGGTCTCCCACAGGCAGCAGCTACAGCCTGTGTTTCCTTCAGGTCTGCTCACATGTCTACCCTGGTTCCCCAGTGCTGAGCAGGGGCCATAGCTGAGCCCTCCCGGTGGGCCCCGTGCCTGCGCCAGGCTGACCTTGTGCAGCTCAGCAAGGCTTGCTGAATGCATGATGCCGAGGACGCAGTCCTGAGGGCTGACCAGACGCGGGAAGGGGACGGGGCTCAGAAGCTGAGAAGCAGCGAGGTCACCGTCTTGAGCCACCAGGCCCCCCTTTTGCCCCAGAGCAGGTTCCCACGACAAACCAGAGATGGGGGTCAGCGGCTCACAGTGAAAGTTATTGCCATCAGACAGAAAACCTCCCTTTCTGATGGCGGGAAAAGAGCATGAACTTGGCCCAAGCACTTGGAATGGATATTCCAAACGTCCCGCAGGCAGCAAGAGGCAGAGGAGTAGAGGCAGCCGGAGGCCCGAGAACCTCCTGTCTCGAGGTCGGCTCAGGGAGGCCCCCGCAAGGTCCCTGCGGAGCGTCGGAGCAAGCCCCCCGGCTCTGACGGCAGAGCACCCCCGGCCAGGGAAGGCCTTCAGAGGCCCACACGCCGCCAAGGGCAGCGCCCACCTACCTCCGCCCCCCAGGATGCAGGGCTAAACAAAAAACAAATCGTGTACACTAGAGTAAGGGGAAAGAAGCCTAATAAAACATTTATTTTCTCCCAACTGACAGCCTTAATGCTTTTTACGAAATATTTTAAGAATGTCTCAGTGTCTCTGTCTCGCTAAGTGTGTGTACTATGAATTGCACGTGATTTCAGCCCAGCGTGGGGCTGGGAAGTCTGGCTTTCTCCCATAAACCACCCGCACAACTCTGGAGGCAAATGGTACGGCTGGGACCCTCAGCTCCTCCGGGGACCGGTGTCCCGTCCCCTGCACGCCGTGCCAACCCCAGCCCCAGGCTGGCACCGTGGCTCCCGCTGGGCAGGCAGAAACCCAGACAGAAGCGCTCAGGAGGCTCCAGGGCTCCCTCCTACGAGGCTGGCCTGTGACGGGGATTCCACAGATTCTGGCTCCCCAGGAAAGTCAGCAAGAACCCGAGAAGTCCTGACGCTCTGCTTTGTCCAGTCGCTCACCCCCTGAGAGGCCAAAGTCGGTGTCCCGACAAGGAGGGACTTGGGGAAGAAGTGACGCTGTTGATCTCCGTGGTCAGAAATGGTTTGGGTGTCAGCGACGGAATGAATTTCAGCCAGAAGGGAAACATAACCAGACACATCCACGGGACAGTGAGGGTTTCAGGAGGCGGGGTCTGGAGTCAGACACACCTGGGTTCAATGTGGGACTCTGGGAAGTTCCCTGAACTCTCTGCACCGATTTTCCCCATCAGTGAAGTGGAGACAACGCCTGTATGATGGGGCTGTAGTGAGGGTGAAAGACGGCAACATACACGCGTGCGATACACAGACCCAGGCACGCGTGCTGCGTAGCTGGGAAGCGCAGCTGTGGGCGCTCCCGCTCTGTGCCGGAAAGTGTTTAACTACCAGCTCAAGGGGTTGGGGGGAGGACAGCCCCACTTTGAACCACTTGCCGATTTCCGTGGCGTGAATATTCCCACCTTGTCGGATCCCGAGCTCTCATCGTGACGTCTCTGACACAGAGCTGGGGGAGACGCACACCATCAGCTCTGGCGGGTCAGCCTGCCCCGGCTCGGGCATTCCACGTCCCAGGAGCTGTGGCCTGACGGAGCCACGGACAGGCCTTTGAAGATGCAGCTGAGGGGTGAGCTTGGAGACGACACCCTGTGAGCGTGAGGACGGGGCCCCCTCCTGGACATGGCATCCCCCCTAAATCAGTGACCTGTTGCCAAGAGGGTCAACACACAGACGGGTCTAAGAGTCAAGGGGAGGGCAGGCTGGGTGGTCCCTCCCACCAGCACTCCCAGCGATTAAGTAGGGGGAGCTTGTCCTTCTATCCACACAACTCCGGGTTCCAGAGAGAATCGCTTTCACCAGACACAGTAAGAGCTCCCCCAGCTGTCCCCCCAACCGCCCCCCGGTAACTTCAGCCTCCTCGTGCCAGGAGACCAGCAGCTGAGAGGGAAGTAACTCCACCAACAGGGTGACTGGCCGTCCTTTTCCCCTTTGAGACCAGCGGCAATGGGGCAAGGGGGGGGCATGCTGTGTTCGCCCCCAACCTGTTCTGTTAAGTGTCCCCGGAGAAGGGCTCAACCGGAGCCCAGGAGGAGCTGTTTTCCCAGGGGGAGTGTGTACCCCTGGGGTGACTGGAGTGGCCACCAGGCTTGTGCGGCAGGATCCTGGTGCTCACGGCCCACGCTGCAGCCGCGTCTCTCTGGCAACCGCTCTGGACTAGAGGAGCCCGCTGTGCAAGGTCATCCCTCCCTGGGCCACCCACATCACCCACTTGTGAGGCAGGATACAGAGTCTCTGCCCCTTCCCTGGAGGCCGCCACCCGCTCCAGCGTTCCCCGTGGGGTGCGCTGCGGCCCTGGTGCCTCTGCTCCACAGCCCATCTCTCCCTCTGCCCAGGCCCGTGCTCCTCACTCTTTTAGGCCTTGGTCCCCAAAGCACCCCCCAAAACCATCTGCGCATAATTCTGTATTTCCAAGGCTTCCACAGAATCCATCTTCCAGTCGGAAGTCCAAACCCCGGCCCCAGAGTTGCCACGACCAGGTGTAGAGGGAGGGGTCCCGAAGCTGCACCCTGCATGGGGGGGGGGGGACACGGGCACTTGATAGGCAGCTGTCCCTGACGGTCCCCCAGACGTCCCTCCAGCAAACAGGGGCAGGACAGCACCAGGAGCCTCGTCCCGCGGCGAGCGTGCTTTTAATTAGCTGTACGAGGAAGTCATAGGGATTGACTGTCCACTGACTGCGTTTCGAGGGGGTGTTGGAAGAACTTGCTGCACGTAAACTAGCCGTGGAAAAAAGCGCCGCCGCTCCGTGTGCACGTGGAACTCTTGACTGGGATTTGCAACATGGGCGGGAGCCAGGCTTAGATTCCTCTAGGAAAACATCTGAGATTCTACTGAAAACCAGTGAGAAAGAACTCCATGTACACAGTAGGCAGCCTCATGCTAGAAAGAACTCAGGCCTGCCTGGATCTATACAGACTGGAGATGAACTTTCTAAGGTGCGGCATTTAGAGGGTGAGAAACAGATCCTCTGGGCAGATGTTGAAGAGTCTGGTAGTTTTCATACAGTGTTTTCTGGAGCCCCAAGGGGTCCACTGGGCCTCAGAGGCTGCCCGCGGGGCTGGGGGTACTGCTCCCCCAGACGATGCCGAGAGCATCCCACCTCAGTCCATTTCACCTCCTGGGCTTCCACAGGGACTTCCTGTGACAGACGCCGGGGAAACTTAAAAACACGCTGGTAATGACAGCCCCGCTCTCGCAAGGTCCTGTCGGAAACGGAGAAGCAAGACAGCGGTGCCTCTGCAGCCACATGCCCGTTGGGCACTGAACTGCCCAGTTCCACGTAGGCAGCAGCTGGGACCACGTGGTGGGGGAAGGGTAACCATGGCAACCTCCCCCCAGTCATCGCTAAGTAATTCCTCCACAATGTACAATTGCTCTGTTTATAGGAAGAATGCTGACCATATATTCTGGTTTTCCATGCACAATACTTCACTAGGAAAGAATGCAGAACCCACCAGAAGGAGCTCACGTTGCACTTTTCCCAGTCAACCAAACCTCTTCCTGGTCCTTGGGGAATATGATGGATGGGGTTCCACCGCTCTCCCTGCAACCCGAGAAGATGTAGGCTGCCCGGCCTCGGACCCACTGCCCAGAGGAGGGTCCCCATGTGTCAGACCACGGATGCCTCCCACCTGAAAACCTCCTGAAGACATAAGGGGCCGTGGACTGTGCCAACCGCGGGTCTGGAGTCTGTAATCGGGCCAAACCACCACGGCCCTGGTTGGTCAGAATGAAAATTCAGCCCGTTGAAGTGCAAGGGAGTTTGGCTTCTCGCTGACTGAGGCCACAAACGCTGCTCTGTAACTTCAGCTGAGCCTCCGTTCTCTGGGGAAGAGGCACACACGCTCTCTTCCTTGCGACATGAAGTTCAAACTTAGGAGGGCAAGATGACTTTCAGGCACTAAAAATACTCCATGGGTTCTTCTCGAGGAGGGCAATCCGCCCCGCTGCTGGGCCCGCCTCGGGAGAAATGCTTTCACTCCCCATCCCGCCTTTGATGGATGTGGGGGCCGTGTCGTTGGTATTCCAAACGAGGCCTGTAATTTCCTGCGACCTGGAAATCCAGATGTTCCCCGGCTTAGACTTTACCGCTCAGAACAATGAACTTTACTAAAATGCACCCTGGAACTTTTTTGAAACTATTTTTTCATGGGATGCGCGTGACGGGAAAGCGCAGAAAGCAACCAAGTGTGGCTCAGTGAACGATCACGGAGTACGCGCCCAGGTGTCGACAGCCAGGTGGCGGCCGCTGAGAGCCCGTGAGCCCCTCCCACCTCTGTCCCTTCACCTGCGCCCAGAGTGGCCCCCACTGCCTCGAATGACGCCTTAAGTGAGATTCATCTGTGTCGCCAGGTACGCTCTTTTTTCCCATTGCTGTGTAACCGCATCGAGGCCTTTCTTAAAAAGAAAAGAAAATTAGTTTGTTATTTGAAGGGGAAACCTACCCCGGCGGGAGCTCCGGGTGGGAGGAAGTTTGGCTCTCCCGGGCCACCGTCCATCAACGGCACCCACGTGTGACTCACCGCTGGTGTCTTCAGGCTGCCTCCAGTGAGCTGGAGAAGGAATCTCAGTTATTAACGGCTGTGCTAATTACAAGCGCCTCCCGCAGACGGTCCAGTGCGGGGTAATCCTTTCCTTTCCCTGTCCCCAGTTTCTACATTTTTTAATGAGAGGAGGCAGAGAGCTGGTCTAGGATGCAAAAGATAAGCTGTTCTCCCAACTTCAAACAACCTCCCTGCATCTGGAGCCTAGACGCCCCACCCAAGCCCCGTCCTCTGCAGAGATGGTACCCAAGAGATACACGGGCTTGGCATCCACCCTGCCCAGGGCCTGGTCACAAAATCAGTGGACAATATCGACCGCTTTCCTATAAAGAAACAAAGCCAGCAAGAACACGTAAAGGAAGAACAGAACCTATTTACAAAACACTAAAGCATTCCAAAATGACTAAGCCTGTTTGACAAAGATATCTATACGAGGAAAGCATTGAACCTAAGTTCTAGAAATCAGACAAAAATGGAAGAGGAAACTCTTCGTGGATAGGAGGCATATTAAATATAAGACTGCCATTTCTTCCTAGAATTATCTATTCATGGAACTGAATCCTCAGGAAAATATCAGTAGTATTCTCCGCGGTGGTGTTGCAGGGAATTTAAGAGATAATTTTTCAGTTCAAATAAAATAATGAACTCATGAGGACAGACTAGGAATTTCTGCTTCAGTACCGAAGTCACCAAAGCAGCCCTCTCTGACATTAAAGCCACCACATTTAAAACAGCTTGGTACTGGAGATGTCAGCCCATCGGCGGAACGGAGCAAATCCAGAAATAACCCCAGAAAGACATGTGGGCTCTTAGAAGATGATAAGTTGGAGGGAGAAGATGGAATGTCCTGTAAATTATGGTCCCGCAAATGACTAGTCATTTGGAGGCAAAAAGCTTAAGGAAGAACTGAAGTCCTACTCTCTCCTTGCACCAAAACAAATTCCAGAAGGATGGAGTTTTAAACATGAAAAATAAGACCATAAAAAGTAGGGGCAAAATCACACATGGATTTATAATACAGTCTTGGAGTGGGAAAAAACATTCTAGACTGTACCCAAAAGAAGTCATATCAGAGGATATTGACTGATTTGAATACAAAAAATGTGAAGGTTCTGCAAAGCGTACACATGTACACACATGTGTGCATATGTACGTCCTTATAACATACAGATTATCCAAATTCAAAGATAATCTAGCAGCCAAAAAACAAAACCAAAATCCTGCCACAGGATAGACCGAGGCTCCATTCCTTAATAAACTAAGAGCTTATACAAATCAAAAAGCCTCCAATTAGATGAAAAGATGTGAAACCCAACTCAAGTGATTTCTGAGCTATTATATTGGCAGAAATGTGAACGTTTTCAATACCCGGTATTGGCGAGGGTTCGGCAGAAGAGGCCAGCCCGAGGCCACGGTGCAAGGCCAATCGTGTTCTTGTTGGCGGGACACTCTGCTCACCCCAGTCGACACTTAACATGCACCTTCAGCCTCTCAGTTAGGAATTCCGCTCCACGACTTTACTTACTCTTAAGGAAGTACGCCAAGATACACACAAGAGAGTGTTTACAGCCCCATTGCTTGTAAAGGCAAGAACACTGCAAACAACGGAGGTGTTGCCCCAGCACCGAGGCACTAGCCGCGGGAGCTGCTCTGGACGCTTCCCTGTGACGTAGACACCCTCATCCTCCTCGTGATGCAGACAAGGAAACCGAGGCACAGAGAGGTTGGGTCCCTGCCCCAGGTCACACAGCAGGTGAGGCCTGGCACGGAACCTGGCACATGGCGGAAGCCGCTCCCCGGCAGCCAGTGCTATTCTTATCACGGTGGGCGTGAGGGGCTCGGGCTAACGGTTTATTTCTTGAAGTGGTTTGTATCATCCTTGCAAAACGTGTGAGGCTGATTCTCTCCACCTAAGCGCTCTAACAGCAAATTGTAGGGCGGACCTGACTGGGTGAGCAGTCCTGGAAAACAGGAAGATTTGGTGACTCCGCTGTGTCCTGAGCAGACCATCACCATCCTGGAGGCCACAGGAAGGTGCCAGGGTGCTGGAAAGGAGTCCAGAGCACCCGCGGGCTCCACAGATGCTGAACAAGCGAAGCTGCAGCCCCTCCTGCCTGCTGGAGCCCAACCAGGCTGGCCAGGCAGTGCTTCTCCCCTGCACGGAGCATTGCTCCCCGACGAGGCCCCGGGGCTGCGAGCCACGCTCGGCCACTTCCAGGAAGTCATCTGAAGCCAGTCGTAAAGGCTGGGAGGATCCCCCTCCTCTGGGTTCCGGCTCTGGAGCCGCTCCAGACGCGCTCCCCACACCCTTGGCAGAGGTCCAGGGGGATTCTTCCCTCTAGTTGAACCAGAGAATCTACAGGGGGGGCTTGTCCTGCAGATGAGGCGTGGCTCCCTGGGGCACTGCAGGCCAGTGTGGAGGTCACTCTGAGGGCAGGGCCTAGGGACGGAGGGGGGGGGGGGGGCGTGGCGGCGGGCCTCAGTCCCCGGGAAACTAAGAACAAGATATTAACAAATGTCTCCCATGGTGAGACCATCCCAGGGTCCTCACCAGCTGTAAGGGGAGGCCCCTAGGGGCTGCTTTCGGGGCCCTAGAGGGAGTGGCGTGGCCCAATAGCGGGCAGCACAGGGCTCGTTCTCCACACACCTGGTCACCCTTCACACCGCGCGTGACTCGCCCGTCCTGGGAGAGGGGCCAGCGGGGAAGGGGGACTGGACTGCCCAGCTGGGAAGGACGAGCAGTGGAATCTCCACTCCGCTGATAAGGAAATAATTCTCCATCATTGTCTCCGGTTCAGCCGCGATCACCTTGTGTGTTACAACTGACGTTCCTTCAGGAAAACCAGAGTCACGGACAGTGAGAGCTGGAGGGGCCTGGACGTAGCCATTCAGTCCAGGAGCCGTCTGGGCAAGCTCCCTTCCCACTCGGCCCTCAGCTTCCCGGAATGAAGGGTGGCCTGGATGACGGCTGCCAGAGATCCTTTCACCTGGACCTTCTGGGTCCCCAGGGCCTCTCTGGACATCTCCATGGGGTGGCGGGGTCCGCGGGGGAGAGAGCACAGCTGGTCACAGTGAGGCCATGGGCGGGGGGACAGAGAGGAGGCAGGTTAAAGGGGAGCACATGGGCAGGGGTGGGGGAGGGACCACCGTGGGCCCACCGTGAGGACAGAGCCTCAGCCGGCCCAAGGCTCGCGGCGCTGGGGAGGGGACCTGGGCCTGGGCAGCAGGCAGACGTGCCCCTAGACGAAGGCCTGGAAAGCCCAATACGGCCGGAGGGGGACAGAGCAGCCCCGGGCCCAGCCTCAAGGCCCAGTCCCTTCTCCCACAGCCACAGCTAGGCAGCAGCTATCCGTGTCTGAGGCCTCCTCCACTGCCCCCACTTACAGCCACAGCTAGGCAGCAGCTGTCCGTATCTGAGGCCTCCCCCACTGCCCCCACTTACAGCCACAGCTAGGCAGCAGCTGTCTGTATTTGAGGCCTCCCCCACTGCCCCCACCTCCTTCGCTTCTTGCTCCAGTTGCAATTTCGTTCCAAATGGTAAATATTTTATTTCCATCTGTGAGGCTCCCATGCAGATGACTTTCATGTGGAAAATACCTTTTGCTACTCAATCCAGCACAGGAGTCTGTAGTCCAGAAGATGAGTTCTTTGTGATGCCAGTGGGCAAGCTTTTAGCAAAACACTCCGCCTTCCTCTGGACCACGATAAAGCAAGGGAATTACCCCCCGGGCCCCTGGCAGATGACATCTCCAGGGTAAGGGAGCAGAGAGTCCACTTCTGAGTTGTTGTTTCAACCCCACCTGGCCCAGTGTTGGCACACAGCCCTCCAAGACCCCTCCACTGGGTGGAGCACAGGGGTTCCCAGCGTAGACTTGGGGAGCCGCTTCCTAGCTGAGTGACCTGGGAAAAGTTACTCCCCCTCTTTGATCCTTGCGTTCCCCTCTGTAAACTGGAGGTGAGAACGGAACCTTCTTCAGAGTTTGCTGCAAGCGTGGCATTAAGTGATGCTTAGAGTGTTTAGCCCACTGTTCAAGCTCTTGCAATAGAAGGGGCCAGAAATATGGAATCTTAGACATTTAGTGCACCCCTTCAGCTTACAAAAACATGCTTGGATTGCTAATTAAAGTAACAGCTGCTGGGTACGCCAGGGGCTGCTGGCACGTCAGGGACGCGTGCTGAGGCCCAGAGCAAACCCTGTGCTTGCACCAGCACAGGGTTCAAAGGATGTATTTGAAGAAGATCAGCCCGTTGGGTGTCTCTCCCCCCCTGAGGGCAAATCCAGTCACCTCCTGACTGCGGCTGCCCTGAGCGTGGAGCCTCACCGGTCTGCCCCCAGCGCTGCGTTCCCAGGGGCCCTTTACAGACGGAGGATGGACGGGGCCTCTGCAGTTCACCCCTGGACCCACTGGCCTCTCAACAGAGTTCACACCCGAGAACAGCTGCTCGTAAATGCGGTTTTCATTAATTTCCTGGAAGATGGAGTTTTAATTTCCACATGATGGGTCTTGGGAGACCTGGGGAAGGAGGACCCAGTGCAGAGCTGGCCTCCGTGGTCCCTGGCACCCTTGTTTATATTTATTCCCACATTATTTGTTTAATTGTCTCCAGCCCGTGCCCAGTGTTCTGGCTCCGAAGGGAAGGGGCCAAGTCCATGAGAAAGCGCCCCATGTACTTTCCTGGGGGGAGGATCCCCCCAAGAAACTTGAACTTGCAGCAGCTCAAAGGGGGGCGGTGTTGAGACCCCACAAAGGACAGCGAGGCCCCTCCAATGGGTGGACCTCACGTCACTCCTCTAGAATGTTCTTTGAGCAGTCCCAGAACGTCCATTCCAGGGAGGGGACCACTGTGGTCCAGGAAGCCCGGGAAGGAGGACAAAACTTGCAGCAGAAACGCCGCGTCGGGATGGACACACGGACACACGGGCTGCCCAGTTCCAAGTCTTCAGAGTGTGAGCGTGAGTGGAGAGCGCAGCCGGGCATCGCCCCAGGCAGGGCTGCCGGTCCCTGCGGCCTCCCTGCCGACAGGTTGAGGGCTGCCAGCTCCTTCCTCTGCTTCGAGATGTTGCTTCCATCCAGCCAAAGCACAGGGGGGCCGGGGAAGGCTGAGCAAGGGCCCTGCCTCTCACTCCCAAGCAGCTTAATGTGTTACAGGAGGACAGCTCCTGCTGCCCTCGCGCGGGGACTCTGCGCCAGGCGCGGCCACCCTGACTGTGTGACGGGGGACAGTTCGTGCATGCTGCCCGCCTCAGGTTCCTCGTCTGGAAAGTGAACTTCGTAAGGGCACCTGTCTCACGGGAGCACGACATCCTCAAGGAGCTAAAATTTGCCGAATGTTTAAAAGCCGTCAGGGCACACGGTGAGTTCTCCAGAAGTGCTGGTTAAATTAAGAAGATGCATAAGAAAGGAGGCCAGAGATAGGAGGAGGTGGGTGCCCCAGCACAGTGGGAGGCCAGGGGGCCTCATCTCCCAGACACGGAACCGAGGAGTCAGAGAGCCGGGGGCCCAGCTGGTGGGCAGGAGTGGCCTTGAACCAGACATTCCAGGAAGCAGCAGTAAGGTGGCCCTGCCCCCCAGCAGCAGTGACCTCCAGGGTGGAGGGTGGGGGCATGGGACCCCTCCCAGCGTGGAAGTGCCCACTCTGCCTGCCCCGGGTAGCCCTGCGGGGTCACATCACTGCACAGACATCTGTGGAGTTTCACCAACAGCCCAGTAAGGTCCTGGCCTGCAGCTCCTGTCTTTGGCCCTCAGATGGGGTCCCTGCTCCAATGATCAGGGTGCTAACGCAGCGCCCCCAATCCCATCCAGCGCCCCATCCATGTCCCCAGACCCGCCCAGCTCGCCAGGGACCCTGTTCCAGGCTGAGAGGCTGAGTCCCGGCTTCCCCGAGGCAGCTCACCCAGGCCAGTGCCACCAGCACCTTCCAGCCGGCTCTGCCCCCCTCCTCACCTGCTCCCCTCGGGCCCCAAACTCAGCTTGCTTTCGTTGTTTGTTTGGGGACTTTTAAGTGTCAAAAATGTACACTTTTAAGTGTAAAATATTTCAAACACATCGGAAAGAGCATAGCAGCACTGCCCAGTAGTCCTTTCTGTGATGGGGGTGTCCTACCTCTGCCCGTGCGATTCAGCAGCGCTGGACGGACACGTGGGGCCTGGGGCACTGGAAACGTGACCTGCCTGCCTGGAAACCTTCAGGTGGAATCTGATTCGATCTCAATTCACGGCCGTGACTGGGCTGCCACGCGGGACAGCACGGGCTTAGAGGAGATGGCTCAGACACCACGAACGTCAACGTTCATGAAGTTTCTGTGCCATTTTAGTTTCTCCAGAAACAGAGACAGGGATTGGAGGGCAGGCTGTTCATTTGGAGGATGGAGAGAACGCTGGGGGCGGGGAGTGGGCCACAGGAAAGGGGAGGCACCAGTTAAGAGCATCCTCTCCAGGTGGACACATGAGGACTGGCCCGGGCACACAGCGCTGATACGGCAGCGGTACCGTGCTGGATGGATGAATCACGCGTGGGCACCCACAGAACGGAGTGTCATTCAGCCGTGCAAAGAGGTGAAGCGCTGACACAAGCTATACTCGAACCCCGAAGACATGGTGCTGAGGGGAGAAGCGAGACATGCAGGGGATGAGCGGGAGTGACGGGTACAGGTTGCTATTCAGCTGAGGGAAATGTATTCCAAGTAGATAGAGGTAACCGTCGGACAACATTTGAACGTACCAAAGTCCACTGGACTGTTAACCTCTCCGCAAAAAAACACACAAGAATGTGTGAAGTCAGTTCTCACAGCAGGGGACTGGGGGTGCGGTGCTGCAGGGGCATGCTGGGAAAAGGTTCCAGAAGTGACATCCCCAAGGGTAGGGAGCTGGGGTATTTATACACCACCACGACCCCCCGCCCGTCATGATGGCCAAGCATCCCTGGGCACAGAGGTGCAGCCCTGGGGACTGAGCTGTCTGGAGGACGCTGAGGGAGAGGGTTGGGGGAACGTGGGGGGGCCCAGATGCTGCTTCTCCCGTTCTTTATAATAATAATAATGAAACAGCCCCTCTGTGCACCGCCTGCATCCCATCCCACCCGCCCCCAGAGATCATCTCTCTCTTCTTTATTTTTTGGCCATGCTGCGCACCTTGCAGGATCTTAGTTCCTCGACCAGGGACTGAGCCCAGGCCCTCGGCAGTGAAAGCGCGGAGTCCTAACCACTGGACCGCCAAGGAATCCCTGAGACCACCTTTCTCTTGAATCCCCGTGTGACGGGGAGAACGGTGCCCCCAAAGATGCTCTAAGTCCCCGAACCCGTGACTCGGTTATCGGAGAGGACTCTGCAGATGATTAAGGGAAGGATCTGGAGATGGAGGTTACCTTGCGCGATGGGGCTGGGTCCTGTGGTGTCACGAGGGTCCCTACGGGAGGGAGGCAGGAGGTCAGAGCGGAGAGAAGATGTGAGGACGGAGGCTGAGGTCTAGGAGGGAAGACGCTTCCGGGAGCCCAGGAAGGGCCGAGGAACGCAGGCGCCTCCAGAGCTGGGACAGGCTGGGCGGCCGATGGCCCCCTGGAGCCTCCGGAAGGACCCCGCCCTGCTGACACCCAGGCTGCAGTCCAGTGAGGTGGCTCTTGCACTTCTGACCCCCAGGACTGTGAGATCGCACGTGTGCACTGCGTTAAGCTGTCAAGTCTGTGGTCATCTTGCGGCAGCGGCAGGTGTGGTGTTTACGGCCCGAGCATCGATTATCACCTGTCTCCCACTTGCCTCGCTCCCTCACTTCTGTTCTATATTCATCCCTGCTGATTCACGGAACTGTTACCCATCCTTGTACTGCTGAGTAACATTCTGCCACGCGGACCCACCACAATTCACTCGTCCCAATCCCTATCTATGGGTTTGGAGCTGTTTCCGTGCGTTGGCGTTCTGTTTTGTCTTTTTTTCCTGGTACGCGGGCCTCTCACTGTTGTGGCCTCTCCCATTGCGGAGCACAGGCTCTGGACGCGCAGGCTCAGAGGCCATGGCTCACCGGCCCAGCCGCTCCACGGCATGTGGGATCCTCCCAGACCGGGGCACGAACCTGTGTCCCCTGCATCGGCAGGCGGACTCTCAACCGCTGCGCCACCAGGGAAGACCCCAGCGTGGGCATCTTAACGGGCACTTATAAACTTCTTTGCGCTCTTTCCTGTTTTGTAGGTTTCTCTGGACTCGTATGTCCGGTGTTTATTTATTCAGCAAATGCTTCCCGAGCATCTGTACTCGATGCTACTTACTAAGAACACAGCCGGGCAGGGCTGGGCTCCAAACACAGCTGGTCCACCAGCCACAAGCCACAGAACACAAGTCAGGCTGCCGGGGGCTCCCTGGCGCCCCTTCCCCAGGCACCCTGTGAGAAGGAAGTACCCTCATCTCCATCCGCCCCAGCAACCCCACAACCCCCCAAGAAACCCTTCCTGCCCGCCTCTCTCAGTGGAAACTAAGCCTCCTTCTGTGTGCCCTGGGGCAGGCAGGGTGAGAAGTGACCGGCGGTTTGGAACCCGCTGGTCTCGGCATCTGTGCCTCTGCCCTGGTTACAAGACATGTGGCGGGCCGTGCTGAGAAGACACGTCAACACTGTCAGACCACGAGCATTTCAGGAGGGGCACTCAGCGCCCTAAGGACGTATCATCAGGTGTGAGGTATGAGGTCATCACAGAGGCTGCCCCAGGCCTCCCTGTATGCGCCAGGCAAGGCGAGCCCCTCTCTGCAAGCCTTCTCTGCAGTCATCACAGTAAGGCTAGCAATTTCCCCATCTCACGGATGAAGACGCTGAACTTCGAGAGGATTGGTCCCCTGCCCAGGTAAGCCCAAGTGGGCAGAACGTCGACTGCAGGGCTTTCGAGGTCTTCTGCCGGAGGAAATTCCACCTCTTCTGGGAATGCCCTGTTTGGTTCGTCCTGTAGATGGGAGGCCCCTAAAGGGAAAGCCAGTCTTTCTGTTCTCAGGACCCAGGCCAGGGGCTCTGAGTCTCTGTTGTGCTTAGAATACAGGGACCTGATCTGAATCCTGAAATCATTCCTTTATTTATCAAAAAAAAAAAAAAATCTACTGAGATTTGCCGTGTGCTGGGCGCTGGGCTTGGTGTGGGGCTGGATGTGGATGAGACAGAGAGGGCCACGCCAATCGGAACCTGCAGGGGGTCTGATTTCCAACTCGCCTGAGTCAGGGCCCCAACAGGAGGCAAGTGCTCTCTCAGGACAAGATCATTCAAGGAGGGTTTATTCCCAAAGGGACGATTGCAGTGGTGCAGGAGAACGGGTGCCCTAGGGACAGCATGGTGACTGGGGGCTGTCATCCCAGCCCCCCGGGAGGAGGGGAGGTAGTTTCCAGACCCCACGTGGAGAAATCAGCCTGGGAGGAGATACACGGCCAGCAGAGATGACCTGGGGGGGGCGGGTCACACAGCCTGCCTACTCCCCTCCCTCCTTTCTTCCCACCCCCACCCAGTGGCTGAGTCCACCTGGAAGCCAGAGGAGCAAGGTGCCTTTGATATGGTCTACCCAGGACCACCCTCAGGACAGAGCAGAGGGGCGAAAGGCGGACCATGGGTACAGAGGGGCAAGCAAAACACCAACAAATGTAAAATGGTGCAGCCACCTTGGAAAACAGAAAGCTAAACGTGGAGTTTCCAGATGACCCAGTGAGTCCACTCCTGGGTACAGACCCAAAGGAACTGGAAACGGGAACCCAAGTCCAGGTACACATAGGCTCACAGCAGCACTTCCCACGCTAGCTAAAGGTGCAGACACGTGCACCCACCAGCAGACGCAGGATAAACAATACATGGCCATCCCTACAGTGGAATAGTATTTAGCCCTAAAAAGGAATGGCACTGATTCGTGCTACCACATGGACGAACCTTGAAAACATGACGCTGACGAAAGAAACCAGACACAAAAGGACAAATACTGTACATGACATATTGAGAAGAGGCAAATTCACAGAGACAGAAAGTAGATCGGAGGTTACCAGGGGCTGCGGGAGATGGGACGTTGTTACGTAGCAGTGACAGTTTCTGTCGGGGTGATGAAAGTGTTTTGAAAATAAATAGTGGGGATGGTTGTACAACATTGTCAATGTAATTAATACCACTAAATCAGACATTAAAATGGGTGAACTTTTTGGCATGTGAGTTACATCCCAATAAAGCTGTTTTTTTCAAAAAAAAAATCAGGGCTTCCCTGGTGGCGCAGTGGTTGAGAGTCCGCCTGCCGATGCGGGGGATGCGGGTTCGTGTCCCGGTCCAGGAAGATCCCACATCCCGTGGAGTGGCTGGGCCTGTGAGCCATGGCCGCTGAGCCTGCGCGTCCGGAGCCTGTGCTCCGCAACGGGAGAGGCCACAACAGTGAGAGGCCCGCGTACCGCAAAAAAAAAAAAAAAAACATGAGACACATTCCACCCCTCTGCCCCTCAACACTCACCCAGTCCTGTCCTCCCTCTGGTTGAAAAGCTCATGTCCCCAGCACAGAGGATGGACCATGTCCCAGGAGCTGCCACATCATCGTGGGCAGTGTCAGTATGATTACAGGACACGCTCCCCCCTGAAACGTACAACCGGCTGTACCAGCGCTTTTCCTGCGGGGCAAATGGAAAGGGGCAGGGGGGACAGGAACAATGTGGGGCTTCCTTCCACCTAGGGTTCCATTGCCCTGACCTCTGCATGACCTCTGCCGGTGGGGTGACCCAAGACTTCACTTGCCAAGGATCCGGGTCCTTGGTGGCCCTGCCTTTGTTTTCTTCCCTCGTGAGGAATTTCTTATGTAAACAGCACAGCCTAGGTTTGATATAGTTCTCCAATCTGTCAGCATCTTTTAACTGGTAAGTTTTGTCCTTGTATGTTTAGTGTGATGACGGGTGTACTTGAAATCACTCTGTCTTCCTTGAGCTCTTGCTATCCATCCTGACCCCTCCAGGCTCCCCGCCCAGCCCTGTCCTGCCTTTCTAGGGACTGAGGTTCTCTTCAGTTCTGTCTTTCCCCTCTGCTGCTTTTTCCACTCTATTTGTTTTTAGCAGTTATCCTTAGAGGTTTGACGTGCCTATCTAAGCTGAAAATTGATTTCTCTACCTTTCCCTGAAACGAGAGCAGGAATCTGAAATACTTCACTCCTATCAACCCTCCCACCTTTCTTGTTATTCTTGGCTGGTACCTGAGTTCTATCTTCTTCATCCCTCAAATGAGATTTGTCTTCTACAGTCACAGCGGACGAGGCTGGTGCTGGGCTGGGTCTCTTCTTTTTACCATTTCTTCCAACAGCAGCACCAGTCTGACTGAATGCGTATGTGCGCGTGCAGGCGTGTAGGAGCGCCCTTGGGACAGTGGTGGCCACTTTGCCTGCAGGGGATGCAGGCTGTGCCTGAGCCCACCCCCACCCCTCCCTCCCTGACCTCCAAGCACAGCCTCCTTCTGTGTTTGGTAAACATGTGAGAAACTCTAAACAAAACCTTTGCAAACCATTCCTTCTGGCATCTCCTTCTCCCTTTGGATCATTCTCTTTCCTCTTGAATCATATATTTTCTGAGTCCTTTTCCTGAGCGTCTGTGGAGCTCTAACTCAGATCTTGTTTGTCTGACATTGTCTTTACCCAATGTTTTTTTGTTTTGTTTTGTTTTGTTTTTTTGTTTTTGTTTTTTTTTGCGGTACGCGGGCCTCTCACTTCTGTGGCCTCTCCCGCTGCGGAGCACAGGCTCCGGACGCACAGGCTCAGCGGCCATGGCTCACGGGCCCAGCCGCTCCACGGCATGTGGGATCTTCCCGGACCGGGGCACGAACCCGCGTCCCCTGCATCGGCAGGCGGACTCTCAACCACTGCGCCACCAGGGAAGCCCTATCCCACGTTTTTTAAATGGCCTTTTATGGGCATATGATGGAAGGAAGGGGAGTGCTGTTTGGAGCGCCTTAGGAGATGCCTTCCCGTCGCTGTTCTTTGAGAGTCTGTTGTCAGCATGGCTGTCCTTGATGGGGAATCAGTCTTTTCTGTCTGTCTGATTACATAGGACCTTCTCTCCGTTCACAGCCCCCATGTGCTATTGTGTGTCTGCCGTGGCTTACCTCTCGTCACCCAGCTTCCCGAATCTCAGGACACATGCCTGTCATCAACTGCCGCCCCTTCTCAGCTGTGAGCGCTTTGATCACAGCCCCTCTTCCGTCTTCTACTTCCCCTCCTCCTGCCGCCAGGACGGTGGTCCCCTCCCGCCCTGAAGCAGGCCTGCGTGGCTTCCAAGACTGGGTCACAAAGGTCACTGCAGCCTCCCCAGCTCTCTGGGGAAGCAGCCACCACGCTACCTGCCCCTGTGAGGACACCGGAGCAGCCCCACGGGGAGGCCCCTCCCAATTCTCCTGCCAGGCGCGTAGGTCCTTGGACGCAAATGCGCGGTTGCCTAGGAACGGGGTGGGGGAAGGTGGCAAAACGGTTCCCCTTGCGCACAAGACCTCCCTTGGCCCCGGGCGTCTGCCTCAGCGTTCTCTCCTCCAGGAAGTTTCTGGAACGTCTGCAGCCACTTGATTCCCCCTTCTCCGGGTGTCTTGCCATCTTCCAGGCCTGTCACTTTCAGTGCATGTCCTGTTGTGTCATAAGCCCGACGTTTCTCTCATTTGAGTTTCTTGATTCAAAGTCCATAGAGTATCAGATTATTTCCTCGTCTCCTGCGTGGTGCCCAATTCTGGACCCTGTTCCCCGTAGGAGGCCGGGGGAGATTTCTTGGAGAGTCCAGGGCCTGAAAACAAACGCCCCGCGTGGAAGTCACGCTGCTGTCCTCACCACGAGGGGCAGCTGTATAAAGGGCTTCCTACCGCCGCAGGATCCCCAAGGGCAGGGCTATTTGGGTCTCCTCATTACCAGCACTGTGTCCCCCACGCAGGCCTGACACCGTAGGGGCTCAGCTTCTATTTTCAGAAGGATATGAATGTGGTTTTCTTTGCCCTTTGGCTGCCGACTGAAGAGTGGAGAGCAAACCCCACCTCCATTTCATCAGCTGGGAAGGCCTTTTGGTGAGAAGCCCTCTTCCATTCCACCCCATTCCAATGACAATCTTCCCTGGCCCGGACTCTTGTTTTCTTTTAATATTGTATTTTACTGTAGTAGAAAACGCAAAACATAAAATTTACTGCCTAAAATCCTCATGGAATGAGGCGAGATTTCCATTAAGAAAATACCTGAATCGAAAGGATGAAGTTTGGGCTCTTTTAAACTCGTCTCTCCTGAGAACGCACGGCAGATGAAGGTGAGCTGGGGGTTTCTGCGTTAGCATTGGTCTAGGCGTCCAGCTCTTTCTGAGTTTTGGCAGCCAAAGACCTCTTTCCATGACACCACCGGCTCCCAGCTCCTGGGCTCCGGGTCCCCTCACTGGCGGCCCACACCCGGGAGCTGCCCAGGCTGTGGATTCTGTTTCCCTGGGTTACACACAAAAGTTTTGTCCCCCTTGGCTCTGTAGATGGCTCTGTGTAACACAAACTGACCAACGCCAGAAGCGATGGCTAGAGCCGGCATCCCGGGGAGGCCGGAGGGCCGCTCCCGCCCCGCGCCCCTGCCCGCCTGTCGTGGCCGCACCCTCGGAGGAGGAGACCGGCGGAGGCCCAACAGCAAACTCCCAAAGGGCAGCAGCCCTCCTCCCTGCCCTCGACCCCCAGGGCACTGCCTTTCTTAGCTTTTGTTCCCTGTCGGGACATCTTTGCCAAACCCTGAGTGGAAACATCTGAGCAGCTCTGGCTGCATCTCAAGGCTGGGATTCGAACACGGCTCAGAGCTGCCAGCTGGTCAGTGCATCTTGGGTTGCGGATCTCTGCAGCTTGGCAGTGAGAAGTCCTGGACGAGAGGCCCCAACTCTGCCTTCTCCTGCAGCATGTCTGAACACAGGCGGGCTCCCTGGAGGAAGAAGGAGAGACGGAGGAGAGGGCCCAGCTGAGGCCTTGGAGATGGAGAAAGCTCCTGACTGACCCCCTCACCATTACCTGCGACTCGGTCATCCCAGCTGCACGCCGTCCAGTCAGAAGTGTCCGCAAGGCTGCGGAAAGCGCGAGGCAGAGCTGCAGACCCCAGGCCACCACCCTCAGACCTAGGCCAGCCTCCTTCTGCTGAAGGTCCGACGGGCCGGAAGGCAGCGAGGGCGCTCCGTGACCCCCCGGCACAGGGCGGCACCAGCAGCCCTGAAGGCTGCGTGGGGTCTCCAGCAGAGCCAAGACGGGGCAGCCACATACCCCTCAGCGGCACCCAGGCCCCGGCCTGCAGCAAGGAAGAGGGAGGAGCCGGGTCCTGGATGTTCCTGGCACAGCAGGGGGAACCTGGCGAGTGTCCGCTGAAGCAACCTGCCAGCTTCAGAAAGGCCCGTGATGTGATGCCAGGTCGGACAGGAAGTGATCTTCTCAAAAACGTTCACTTTCACCTCATCCAGCCTTTGCAGGTGAAACACAGGGGACAGGGGAAGCAAGGAAAACGACGCCCGAGGACATCCAGACTACGACAGTGCACGAGGCGACCGGCTTGCTCTCCAAAACGTCCATGAGTCAGTGTCCTGGGAAAACGTGAAGGGGGCGGGGGGTGTTCTCCCGTGAAATAGATCAGAGGCGGAGCCAAGCGGGAGATGCGGATTACATTCTAGGTCCCAAAACCCAGAAAGCCAGAAGGTGCCTCTCTGCACAACTGAAGAAATGAAAGATAGAGTGAGGAGACTGCAAAGTTCTCCAGGGCCAGGACGGTATCACGCTGATGATGGAGCGCGACCTTCCTTTTAGCGGAGGCCAAAAAAGCCAGAGGGCTTGGAGGTGAAGCATGGGGTGCCTGCAACTTTCTTTCGAATGAGAAGAGAAAAAGTGGAAGGGGAGGAGGGGCAGAAGCCTCCCGCGGCTATCCATCCATCAGGGTCCGGACAGAAGCACGGGCAGCCTGGGGAGCTGAGCGCATTATGTAGAGGGACTGGTTACAGATGTCTGGCCAGGGAGGGGGAGACTGGGGAGGAGAGCCCGGTGGGAGCTGTTACCCCATCAGCAGGGAGACGGGTGCTTGAGAAGCCCTGCATGCACACACCCACCTCCCGCCCGTGAGGAGGGAGCTGGGAGAAGACTGCCAGGGTGTCGCTGAGGCCAGGCGGTGGCCGCATGGGCCAGCGTGGGCCTGCTGGCGTTTTCTTCCTTTCTGTTTGAAATGTGGAACATTTGAAAACTCTCATAATAATAAAAAATGGGGGGTGGGGAGGAGAAGACGGAGAGGCAGAGAGAAGAGGGCGGATGCCCACCCTGGCCTGAAAGGGGTGGAGGAAAGCCAGTCTGCAGCTCCTCCCCCCTCCCACCTCGGGGTCCCCGTGGGCCTCGGGCCGGGCAAGGGGGGTGCAGGCGGTCAGCTCGGGGGCGACGCAGCCCCTCTCTCCGGGTGGCAGAGCGGGCATCTGCCTGGATACCCAAACATAAACGGGCAAAACGTGAATAACGGGGGTTTGTGGGGGAATAACAACATTTGGGCCAAAACCAAACTCCGTAGACATGCTCACACGTACTTAAGGGGTTAGCACTGTTCTTCTTGGGAATTGCATGGGTGTGGAGAGTTTTGGCGCTTGACCCAAGAAGCAGCTCCTGTCAGGCCCTGCAGCGGAGCTCAGGAAACTCGACGAACCCTCAGACCTGCTGAGACGCGTCCCCAGCGATCAGGGCCAGCCCTGTGGCTGTCACACAAACACTAGGAGGACAGACCAACCCAGGCCCCAGAGCCACCGCCCGGCCCTCCCGCTGGGCCCAGGCCCTGGACACCCCTAGCCCACGCAGGCCCACGCTGCCCAGCCCACAGCGGGGGCCACGGTTCAGGTTTGTGTCTTGGTTACTGAGCGCCAGGAGCGGTGACCTCATTGGCACAGAGAGAGGACAGAGCTCCCTCCCCAACAAGGTCCCGGGGAGAGGCGGGGCCGAGGCACAAGCCAGCGAAGGCGCCAGGAGGGACCCCCTGAATGTAGGGAGGGGGCGGAGGGCACCCACGTCACCCACCCCTGCGCCCCTGATGGGACCCACAGACAAAACAGGCTGAGTGCATCGCCCAGGGTCAGACAGACGTGGGTTGGAACCCAGCGCCCTCTTCCTGGCTGTGTGCCCTGGACAGGTCACCCAGCATCTCTGAGCCTGTTTGCTGCTCTGTGTAAAGGGCTTGCTGAGAGCACCCAGGACAGAGGCCCATGGAGAGCAGCACCTGGGAAGCCGTTTAAAGCATCTCCTTTGCACCACGAGTTGATTGACTTGGCGTGGAAATGTCCTGGGGCTGCTGTAACAAGTGACCGCAAACGGGGTCTGCAAACAACAGACGTTCATCTCTCCCAGCTGTGATGGCTCGGCGGCTGTAGCCACCTCTGTTTACTGAAGTGCAGGCAACATTCTTCATGCACAGGATCATGTGTGAGAGTAGCTGTATCATCTCTGCATTTCAGTTCTGGATCATAAAGGAACTGGTAAAAATATGTTAGAAAAGGGCCCCTGGGTCTGATGGGGTGAGAACCATATGTGACAGTAACAGCCCAGGGCTGGAGCTCCGGGAGGACCGGAGGGGGTGTGGGAAGCAGGACTTGAGCAGGAATCTGAGAAATGGGTCCAAGAGAGGATCCACGTGCAGGGGCCGGCCTGGAACCGCAAGAGCCCGGCCTGAGGGTTTGTGGAAACAACCGGCTTGCCATGGGTTTGCACCCACAGGGCCCAGGACAGGAAGGGGCACCACCAGCTCAGGCGCACCCGCCCCTCCAAGGGCACTCTCGCACTTGCTGAGGCTGAGAAGTTGTGCTTCTCATCCGGCAGGAAGAGCAGGATTCAGGCTGAAGCCCGGGTCTTTGGGGGGCTGGTGGGGGGAGATGCTGACAGTGAACCTGGGCTGACATTTCCCTAAATGGAGAAGGCAAGAAACACAGGGGCACATTTTAGCCTTCCAGGGGGGAAAGAAGACAGAATTCTTTCTCTTTTAATAGTTCAAGCATGAGAAAGACACTTTGAACAAAGCCGGGCGAGTCAGAGGGCAGGAGGCCGGCTCACAGGCCAGGGCGGGGGCAGCACTCACGGCCCACGGGAGTCTGGGTCAGAAGCCCGGCAGCAGAAGCCAGGGGGTGATGGACCCAGCTCCGTGTCCCCCGAGTGCCCTGGGGACGCACAGAGAGGCAGTTAGCGGCTCAGAGCCTTTCAGTCCGTCCAAGGGAAAATCATTTTTTTGGAATGGGTGGGCGAAGGAGCTCTATATACAAAGATGTTCTCAGCCGTATCATTTAGGATAATGAAGAGTTCAAAGTATGGAAGAGCGGCGGGGCGTGGTTAGTCTGGGAAATGTCTCTCCGGGTCAACAGCCCACAGACATTTAAATGGCCTGCAGGCTGGCTTAGGGGATAAGATTAACTGAAGAACAAGATTAGAGAGGCCCAGCAGGACGCCCACACTGTGACACACAGAGAGAAGGCCTCCTGGAAGGGGTAGCACAAATGCAAATGGCAGCGTCTTTTAGGGAATAAAAACATAGGTCAGGGCTTCCCTGGTGGCGCAGTGGTTGGGAGTCCGCCTGCCGATGCAGGGGACGCGGGTTCGTGCCCTGGTCCAGGAGGATCCCACATGCAGCGGAGCGGCTGGGCCTGTGAGCCGTGGCCACTGAGCCTGCGCATCCGGAGCCTGTGCTCCGCAACGGGAGGGGCCCCAGCAGTGAGAGGCCCGCGTACCGCAAAAAACAAACAAACAAAAAAAAAACATAGGCCAATGGAAAGAGCAGGCAGAGGCCAGGTGGGCGTGGGATGTGGCGGGGACGCTGCGTACCTGGCTACAGGGTCTCCAAACCTGAGGAGCTGGCAGGAAAGTCAGCCCAAACGTGGCATCCAGAGGACCGCACCCCGCCAGAGGCGTCCTCGGCTACCGTCATGCCGCATTAACGCGCTCTCCCAGAAAGCCCCTGGAGGGTGCATGCAGGTGCCACGGAGAGGCCGCTTACCCTGAAGCAGGAGCGTCTGTTAACGTGTTGTCAACCAGGGGTGGGTAGCAGGTGAGAGGGGGGCAGGATTCCCCAGGGGGAGGCTCTGGGCAGGCCCAGCAGGCCCGGGAGATGGGCTCCGTCTACCCTCCTGCCCCAGCATCACATCCCCCGCGAGCCGGGCCACGTCAACAACTCCCAGCCACCTCTCCCAGACCTGGTGCCCATCCAGAGACACTGTGACCTGCGGGGGCTCGGCCCTCCCTCCATGTCCTCCCCCGGCTCTTCAAATGTGGGCCCCAGGACATCGGTCATCTCACCCAACCCTCCCAACAAGCCACTAGGAAGGTGTCACCAGCACCACCACCACCCCACTTTGTAAGGAGAGGAGATTGCAACTCAGAGGCTGCTTGTTCCCAAAGCCACACAGTGCAGACGGAAAAGGGCTCAGGACCCCGCTGTCCAGGACTCCTTACCCTGAGCCAGTAACAGCATGTGGGCAGAGCCAAGAGCATGGCTTTGGGGTCAGCCGGACGTGAGTTTCAGTCTCCACTCTGCACAAGGCCTCTGGGCCTCAGCTTCCTCATCTGTAAAGTGGGGACACGGACACCTGGAGGGTTACAGGTGATGACCTGCTTTCCTGGGCTGGCACGGGGTGGGGCGGTCGCTGTCAGCTCATAACCCCAGGGTCAGGGCCAGAGCTGGAGATCTCAGGCCACTCACACCTCGGGACTCTCGCCCCATCCGTGCAGGACTCGGTGTGGCCCAGCCTGAGGCCCTTGGCAGCCCATACCCTTGACCCAGCAGCCCCAGTGGCCCTGCCCTGCAGTCACGGGCAGCAGAAGGGGGATAAACCCTCAAGGAGGGGGGAGAGCCTCCCCACAGGGCTGGGCCCGGGCGTCAGCTCACAGAGCCCGGCCAGGCTGGCCTGCCGCCAGCCCTTTAGCAACATGAGGGCGGTGAGGGGCTGTGGGAGTGGGAGCGCAGCAGCCTAGCCCCTCATCCCAGCAGGAGGGAGACCCCACCCCTGCCCATCGGCTCAGGCCAGGGTTCCTGGACCAGGCCTCGGTCCCCACCGGGGCCTGGACAGCCACAGCCCTCTTCATCAGCTGGGGTTCCCAGTCGAGCTGTCACGGTGGCCGGCCGCCAGCACCCGCCAGGCCGAGAGCTCCGATGACATCACTCTGGCCCAGGCGGCGGCAAAGTAAAAACAGATGACGCCTCGTCCGGGCTTGGACCCGCCTCAGGAGGCACCTCGCGAGCGGCCCTCCACCGGGTGGGCCCAAGGTGACCAGAGGCACCAGGACAGCTGCCCTGTCACAGTCCTCGCCCCCCTGAGTGCTCACCGCTCCCCTCTGGGCTGGGCCTCCAGGGAGGGTCGGCACCGCCTGTGCCTTGTTCACGGGCGTCTCCCAACCTCCGACGTGGCGCCGAGCACATGGTTGGCGTTCAGGAAATGCCAGTGGGATGAATGAAGGGCCACCAGCTGTCCCGGAGCCGTGGCTGGGGGTCCGAGGCTCCCCTCCCTCCGCCCCGGCAGGGTCACCGCCATTCCTCCTCCGTGGTGCTTTGCAGTCTCCCCCAGCTCCCAGCCGTCACCAAAGACCATAGATTAGATGATCGCATTCACGTGGAATGTCCAGAAGGAGCGAATCCATGAAGGCAGAGAGCAGATGAGTGGGTGGAGGCGTGGGGTAGGGGTCACGGCTAAAAAGCGTGGGGTGCTCTTGCAGGTGATGAAAGTGCCCTAAAGTTGAGAGCAGTGATGGCTGCGCACACCTGTGACCACACTCACGCCATGGGCCCCTTAAGTGGGAGAACCATGCGCATGTGAATTACGTCTCATAAAGCTGTTTAAAAGACGAGGGAGCCAGTTCCTGATAAGCCAGGGGCCTGGGGCTGCTGACCTGGGAGCTCAGCTCTGAGGACCACCCACGTAGAAGGATCCAGCAGGCAGAGGGTGGAGGGTGTCTGTCTGATCCCCGCCCCAGGTTTTAAATGGGGCCTTCCCTGTTATGGGTGGAGGTGATGGAGACTGAGGCTTCCTCCTAGTATCATTATTATAGCTGTTACCGCAGAGCTTAATGGGGTCTCATTTGGTCCTTAGGAGAACCTCCGACCGATGGTATAATGGGCCCTGTGTGACGGGGGAGCCGAGTGCAGGGGGGCCACAGACGTCGGGGGTCTGGTCTGGCCCGAGACCCAACACCGGCATGTGATCTCTGCACAGGACACAGCTGCAGGTTGCTCACTCTTCTCTGAGGCTGTCAGAGTGTAACTTTCAGAAAACTGAAAGCAAGGCTGTCACACAAATATAAAATGAACATGGATCAACAATTCATTAGCTCATTAATACAGGAACCAAAAAGAGGCTGCAACAGTTTGAGGATCAGGGCAGGTGAGTTAAAGGTGACACAGGTCAGGGTCCCACCGGCAAGAGAACTGTAACCCTTGGGGGTCACCTTACGCCAGATGCAAATCTGCAAGTTAACATAACTTCACAAAGTCCAAACTCTTAATTAATAGTAAACAGCAAAGTCCACAGGCACATTCTCTAGATAAGGAAATTCCTTGTGTGGCCTTAAATACTGCCCCAGGATGACTTAGAAAGGATAGCTTTTTTTTTTCTTATTTTCAAGCTTTAAATAATTTTCCTTGACATTAAAGAAGATACAAATAAATGGGAAGATATTCCATGCTCATAAATTGGAAGAATTCATGTTGTTAAAATGTCCACACTACCCAAAGCGATCTGCAGATTCAGTACAATTCCAATGGCATCTTGCATAGAAATAGAACCAACAGGGACTTCCCTGGCCGTCCAGTGGTTAAGACTCTGCACTTCTACTACGGGCAGTGCAAGTCTGATCCCTGGTCAGGGATCTAAGATCCCACATGCCGTGCGGCACAGCCTAAAAAGCAGTAAATAAAAAATAAAATGAAATGGTGCATTTTTAAAAATAAATAAATAAAATAAAACAACAGTCATTAAAAGCAAAAAAGACAAAAAACACCAGGAAAGTTCCCTGGTGACCTAGTAGTTAGGATTCCAGGCTTTCACTAGTGTGGCCTGGGTTCAATCCCTGGTCAGGGAACATCCCACAAGCCATGTGGCGCAGCCAAAAAAAAAAGAAAAAGAACCAACAATCCTAGTTTGTATGAAACCAAATAACCAAAGCAATCTTGAGAAAGAAGAACAAAGCTGGAGGCATCACAATTCCTGCTTTCAAATTATGTTACAAAACTATAGTAATCAAAACAGTATGGTACAGGCATAAAAACACACACATAAACCAAGGGAACAGAATAGAGAGCCCCCAAATGAACCCACATATATATGGTCTATTCACTTACAACAAAGGAGCCAAAACTATACAATAGAGAAGAGATAGTCCTTTCAATACAGACAGACCTCACTTTACTGCACCTTGCAGATACTGTGTTTTTTACAAATTAAAGGTTTGTGTTGAACAAGTCTATCGGTACCATTTTTCCAACAGCGTTTGCTCATTTTGTGTCTCTGTGTCACATTTGGGGAATTTTCCCAATATTTCAAACTTTTTCATTAATGTTATATCCATTATGGTGATCTGTGACCTTCGAGGTTACTATAGTAATTGGGGAGCCATGAACGGCACCCATATAAGACGGTGAACTGAATTGATCAATGTGTGTGTTCCGGCTGGCCCACCGACCGGCTGTTCCCTGTCTCTCTCTCTCCCTCCTAGGGCCTTCCTTTGCCCTGAGACACAACAGTATTGAAATCAGGCCAATTAATAACCCTACCATGACCTCCAAGAGTTCAAGTGAAAGGAAGAGTTGCACGGCTCTCACTTTAAATCAAAAGCTAGAGATGACGAAGCTTGGTGAGAAGGGCATGTCAAGAGCTGAGACAGGCCTAAAGCTGGGCCTCTTGTACCAAACAGTTTGCCAAGGTGTGAAGGCAAAGGAAAGTCCTTGAAGGAAATTAAAAGCGCTGCTCCGGTGAAGACACGAATGATAGGAAAGCAAAACAGCCTTATTGCTGGTGTGGAGAAAGTTCGAGTGGCCTGGATAGAAGATCAGAGCAGCCCAACGTTCCCTTAAGCCAAAGTCTCATCCAGAGCAAGGTCCTAATGCTCTTCAATTCTGTGAAGGCTGAGAGAGGCGAGGAAGCTGCAGAAGGAAAGTCTGAAGCGGACAGACGTCGGCTGAAGAGGTTTAAGGAGAGAAGCCGTCTCGTAACGTCGAAGTGCCAGGGGAAGCAGCAAGTGCTGATGGAGAAGCTGCAGCCAGTTATCCAGAAGATCCAGCTGAGATCATTCATGAAGGCGCTACACTACGCAACAGATATTCAGTGTAGACAAAACAGCCTCTCCAGGCAGAAGACACCATCCAGGACTTTCATAGCCAGAGAGGAGAAGTCAAAGCCTGGCTTCAAAGGACAGGCTGACTCTCTCGTTAGGGGCTAATGCAGCTGGCGACTTTCAGTTGAAGTCAGTGCTCAGTTACCATTCCCAGAATCCCAGGGCCCATGAGAATGATGCTAAATCTACTCTGCCTGTGCTCTATACATGGAACAACAAAGCCTGGATGACAGCACATCCGTTAACTACATGGTTCACTGAATATTTCAAGCCCATTGTTGAGACCTGCTGCTCAGAACAAAAGATTCCTTTCAAAATAGTACTGCTCATTGACGATGCACCTGGTCACCCCAGAGCTCTGGTGGAGATGAGGTACAATGAGATCAGTGTTGTTTCCTTGCTGATAACACAGCATCCGTTCTGCAGCCCCTGGGTCAAGGAGGAATTTCCACTCTCAAGTCTTATTATTTAAGAAATACATTTTGTAAGGTGACAGCTGCCATAGACAGTGATTCCTTTGATGCAGCTGGGACAAGTAAATTGAAAGCTTTCTAGAAAGTGTTCACCATTCTAGATACCATTAGGAACATTCTTGATTCATGGGAAGAGATCAAAATATCAACATTAGCAGAAGTTTGGAAGAAGTTGATTCAGGACAACAAGTTGGCAAAGATTTTGGATTTGACACTAAAAGCAAAGGCAACAAAAAGTAACAATAAACAAGGAGAACTACGTCAAACTAAAATCTTCTGCAAAGCAAAGGAAAACATCAACAAAATGAAAAGGCAAAACCTACAGAATAGGAGAAAATATTTGCAAATCATATAGTTGATAAAGGACTAATAGCTAAGTTATATTAAGAACGAAGCTCTGGGCTTCCCTGGTGGCGCAGCGGTTGAGAGTCCGCCTGCTGATGCAGGGGACACAGGTTCGTGCCCCGGTCTGGGAAGATCCCACATGCCGCGGAGCGGCTGTGCCCGTGAGCCATGGCCGCTGAGCCTGCGCGTTCGGAGCCTGTGCTCCGCAACGGGAGAGGCCACAACAGTGAGAGACCCGCGTACCACAAAAAAAAAAAAAAAAAAAAGAATGCATGCTACGAAGTAACAAAAGCTGATAATAATTTGATTTCAAAATTGGCAGAGTAACTGAATAGACAATTTTCCAAAGAAGACATATACAAATGATCAATGGGTACATGAAAAGATACTCAACATCGCTAATCATCAGAGAAATGCAAATCAAAACCATAATGAGATATCATCTCACACCTGTTAGAGTGACTATTACCAAAGAGATAAGAGATAACAAACGTTGGCAAGGACTTTGAGAAAAGGGAACCCCTCGTTGGTAGCCATGTAAATTGGTGCAGCCACTATGGAACTTAGCACGGCGGTTCCTCAAAAAATTAAAAATAGAACTACAATATGATCCAGCAACTCCACTTCTGGGTATTTATCCAAAGGAAATAAAATCTCTATCTTCAAAAGACATCTGCACCCCCAGGTTTGCTGCAGCATTATTTACAATAGCCAAGACGTGGAAACAACCTAAGTTGTTTCCATGGATGGTTGGACGGATGGATGAGAAGATGCGGGGATGTGGGAGGTTTCCTTCACTTACACTTCTGGTAAAAGGACAGATTAGGTTAATCAGGCCAATCTCTCACTGAGGAACAAAAGTGCTTTAAAAAGTTTTTTAAAGCAATGAGGTAACAAGATAGTAAGGAATAAGGAGGCCACAGTCTAAGGGGGGCAGGCCCACAGACGTGAGTGCAGCTGAACATGTTCTTAATTGAGAACTTGTGGAAAAACCAAAGGGACCTTGGGTTTCAATAGCCTCAAGACACAGAGACCCCAGCCCAGGCCCGCACGCCCTGGACAGCCCCCAGGAGGCACAACTCGTAAAGCCTAGAGCATGAAGGGCCCCACTCTCAGGACACAAGTGAACCAGAAACAGACGCACTAAAGCCCCCCCCCAGGGACCACAGGGGAGCCACCTCAGGACAGAGCGTGGGGCTGGAGTCACCTGAATTTACCTCAAAGTGACCCTGGCTCTGTGGTGGCCCAGGACCCAGAAGGACCAAATGTGGACTTTCCCCACTTAGCCTCGACCTCAAAGGAATTCCACAAATTATCTACTCACGACAGCAAGCAGGTCTCAGTACAAGCGCAGAAGGGCACGTAACCCAAAGAGTGAGCAACAGGAGAGGAAACACACCCACAGAGCTCAGATACTGGAAAAATCAGATAGATTATAAAACAACTACGTCTCTATCAAGCCTAAAGAAATCAGAGCCAGATGGAAAAATCTACAGGAAACTATTCAAAAGGAACCAATAGGGTAAAAACAAGGAGAAACCTGGGAATGAAAAATACATTCATTAAAATTATTTATTGGATTTTGATTTTCATAGTATACCCAATTCAACTGAAGGAACAGCACTGAAGCAAAGAACAGAGCAGAGATGTTCTAGAGGTTGCAGCACAGAGAGGCAAGAAGATGGGAAAGGTGTCAGGTTTGGTGACATGGAGAAAAGAATGACTTGGTCTAACCACGCTCCAGAGGGTGAGAAAAAACAGAAGCTCAGAGTAATACTTGAAGAGGGGACGTCTGAGAATTTTATAGAACTGGTGGAACTCACACACACAAAATATCCCCCAGAAAAGCCCGATGAACCCCAAGTAGGATTAACAAAAGGGAATCTACACCTAGACTCATCTTAGCAAAACTACAGAGAGAAAGAGAAATACAGTTGACCCTTGAACCACACAGGTTTGAACTGAGCGGATCCACTTCAACATAGATTTTTTTCCAACAAGTATATTGGAAAAATTTTTGGAGATTCGAGACAATAGGAAAAAACTCACAGACAAACCACATAGCTAGAAATATCGAAAAAATTAAGAAAAAGACGCACATCATGAATGCATAAAATCTATGTAGATACGGTTCTATCCTGATGTAGGCATAAGGTGAATGATATTTAATATAAAATTAATAATGTGCTCATTTTCTTACTGTTTCATAACTTTGCTTCCAAACAATCACATTACCTTACTGTATGCCTCTCTCTCTCTCTCTCCTAATTGAAGATACTACGGAAACAGTACCAGCCTATCATCAGAGGTGTTTTTTCTAATGTAACAATGTTTCCAATACTGTATTATGAACATGACAGTAATACCGTATGCCATAAACATTTTATAACGATTCATTTATTACTGTTAGGTTAGGCTACTGTGAGGCAATTGTACTGATGACACCAGGTGACCATAAAGCAATCGTACTGCCGTGTCTTTGTTATGAATGCATGAATCGTTACACCTGTATATAAATGATTTTTTTCACGTTATCTTTTCATTTTTGATGTCCACTGCTAGTCATACATATTAACATGTACTGTGTTTTGTATCATATAAGACAATATTGCTATAGGTACCGGCAGACAATTCATCCTGTAAACAGATAATGTAAACTTATAGAATGGATAAATAAATACTCTAAATGTATTTTCTTTTCCTTACAAGTTTCTTAATAACATTTTCTTTTCTCTAGCTTACTTTATTTTAAAAATACCATGTACAATACATATAACATACAAAATATGTATAATCAACTGTTTATGATATCAGTAAGACTTCCGGTCAACCGTAAGCTATTAATAGTCAAGCTCCGGGGGGAGTCAAAAGTTATATGCAAATTTTTGACAGCATGGTGGGAGCCGGGGTTCGGAGTCGCTAAGCCCCGTGGTGTTCAAAGGTCAAATGTATTTGAAAAAGAGCCAGAGAAGGAGACAGATTACTTTCTAAAGAGTAACATTAACGGCTGACTTGTCCGATACAGGAATGAAAACCAGAAGCCCGTGAAAGGCCATCTTCAATGAGCTGAAAGAAAATACCCAGCGAAAATGCTTTCCAAGAATGAGGGCAAAATAAAGACATTTTCAGGATGATAACAACACAGAGAGAGTTCACCAGCGACGGACTATCTCTGCAGGAAATCCTAAAGGGAGAATTCCAGGCATATCCTTACGTGATTCCAGATGGAAGGAGTGTTTGTAAGAAGAGAAGGAGTGCATAGAAAGATGGGTGAAAAAAAGTGGGTAAGTCTAAATGAGCCCTGCATGTATGCAAATAATGAAGTCTCTTGTGTTACGACCATCCAGCCAGGTAGTGTTAACATACCTGTCAATCAGGGGCCAGTAACCAGGAAGCTGAGGAGGTCTGTGCTTCCTGCGTTCTCTGATTAGCTCTGCCTCTTCATAAGAAAGTAGATTGAATAGTGCCCCTCCCAAATTCGTGTCCACCCAGAACCTCGGGATGTGACTCCTTGGGAAATAGGGTCTGTGCAGATGTAATTAGTTAAGGATGGAGAAAAGATCCTCCTCGGTTAGGGTGGGCCTAAGCCCAAGGACCGGTGTCCTTATGAGAAGAGGACAGACACAGACACAGAGGAGAAGGCCGTGGGGTGATGCAGGCAGTGGCTCCGAGCCTGGAGTCTCCAGGGGCTTCGCAGGGAGGGAGAGAGGGACCGAGAGGATTGGGGCGGGGGGGTCTGGTCTGCAGGGAGGGCCTCCTGAGCGGGAGCTCGGGTGTGGAAATGGGCGTCCAGAATCCAGCAGCCAGGGTGGGTGTCCGCTGCTCGCTGTGAGGTGTAGTGTTCCTGCAGCCCTGGAGACTGGAGCCTCTGAACACCCTCATCTGGCCCAAATGTCACATGGCCCATCAGTTCTCATCAGGTGGAAATACCTGCCAGGGGGCGGGAGCAGAAGATTCCAGAGGCTGCCTCCTGCTAGTGGGAGAAACAGCCTAATGTGCGTGTCTGGAGGGGGCACTGGGTCACTGCCAAGCACTCGTCACCTGGGCTGGACCACAGCTCTCAGAACAGACAGCAGTGATTTATTCCCAGGAAACTCTGGGTTCCAAGCCTGGTGACCTCGGGGCCTTGGGCCTGTTACTTGATTTCTGGGTGCCTCGGTTTCCCCATCCCAGGCCATCGTATCAGGAGAGACAGCCAACGTTGTCCAGCTACCCAAACCTGACCAGGGGGACCAGCTGTGCCGTGTGCCCAGGACCCTGCCGGCTCCAGCACACAAGGGCTCGGGTCCCCGGAAAGTCCTCAGTGCCAGACGGTGCAGGCTGGACCCGGGGGGAGCCGTACCCACCCGGCAGCCTGCGGCCTGCAACAGCCTTTCCCAGGGAGGTCAGCACGCGGGACCCGCCCACACCCCTACCCCCGCTCAGTTTGCAATAACAGAGGGACGTCCGCGCCGCCCTGCGAACAGCTGGGCCCCGTTCCGCTCAGCTCTGAGCTCCCATGACTCACCCCGCCGGGCCTCCCACAGACCAGGCCGGCCGGCGAGGGCTGCAGACGCCACGTCCCCACCTCCCGCCTTCCACGAGGCAGCACTGCGCCTCCTGAGGGGCACCCCGCCCCAAGACGGTCTCCCCAGCTCAGGCCCTGCCCTCTGCAGCAGCCGCAGGAGTCTGGGTGAGCTCCGGGGTCTGAAAGCAAGCAAGAGCCAGGCTGGGTCCAGGCCCCGTGGCCGCACCCGCTGGCCACCCTCCTGGTCCATCCTCGCAGGGGTCCAGCCCACCGGTCCCACGCCTAGGAGCACAGTGCTCCCCGGGCACCCCCATCTGAGACAGTGGAAGGTGGCCCTCAGGCCTGGGCCGGCCTGTCCCTGCATCCCCCTCCCGTCTAGAGGCCCCTCCACGGAACCCTCTGCGCTGAAGCCCGCAAGCTCATCTGCTACCAGAAGCCAGAGCAAGTCGCACGGCTGGCCCGGAGCAGCCAGCCCTCTGCTCCCCACAACCTAAGGCTGAGACCCTGCCTTCCCCCAGGGTCTGGGTGCAGAGGGAAAGAGATGTCTGGAGGCCACTGGGTCCTGGCTGCAGGGACACGCTGAGGAGCCGGTCTGACCTGAAGGGGCCTGTGCCCCCGGGGCTACGGTCCAGAGTTGGCGCCTGAGGGGCAGTGCTCCCCAGACTGCGCCCAGGGGGGCGTGGCCGATGCCATCTCTCTCGCTCAGCCCAGCTAGGGTGACGCTGGGTTCATCCCCACCGCGGGACATCCCAGACTCCATCGAGAGGATATTCCTCAAATAAAAATACGACGGTCGACAGCGAAAGAGCTAGTGAGGGCCTCAAGGAAATCAGATTGATTCCCATGAACTTGAATGATTTGCCAGAAATTTCATGAAAAAGAATTTTTTTTGAGACCACATTAAGATAAACACCAATTTTAGAGTTCCACATGACTGAGCTGAGTGCCTGGCACCGTACCAGGCATTATAAGTACAGACACAGCCGCGGAGGGGTGTCAGCCGTAACCAAAGTTACCCGGGCTGGCAACGCGCTTTCACCTGCAAGTTGGTTGTATTGTAATGGAGGTTCTGTAAAATAGTTCGATCCCAAAACTATGTCCCAAAATAAAATGCTTTCTAAAAGTAGGAAAATACATCTGAGTACATTAAAGTGAAATAAAACGTGTGTCTGTATTTATCATCCTTGGTCCGTTACCCATCTCGGCCGCGCGGACCTTTAATGCTCATTGCTGGTGTTTATTCCAAGTTGGTCTTATTTTTTATGTTTTTCATGAAATTGCTGGCAGATCATTCAAATTTATGGGAATTAATCTGAATTCCTTGAGGCCTTTGCTAGCCCTTTCTCTGTAAACCATAGTATTTCTATTTGAGAAAATATATTCTTGATAAATGCTGAGATACCCGATAAGCTCAAAGCAATTTCTGCTGAACGGAGGGTATTTGCAATCTTAGGTTTATTTGTTTGGAGTCTTGGTTTGTTGTTTTTGTTTTACCTAAACGTGTACATATTTCAACCCCAATATTCTTTCAGGTGCATCTCTACTCAGAGAGCCTTTCTTCGGCAAGTCTATTTATCAGGCAACATTCAGATGGGTGGTCTCTACACGTGATTCCCTTGAACAGCTCTCTCAATTTTGTTCCATTTAGCTTCAGGAAGTAAATGTATCCAATTAAACCTAAAAGCGCCCTCAAAACATTCTTCCCACAAGTACGATTTTCCGAAGCACAATTATACGACTTGAAATTGGATCTTACGCACTGTCTGAGCCCTCCAGTTAAATTTGTCTGTTTCCTCCTTTGCTTTCAGAGGGATAAGCATCAGTGGCCTCAACTCTGCAGACTTTGTTTTCAATCATGACAATTCTTAAAAGATTCAAAAGCTCACGTGCTTTGACTCTTTGTCAAAACGTTTGATGAAAGCTCTCCCAGCGAATTTCAATCCAATGCAAAAGACTCCTTTTCCAAAACGTTCAATACCATCCCAGGTAATTCTTCGATGGCCCAGACATTTCTGAACTCAGATGGCAGGCAGCAAACAGAGAACGTACAAGCTGCTACGCTGAAGGGTTTTTTCTTTAATGACACATCACCTTTGAAACAAACTTTATAGTTCAGTTTAATTTTAATTTTTATTTTTTGGCCGCACCACGCGGCATGCGGTACCTTAGTTCCCCGACCAGGGATCGAACCCGTGCCCCCTGCAGTGGAAGCGCAGAGTCTTAACCACTGGACCGCCAGGGAAGTCCATTTTGATGACTCCACCTTCTATATCTATTGGCCACACATCAAGCTAGCTTAAATGCAGTTAGGAATTTCATACAAACCACAAGCAGTTCCCAATAATAATGGATTTCTTAATTTAGTCAAAATATTGTATTTTTTATCACAGTGCTGTGATCCTTCCAAATTCATCTCGTAAACCCCTTCAAGATGAACAAAATTTCAATGTTGAAGGGTTTGTTTTGTTACTGAATTTGCACCAGGATTGACAGGACATCAGCTATTTCACATTTGTTCGAATGAACTTCCAATTGCTTTACCTATATTCCATCCACTGGATTAAAAAAAAAAAGCAAAACATTTTTGGAATTAATTTAACTGATTTCTTGCTTGAAACAACTGATGTCGCTAATCTGAACAGGAGTCACTCAATGGCTCGCCAAGTTCTTCTGAGGATGCGCGTACAACAAGACTTGGAATAAAAAAGCAAGCAAAATCCATTTCAAAGAACAGACGTTCCCTCTGAAAAAAATGACGGGCTTCGGAGTCACGTGCCCCTGACCTGCGGCGGCACCTGTGCCATTGCCCCAGGCTTCGGGGGACCGCCCACTGGTGACCAGCTGGTACCACACCCACAGCCGTGCCCTCTGGCTCCCGCCCACTCAGCGTTGTCACCACTGCCCCACGTTGGAGCTCAAGGTCCACACCGAGTTCATACAAGTTAAATGTTCCACTTTCTCGAGGAAAAGGAATCAAACTTCAATCGTTTTTTTAAGTGCGATTTTCATGTTTCTGCTGGTTGCCACTGAATGGGTTTATTGCAAAATTTTAAAAGCATTACCAAGAGCAATAAAAAAAAATAGCTGTGGATTTGCACCATTCAATAAATGACAAAACCACAGGGGGGGGTTCAGCCTATTCTGCCTCTACTCCATGGCCACTCGGCCTTCCTTCTGCACACGCCATTCATGGTTTCCTAACGGGTAATTTCCACCCCTCCCCACCCACTGGCCGCCTAGTGACTCACGCCCGTCAAGACCACAGCACCCACCATGCTCCAGCCCCCCTCACTTGAGGGTGGCCCTGAAAGACAGAGCGTCAAGCAGGAAGCTTGTCATCAACTTTGTGTGGCAGCAGAAACGGCAGAAGATTAGCATACACCGTGCGTCTGGGGCAGGGGTAAGTGGCTTGAAAGGAGCAGGATTGGAAGGTCAGAGACCCGGAGGTCTTGGCGAGAGGTAGGTGGGCTCCCCTGCAGGTGATGGTCTCTGGGGGGCACTGGTGTGAGCACAGCCACGAAGGCGGGATGCTCGCCTGGAGAGGGTCAGCCAGCCTCTCTCTCATCACCCAGGGCTTGAACAATGAGTGCGGGAACAGAGCTGCGTGCCGCTGAGGCTGGGGACTCTGCAGCGGCCCACCGACCTCAGGCCCCTCTCACCGGGGCTGCTCTAGCTTCTGCCCCTGCTGAGCGTGCAGCTGTCAGCAGCAACACCACCGCTGAGCCCCGCACAGGGCGCCGGCCATTCCTCCGCGCAGCCAGCCAGCATCCCTGTGTCAAGGCGAGTATATCAGAACCATCAGCCTTTCTGCCCTGGAGGCAATTTGCCTTCCTGCATTGGTCAGTGCTCCAGGCGTGGGTTCTCTTTCCCTGTCCACACAGCCTCTGCCAACAGCATTCACCACGACCTCACAGGGCATCTCACTCAACAACACAGGGTCCAGCAGGATGTGCCTCAGGCCAGCAGATCCCCGTCATGGTGAAGGTAGAGTGACAATGGGACCATGACCCCGGGACCCACGGGTCCTGTCTCATACCTTGTCACCCAGAACCTCCAGCCTGCTAGAATATAAAAGGCTCCTGAAAGGCTTAGCTACTGCCTCGGCTTGACAATGACCACTGTGGAGCTAGGACACTGTCCTTCAAGGTACAGTGTCTAATAGCCAAAAGCTAGAAACAGCCCAAGTGCCCGGCAACAGGAGAATGGATAAACAAACGCAGTCTACCGCGCAGCGGAGTATCATTCAGTCACAAAAGGGGAAGTAGTACTGGTCCATGCTGCAACGGGGATGGACCGTGGAAACATCACTCGGTGAAAGAAACCAGGCGCGGAAGACCCACGCATCGTTCGATCCCATGCATATAAAACATTCAGAATAAGCAGGTCTGTGGAGACAGAGAGCCGATCAGCAGTTGCCAGGAGACGGGAGGAAGAGGACGGCAGCGATGGTTTCATGGCTGTGGGGTGTTCTTGTGGGGCGATAAAAATGTTGGAGAGCTAGATAGAGGTGATGGTCACCCGACATTGTGAACGCACTCAATGCCGCTGAATTGCTCACTTTAAAGTGGATAATTACATGTTAGTGAATTTCATTTTGATAGAAGTATATGAAGTGAAAGAGAAAAGAGAAACTTTCAGTATATATTTTGAACCGTTGTCCTTCAAGGTACAATATGCATTTTGAACCTATGGCCACCGTACAGTGACTGCTCTGACCCCAGTAGTTAGAAGACACGTGTCCCCGAGCCAAGGTGTGGAGGGCGGAGTGAGCCTTCTCGCTATGGCTTCCCGTGCCCACCGGGGGGAACCTGCGCTTCCCGACCCCACAGCTTCACACTCTGGAGGATGAGAGGTCCCAGTCCCCAGGGATGAAGCCCTTCCTTCAGGGCAGTTTACAAGGGTCCCAGTCCCCAGGGATGAAGCCCTTCCTTCAGGGCAGTTTACAAGGGTCCCTGTGACCCTGACGTGACAATTGCCGTCTGGCTCTGGGTTCCTCCCGGCAGCTGAGCGTGAAGCAAAGACAGGAGTCTCTCCGACCTACCTCTCCGCCCCCTCTCTGTGTGACGGGGGCAGGGAGGCATCGTCCTGGGCCCCCTCCTGGGGCTGCCGCCCTGGGGATGACAGTCATGGGCAATCACAGCAGCCACCCCGGGGCTGGAAGGCTGCGGTCATTTCACAGCAAGCAGCCCAGGCCAGGAGAAGTGCGGGTACAGGGTGTGGGTGCAGGGCGGGGCGTCTCGCTGATGCCGTGGAGGGCACTGCAGTGACAGTGCTGCAGCTCGTCCCACCAGCTCTCCTGAAGGGAGGTGTTTTCTGGGGTGGGCGTGGGGGGGTGCTAAGAGCCACCACACTGAAGCATCAAAGACAGGACAGGATGGGCTTACAGAGAGCCTCAAGCGATCTGAACAGTGCAAAGGACGGGCCATCCCCACCGGGCGGATGCCCCGCCCACATGCCCGCAACCTGCCCCAAGGCCGCCGGCACACAGCTCCCTCCCACAGCGACCCCCGCTCGCCATGCTTCTCTGACGTGGGGTTGCTCTGTCCACGAATGCAGGGGATCGAAAGCCCAGAATGACCCTCGAAGAATAAGGGATGAGAAGGGCCAAGAAGCACCCCAGCACCGTCACCACCCTCATCGGGACGACTCAGAGGCCCGCTCAGTCAGGCACACTCCCGTCGGTGGCCCCGCCCCGGAGTGACTCCTAGCGTCACCGCCAATGTAAATTATTTGCATCCGAATCTTCGCCTGGGGGTCTGACTTGGTGGGAAGCCAGTCTACAACAAACTAAGGCCCTGAGGCCCTCCTGGGCAGGAAGAGGTCAGCTGTGTCTGAAAAGGAGAAGGAAAAGTACAAAGTCATTCCCCAGAATCGACCACACGACGAAGGGACGGAGACACTGCCGGATTTGCCACCTGCGCCAGGAAAGGAGGCTTCAAGGTGGACTCACCCAGGCAGACCCAGAGCCCAGCACTCCTCCACTCCAGGTCCACCCCACGTCCACCCTGCCCAGCCTGGCCGAGTGTCCAGCGCCCTCTCGCGCCCAGAGGACAGTGGGACCCTGGTACCTGGTGGTACATCCCCTTCACGTCCTTGACAGCCTGTCCTCACCCTGCAGTCAGCGGGGCTTAGCCAGATGCCGCCTGATGACATCCCCACCGCACACTCTACTCCCATGAAAATCTTCCCATTGCTCCAGGGCTGCAGTGCCTCTGGGACACAGGACCACTGGGACGGGGCACAAAATATTGAAATACTGCCTCATCGGTCAGTAAATGGTGACGTTCCATGCTCCCCTGTCCTTCCCAAACGCCGGGATCTCTCCGAGACTACAGGGTCCATTCCAGGACCTTGCTCCAGCCCGGCTGGCCATCCATTCTCACCAACCTGTCCCACTGCCTCCCCACTGTCGCCTGTGCCTTTGCTCCAGCGTCACCTCCTTAGAGCCCTGGACCGGCCCCACTCCCTCCAGCCACGGAGCACAGGCTGTCCCTCCCCCTCACTAGTTCCTACTCATCCGTCAAAAGCCGCTTCCTCAAAAGCCGCTTCCTCAAAAGCCGCTTCCTCAAAAGCCGCTTCCTCCAGGAAGCCCCCACCCCTCCCCAGCCCCCGAGACAGCTCTGGTCCCGTTGCTTCTTCCGTGGTTCCGGCACCTGCCTTTTCAGCACCTCCCGCCCAGGTAATTACACTCAGTTCCCGGCTACTTGGCTAAATCTCTCCTCTCCTCTACAGGGCTAGCTTCTCCGGAGCAGGAACAGGCTGGGGGTACTTTTGGTTTTCCTCTCTTTCTCATCATTGTATTCCCGGCACTGGGCAAGGTACCAGCCCAGAGCAGGAACTCAGCAAGTCTCTGAATGAAGGCGTGAATGAAATGCCATCCGATCTGGGCCCCAGCCCCCCGCCAGCCCCCCCAGCTGGTGACGGCAAGCGGTACACGTGGGAAGCTCGGCCTCTCTGTGACTGGACTCTCAGGAATGCTTCGGCAGCACAAAGAATTCTGCTCCAAACCCCAGCTGGACTTCTTATCTTCAAGGATTGCACAAAATCCTGGAACTCACTTTAATCTTAACTGTCCATTTAGAGACACAGCAAACCAGTAACGCTCGAGGGCAGGGGCGGGCGGGAGCGAATTCACTGATCCTTAATCTCTAGCAGATGCTGGGCGGGGCTGAGCGGGCTCTTCTGAAACATAGGGACTGTTTCTTCATGCCGGTGTTGAAGTCCTTCAGAGGCAGATCTGGGCCTGCTGGCTGCACAGGCCCCAGCTGGAGGGCTAGACGCAGCCCTTCTGGTGGGCTGATGAGGCCTGACAGGGCCGCCATGACCAGTCTTTGAGAGAATCCATGTCCCACCTTCTCCAAAACCTTCCCTGACACCCATTTCCCCAACTCCGAGGGCGCGTACAGAATTTTACACGCGTCAGCAGTGGTCCGTGCTCCAACTCCACCACGACAAGTATTTACCCCACACTTGCTGTAGCTGGAGGGGCTGGGAGGCAAGTGGGTGCGGCGGGGAGAGCAGGGAAATTGCTACCACCGGGGAGGTCAGGGCACCGGAGCAGTTAAGTAGGCATCCCTGGAGCTGGACCGGCCTTCGAATCATGGCTCTCGGCCCCTCCGTGGCCCATGGCAAGTCACTTACCCCAGAGCCTCGTCCGTAAATAGGGGGAAAACCACTCTTCTTCAAGCATTTACACTGTGCCTGGCACACACTAGGCAATTGCTGTGTGTGAATGACTTTGTTATGTACCTACTGTATCCCAGGATCCGGGCTCGGTAATAATAGCCACAGGACCACTGTCCTGGGGGCCGTATTTCTGGCCACGAAAGGATCCTGTTTGGGGCTCAGATTATGATGAAGCCCATTCTTCATCTACGGAGAGAGCACAGACCCAGGATAACAAGCGTGCAAATGAAGAAGCAAGACGGGAAGAATCGTGGAGGCACACATGGCAAACAGAGCCCTCCGGGAACAGACAACTCTTTCTGGAGAGTTTATTGGAGGAAAAGCAGCGAGACACAAACGCTCTGCTGGAAGGGTTCCTCCAGTGACGATGAAGAGCTCCAGTCCCTTAGGTGCACACAGGCCAGGTTGGGAGCAGCATGGCACAGACAGAAACACAGTAACGTGATCCTTGGGTATCTTTGCCGAGCGGTCACTCAGGGAAGGTCCCAGGCAAAGTGTTCTTCCCCCTTTATCTCGTGGATTCCGCCCAACAGCCCAACATGGCAGGCACCGCCATCACCCCAGTTTTACAATCGGGAGGTTCTGAAGGGTCATTAGATTGCCCAGGATCCCACACGGTGAAGCCAGGATTTGAACGCAGGCCACTGATCCCAGAACTGCTCTTTCAGGACCACCTATGCAGAAAAGAGGGAAAAGACCAGAGCAAAAGTCTGCCCTCACAGCATCACTGGGTGAAGCCCCAAGCTCTCTGGCAAGAAGGAGCTGGTCATGTATCCTCCGGTCCCACTGCCTGCCTCTTCTAGATGTCGGACATACCCACGTCGTGGGTGACTTCAGAGTGTCCTCCCCAGAGTTTTCATGCTAATATGTAGGCTCAGCCATTTGCAACTTTCATCGTCTCCCGAAATCCTGGGGGAGAGGATGCTTCCTTCCAGGTGGTATCAGGCATCATATCTGTCTGCAAGGAGTAGACCCTTCCTCACTGCTACAGCCGAGATTCTGGAAAACCAGTTATCAGTAGTAAGGAACTGATTCCAGCATCTACTCTATACACCCTAACCCATCACATAGGATGCCTGCTTCTGGTTAGCCCTCCTACAGCTTCCCCAGACCAGCAGCCTCCAATCACGGCATATCCGTCCCCTTTTTTCCACTATAAAACTTACCCACTCTGGGACTTCTCTGGTGGCGCGGTGGTTAAGAATCCGCCTGCCAGTGTAGGGGACACGCGTTAGAGCCCTGGTCCAGGAAGATCCCACATGTCGCGGAGCAACTAAGCCCATGCGCCACAACTACTGAGCCTGCGCTCTAGAGCCCGCAAGCCACAACTACTGAAGCCCGCGCACCTAGAGCCTGTGCTCCGCGGCAAGAGAAGCCACCACAATGAGAAGCCCGCGCACCGCAACTAGAGAAAGCCCATGCGCAGCAACGAAGACCCAATGCAGCCAAAAATAAATAAGTAAAATAAATTAATTAAAAACAAAACCCCACTCCCCTGCCTGCCTCTGAGTCTCTGCCAAAATGAAAGTCGTGATACATGACTCCCTTGCTATAGCAAGACCTGAATAAGCAGTCTTTGCTTTTCTCATTTTATTGGCCTTCATTTATTTTCCCCTGGGGCTCTATGTTAAGAAGGATTCTGAGGCTTCTTCGGGGCTCAGTGGCCAACTAACAATGGCCCGTGGGCTGTGGCGGAGGTGCTAAGAATCTGCCCCTGTCTTAGAGCAGCCCCTCCTGCTTCAGCTAGAAAGATACCTCCACCAAAACACCCACCTTCTGCTTCCGTGATCCCAGCGGCAATGCAGGAGACGCAGCTGGTGGAGGATATGGGACAGTCTGCTCACCCACAAAGTCTAGCCAAAAGTTCAACCCAGTACTTGGCCGAGTTTCCCACTGTCCCCTCATCTAGCACTAGAATACAAGAGATGGCACAGAAGATCTGAAGGCAGATGGTAGATGGCCCTCAGATCTGATCACCTGACCATAAAATCAACACACAATGGCTGAGATTGTGGAAAGTTAAAGGAAGCGTTACCAGGCCAAGATGGGGAGGCCTGAGCCAGGGGCAGAAATGACCAGCTGACCCGCCAGTATCTGCCTCCCTTTCCGAGGTGTAGTTATGCTGGGGGCCGGTGCCCCGCCAGTTTCCCAGCCTCCCTTGCAGCTGAGTGGAACCGTGTGATTAGTTCTCACCAATGGAAGGGAAGAGGAAGTGCCCCAAGCACTTCCGGGTCCGGGTGGTCAGAGGCACACACGTAGCCGTGCTCTCTCTGTACAGGCTTCCGGGTGGAGCCTGGGTGTCCGAGGAACGCTCAGAGGAGAACCAAGCAGGAGCAGCCCGATCTACTGAGTGGGCACCGTTGTTTTGTGGTGCAGCCGCTGAGGCAGCCCCACCACCGGCAGTGCCCGCAGATCAATGAAGGAACCAGGAGTCCGGGCGAGCAGAGCAGGCCTCCCCCGTCCGACGAAAAGAGGAAAACAGAGTGGGAAGCTCCTGTGTCAGACGTGTGGGGTATAGACAGCCCTGGCCACCAGATGGAGAGCTGGAAGCTGGGTCGCTTTCCCAGAGGTCAAGTTTGTCAATACGTCAATATGAGAAAAGGCGTTCACTCGTCATTAGCAGTCTTTGCCGGGGAAGATAGTGAGACAGATTCCAGGAGGTCGGAGGAGGCATCACTGTGTCGACAAAGCGAGGGGAATCCCGTCAGGGTCTCCAACAGCAGATGGGAAGAGGGCTTGCTGTGCTCATGGCCACAGAGCGTGTTCCTGGTGGCGAGGCTGTTGCTGGGACGTCCAGGGATGTCTACATCCAGCCCTGCCCATCGTCCTCCTCACAGAGGAAGGGACACACCCAGGAAAAGAACAGAGGGTCAGCGGACACGGCTTCCTTTGATCTGGGTTTCTGTTCCACACCATGTGACGCAGAGCCCCAGCAAAGCAGATGGGGGCCCATGACCTGAGCTCAAACCCAGATGTGGAGGGGCTCCCGCTCTCTAGCTAACCCCCTGATACAGGGACCCAGAGCAGGGACCAGTGCCTCAGGCACAGAGCGGAGAGAACATAAGGTGGCCAGGCCTCCAGAGGACGCCAGGGCTCAGCTTCCAGACCTCCCGACACGAGGTCATTTGAGATTGGCCCGCCCTGCCTGCTGTGGGCCAGTCTCTCGCTCTGTCCAACAAGGAGATGGAGCAGAGGGCCCCCTGTGGTCCCGCCCAGCCCCAGGAATCCTATGATTTCATGAGCCCGTGGTTATTATCCTTGGATAAGCTCTCCAGCCCACAGGACCGTGAACCATGAACTGAAAAGTTAATCTCAGAACCAAGGAGATGTGTGGAGATGGGAGGCCAGCCCAGCTTCGGCACAGCTGAAGTCACCCCAGCCTTGCATGGAAAACCATTCTTAGCTCAGGTCCACACGAAAGCAGGTAACAAATGTGGCTCCCAGGCTATAGTCTGCTGACCCCCGCTGTCATACCTAAGGCCCAAATCTCAGTGGCCCAAGAAAATAGAAGTTTGCTACTTCTTGTGTCACATCCAACGATCGTGCAGGCGGGCGGCCTGGTCTTCCAAGCCAGGGAGCTGTGCAGGGACCCAGGCTCACAGAGGCTCTGCCAGAGGCTCTTCCAAGCGTGGTTTCCCAAAGTCACCATGGGCATCAGTGTCCAAGTCAACACCCAGTCAGCGTAGGAAGGGAGCGCGTGGGGGGTTGTGTGGAGGGTTTAGGGACCAGGGATCAAGACGGTGCCCACATTCCCCTGGCTGGACCTTGGCCACGTGGCTCCACCCAGGCGCGACAGAGGTGCTGGGAAATGTCATCCCTGACCCGGAGCCTGGTCCCCAGCAGCAGCCCGATGGACCATCTTTCATGGGGGCAACAACAAGGTGGTTATGGATGGGTGGTGAGGATTAAGGGAGGGTAACGCGTGTAAAGGACATGATGACACCTGGGAAGCCGTTCTGTATGTATTATCCTAGGTACCAGATATAGAAAAGGTTATAACGTGGGGATATTTTATTTTAAAGACAATAAAAATGAAACCGGCATTCCCATGCCCACCACCCAGATTAAGAAAGAAAACTTTAGGACTTCCCTGGTGGCGCAGTGGTTGGGAGTCCGCCTGCCGATGAAGGGGACGCGGGTTCGTGCCCCGGTCCGGGAGGATCCCACATGCCGCGGAGCGGCTGGGCCCATGAGCCATGGCCGCTGAGCCTGCGCGTCCGGAGCCTGTGCTCCGCAACGGGAGAGGCCGCAACAGTGAGAGGCCCGCATAACGCAAAAAAAAAAAAGAAAGAAAGAAAACTTTACCGATCGTCTTGAGACCACTCTGCATCCCAGTCCCCAGAACCACCCTCTTTTGGCCCCCGGTCCCACATTTCCTCTCACTTCCCCACCTCTTTGTTCACCCGAGATCCCGGAGCTCAGTGCCGTCTGCCCGTTTCCCAGCTTCACGTCAGCGGCACAGTGCTGCTTACCTCTTCCTGGTATCCGGTCTCTTCTGCACGTTACGTTTGACATTCGTCGTGCGTTTACACAGCTAAAGATCCTTTATCTCCATTGCTGAATGTTGTTCGCCTATACACACGACAAGTTACTTACCCATTTTCCTGTGGAGGGACAGTTGGCCTGCCTCTCGCTTTGGGCTGTTGAAATATGTTTGTACACATCTCCTGGGGCCCATGTGTGCGTTTCCCGAGGGGAAGAGCCTTGAGTCACAGCGTACGGCAGGCTGAGCTTCAACAGATGAGGCCAAATGTGTCTGGAGGGGTTATCCCACTGCCCGCCTCCCCAGGCACGGCGCACAGCACCCGGGCCCCTGGACAACGCTGCACGCTGATCCTACCTGTGGGTGCGTGCCCCCACACCTCCTAGCGCCTGAAGAGGCCAGCCTCCCACCTGACACTCATTACCGTCCAGTGAGGCGCACACAGCCGGGCCGCTCTTCCCATTTGACAGATACGGGCCCTGGGCAAGTCGGAAGTGGGACATTTCCTATTGTCCCTCCACTGACCCGGCCCGGCTCTGAGAGGAAGTGTATGTCCCTGGCCTCTGTCCTGGTGAACCCAAGGTCAGGCCCTCAGGGTCCGGGGCCGGCTAGGTCCTCATCATGCTCTGCATTGGAGGGTGCGACCTGCTTCCCCCTCGAGCCCAGGACCAGGCCAAGCCAGCGCCAGCACTGTCGCCCAAGGGCTCTGCGGAGGGATGCTGGAAGAGCCAAGGGCTGCACATCACTCGTTTGTGTATAAAACAAACTCGATGTAAATTTCAGGGTGCGCATCTCCACCCCGCATAATCCCAAGGATGAAACTCCGTGCAGAAGCCCAGGCACCCGTGCTGAGTGGGCACCTCCCCTGGCTGCAGTGCCCCCCCCCACCCCCCCGCAGGCCTGGCTGTTGTGGTCCCTCGTCCTCTGTAGCATCTCTTCCCGCTCTCCTTCTCATGCACCTTGGGCAGATATGGGGGTTCGGGGACTCCCCAGGCGGTGCAGTGGTTAGGACTCCACTTTCACTGCAGGGGGCTCAGGGTCGATCCCTGGTCAGGGAACTGAGATCCTGCACACCGTGCAGCATGGAGTGGCCAAAAACAGAAAAAATGGGGGGGTGGGGGTCAGCCCCTCACCCAACACCCAACTGCGGAGCCTCTGGACTTTGAGCAAATGCGGTAATGGGAGGAGACTCTTGGGACCCTTGGAAGGATAACTGTATTTTTTACAGGCGGGAGGGACATGAATCACTGGGGGCCAAAGAACAGACTCTGCTGGATGAATCCTAAAGTGGCTTTGTGATCCAAGCCTTCTGGTGTAACCCCCTCCCCTTGAGTGGGGGCTGAGCTGTCCCCTGTTTGTAATCACTAGACTATAGCAACAGTTATGGAATGTCCCCTTTGCGAGTACTTTACAGAACTGCATAACGCCCATCTTTCTGGGAGACTGTCTCCCTTACTGGCTTTGATGAAGGAGCTGCCATGTGAGAGGGCCCCACATGACTGAGGGTGACCTGAGGGCAGCCCCCGCGACGGCCAGCGAGGAACTGAGGGCAGCTTCCAGGTGACGGCCAGCAAAAACGGAAGCGCTCATGTGACACCCCACAAGCACCTGGATCCTCCCCCAACAGCCACAGGAGCTTGGACTCTTCCCCAGCTGAGCCTCCAGATGCAACCCAGCCTCCTGCCCCAGAAACCGCGAGATGACAAAAGTGTGTCAGTTCACACTGCTACGTTGGTGGTGAGCACGAGATGCTCAAAGTGGCAGCTAGACTGGACGGAGGATTTACTCTGCTGAGCGTTTTAAAGAAAATAATATCTGTAACTTCAGTGATCATGCTAAAATGCACAAAGGACTACTCAAATATTGAAGACCACTCTGGCTCCCAAGACCCATTAACCAGAAAGAAGGTCAGCCTCAAAAACACAAACTCATGCTCAAGGTTTCTAAGCCAACTGTGACTTGGGAACCTACCTCGGCTCCAGTGGGATCCTGTCGCCCCTTTCTTTCCCAAGGTCTCCAGCTCACCAGAGGCTCCCCAAGCTCAGTTCTCTCTGGCTACCACCCAAGGGTGTCATGGTTGTATTTGCTTAACCAAAGCCACCATTCATGCTGCATTAGCATTGCTAAGCATTTGGACATTCAGACCCTTTCTTAGTCTGCTCAGGCGGCCATAACAAAATGCCATAGACTGGGGGCCTGGACAGCAAAGCATTTCTCACAGCTCTAGAGGCTGAGAGTCCAAGATCAAAGTTCCAACCAATTCAGTCTCTGGTGAGAGCTCTCTTCCTGGCTTTTAGATGGCCACCTTCCCACTGTCCTCACATGGCAGGGAGAGAAAGAGAGACTCACCTCTCCTTATAAGGACACTAATTATATAGGATCAGGGTCCCACCCTTATGACATCATTTAACCTTAATTACCTCCATAAAGGCCCCATGTCCAAATATAGTCTCACTGGGGGTTAGATGAAGGGGGTGGCCCATTCAGTCCATAAGAGACCCCCATGGCCATCTGCAAAGAGAGGCTTATGTCTCTCCCTCAACCATGGACAAGGGAATCTACCCTGGACTTTCTCTTATTTCCTTTGACAATAAAGGAAACTTTATTGTCAAAACTTCCCAAAACATTTTCCGTCAAACACCAGTGTGCATGCAAGAGTAACAGGTGTTTTGAGAAAAGAAGATTCCACAGTGAAATAGGTTTGGGGTGACAGCGTTATACCAAGGTGACAGGCCTTTCTGAGCCAGGGGTTGTTCTCCCTGGAATGGATGCGTGAATGGCAGTGCCTCCGGCCCAGACTCCACGTGGCCACTCGCCCTTCTGAGTCCAGCCAGTGAATCTGTCCCCAAGGTGAGTCAGAGGCTGGCGAGGAGACCCACCTAGTCCAGCAGACAGAGGAGCCCCGAGGGAGCCGGTTCTGTGACAGGACCACTGGCCTCACCCATTCGCTGACACGTCCTGACCCAGTTCCTGCCTCAGTCACAGTTTACTGCCGCTTCACAAATGGTCTGAAAGGTCACTTCTCTGCCAACCCATGAGCAAACTAAACATGGAGCTTTTCCCCCCTTCAAATGTTGAAAAGGCCATCGAGGTCCTGCGGCTGCACGAGGCTCCCCGCTCAGACTCACCACCCCGGAATCAAAGCCCCAGGTCCCGACAAGGTGGGGGACCCAGCAGGAGACACACGAGGGTAGCCACGCCGTGCACCCATTCGGCACTCCTCTGGGAAATAATCAGAGCCTGGCACACAGTTGGTGCTCAAAATAGACACAGCTGAGCCGTGCCCAGAACGGCTACAGCGGCAGACCGCAGACCGCACCCCTGCCCGCACAGAGCCACCAGCCCACCAGGAAGACGGACGGTAAAGACCAGAGGCGTTCAGGGTGCTGGAGGCCGAGCCCCACCCCCGGGCTGCGTCAGCCCTCTCCTGGCACTGCTGTAAAATTGGGGAAGGCAGCAGTCCTTTCAAGCATGACTGAGCCCTGATGTCCCCGTAGGACCTGGGCTTGGCACAGCTCCTCCAGCGGGATCCCGCCACCCAGCCCCAGGGAGCGCTCAGCGCTCAGCCTCTAGCTGTCACCTCCTTCGAGGTCTCGCCCCTCCCTTCACCCCACATTCAGAGCGAGCGAGAGGTCACTCTAGAGGTTCAGCCACCGCAGTCTAACGTTGGATGCTCTGTCGGGGGCAGTGGCTCTGGGGCACCCTCGGGGATAGGCGACGCCTTACAGGCCTGAAGCCCCTGCAGACACTTTCTTGGCCCAGTCCCGCCTCCCCCTGCCCTGCGCAGTGTGGACCCCTCACACACATCCGGCCCCCCACCTCCGGCACAGCATCTGCTTCCGGAACACCCAGCCTGAGACAGTGGTTCCCGAGTGGTCTGAGAAGGCAGCCCCCCTTCCAGAGGGGTGGGGAGCGAAACGCTCACGGATTCCATCCCTGCTGGCTCGCAAGGCTCAAACCCCCTGCAGGGCTGGCGGCCCAGGTGTCGAAACTTTGAACAGGAGGAACTGGGACTGCGCTGCTGGAAGGGACCAGATGGTATCTGTGAGGACTAAAGACTGGATGGTCACTGCGAAGCCCACCAATGTCCCAGAGAAAGACGAGGGACCCCTGGGGGCCAGGGCAGGCAGTTAGAGCGCAGGTGTGCAAGCCAGGGACCCTGGGGGGGGGGGGGCAGCTGAGAACACCCAGCACAAGTCCGAGGGCCAGGATGGTCAGAGTGGCTGGACTCCACAGACAGCCAAACGTCCGACCAGGCAGGCCTGCCGGGCCAAGGTCAGGGGCCTGGCTGGGGGAAGCTGGAACCACGGCACACGGGATGAAATATCTGAAGATGCCCGTCCCCAGGTCCTCCAAGCCTTCCGAGCCACAGCTGGAGCCCACCCAGCCCTGCGAGCTACACCCCACCCCTGCCCACAGAGTGGGGGGCCTCCCCTGTGAGACAGTAAGTGTGGTTGAGGCAGGCTGGGACCTGGGACCCGGGACCCGGGTGGACACACGCCTCCTGGAGCGGCGAAATACAAAGAAACCATAAGGGACTAAAAATAACTGCGTGCATGCGCAGGCGGGGCAAATTCTGGACAAAAGATACAAAGAGACCAAAACAACCCAACCGCCACTTCTGAAGAGTCGAGAGCAAAAGCAGGGTACTGCGCATGCCCCCTGCACGCAACACCGCCAAGGGGGCGGGCACCCTACCCTCGCCCCATATAAGGAAGCAGCTGGCCCCTCCCTCAGGGAGAAAGCGAGCAAGGGAACCTGTTTATTCTCGCTCGCTCCCCCCACCCCCTCTGCAGCAGGGGCCGCGGTACAGCCTCGCCTGAACTTCTTATCTGGCCTCTTGTCAATTTCTGTTGATTAAGGAGGCCAAGGACCCTGGTTGGTAACAGCACCCCACCTCCCCTGCACGCAGGGCCCATAACTAGGGTTAAGTCATAGCCTGATTAGGGACGAGGGGGCGCCACCCCAGCAGTGGAGAGACGGGGAACACACAGGACTCGGTCTGAGGGCGCCAGAGCAGCGACCGGGTCATAGAGTCATCCGGGAAGGAGGATGCTTTGGGAGAGACTGCGGACACTGGGCTTGTCCCCTGGCCGGGAAAACAGACCCGCCTCAGTGGGAGAAACAGAGAGGCCCCTAGGCTGGAGCAGGCTGTCCTCAGCGGAGAATCGCACGCCTTTTGAAAGGCACCTCCTGGCACTCCGTGGCCCCGGCAGGGTGGAAGCGGGCCCCTCCGAGGGCAGGGTCACGTGTCCTAGAGCCGTCCCGCTGTAGCGCAGCCAGCCCCTCGGCTTGCTCCTCGGTGGTCCAGGGTCCCACACAGCGAGATGGGGGAGGAGGAAAGCCCTCCACCTGCAAGCTGGGGTGCAGAGGGGCTCGCTGGGTGTGGGGGTGCAAACTGAGAACTGACAGCAGGCTCACCACCTGCTCTGCTCAGCCACACGGCCCTGGACAACAGCATCCCAGCCAGAACCACCCGGACGCCCTCCCCGCCCCCCCCCCCCCCACCCAGAGCCCCAGGACTTCTGACCTTTTAAGAGAGAAACAAAAGCTGGCTTAGAACTGCATCCCAAGGGACTTGAATTTTCCTCAAGTACTGAATTCAAAAACGTTTTCCCACTTCCCTTGAAAGGAGTATCAAAAACTGCACTTGAATCATTCTTTTTTTTTTTTTTTCCTGTACGTGGGCCTCTCACTGTTGTGACCTCTCCCGTTGCGGAGCACAGGCTCCGGACGCGCAGGCTCAGCGGCCATGGCTCATGGGCCCAGCCGCTCCGCGGCATGTGGGATCTTCTCGGACCAGGGCACGAACCCGTGGCCCCTGCATTGGCAGGCAGACTCTCAACCACTGCACCACCAGGGAAGCCCACTATCTTAATAGTATAAAGTCTTTTGATCCATGAATGTGAGCTATCCTTCCATTTATTTCAGCCTTCTTTAATTGCTTTCAATAATGTTTTGTAGCTTTCATTGTATAAGTCTTTTATATATATATATATATATATATATATATATATAAAATTATTATTTTTTTTGGCGGTACGTGGACCTCTCACTGTTGTGTCCTCTCCCGTTGCGGAGCACAGGCTCCGGACGCGCAGGCTCAGTGGCCATGGCTCATGGGCCCAGCCGCTCCACGGCATGTGGGATCTTCCCGGACCAGGGCACGAACCCGTGGCCCCTGCATTGGCAGGCAGACTCTCAACCACTGCACCACCAGGGAAGCCCACTATCTTAATAGTATAAAGTCTTTTGATCCATGAATGTGAGATATCTTTCCATTTATTTCAGCCTTCTTTAATTGCTTTCAATAATGTTTTGTAGCTTTCATTGTATAAGTCTTATATATATATATATATATATATATATATAATTATTATTTTTTTTGGCGGTACGCGGGCCTCTCACTGTTGTGGCCTCTCCCATTGTGGAGCACAGGCTCCGGACGCGCAGGCCCAGCGGCCATGGCTCACGGGCCCAGCCGCTCCGCGGCATGTGGGATCTTCCCGGACCGGGGCATGAACCCGTGTCCCCTGCATCGGCAGACGGACTCTCAACCTCTGCGCCACCAGGGAAGCCCCTGAAGCATTCTGAATAGATGTCACAAGTGTTATAAAACCTAGGTGCAACTAATTTTGTCCACCTGGTCTCTGTATTCCCAAATAAAACTTCACAAAGACTTAAAATTCCTTCCCCTTCCAAAGTGTGCTCAAGAACACACTTACAAGGCGGGGTGAGTGACTCCCGCCAGAGGGAGGAGGGGGCGGAGGGGACGTGAGCTTGTGTCTAATTCTGATTTCATCAGCGCGCCCCTGCCCCAGAGCCTGGCTCCAGGGCACGGCTGGACTTCTGCCCAGAGTGGGGCAGCTGGGCCGCTCCAGGCCCGGGCCCAGGCATCTGCTCGGCCGGCCGCCCCGCCCCTTCCCTCCGGGCTCCCCACGGGCTGAGTCAGTCGCGGTGCAGGAGCAATGGTGGCGTCCAGGCCACAGTCCTAGACTTGCTGATGGCAGGGCTGGGGAGCAAGCTTGTCTCGGGGTTGACACAGGAGAAGCCGGCCTGGGAGGCGGCAGGATGCGGTGGGCAGGCATCCCTGTGTGCCCGCTCCCACACCCTCCTCCCTCCCAGGGCTCTGGCCTCACTTGGTCCCTCGAGGCTGCCCCACCAGCTCCGGGGGACACAAGCAGTCGCCTCGGTGGCCACAACTCTTCCCACTGACTGAGCATTTACACCGTTACAGAGGCAGGGAAACTGAGGCTCAGGCAGCGAAAGCCACTCGCTCAAGGCTGCAGAGCTGAGACGTGGCCAGGCTGGGACCAGCCTGTGCACCACCAAAGCCGCACATCGGGTCCACACCCACCTGGCCACCCCTGCAGCTCTCAGCCCGGCACACAGAGGGTCAAAGCGAGGCAGCCGGCGGTGCAGGTGGGGGTCCCGTGTGTGTTCACAGACTTGTGCTGAGACCCTCCAGGGGCTCTGGAAGCTTCCAGGGAGCCCCACTCTGATAATGTGTCAGGGCTGGAGGGACCGCTGACCCTGGCTGCATCCCAGCCAACCCACACCCTCCCTGGGCTTCAGGGCTCCGGGGCGGGCGGAGTTGGGGTGTGGCTTGTTTTGGGGGGGCCTGGTTGGGAGAGGGGAGAGCCCTGGGTGGGGAGAGGCGCTCAGGAGCATCTCCTGGGCCAGGGCCCGCCTCCCCTCACAGCCCCACCCCCCACCCCCGGGAAGCCACCCAGAAAAGGAGGAGGAAAAAGTTCATTTCCTGAACATGGGTGCAGAAGAGGAAGAGTGCAGGCCGCGTCCACGTGGCAGTTCCTGAGCGCCCGCCCCGGCCAGCAGCCTCACCCAGGCAGGCTCCCCAGGGGGTGGGGAGGACCCTACTGGGACCAGCGGCACCCCCTCCTCTCCGCTGGCCCTTCACACCCCTCCCCTTCATGCCCTTCTCCAACTCTGCCCTCCTCTGCCCTGCAGAACTGGCTTGTGCCTGTCCCCCGAGCCCAGGACAGCAGGGACAGGGCCCCAGGAGCTGGTCAGGGTGCGGGACACGCAGGTCTCCCCCACCAGCAGCAGGGGCTCACCCAGCTCCCAGGACCACGCTTTCCCTCGGGGCCAAAGCCACGCCTCTGTGTGCGAGGTCTGCCCTGGCACCAGGGACACAGCCCGGAACAAAGCCTATGTCTCTGCTCTGGGTCCCCCGAAGAGAACAAATAAACAAGCATATGGGTTGCCGACCCCACCTGAGGAAGGAAGATGCAGGGAGGAGATGGAGAGCAGGGTTGGCGGGGGGCGGGGACCCTCAGAAGCGACACCCGAGTGAGGACACGGCGGTGGCGGAGAGAGCCTGGAGTTCTGGGAAGGTGCTCCAGGCAGAGGGTGCGGCAAACGCAAAGGCCCTGAGGCAGGAGGGGCTCCCAGGAGGCCACGGTGGAAGGGAGCGAGAGGGAGGCTAGACCAGGCCCCGGTGGCATCCCAGAGCCGGGACGGAGCTGCCTCTGGCCCTCCCCTTGTCTTGATGGTGCAGACAGCTGATGCCTGGGGAGGAAAGCGAGTGTCTCCTGCGGTTGTACAGGCCACCCTCTCCCTAAACACACTGAGTGCCAACTGTGTGCCTGGAGTGTCTGTGCGTGAAGTGTCTCCAAGGTGGACGTGGGGCACTATCTCCAGGCCAGGCTAAATCCTCCCCCGGCAGTCCCACCGTCCAGACCAGGAGGCCGGCACCGTCCAAGGCAGCACTGACGGAAAGCGCCGGCACGGAGCAGGCAGGGGACGGCCTGGCCCCAGGCTGGCCCTGCTCCAGCCGCTGCTGCCCTGCTGCTTGCAGACCTCAGATGTGAGGCACTGCGGGGGAAGCCCGTGATGACGGAACACCCAGGAGGTGGCTCTGGAAGGTTCTGGGAGGTTGCCCAGCACATCCTCCCACCCCGAGGGGTCTGCAAATGCTCCCCCAGGGGAAGCCGCAGGAGCAGGGTGTTTGGGGGAGAAGAGAGGTCCACGGGAGGGGCACCAGCAGGGCTTGGCCTCATCCCGAGGGCAGTGCGGGTGGCTGCTGGGGGGTACGCAGGGCCCGCAAGGCCCTCTTCCAGTTCCCCCTCCACACACAAGCCACCCGCCTCCTTGCAGATCTCCCCAGAGAAAGGCAGGAGCCATAGGGCTGCACTGACCCGGGACTGTGCCGTGCTCGGGGACCCAGGCACTGAATGCGGGTGATCTCACAACAGCCCAAGCAGGGGGGACGGCCACCCCCGTCACAGATGCCCGGGGGGGTCACATTACCCCCTCCCCAGCCATGCAGCTGCCGGGTGCTCCAGCCACCAGGCTCAGCCCAGGTCAGGACCGCGAAGCCGAGCCCCAGTGCTTGGCCGAGCTCAGCCCTGGCGCTTAGACGGAGCCCCGTCACCTCCCGAGTTTCCAAGACGAAAGAAAGTCGGCCCAAGTCAGAGGCTCACAGAGCTTCTTCCCCAAAGCCAGCCCAGTCCCAGCACCCCTCGGCCTCCCAAACGGACACCCAATGCGGGTGTCAGGGCAGGCTTCCCGAGCAGATGTGAGGCGCAGCCCGGACAAGAAGAAAAGCTGGGGAGGAAAGCCAAGTGCCTCCCTCACTCCCCGGGAGATGCCCCGAGTGGGAAGACGGGACACAAGCCTGGGCGGGACCTCGTGGAGGGCAGGCCGCAGCCTCCTCCCCAGCTCCCCCTGCACCTTGGGGCCCTGCTCACCGCAGGGGCCAGAGCCACGATCACATGCAGTTTGCACCCCGAAGGCCAGAGAAGCCCCAAGCTCAGACCACCCAGCCTCCTCCTGGGAAAAGCTGACAGTGGGGCAGGGTCAGGTCCTGGGGCTCTGATTCCAGCTGGGAACCCTGGCAGGGTGGAACTGAGGGTCCCCAGAGGGCACTAAGTGCCCCTCACAGACGTGACAGCCCAACACCCCGCTAGTGAACGGACTCTGTCTGGACCTAGGACATGGGAGGACAGGGCCCGGCACGTGGCATGCCAATGACCACATGTGAAGGGAAGGGTCCTCAGAAAAGCCCCTGTGGTCGGCGCCGTGACTTCCGCTTTGCCTGCTGGGAACTGGGGTGACCTGCCCCAGGCCTGCGGCTCCAGAGTAAGGCCCGGCCAAACCCTCCATCTGCAAGAGCCTCAAGGCCCGGCACTGAGCCTCCAGACGGTTCCTGCAACCCCGAGGCCCGGGGTACCACCTGAGGAAGAGTGAGCCACCACCCCAGCCCAGGACACCCCTCAGGTCCCCTGGGCTGCCCGTGGCCAGGCCCCTGCTTGGGTAGGCTTCCTCTGCCCCCTAGTGTCCGCAACTTCAGGGCCCGTCAGGGTCAGTGGGGCAGGAGGGCCTGTGAGCAGGACCTGGGGCCAGTCACACCCGCGGCCTCGGGCATGAGTGCAAGTGGGGTGGGGCGAAGACCCAGACAGGCCGCGCCCAGGAGGCCGTGCTCTGTGGTTGTGAGATTTTTAATCATCCTCGAACGAGGACCCCTGCAGTTTCCTTTTGCACTGGGGCCCGCAAGTTCTGCAGCTGGTCCAGCTCCCAGCTTCCACACTGGGTGGATTGGACTCAGCCAGGCCCCTACCCCGGCCTTGGTTGCTCATCTGTGAAATGGGTTTATGCCCAGGTCCCAGGGCGGTCTCGGGGGTGAAGGAAACAGAGACTGAGCTCTGACACTCTGGGGCGGGTGGTGAGGGAGTCCGGGAGGCTGGTAGGGGGAGAGAGGAGGGGAGAGAGGGAGTAGGGGGGAAACAGGAAGAGAGGGAGGTAAGGGGGAATGCAGGGAAAGGGTGGGAAGGAGGGGGCAGGGAGGGGGCAGGGCCTGCTGCAGGCCGGGCACCGGCGAGCATGGAGCCCCCCAAGGGCCGCAGCCTCTCTCTCTCTCTCTCTCTCTCTGGAGCCGGCGTCCCCCACTCCCCCGCCGCCCAGTCCCCCACCCTCACGGAGGAGCTGGGAGGACTGGGCCACGTCCCGTGGAAACGAAGTGGCTGCATGTTTCCCGAGATGTTTTAAACGTTGTTCTGGCAAAACGCTGAGGCTCCCGCGCAGCCCGAGACATCCTGACATAAAACACGCCTGACCCCAGGCTCCTCCGGCCTCCTCTCCCGGCCAGCCCCAGCTCCCAGCTGCTGGACACACAGGCCCAGAAAGGCCAGCCCACCCTCTTCAAATGGCCTCTTTTTAGGGCCAAAATACAGCTCATGGTGAGTTTGTTTCTGCAGTTGCTAAATACAATAGCAACGCTGCATCCGTGTGGCTGGTTTCCTACTCTGCGCAGACTTTCTGGGCCAGAAGGGGCCCAGGTCTGCTGGTAAAAAGGCCTCATGGTGCAGGGGAGAAACTGGAGTCCAGAGAGGCACAGGAACTCGCCTGGACCTTGGAGCAAATGGTTGAGCTGGGGGCAGTGTGTGGTCCCTAACAGCTGGGTCGTGGGGTGTCCCAGGGGAGGGGCCGGCCTGGTCAGCGCAGCACAAGTGTCAGCCCTGTGGGCCCTCTAAGCCTCGCCTCCCCTGTCTGTACCTGCTTCTAAACAGTAAGGACATCACTTTACCTAAACTACCTGGTGCAGGACCTGATTCATGGAGGGCAGCAAAAACAGACACTCAGGCAAGGAGGGAGGGAAGGGCTTGGACAGGTGAATAGGAGTTCACCAGGCTTGCCAGGCAGAGGCAGGGACCCAGACCACGTGGTGCACAGCAGGAAGGAGGTCAGCTGACCCCCACCCTGGGCCTACCACCCCTGCTCACCCCGGCTCCCTTCAACGTGTGAGAGGTTCTGGAAACATCTCCCGTTAGGGAGGTGAAACTTTTCCCCTGTCCTCTTATGTTCAGTTTTGGAGGCAAGAGAGAGATTATGGGAGAGAAAAGACAGATTTTTATTCCTTTGCGTTTGTACTTGGGAGTTCACAGAAAAATTTGACTCAGGCAATTAGAACGTGGGGCTTATATGCCGCCTTACGGGTACATGATGGGGAAGGGGAGGGGGAGAAGGGTACTGGCAGGAAAACACGTGACTTTCCGGAAGGCTTCCTGGGCCCCTAGGAGAAGGGCAGGAGCTGTGACAGCTTTGCACGTGTCTGCTCGGGTGCGGTGTGTAAGCCCCGGCGCGCTCGTGCAAACAGTCTTTACTGGTGCCTCCGAGGACGGGATTTATGACAATTGGATTCTTTGGAGTTCTTTTGGGCGTCTCTGCTTTCAGGCAGATCAGAGATTTGGGGGACCCAAACGCCTTATTCAAAATAGTTTCTAGGCCACCAAGGCCTCCTGGGAGCCCTGCACTGCTCTCCCCAGACCCTCCGTCTGGCAGGTGGGCATCCACTGAAGACACGGGACTCACAAAGGTCCAGGCTTCCGTGGTCACTTGCCTTCTGAAGGCTCCTTGCCAGCGAGGGTGGCCTCTCCTCCCCTGGGGGCACGGCTGCTAGGGGGGGAGTTAGGGACATCCCCGGGGGAGGCTCCGGGGTAACCGAGCCACTGTGTAGGCAGAGGGATGCCCGGGAGAGCCGCCTGGGTGCATCCCCGGAGGGCCCCGAGTCTGGAGTGTCTGGTCATCATGGTGTAACTCCAGGCTGCTTGTACCAGGGCTTCGACACTTTCATCCATTCCCCGCCCCCCAGGTCACGCCCGGGCTCCCGGTCACGTACCTACGCGCAGGTGGGGCCCTTCTCTGGAGACGAGAGAGGAAGATCAAGGGCTGTAGGGCACCCAGAGCCCACCTCCACTTCCTGGCCCTCAGTTCAGCCGGCCTGCAGGGCCCGGGTGACTTCAGCTGCAGCTCCAGACCTAGAATTAGCACGTGAGCTGAGGCCATCGGGCCCAGTGACAGTGAAGCAAGGGACGTGGGTCAGGGTCGGGCATGCAGAGGTCAGCTAAGTGAGCCGAACAGAAGCAGGACACCGGCGCTCCAGAGCCGCAGTGGCTCAGACCTTCTGGCTCTACCCCAAGAGGCCTGCCTACCCGGGAAGCCCCAAGATGGCCCCTGGGGGCCGCAAACACGGATGCCCTCCACACAGGTTGGCCCCAGTGGGTGTCAGGTTTTCACCAGCATGGGATGTAGCTGGGAACCCCACTGTTGACTTTAAAAAATGCACAACGTGAGAGTTGCGAGTAAAGTTTTATTGGGGGCAAAATGAGGACTGCAGCCCGGGAGACAGCGTTTCAGATGGCTCTGAGAAACTGCTCCGAGGAGGCCGGGGGGGCTCCGGGATATACTGGAGTTTTGCAACAAAGGGCAGGTAGTGGGGAACTGTCAGAGGATTATTGTTAATTAAAGAAAACCAGATATCTCAAGTTAAGGAAGTTAGCGCTTGGGTTTCCCTGGTGGTGCGGAGGTTGAGAGTCCGCCTGCCAATGCAGGGGACGCGGGTTTGTGCCCCGGTCCGGGAAGATCCCACATGCCGCAGAGCGGCTGGGCCCGTGAGTCATGGCCGCTGAACCTGTGCGTCCGGAGCCTGTGCGGGAGAGGCCACAGGAGTGAGAGGCCCGCGAACTGCAAAAAAAAAAAAAAAAAAAAGGAAGTTAGCACTTCTCTGTGTATGGGAAGATGCAAGAGTCTGGGCTCACTGAAATCATTCCTTGACTGACGTACACCTTAGCTTTCTGGGGCCTGTGTCCTGTGTTCTCACATCCTGCGTTTCCTCAGGGCTCACCTGCTCATGTCGGAGGGCTGCCATCATTGGTGACTGTGACCTCCTTTGTTTATTGATATGGCAGGAAATAATCCATTTATAAATATTCCATTGATCACCACCATGTCTTGGCCACACAACGCGCCTGCTGGGATGCCCCCGCCTCTCCCCACGGGGCATAGAGCATCGCGGTCCATCCTCAACCTCTCCGCATGTACCCCCTACAAGGACTCAGATATCCAGTGCAGAACAGGAGCTCTGTCTACGGTGGGATCTCTGGGGGCTAAGGCCGCTAGCTTAGAGCTAACTGGCCACCTAGGCCCCACATTGGCTGGGCCAAGACCAAGGGGAACTGTAGAGGAGAAAGGTCTTCTTCATTTCCTCCTGGCCCCCTGGGCTGCCTGCTCACAGGTCCCGGGCGGCTCCCTCGGCCCCACGCCCACTCCCACCATCACGATAGGGATGCAGCTGCGCTCTGGACAAGGCTCTGCTTGGACGCCCACAGGCACCTACACTGGCCAAGCCTGGGGACACGGAAGGAGGGAGGCTCAATGGGGCGTCGCAGAGGCCGCTGTCCGAGGGTGGAAGTGGATGGCTGCACTGAGTTCCTGGGGAACGGGCGTGCAGAGGAGGGCCCCGAGCCCAGCCGGGTGTCTCTGGGGCCTCAGCCGTGCACCGAAAGAGGGGAAGAGGGAGCCAGGTGAGGAGAGCGCAGAGGTGCCCGCGGCGGGAGCTCCGGGAGGGTTGGGCGGGGGTAAGGGGAGGGGAGGTCCAGCCTGACCCGCAGCTTAAGAGCGAGCAGCCTTCAAGTTGGGACTCTGGGTTTTTCCTCATGGGAGAGATAATCAGATTGGGGTGAGGACAGATGACTAAGTCACCTCTGGCAAGAGAGGGGTGACCCGGACACTGCTGCTGCTGCAGAGGGCAGTGGAGGTGGCCTCGCGGGGAGGTGGCCGTGGGGATGGAGAGGGACGGGCGGCACAGAGGCAGCTCTCCCCTGACCCGCTTCCTGCGGAGCCTGGCCCTTCCCGGGCAGACACCTCCTCACTCCTGTGCCTTCCGAAGTGAACGCTAAGCAAGCCTTGAGGGTGACTCCTCTGCCCTCCTTTTAAAACTTTTTTATTCTTTTTTTTTTTTTTTTAATGAAAAAGACCATTGAGTAACAGGCAATGGAAACTGATTCTATGGAGAAGTTTGGGACAGTCTCCAGGCCAGTGACCTGCACAAACATGGAAACTTCTGGAGCCTGGGGAGGGTCCGTGGCCACAGGCCTGTGGATGGATACCAGATGGCCGGGACGACCAGGGGCCTCCCTGTCTCAGCCACCGACATGTCCCCGTTTCATTGGCTGCTCCAACCTCCTGCCTGGCTGGGTGCTCTGTTGGCTGGGCTTTTTATTGCCCAGTTGTGACTCCAGCAACATCAACGCCCTCACCCTACAGACCGTCTTCAGGCAGACAGATGCCGCATGGGGGCTGTGACTGACTGGTTGTCTCCATGAAAAGGAGTAGCAGGAGTTCAGCTGCAATAAAGATGCAGAAGACACACCGGAAGCGCCAGAGCTGCGTTCCTAACGCACGCGGCCTCGGTGTGCAGAGCTGGCTGGGCCCTCTCGCCGTGCCCGGCGCTGCCCCGCGTCACAGGTGCCACCCTCGCCCCCCCTTCCCCATAGCCACCGACAGCAGCCTGCAGCCGGGAAGTGAGTGGCCCTCATCTGCCTCTAGCCTCCCCCCAGGCCCGCACGGCCCAGCACAGCCCTCCCAGGGCAGAGGCCGACAGACAGACGCGGCGCACAGCCTGGCTTAGGGCAGCTGCCGCTGGGACAGTCCCGTCACACTGGCTTGACTCTCGGCCGGATGCTGTGCTGAAACCTTTATGCCTGAGGAGGGGGTTCCTCTTTTATCCCCATTTGACAGACAAGGAAACCGAGGCCAGGGAGCCCAGGGACATACCTGAGGTCAGGCGGCCGGAGTTGGAACACACATCCCACCAGGCTGCAATGCTCCCCCCAAGACACAAAACAGTCCCCGCAGGCCCCCCAGGGGCCATTTAGGCCTGGGCACAAGGCAAGCAGGGAGGCCTGGGGCCCAGCTCAACCCAGACACTGACGGAAGCATCCCGCGTATCAGACGCTGGGTCCCAGTGAGAAGAGTCAGGAGTGTGAGAAAATGGGCCACAGGTTGGTGCCACGAGGGCCATCTTGGAGAAAGGCCACTGATGGGACCCGGCTGAGCCGAGCGGGCCACCCGAGGGCCAGGTGACCAGGAGGACAGCGTGCGAGTGACAGTGCAGGACTTCAAGGCGGTGGCTTCCCCTGGGCCCCGACCACGTGTGCTGGGGAGCCGGCCACCATGTTGTGAGGACGCTCAAGCAGCTCCCTGCCCCCCCCCCGGGGTCCTGCAGGGGGACAAGCCGGCCCGCCACGCGGCGGCGACCCCGGGAGCAGCTCCTCCGGCCCTGGTCAAGCCCGCAGAGGATGCAGCGCCAGCCAGGACCACCCCTGAGCTGCTTCTCAGTTCCTGACCCACAGAAACGGTAGAGGAGGATCGACGGCTACTGTTGCCTTAAGCCAACAAGTTTCAGGGTGGTTTGCTACACCAACCCTCCACGGCCCTCCTTGCTCTCAAGAAGAAGGTGGGAGATCTTCTCCTAGGACCCAAGCCCTACGCGCGCCGCCAGGCGCCTGTCACGGTGTTTTCTCCCGTTTAGTCCCCGGGGCACACGGCAGTGCGGGGCTCGGGGGAGCCTTTGGCAGGTGGCATGAACAGACGGCCATCACCTGTCCTCGGCCTCCAAGGAGCATCGGAGCAGCCCCGTCAGGAGCTAGTTCCGGCTGAGGGAGGAGAGGCGGGGACCCGAGCGCTGGGCCCAGGCTTCCCCACATCCCCAGCACTGCGGAGGGTGGGCAGCTGTCACGTGAAGGCCCCCTCACCGGCTGATGGCCGCCAAGCAGCCGGAGGCTCCAGGACCCTCCAACTAGCAGGGACAGGACTTCTCGGAGGAAAGGGAGCCGTGCCGTCCACCCGAGGCGGTCCCAGCACGCCAGGAACCTCCCCCAGGCCGTCTCTCGGCCAGGCGGTGCGCTGTCACAGTTTCTCTGGGGACAGCCTGGGTTTGGCAGCCGTGACAGCCTCTTCCGCATCTCCCCAGCACAACTCTGAACACCTGCACTTCACCCTCAGGTGACCAAGATGCCGTCTGGGTCCTGTCGACGTGGGGACGCGAGGGACATGCTCTCGACCCGGCCACTGCGCTCCTGAAAGCCGTCCAGGAGGCCTGGGGATGCTCGTGGTGTCGGCCGGCCGGGTACCCCGCCCCACTGGGAACAACCCAAATCCCCACCAGGGAGGGCACAGGAGGGCCCAGAGATGCCACCTGGAAGAAGGCAGCTTGGCACCCGATGCCCAGGAAAGGGGCCCCACGCCAGCGATGAGAACAGCTGTGCGGGGCATATCGGCCTGTCAGATGCTGGAAACTTCTGGAGGGTGAGCACAGAGCACGGGAACACCATTCTTCACCGAGCTCTGGAAGATTCTTTCTCCCACGCCCGTGCACCTATCCGTGCACCAGACCCACCTGATTCGGCCACTGACCAGCAGACAGAGCTTCAGGCGACACCTGCCCTTCTCTGGGCCTCAGTGTCCCTTTTGTCACCCAGAAGGCCTCACAGGGACGGGCCCCCAGGAGCCAGAACCAAGGCTCCCGCAGCAGGAGCCCACCTGGTCCCGGTGCCGCAGGCCAGGACCGCCAGGGCGGGGCCTCCAGCTGTGAGGGCCCCAGGGCTCGGGAGGGAGGGGAAGGTTATAGCAGCGCCCTGGACGGATGCACAGCATCTCACACCAAGAGAGCAGAAATGCTCAACTGGGGAGAGCTCTGCAGAGAACCAGGGCTGGCTTCCTGGAGGAGGCCACACCCGGGCTGGTCCGAATCCCGCCTGACTCAGGAGGGGGCTTATTTCTCTAGGCCTGGGGTTCTCGACCAGGGGCATTTTTGCCCCCCGGGGGACATTTGGCAATGGCTGGAGACACTCGTGGTCATCACAGCCAGGGTGGGGGTGACACCTGGCATCAGGCGGTAGAGGCCAGGTGCCCTGATGTCCTGCGCTGGACAGGACGCCCACCACAGAGACACAGCCAGTCCAGACGCCCGTGGTGCTGGGCACAGAAGCCCTGCTCTGGGCCCAGAGGGGACAAAGGGACTTCACAGACCGACCAGACCCCGCCCACGGGTGCAGCAATGGCCCCGTTGCCGGGAGCCCCCAGCAACCTGCAGGCAGACTTCTGGGAGAGGATGCGGAAGCCTGGTCTGGGGCTCGAGGCAGAGGTGCCGGGACTCTGTACCAGGGCACCGGGGAGCCTCAGTGTCTGGGGAGGGAGCCTGGCACCGATGCGAAGGGGCTTCTGGACTTTGGACTCACGGCAGCAGGGGTGGGGGGGTGGGTAGGGGATGGGGGCTCACTGCTGAGTCAAGCACTGCTTAAACCTCCTGAAATAAATTCTCAGAAACAGACATTTGTCATTTTGGAGGGTCCTACCTTCCTAACTTCAGTGACCTGAGTGCCATTTCCTCCACCCGCCTCTGAGCTCCGGGCCACCCCCCCCACCCCACCCCCACCCCCCGTATCCTCTCTTGCCCTCCAGCCTCCTGCTGGCTCAGCTGACGGGGCAGGGGCAGGGCAGGGCCGGGGAGTAACCTAGTTCTGCTCCCCTCGGCCGGGGCACGGGGCTGCAGCGTCCCCTCTGAGGATTCCCACGAGGCTCCCTGCAGGGCTCTGGGCTCCTCCCCTCTGAGGATTCCCACGAGGCTCCCTGCAGGGCTCTGGGCTCCTCCCCACCTGTGGCTCCATGGCGGTGACAGCACCCACCCCTGTTCCCAGCCTGGCCCTGCACCAGCCCTTGGATCCCCCGCACCAACCCCGCTGTGTAGATGACTCGTTAAACTCACATCGCTGGCCCAGTGGCCTGGGGCATCCGCTTCCTGCCGGAACCCTGCTCCCTCCCAGTCCCTGAGGCCCACGACTCAGACGGTGACAAGTCAGCCGCCCCTGACTCTGCAACCTCTCCAGGCCTCTGTTCCCCCAAACTGCAAATTGAGAGCTTGCTCCAGGGGAATCTGAAGGACTCGACAAGTTTCCCTCCGGACTTCAGAGAGAGCAGCCAGGCAGGGTGCCCCGGCCGGAGGGCCTCACAGCCCAGACAAGCGCCACCGCCACCGCCACCACTCCCCGGGTACCTCACGGCCCGAGCCCTGAGCGGAACATTTGCGCTCAGCGGCTCATGGACTCTTACAATGACCCTACCGGCTGGGCATCAGTCCCATCGTACAAGTGGGGAAGCTGAGGCTCAGGGAGGGTTCGTCATTGCCTGAGGTCTGAGAGCTTCATTTCCAAAATATACAAACAGCTCCTACAATTCAATAACAACAACAACAAAAACCCAATTGAAAAATGGGCAGAAGACCTACGTACACATTTCTCCAAAGAAGACATACAGATGGCCAACGGGCACGTGAAAAGATGCTCAACATCTGACGCACGTGCATCAGATGAGCTGAGGAGGATGTGGCTGGGTCCCCCCCACACCGTCCAGGCCCAGGTCCCTCGTCCTCCCGTCCTGTCGTCTGGGACAAGCAAGGCCACTAGCCCTGGGAGCTGCCCAGGGCCTCTGTAAGGAGACAGACCCGGCCCCAAGCCCACAGTCGACAACCAGTATGCAGTGGTGACTGCAGCCGGTGGGAGCCACAGTGGGCAAAGGTTTAAGAAGAAGTGGGACTTTTGTAGGGTCTCAAAGCACAGCAGCAACGCCCCACCCTCAAAAAAAGAAACCCACCAGCGTGAGCGGCCTGGGGTTCCCAGAGCACAGATGAAGAGCTGGGACTGGGTAGGCACGGAGGGGGGCCTCCTGGAGGATGCTCAGGCCTGAGGAAAGAGGCACGTGGCCTGGGCATTCTGAAGCCAGCCCCCAGCTCTGGGGGCTCCCGGCCCCTCCAGGCACCAGGCACTGGGCTGGGGGCTTGCATCCATCCTCCCCCTTAAATCCTTCCAGTAACCCAGGGAGGCCAGTGCTGCTAATGTCACAGAAGGGGAAACTGAGTTTCAGACCCATGGGCAGCCCGTTCAAGTCCCTGAAGGCTGTGGGTGGCATAGCCGGGAATCACAGCCAGGCCAGGGGCCCTCTCAGGGTCCACACACCTGGCCCCGCTTTCCCATTGGTCAACACAGCCAATGTTGGGGGGGCCTTCCAACCGCCACACCTTAGGCCTAGCCCTGCCCCTGGCTCTTCAGAGAGACAAGACTTCCATTCACAAAAATGCAGAAGACGTGAAGATCAGACTGTGCTGTCCATGTGCCAAATGGCGGCAGAATCCAAAGAAGGAGGAAGCTCAGGTGGACAGGGGTGTTCAGGAGGGCTTCCTGGAGGAGGGGGTAGGATTGCAACTGGTCTCAGACTGTTCTCTGTGGAAGCCCCAGGGCCATGTTGCCAAGACCACTTGGGGATAAGCCACTTGGGGTCTTTCCTAGGCTGCATCCGCTTCCAGCCACCAGGCCCCCCACGCAGGCTGGAGGCCTGCTGTCCAAGATGGAACTGCCCCTCCCAGCCGAGCTACAGAGAGGAGATAGGAGCTGAGGTCCTGAGTGCAGCCGCAGACCAGGTGGCACTGAGCTTCAAGCATCACTGCAGACCCATTGCCCCACGTGCAAGCCCTTCGGTCAGCAAGTGTTCTTGGGTTCCTGGGGTGCCTGCATTTCCCGTGGGGCGATGAGGCCTTCAAGGGGCTCCAAGGAGGGTTTCTGACTAACCATTCATGGCCAGGGTCCCCCAGCGGAGAACCAGCCCCGGGTAAACACGCAGGCAGGGAGGTGCCCCGCCACCAGCACCCGGTGGGGAGGTTTCGGGGTAGCCGCTCCTAAAATTAGCGGCATCAGCAAAGACTCAAGCGTCCACCACTTCCGCTGCCCCCCACCAAGAGGACGGTCCACCTCCTGGACCTCCCTACGCCCCCATCTTCCCCCAGAGAGTTAACGAAGGAATCAGGTCTGTCCCCCTACAGCCAGACCTTGACATTCATTGTCTCATCGCACCCCAGGCAGGCAGCAAACTGAGGTCTCAGGGGACAGTGCTTGCTGGAGGCTGACCGGCGTCCAGAACCTCCTGAAGGACCCCTGCCTGGCGCTCCCGCCCCACCCCAGGCCCATGGAAAGTCCAGCAAAGAGAATCAGCCCGAGGAGAGCGCAGCCCACTGCCAAGGCCCCAGCAGGCGGTGGGAGGGAGACAGAGAGCTCCCTGCTAAGCAGAGAGCCAGCGGCTACTTTCCATGGAAAAAATGTCTTCAGACCCCCAGGGGCCGGGAGGCCCCAGCCCATGAGTCAAGGCTCTGCTGCAGCCACTGCTGAATCGCTTCCCAGACAGACAGCCTCGACCCTGGCCCCCCACCCCATCCTGTGCCAGGCTCTGTCCCCCTCCCATCCATCAGGGCTGGGTCACAGCGAGGGCCCCCTCCAGGCTCAGCCCCACCGGCAGGCGCCGTTGCGCCTAGCAGGCCCCTGGCCCTCTGCCTCGCCCCAGCACGGGCCCCAATGCGAGTCCCCTGTCCTCCAGGATGTCTACCTCCCCGCTGAAAAGTGGGCCTGTTTCGAGTGGGCTCCTGAGAGCCCACAGCAGCGTTGCTCGGGGGTGACCCCGGTGCCTGGCCTCAGGCCGTGGGCCCTTGCTTTCGGGCCTGGCACCAGTCAGCTGCCAGCAAACTGGGATCTGAATCCCTCCAGGCAGACGCTCGCCCATTCTCGCGCTGTCACTGGGCTTCTCTGCTGGGTTTTATTTCAAGAAGCATTTCTGAGACAGAACGTGGAGATGACAGCTAAGCCGGGCCACCTGTGCGGACCTCCCTGGAGTGACTCCTCGGAGATGCCAGGGCTTGTGCCTGACAGGGCTTTATAAGTGGCAGGTGAGGCCCTTTCTGCCCGGGGGGCCCCCTGCCGCTAGGTCTGGGAGGGGTCTGAGGCTCTGGCGGGGTGGGGAGAGTCCCCGGAGAAGGGGACTTAGCGCCCTTGTGCAGTGAGGACTGTATCAGCTCCCGCCGTGTTCCAGGGCCCCTGGCTCAGGGACCCGCCCTCTGGAGACCCCGTCTGGAGGTGCTGGGACAAGCAGGGTCCCGAGGACAGAGGTGGACAGAGGTGGGCTGCCATCCTCCCCCCACTCCAGGGCCCACGGTAGCCAGGGGCTGGGGACACCGTGGGGGGCCCAGACAACCGGCTACAGGGCTGACTTTGGACAGTGCGGGAGCCGCGGGCACTCAGAGGCAGAGCCCTGAGGGCCGAGTCACCCCCGCAGCCCCGAGGGGACCCTCCTGACGACGAGGCTGGAGGGGAAGCAGAGCAGGCCCGGCAACGCCGTGACGTTTCCGTCCGGGGCCAGCGGGCTCTTGGCAGGGTCGAGAGACACTGATCTTTTCGGGAGCAGCCCAGTGGGCGCCCTTTCTCCCTCCCAGGCTGTGGGGCTGAGACCAGACAACCCAGGACACCCAAAGCAGGGGACCCCGTCTCCCCCAGTTCTGCTTATCTCCTTGTGCAAAAGACCCCATGGGTCATCAGCTGGCCTGGCTCGAGGGCCAGGAGCCGGCCTGGGACCTATTTCATGTTGTGTGTGTCCCAGAACCAGCGGCGAGCTTCATATTTTCCCACTGACGTCACCCGGCATGGTTTGAATCTGAAGTGACTTCGAAACCCTCAGAGACATAATTGCAGTTGTCTTTGCAAAGTGAAATCAGATGGTTTTTCCAAACCTCCCCAGCCCCTGCCTCTTCCCCCACTCCCTCTCGCCCTCTCTCCTTTTTATTATGTTCCTTGGACCACGTCCAGGTGTTTCCTGCAATAGCAACCCTCCAAACATTACAAAAAAAGAGCAGGCGTGCGGCTTCCCGCCGGCCCGGGTGGAAGTGGCGACGTGGCAGGGCGGGGGCGGCAGCCAGAGCTTCAGGCCGGCAGGAGGCAACAGGCTCCAGCCAGGCCACAGGTCCGGACACCCGCAGAACATGGCCACAGGGCCACAGGGCTCCGGGGCAGCCCCCATCCCCGGATGCGGGGCCCTGGCCCAGCCGTGGGCCGAACGCAGGCCATGACCTGGGAAAAAGCAGGGCAGAACGTCAAGTCCAGGCTCGGGGCTCAGGCTGACCCGGGTGTGATCCCAGCTCAGTGGCTCATACATGTGGCCGTGGGAGAGCCACATCTTCACAGCGGCTGGGCGCCTTCATGACAAGCAGCCTCTGTCCAGGGCTGGCATCGGGGACCACGTCACCTAGACCAGCTCACCTGGAGGCTGGTCCACAGGGCCCGTGGGAGGAGGGGCTTCAGAGCCTGGAAGGAGACCCAGCGCCCCTCCTGGAAGGAGGCAAAGATGGGGAAGGTGTGTCGGGCGGGGATGCCCGTGGAGCAGCGGCCTGGCTAGACCCACCGCTGGGGCCCGAGGCACCTCTGGGAGAGCTGGCACATGAGGACCCCTGGATGCCCCCCCGAGCCTTAGTGAGGGCAGCACAGAGGCAGCCCCTGAGCCGGGGGAGAGAGAGCCAGATGCTGCCTTTGGAAGCCCCGCAGCCCCAGCCAGCCCCCAGCGCTCCCCCTTCCGAGACGACTCAGCGTCTGCACACAGACGCAGAGTCCAACGTCTTACCAGGCAGTGTCCCCTCTGACCTATGTGCCTCCAGGTTCAGAATGGGGTGGGGTGGACGGGGGGAGGCCTCGGTCAGAGGACCCCCCTCAGGGAGGGTCCCCCGACCTGAAAGAGTCTGGCTCTCCCCAGGACTGTAGGTGCCAGGTGGATGCCCGGTGGGCAGAGCTGGGAACCTGGACAGGGAAGCCCTCAGCAAAATGTCCCAGCGTCTGAGGACGTCCTACAGGGCCTGTTGGACACAAGCCTGCCTGCTGGGGGTCGAGACAGAAATGGGACGGACGCCCCCCCACCGGCCTCGGGGCCAGTCAGCAGGGAGACTGACACTGCTGTCCAGGGGCTCCGACTACCCTCAGCTTCCATGATGCACTGGAAGGACTCACAGAACCCAGACAAGCCGCTAAGCTCCTGGCTAACGTTTATTAGGGCGAGAGGACAGGTAAAAACCAGCCAAGGGAAGGTCCGCATGCGGCAGGTCCAGGAGATACCAGGCACCAGCCCCTCCTGATGGACGTGTGATGCCATGGGTGAGGGTTGCCAGCCAGGGAAGCCCGCCTGAGCTTTGATGCCCAGGTTCTCGTTTGGGGTGGGTCATGTAGGCATGGCTGACCGCCCACGTGGGTGACCTTAGCCTCCAGCCCCTGCAGAGGTCGAGCTGGTACCATGAGCCCCTAAGCCCCCCCATAAACCCCATCATTTCACAGACTCTCTGGCCTGGCCTGGGGTGCCCCAGGTAGACAGAGATGCTCTTATCAGCAGGACGTCCCAAGGGCTCAGAGGTCCCTGCCGGGAGCCGGGCCAGGGACGGACCTTTCTTGAATGTGCAGGGTGCGGGCAGCCCAGGTCTGCTGGGTTAACCCTTTGACTGCACAGGGACCGTGACCCACCGTGCACCATATTGGGAGGCAGTCTGCCCAAATGAGCCCAAGCTGGGGAGGCGAGGAGGGAAAGCATCTGGCAAAATTACAGCCCCTGCCAGACATATGGCAGGCGTGGGGCCAAGGGTGAGGCCGCCGTCACCTCCATCTTACAGGCGACGGAACAGAGGCTGGATGGGGGCACGGAGCCAGACTGTTCCGGAGCCCAAGTCCAAACCCAGTCTCACATGCAGCCGGCCCCTCAGCAGAGCGAGCTGGGCCCACGTCTCGGCGAGACCCTGCAATGGGCTGGGACTGGCTGCTGGACCAGCTTCCTCTCCATCACCCAAGGGTTCTTCCCTCAACTCCAGTGACACGAGCACCCTTCACAGCGGCCCCTGCTAAACCCTCCCAGGACCCCCGAGAAGAAAGACCGGGACCACTTCAGTCTCAAAGGTGCAGCAAGTGTCTGGAAGGGCAGAGGGTGATACTTCCCCCCCCAGAATGAAGCCCCGAAGCTCGGATTCCAGACAACAGAGGAGGGAGCTTTGGGGAAAGGGAGGTCATCCTGCTGCCCACCCCATCCCCCGGAACCACGGTGTCGATTCCAGAGAAACCCCCTCTTTCCACAGAAAGGAAAGCTGACACCCCAGAAAGCAGAAGGGATGTGCCTCTGGCCACACAGAGCCGTCACAGCCCTCGGCCGCCCCGCACCGGTCACCTCTCCAGAGATGCCCCTGATGCAGGTTCAACCTTTTGATTCTTTGTAGAAACATTTTGGAAGATTCACATCTAAAGGTTTTTATGAACACGGCAGCTTTCCAGGCTGGCCCCTGGGAATAGCCACAGGTATGGGCGGCATCTGAGTACCTCTGCAAAGCAGCCTCGCCTGGGACCCCAACAGCAGCAGAGACGTTTCCGTCAGACCTAAGGAAGGCTGCCCGAGCGGCAGCCAGGAGATCGTACCTGGTTACAGACAAGTTTGGGGAATCCCCACCTGCACCTCCTTCCTGTAACACCTCAGTGAAGGCTCTGGAAGGCACAGGCACACACAATGGCCTCATAACACAGCAGTAGGGCCAGGTTATGCTGTCCAATGGCCTGGCCAATACAGCTAAGGTCTATGGCCCGCCTATTAGTAGCTAAACCTCTAGACCTTGGTGTTTGGAACTAAAAGATGACAAAACATGTGTACTGGCCCAGGGGCAGGAAGAAGAGGATTTAAACCAGCGGCTCCTTTAGGAGAAGCTGGTGGGAGGTCACGGAAAGTCCTTGATTTCTTCAGACCCCACCTAGGCAACGAGGAATGAAATTAGAAGGTTTTCTTTTCCCTACTTTGTACCCAAAGAACTACTATTTTCCTTTCAGTGCCCAGCTCAAATGCCACCTCCTCTGGGAAGCCTTCCAGCCTCCTCCCCCCCTGGCTGCTCCCTCCTCTGAATTCCCACAGCACATTGGGCGTGGCCTCCTCCTGGCCCAGATCAGCCCACATTGGCTCCCCTCCTTACATGCAGCCCCAAGAGAATGTTCTAGACTTTCACTCTCCAATATGCCAGCCACTGGCCACATGTCGCTTTTGAGAGCTTGAAGTGGGGCTTGTACAAGTGGGGATGATGTGCTGTAAGTGTAAAATGTGTACCAAACCTCAGACGTGGTACCCAAAAACGAGTGTAAAATAGCTCACTAATAATTTTTAGATCGCCCACATGTTGAAATAATAATAGTTGACACATTGGGTTAAATTAAATATATTGTTAAAATTCACGTGGCTCTTAATGTGGCTACTAGAAAATTTTCGGCCACACACGTCACATTCTATGGGACAGACTCTGCTCTCCCCTGAGCCAGCCCAGGGCCCGGCCCGTGCAGGTTTCCAGGCAGTGTTTGCTGAATGAATGAACAAATGACTGGGTGGTCAGGGCCACACGCCATTGCCTTTGCCCTGGAGCCTCGGACTCACCCCAGCGTGACCCATGACCGTCTTGTTAAAACACAGACGCTGTGTGAAGTTTAAACCACAGCTCCCTCCTCTGGAGTCTACAGCCAACCCGCGCCGCAGGCAGTGTGCGCCTGGCCCTGTGCTGGGGTCTCGGGGCACGCTGGGGAGAAGCTGGGCGGTGCACCCCGAGGGGTAGACGGGGAGCTCCGGTGAGCGTGCAGAGGTCTGCAAGCACGCCCTTGGCTGCACCTGCAGGCTCACAGCGGGCTGTGCAGGCAGTGGGAAGGCTGGGCGCCCGCCTTCTGCTCAGGCTGAGAGTCTGCCAGGCCGAGCTGGAGAAGGAAGCGGGAGGCTGCGATGTCCTTCCCTGGGTCTCTGCGGGCTGGCTCCTCACTGAGGCCCGGCCCGACCACGCCGTCTAGGTCGTCTCCCCAGACACCTCCTGGGGCTCCCCACCTGCCCCACCACTTGATTCTCACTCTGAACTGGCAAGGTGCCCGCCTGAGGCTTTCTACAGGCTCCGGGGAAAAGCTGGGGGTGTGGCACTGGGGTCCAAGGTGGTCAAAATTCATAATCGCTTCTCGCTCCACAAGGTCTGGCCACAGAGGGAGCTCCCACGGGACCTCCGCTGAGACCAGCTGGGGGCGGATGTCCCAGGCCCCTCCACTCTTCCACCGGTGATCTCCTGCATTCCGCATGCCCCTCCTCTCGGCAGGCAGCCACTGCACCCTCCCCGGCCCACTCTCCACCATGGGGTGTGAGATGATCGCTGCCTTTGCACCTGGTTGTGAAAGTTTGCTCTCTCTCTCTCTTTTTTTTTTTTTTCCCTGCTCTGTGTTTCCAGAACAGGACGTGGGAAAGAAAAGCATTGGGGGAAAAGGAGGGGCCCCTCAACCAAGATGAAATCAGAGATGCTGGTATGGGGCCCCTGGCTACTGGCACCATCTGGCACCGTCCATTTGGGCAGCTCCGCGGCCCCAGGCTCAGGGGACAGAGTGCGGAGGGACAGCACCTGTCCATCACAAAGCAGCACGCTGCTGGATGGGCACTGGGAAAGGGAGGGCTGGAGGCGGTTGCCAGGGAGACGTCAGGGCTCAGCCAATCAGCACCGGCCACCAGGCTTGGTGGTGGGGTTCACTCAGTGGGGCAATGCTGTCCTCTGGTGGTGGAATGGGGAGCTGACAGCCCAGCCCCATCTCTGCCATCATGCCGGGTGGAGGCACCTGGTGATGTTTTCGCCTCATTCTAGGTACATTAAAGATACCCAGATAGGCATGCGTTTCTCTAGTGGGGGGGGGGGGCGAATACCTCCCTTCGTGATGAGTTTCACAACCATCCTGTACTCCAAGGAGGTTATTTTTATTGGAGTCACCCTCACCTGCTGCCCCACAAGTCAAGGTAAGCTGTTGGCAGGTAATAGATCACGAAATGGCTCTTTCCTTGAATCTGACTTAATTCGAAGTTATAATCCACAGAGTTCTGTGCACAAAGATAGGCTTTATTGAACTTGCTCAATCAGTAAGTTATCTCGGTTTGGTAAACCCTAAAGTTGCAGAATAGAGGAACTTTCCGCTTGGAATAGTTAGAGAGCGCCACCCACTGTCGACCCAGAGAACTGCAACCCAGCTTTACAAGCTGTTGTAACTCTTGGAACAGAAGGGCCACAGCCTCTGTGAGTGGGGCGGCTGGAGGGGTAGGAGAGGGTGTCCGGGAACTGGTGGGATTTCTATAGCCCTAAGAGGTCCTGGCGGGACCAACAGAAAGAAACCACCAAAGTCAGAGGGATGAGTAAGTGAAGTCAGCTAGCTCCGGACCTTTAAGCCAGCTGCCCTCTCACATTCCAGCTCACCCATGGACACAGCTACACAGAGGCAGTTCTATCAGGCTGGTAAGTGTACAGCCTCCACTCTCCTAAGGCTGTGGCAGAACCAACCCATCAGGCATCTGAATCCTTCTCAACACAGTGCCCCAGGCAGCCCCTGCTTTTGACTGGAAAGGGCAGACAGCTGGCCCTGGAGATGAACAGCTCAGAACAGCCCCTCAATCCACATTCTATTTGCTCCTAACTCATTTGTTCGTTTTGTGGGTTTGGGGGAGGTTTTTTGGTATATTTCTTGTTTTTTTAAAGTAAAATCTCACTTATCTGTTGCACCCAAAGTTCACTGGATTTGTACTCACTGGCAAATTCCTGGACCCTTTCCTCCAACTACCAGGGCCCTCTGAGAGAGACCTCAGGGCCCTCCAGCAACCCCGATATCTTGGTCCTCTACCCCCTGGGCAGCCTCCTGAGGCCCAGGGGAGCCCCACCTTCTACACCCACCCACCTGTGACATTCTGCTCCAGAGCGGGGAAGCTGATGTGCGTGACTGCAGAACCCAGGGGCAGGGCGGCTGAGACCCAGGACTGGGTTCCGGAGCTGCCACCACCCGCAGGGCCCTGAGACACTGTCATGGAGGCTCTGAAGAGCTCACTTCCTGTTCCGTAAGGATGCTCTAATCTCCCCTCCCACGCCTACCTCATCCAACCCCAGACAAATCAGAAAACCTTGCCTCCCTGTTGGGAAAGTATTCCCACCCCCTACACATGGGACCTCTCCAGCCCGGGTCCTGCTGACCTAGAACATGAGTTGGGGGTGATCTACTGGAGAGCTGGAGTTTGGGCCCTGAGGGGTAACATATGGTGTGGCCTGGGTGTCCAGCTGAGCCTCCTGCACCCCTGCCATCCCTGGTGCGTTCACTGGGCCTGGAAGCCAGACCATGGGCCTGCCGGGTGGGCACCGGCTGTGAGATGGGACTGGTTTCCGCCCAGCAGCCAACCCTCCCTCGCCCGAGGCACCCGGGCTCTCCCCTATCAGCTGAGTTTGGGGCCTTTCAGATTGAAACACAAAAGCTGAGCTACTGCATGAAAACTTGTCCATGTGGTTCTGTAACTGGGGTCATGCCCATTCCCAGAGAGCTTTCATTGCTGGGGAAGGGGCTCAGGCACATACAACAGAGACCCTAGTTAGTGACCTTAGAGGGGTAGGAGGGAGTGGGGAGGGAGGGAGGTGAGGGAGAGCCAGTCAGTCTAGCAGGTCAGCTCTTCAGCCCCCTCCCGTCACCAGACCCCAGCAGCCCCCCACCATGCTCTCTCCCTCCATCTCTCTCTCCCCACCCCCTCCTGAATATGGGATATTACACACAGGCTGGATATGGAATATCTCTGAAAAAGCAACGTCCTTATTCGCAACAGCTGGGCTGTCTCGCAAGAGGTCTTCAGTAAACACACTGGTTTCCGTAAGTCAGTATTCAGGCCACATTTTTTGTGTATATATGCTGCTTTGATTTTCTAAATAAACTTTTTTAATTTTAGAATCATATTAGATTTACTGAATTGTTGCAAAGATAGTACAGGGAGTTTCCATAGACCCCTCGCCTAGCTTGCCCTCATGCTAACTAACATCTTAACATTCATATCGCACATTTGTCGTAACTAATGAACCAATATCAGTACGTTACCTAAGGCAACAGCTCAGAGATATTGCGGGTTCGGTTCCAGACCACTGCAATAAGTGAATATCGCAAGAAAGCAAGTCACAGGAATGTTTTGGTTTCCCAGGGCCTATAAAGTTATGTTTACACTGTACTGTAGTCTATTAAGTGTACAATAGCATTCGGTCTAAAAAAACAATGTACAAACGTTCATTTAAAATATTTTATTGCTAAAATATGCTAACCACCATCTGAGCCACTGGTAAGCCGTAATCTTTCTGCTGACGGAGGGTCTGGTCTGGATGCTAACGGCTGCTGACTGATCAGGGTGGTGGTAGCTGAAGGTTGGGGTGACTGCGACAATGTCTTAAAATAAGACCACCATGAAGTCCGCTGAATTAACTGACCCTTCCTTTTGTTAACGATTTCCCTGTAGTGTGCGATGTTGTCTGCTAGCATTTCGCCCACAGTAGACCTTCTTCCAAAATTGGAGTCAATGTTTTGAAACCCTGCTGCTGCTTCATCAACTAAGTGTGTGTAACATCCTCAATCCTTTGTTGTCATTTCCACAATCTTCACCGAATCTTCACCAGGAGTAGGTTCCATCTCAAGAAAACACTTTTGATGGCCAAAAAGCCCATGAAAAGATGCTCAACATCACTGATTATCAGAGAAATGCAAATCAAAACCACAGTGAGGTGTCACCTCACACTGGTCAGAATGGCCATCATCAAAAAATCTACAAACAATAAATGCTGGAGAGGGTGTGGAGAGAAGGGAACCCTCCTGCACTGTTGGTGGGAATGTAAATTGATACAGCCACTATGGAGAACAGTATGGAGGTTCCCCAAAAAATTATAAATAGAATTATCATATGACCCAGCAATCCCACTACTGGGCATATACCCGGAGCAAAACATAATTCAAAAAGACACGTGCACCCCAACGTTCGTTGCAGCACTATTTACAATAGCCAGGATGTGAAAGCAACCTAAATGTCCATCGACAGAGGCATAGATAAAGAAGATGTGGTACATATATGCAGTGAAATATTACTCAGCCATAAAAAGGAATGAGATAATGCCATTTGCAGCAACACGGACGGACATAGAGATGATCATACTAAGTGAAGTAAGTCAGACGATTATACCACTCATATATGGAACATAATTTTTAAAAAATGCTAGAAATTTACTTAATTACAAAGCAGAAACAGACTTATCGATATCGAAAACTAATTTATGGTTACCAAAGGGGAAACATGGGGGTGGGGGTCGTGTATAAACCAGGAGCTTGGGATGAACATGCACACACCGCTATATATAAGACAGATAACCAACAAGGACCTACTGTACAGCACAGGGAATTCTACTCAATACTCTGTGACAATCTGCAAGAGAAAAGAATCTTAAAAAGAGTGAATATATATATATACAACGGAATCATTTGCTGTACACCTGAAACTAACACAACATTGTAAATCAACTTTACTCAAATAAAATTAAAATTTAAAAAAAGCAAAAAATATGAGATTGAAGTTGGTAGATGTTAATACGCAAAGCATGAGTTTAGGGCAAAGGTCAGCAAACTAAAGCCCACTGTCTCCTTTCGTAAATAAAATCTTATTACAACACACACACTCACAAAAGACAGCACTTCCTTTGCTCATCCGGAAGAAGCAACTCCTCCTCTGTTACAGTTTTATCATGAGGTTCCAGCAATCCAGTCACATCTTCAGGCTCCACTTCTCATTCCAGTTCTCCTACGATTTCCACCACATCTGCAGTTCCTTCCTCCACTAAGGTCTTGAACCCCTCAAAGTCATCCGTGAAGGCTGGAATCGACTTCTTCCAAACTCTTGTTAATGTTGATATTATGACCTCTTCCCATGAATCACGAATGTTCTTAACCATATCTAGAAGGGTGAACCCTTTCCAGAATATTTTCAGTTAACTTTGCCCAGATCCATCAGAGGAATCAGTATGGCAGCTGTGGCCTTACAAAACGTATTTCTTAAATAATAAGACTTGAAATTCCTCCTTGATCCAGGGGCTGCAGAACGGATGCTGTGTTAGCAGGCAAGGAAGCATCACTGATCTCATTGTACCTCATCTCCATCAGAGCTCTGGGGTGACCAGGTTCATTAACCATGAGCAGTACTATTTTGAAAGGAAATCTTTTGTTCTGAGCAGTAGATCTCAACAATGGGCTTGAAATATTCAGCGAACCATGTAGTTAACGGATGTGCTGTCATCCAGGCTTTGTTGTTCCATGTATAGAGCACAGGCAGAGTAGATTGAGCATTATTCTCATGGGCCCTGGGATTCTGGGAATGGTAAATGAGCACTGACTTCAACTGAAAGTCGCCAGCTGCATTAGCCCCTAACGAGAGAGTCAGCCTGTCCTTTGAAGCCAGGCTTTGACTTCTCCTCTCTGGCTATGAAAGTCCTGGATGGTGTCTTTTGCCTGGAGAGGCTGTTCTGTCTACACTGAATATCTGTTGCGTGGTGTAGCGCCTTCATGAATGATCTCAGCTGGATCTTCTGGATAACTTGCTGCAGCTTCTCCATCAGCACTTGCTGCTTCCCCTGGCACTTCGACGTTACGAGACGGCTTCTCTCCTTAAACCTCTTCAGCCGACGTCTGTCCGCTTCAGACTTTCCTTCTGCAGCTTCCTCGCCTCTCTCAGCCTTCACAGAATTGAAGAGCGTTAGGACCTTGCTCTGGATGAGGCTTTGGCTTAAGGGAACGTTGGGCTGCTCTGATCTTCTATCCAGGCCACTCGAACTTTCTCCATACCAGCAATAAGGCTGTTTTGCTTTCCTATCATTCGTGTCTTCACCGGAGCAGCACCTTTAATTTCCTTCAAGGACTTTCCTTTGCCTTCACACCTTGGCAAACTGTTTGGTACAAGAGGCCCAGCTTTAGGCCTGTCTCAGCTCTTGACATGCCCTTCTCACCAAGCTTCGTCATCTCTAGCTTTTGATTTAAAGTGAGAGCCGTGCAACTCTTCCTTTCACTTGAACCCTTGGAGGTCATGGTAGGGTTATTAATTGGCCTGATTTCAATACTGTTGTGTCTCAGGGCAAAGGAAGGCCCTAGGAGGGAGAGAGAGAGACGGGGAACAGCCGGTCGGTGGGCCAGCCGGAACACACACATTGATCAATTCAGTTCACCGTCTTATATGGGTGCCGTTCATGGCCCCCCAAGCAATTACGGTCGTGACCTCGAAGGTCACAGATCACCATAGTGGATATAACATTAATGAAAAAGTTTGAAATACAGTGACAATTCCCCAGATGTGACACAGAGACACAAAATGAGCACATGTTGTTGGAAAAAAGGCACCAACAGACTTGCTTGACTCAGGGTCGCCGCAGACCTTCAGTTGGTTTGCCTGTGTTTGTGTCCGTAGTTTAATTTTCTTTGTTTTTTCCTCATGTCCTCCTCTGTCCCAGGACCCCACCCAACCTTTAGTTGTCACGTCTCCTAGGGCTCCCCTGGGCTGGCATGGTTTCTCAGACTTTCCGTATTTTCGAGACCTCGACAGTTCTCAGAAGATTGCTCAGGATTTTGTAGAATGTTTTCAGCTGGGGCTGGTCTGGCGTTTTTCTTGTGGCTGGACTTGGTGGTGGGTTGGGGAGGAAGACCCCAGAGGGCAGGTGCCCACCTCATGCCATCACACCAGGGGTGCGGGCCAGCACCAGGGCTCATCACTGCTGGCGTTGACCTTGATCCCTGGCTGAGGTCATGTTTGCCAGGTTCCGCCCCATCTCCACCTCCATGAAGCTCCTCTTTCTCTCCCTCCCTGTAGAGCCCTCTTTATAAGGAGGTCACTGGGCACAGCCCACGCTCAAGGATGGTGGGTCAGGCTCCACCCCCTAGAGGGCAAGCGTCCACGTAACTCCTTTGGAATTCTTCTGCAGGGAGATTTGTCTCTTGTCCACCGTTTGTCTATTTATTCAATCACGTATTTATACGAGTTACAGGCTCACGGATATTCATGCTATCCTTCGAGTTATCATCCAATCCAACTTTATTTATTCTGTCCCAGCTCCGGTTGTTACAGCTTCAGCCATTGGGAACTGTGCTAGCCACATCCTGTGTCCCCCTGACGACCCCACTGTCGTGCTTCTGTGGTTCCTGCGGGGTTCTTTTTTACTTTTACTTTCTAGCACGACAAGATGCTCCAGGCTCATCCTGGCCATTTCCTGCCCCAGCCCTAGAATCAGCGATCTCCCGCAGAAGCCGTGGTCCTTGCATTGGAGCATCTCCCGCAGAAGCCGTGGTCCTTGCATTGGAGCATGGTGTTAGAAACCAAGATCTGGGCACGGGGGTGCTCGGGGCTGCTGGGAGCTGTGTGTCACTTCCAGTCTCTCTCAGCTGGTGGAGCAAGGAAACTGTGTGTATCCTACGCTGGGCTGCGTTTACACATAATTATAGGTATTCTCCATGCAGCCGTCTGTAGGAAGCCAGACCTGAGTGTGCACTGCATCTCCAGCTCTGAGCCACTGCCATGCCGGTCATTCGAGCGCCTCCCCTGCTGGTCTGTCCCTCCCACTCCAGCAGCTACGTGCCAGGCCCCCCCGACACCCACCCCACGGCACGGTTCAGTTCCAGTGTAGACACACAGCAGCATCAGATATCAGAGCCGTCAGCCCGCAGCCCCGGAAACAGCTTTCTCAACTTAAGCGCGGCCTCACACAGTGCGTTTCATCTCTAACTCTACAAACCCCACTCGTCTCCAAAGCTGCTAGCTCGGCGGCTGTTCCCTCCACCCTTTCAGTGAGGTTGATTCAGGAAGGTTGTTCTGCCACCGTCTGCACGCCAACCTGGGATTCTCCCAACCTCCTAAGTAATTCTCTATTTGCATGCAATAAGGCTCCCTGTTTGTTCAGTAAAACCCTGTGGGTTTGGACGGGTTTGCAGTACCCACCAGTAGCCTCGTACAGAATAGTTTCCCTGCCCTGAAAATCCTGCATCTCACCTGCTCGCTCCCCCTGGAGCCCCTGGCAACCACTGATCTGTTTACCGTCTCTACAGTGCCGCCTTTTACAGAATGTTGCATAAATGGAATCGTGTAGCATGTAGCCTTTTCTCTTTCTTAGGCTTTTTCACTTAGCGATATGGATTTATGATTCCTCCCTGTCTTTTCGTGGCTGGACAGCTCATTTCTTTTTTATTAAGAGCGTTCCCTCTGTCTGGATGGACCTCAATCTGCTTGTCCATTCACCTACTGAAGGACATCTTGGTCACTTCCAGTTTTCGGCAATTATGAAGGAAGCTGCTGTAAACGTTTGTGTGCCAGTTTGGGGGTAGCCTGCCAAACCCCTTCCCAGAGCAGCCCTCCCCCAGCCCTCTGCAGAGGAGGTGAAGTGCTGGGGGGAGCCTGCCCTGACGCCCCTGCGGTGGCAGCCTCTCCCCTTTCTGAGCTCTCAAACGGCCTTGGGCATCTACAGAGTTTGGGGCCCACCGCCCAGCCCCTACCCCACCTCCCCGAGGTCTCGGCGGCAGACGGAAAGGGAGGTCCCCAGGCATCTCTGCCGGGCTGCTCCGCCCCACCACCCGGGGCCCCGCCTGCCCCACTGGGCAGCCTGGGCTCCGAGCAGGCGGCAGGGCGGGCTCACAATGGCTCCTCTCCTGGCAGGAGCGCCGCCTAGGGGCCGGGGTTCCACTGCTCAGGCTGAACCCGGACGGTCACCTCCTCCCCGGGCCTCAGTTTCTTACCTGAGCAGTGGGGCTCCTCATCTTTGGTAGGATCATTACTCTGCTCTGAGCCGTCCGTCACAGCACGTGCTCACTACAGGTCTCCCCCATCCATAGAAGGGAGACTGAGGCCCAGCAGGGAAATGTTTGGTCCACCATCCCCAGCGGGGTTGGACTCCGGGCCTGGCTTCCTGAATCCCATGCCTCCCCGGATGGCCCCGGCTGGGCACTGGCAGCTGCTGGTGCGAGAAGGGCAGGAGGATGGAGGCCCGACTTTGCTGGCTACCCGGAGACCTGTCCCTCCCCGGCCAGAGCAGGCTTCTCAAAGCTACGTGGGGACCAGCCCCCAGGGGGCAGGGCGGCCAGGAAAGCCTCTGTGAAGCGCGTTGGCTCTGGGCCCCCAACCCATGTGCCCCTCTGGGCTGCGGGCCTGGACTCACCTCTGCCTTGTGGAGACGGGAACCAACCACAGTCCCACAGGCGGAAGCAGCTTTTTCCAGCCCCGCTGGGTGCTGTGCACCGTGCCTCACGGCTTCGGGTCGGAGTGTCCGCGGCAGTCCTGCCAGGTTAGGGCAGGGCCCCAGGTGTCCAGGCAGGGAGGGCCTGGGGGTCAGGCTCGGGGACAGCTGGGCCAGGCCGTCCAGCGGGGGGTGGGATAGGGATGTCCGGGCACTCCTGGATTCAGACCCAGGGGCCCTAGTGGGGTGGAAAGCCCCTCAGGGTGGGGCTTGGGCCTGGTAAGTGTCCTCCGTGAATGACTGCACGAAGTCCCCTCCCCGGGATCCCCAAATGCCCAGGGCTTGGCCACCCACCCGGGCAGCTCTGACCTGCCCTTGGAGTTTCACCTTCAAGGACACGATGGTGCTGACCTTCCTGGTCCCCCGGCCTGGAACTGGGCCCATAGCCCTGGCGTCCTGGCCTCCATAGACGTGGCCCCAGGCCAGAGCTCTGAGGGCTCCAGCCCCCGCCCCCGCCAGGTCTGCGCCTCTGTGCCACAGTCCCTTCGCACGGAAGTGACACAGGAAGTGGCGACTTCAGAGCATTTTCTGGATGACCAAGGTCTTGTACCCCTCATCACAACGGCTCTGGGAGGTGGAGACGTCTGTCCTCGTGGTGGGGACGTGGAAACTGAGGCCCAGAGAGGGCGGGACCCGGCCTGCCCCACCTCCCGGCCCAGGCTGAGCACACAGTAGGCCCTGCTGCCCAGCCCACCCCTGGCATCCCTGCTAAGCACCTGTGCCGCCCTCGCTTCTCCCACCCCAGCCTTCTGATGTGATCAGCTTGGGGGAGGCGGCCTGGGCATCAGGATTCCGCGAGGCTCCTGGTGATTCTGCGTGTAGGGCATCGGGACCCACTGCAGCGCGGGCTGCAGGGATGGGAGGGACAAGGGACCGGAAGGACCAGGGTGGGTTTTGCCCCAGCACTTCCAGCAGGGGGCAGTGCCGCCTCGCACCTGGGGCAGCTTGGCCCCGAAGCCTCTGTTCTGAGGCACCCAGCGCACCCTTCTACAGGGGTCCCTCGTAACCGGGGTGGGGGCTGGGCTGGTCCTGCCTCTGGGCCCCGTCACCCGACTCAGAACTCCTCCCAGGGGCTCTGTCTGCATCAGGGAGGCTGCCCCCGGGGCTGCAGCCCCCTCCCAGCCTCCTGTGGGTTCTCCGGGCATCCACGTAGAAGGGTTCTGCGGCTAGGTGGGGTCGGGGGGGTTGAAATGGCCAGTCCACTCTGACACTGAGTCCTCGAGGTCACCGGCAGTCGGGACGCCTCCCCTAGGGACAGGACGGATGGGAAGTCCACAGCCAGCAGGCTGGCCGTGCCCCGCGTGGACCCACAGCCACACTGGCACGTAGTAGGGCAGCAGCCTCTCCTCGTCCTGGCTGGGGACGACCCACCACTGCAGGGCAGCCCCCGCGTTTGGGGGCAGATGGGACTCTGTGTGGGTAGCAGGGGCTGAGGACTGAAATCGTGACAAGGCGGCTCTGCCTAACCCTCCACGTTCCGGTCACTTCCTGCCTGAGGTCTCAACTCCCCTGACCATCTCTGCAGGGTTCTCGTCACTCGGTACGGCAGCCCTCGGGCCCCGTGATGACACTTACTCTTCTGTCCTCTGCATCCTCTGCTGGGCATCGAGGCCTCACTGGGGGGCTCACCCCACCTTTCCAGGATGTCCCCCCCATTTCCCACACATGCCCTTTCTCCAATCACACTGCCTGCTTGCTGACGGCAGGGCCAGCCCTTTCCTGTCACTGGGCTCCGGCACCCAGCCCAGAACCTGTTATCTAAGGGAGCTCAGCACGGTTCCATCCAAAAACCCCCCACCCAAATCTCACCTCTCAGGTTACAACCCCCAAGCCCTGCTGACTCATCCTGTCACCACCTGATCCTGCTGGTGATAAACTTATCAAGCCCAGCATCTCTGGTCCAGGGGGACCGCCCTGGGCAGGAGTCACCATGGCAACTGGAGGCAGCAGAGAGGCCAGAAGCCAGGTTGCCAAGCGATGCCCGTAGGCAGCCTGGGTCTCCACTTGACTGGAGGCTCACCAGGGGCACAGCTCTCCTCAAGAAGCCGGGTGTCAGAGCCCTGCCCACCCGGACTCACCCACCTCTCGGCCCCCTCCACCTACCGGCCCCTCTGCTGCTGTCCCTCCGGGGTGACGTCAGCCCAGGTGTGCTCCCTGGAGCCTCTGTCCTGGACGTTTGGGGGATGCTGGGCCTGGCTAGGTCCTCAGTCACTGCCCTGCTCGGCCTGGGAACCCGCCTCTCCCTGCTCTTCCCCTGAGACCCCCGTGGTCCCTCCTCACCCTGCAGCCATTGCAGCCATCCCTCCTCAGGGCCCACTTACACCTGTGACCCCGCACCCTGCCCAAGACACCCCTGCAGGATCCATCCGTGGAGGCCGGGCCCAGAGCTGGGCCAGGGTAGCCAGTGGGCCTGGGCATGTGGAAGGCAGGGCAAGGGGCCCTCAGTGGGTGGCAACCCTCCAATTCTCCAGGCCCCCCAGGGCTGACCCACTTTTCAGACCAAGATGAGGCCCCCACGGCTGGTATTATTTGAGCTTTTATGACAGGAAACCAGAGCGGGCCGGTCCCAGCAAGGCCCGGAGGCGGTGGGAGGCTGTCTCCCTGTGCCCGCCCCTTCCAGGAGGTCCAGGCTGAGCTCTGGTGGGCAAGGCCACGCCCTCACTCTGGGGAGGCCCTCCCAGGCAGCAGCAGACCTGGCAGCGGGTCCGGCGGCAAGGCCTCCGCGCCCTGCGCTTCCAGAGTCCCACTGGCACGGCCTGCAGCCCTGGTAGGGACGGGAGCCGCTGAGTTTGTGAGGTGGTGTGCGTGCACGCGTGTACGAGCGTTTGTATGGGTGTGAACGCGCGTGTCCCCGTGTATACTGTATGTGCACGAGCACATCTTAGGGGGGTTACCAGGGGAGCCCCTGCCTCTTGGGCCACAGGCCTCGTGGTGAGATTCACGCCCTCCTGCCGGAAGCCACCTTTGCCCTCAGTAGGGCAAGGGGTGGCCGGCGCCACCGGGCGGGACTCTGGCCCTCAGGGTTCCCAGCTCCGGGACACCCCCGGGGCTCCCTGGAGGGTGCCTGCTGGCTGGAGGTGCACGAGAGGGTTCGGGGACCATCACCAAACTGCGGCCGGGCCCAGCCCAGCCCCCGGACAGCATGGGGACGAGAGGGGGAAGGGGCGTCGCTACCTGCTCCCTCATGGGGCAGTTCGATGACGTCACTCATTCTGTGGCTGTGTGAACCTCCCGCCCGTTCAAGCCAGTGTGGACACCGGGGCTGGGCTCGGCCCACACCTGGCCCCTCGGACGCTGAGGGCAGCCCTCTCGGGAGGCCTCTGGACGCGGCCCAGACCCAGAGGCAGGCTCCCGGGAGCTCTGCGACCGGAGCAGACCCAGGAGGAGAAAGGGCCCGGGGGGGGGCCCAGGGCGCAGCCTCACCATCCTGGACAGGCCGACACCGCCGTCCGGGGTGCAGTTGGGGCACCTGGTGTGGACCCGGCCCAGGTCAGGGCGAGGCCGGCAGGCCCTCCCCCTCCAGGGTGGCCGGAAGCCCCCGGCGTGGCTGACTTCCAGACCGACAGGAAAACCCCATCAGCACAGAGGCAAACTGAATGGGGACGTATTTTTAAACACTCATGTTTTGTTTGTTTCTCCTCTCACGTTTGGCTTTGAGTTTCTCTTTTCCACAATTCTAACACCATTGTTCGTGCATCCCCGGCACCTGCGGCCGCGAAGTTTTCGAGAACAATCACGTGGGGAAGTAATTTCACAGTCACAGAGTCTCGGGAAGGCCAGCTGGCAACAGGGACAGAACAGAGCAAGGCTTAGAAATTACTCGAAAGGGGAAGAAAACCCTTGAAAGTTTCAGGCCCACCTTCCTGCCCCAGAAAGAAAACATCTGTGTGCAGCGGTTTCGTCTGAAGCCCGTGCCCCGTCCCGAGAGCTCCCTCCTCCGCTCCACCTTGCGTGCCAACGTTGACTCAGAAAGCTTTCGCCTCAATCTCTGAAAGCAGAAACAAGTCCCCCCTCCCCGCCACATCCTCCAAGTATACATGAGGGATAAAATTACATTTGTACAAAAATAGATTTTTTTCTACCTTTCCCGATGCTTTAGACATCTCTCTTCTCTGTACGTATTTGTCATCCTCTCTAAGTGTGAGCTACGCATCCCGGCTAAGGCATTCTAAGGACTGGGAACGGCTAAACCTGTTTGCTCCAAAGCATCTTAAAATAGATGCATCTCCTTGCCACGAGATATCCATTCGAACCCGGATTTCACCAAAGGAGGGGTCCTTACGTACTTGCTTACATGAAGCAAATCTGTAGGAAAACGGGGGGTGGGGGTGGGGGGGGAGGAAAGTCTTGATTAAAAATAAACAGAAAACGCTGGTAACTGGTACGTGTGTGTGGATGGCAAGCAGGTCTGTGCACACAGGGTCTCTGTACGGCAGGTACGTCGCACACCACACACCTGCGTGGGCAGGGACCGAATTCCGTGGTGGGGACGACATCAGCTGATTACCCACTGGCTGCACGTTCCAGCCGGTGGAGGAAGCTCGGCATGGTCTCCGGCACTGGCCACCGGCCTGCCAGCCCGAATCCTTCCGGAACTCGGCGAGTGTGGCGCCGTCTTCCCCCCCCCCCCCCCACCGGGGGACGAGAGGGCCAGGGGCTGACCCGGGAGTCATCTGGGCGGACGTCCCCGGGCAGGCCAGCTTCCAAGGAGACGCCTGACGGGGGACGAGCCGGAGTCTGGCTTTGCCAACACCTTCCAAACCCGGGGCGTGGTCGTCTTCACTCCTCGGCCTCGGGAGGCCCATCTGATGTCCAAGCAGGGAGGGGACGTGCCGGAAGCGCCCAGCAGGCGGGGACGGGCACAGGATGGCTAATGAGCTGATGTTAGTGCTATCTTTAGAAAATTAAAGATTGTCCCACCAAAATAATAATAATAATAATAATAATTACAAAAAATCACCTTAGTTGAACCAGATTGGTAATACTACTGAAGGTCTGGTTAAATAAAAATCCTACCTCTCTACTGAGTAATGTGCCGTTTCCCCACCATCATCTTTCAAACAAACAGCACTGCATGACAACATCGATGACAGCGGACCGAGGAGAAGATGAACGGGCAGCCCCCAAGAGCCCGAGACGCTGCCGTGCCGGCGGGGCCACGAAGGCTGAGCGGCGAGGGGCCAGGGAGTTTCCGGCTTTGGGAGGGGGTGGCCTGGGGACCTCAGTGCTTTACGGGCAGTCAGCCCACGAGGCTGACCCCCCAGCAAAGCGCTCCATCCTGGGTCTTTCCCACTGGAGCCATCACGTTCCCGAGGGGTCCAGGGCAGCGGGAGGGGGCTGGGCGTGGACAGGGTGCATCTGGCTACAGAAGGCACCAGGGTGGCGGGCCGCGGGGCGGTCCACGTTCCCAGGGGGAGGGGGTCCCAGAGGGAGGCCCCTGAGGGTGCCGGCGTCCCTCTGCCTGACACAAGCATGCCCCCAAAGGGTGCCAAGACTTGCAGGGAGAGTCTGGGAAGAGGGACAACTAGGCAGGCGTGGGCTCGCCCCATCTCTGCCTCAGATGGTGGACGGGGCTGGGGGTGCCTGTGTGGCAGGGGACGCCTCGCCTGGGCCACCACGTTAAGGGCGGGGTGGGGTGCCAGAGAAAGGACGTGTTTGTGGAAGCTTCCACATCTTCTGTCCAGGAGCCTCACGCTTAGCTCGGGCCAGACCCTGGAGGGCAAAGAATGGACCCCGTCCTCCCTAGAGGCCTGGAGGCCGGCATCTCCCCTTCCAGCCCCAGGGGCACCCTTGCAGCACCCGGGGGAACAGACTCGGGGGGAGGGCATCCACAGCCCCCATGCCCACCCCCGCTCTGGGGCCTCTCTGGTGGGGAGTGGCGGGAAGAAGACAGGCACCGCAGAGCATCCCCTTCATGGGCTGAGAAGACAGGACTCTCCTCCCCAACCCCTACCCCCGGCCCGGTTCAGGCCCCCCCCCCCACCGACTGACAAATGCTGGGTTCATGGAGTACGAGGCATGCAAATGGAAAGTACTCAGACCAAAGGGAGGGCATTACAGTGCAAAAGAGGCCAGTTCAACCTGAGAGACCCTGCCCCCGCCCCCGCCCCAGGGGCAGAGGGCCTGCCTGCCTGGGGTGGGTGAAAGGTTCAGGGGTGGGTGCAGGGCTGGGTGGGGTGCCCTCAACCAGAGCAGGTGTTGATGGAGCCCCCACAAGGGCTCCATCAGCCGGCCAAGACAACAGCCAGGCTGGCTGTCCCCGAGGGGCATCCAGCCCCGGCCCAAGGGTGCTGGCACTCAACGGTTCCTGACCCCAAGAGTCCTCTGGACAGAACAGCCAGCGAAGGGGCCTCCCTACCCAGAGCGTTCCAGAATGGACCATCTGCCCCGTGCCCCGAGCCATGCGCCCACAAGTCCCTCCTTCAACGTGCACAGCTGCCCGAGGACCCTCTGGGGAAAGTGACTCTCCTCTCCTCCCGTCCCTGTGGGCCTCCTTGGTGATGACCTCTGCCCTTGAGAGGTCAGCAGAGCCCAGGTCGGCATGGCCCTCCAGTGCTTCCAGGAGGGCCAGAGACCAGGCTAGCCCTCCAGGACTGGGGACTGGGGTCAGCCTTGGCCCTGGGCACAGACTGCAAGATTTGGGGGCGGGGTGGGGGTTGGTTACCCAGGGCTAGACAGGACCATGTGGGACAAGAAGCTGAAACCAGGACGATGCAAAGAGAGAAATGAGGTGGGGTGGGGTGGGCAGGTGACTCCAGCCCCTGCAGCCTTGAGGTGGCCCCAAAACCCTGCACAGAGGTCAGCTTCTGTTCTGACTGGCTCGGGGACAAAGCTGAAAGTCATCTTTGGAAACAGGGGTTGCTCACCCTTCATTCTGAGGGGAGACAAGGCTGCTTGCCCCAGAGCCCCTCCCGTCTTCCCAGGGGGCAGGTGGAGTCTTTTGCAATGAAATGCCAACCCCCCCACCTGTCCCCTCCTCCCGATTGTGGGTGAGGCCGGGCTGGCAGGTTGCCAGCACACACAGGAGGCAGAGGGATCCCTGCAAACAGAGGACCTCGCGACAACAAAACAGTGACGGAACAAAGCCACCCTCTGACCGCTGCAGCTCCGGGGGCGGGGGCCTGAGACCCCGGGAGCCGCCCGGGCTCCCCCGGGGCTCACACCAGTTCCTGCCACTCCGGCCGCCACCCCAGCATGGCCACTGCCCGGTCCAGTCGAGTAGTACTGAAAATGACGAGGGTGGCAGCGCATCTCGGGCTTAGCAGTGACAGGCCACGCCCCCAAGTCCAAACATCCAGGCAGAGGAGGGGCGGGGCAGGCTCGGCCTGGAAGAGCTGCTGGCAGCCGGGCGGGGCGGCCGGACCGGCGAGTGCGCAGAACGGCCGGGGGCCTAAGTCATTTGGTGCGGGGCTTCCAGCATCTCCATGAGGAAGGTGTCGATGGGCGTGTCCCCGATGAGTTTGAAGAAGAAGAGGTGTTCCAGGCACTTGAGGCCGATGGAGCGCAGGGCCGGCAGACGAAGTAGCAGCTTTGCAAACCTGCGGGACGGGAGCCGCGTGAGGGGCGGGCAGGGCAGGGCAGGGCGGGCCCTCCCACCCTCCGTCCCGGCGCCCAGCGGCCCCCTGGGGAAGGGACCAGGCTCACTGCCCCATCCCCCTGAGGCTGCCACGGCAGGAGCCCCCCAGGGTGGAGATCCAGGATGAAGGTCCAGTGGCGAGACAGTGGCCGGGCTGGGGCAGGCTGGACGGGGCTTCGTGGGGAAGCTACGACACGTGAGCTTTCTCCAGCGCAAGAGGCAGCCACAGTAGGATTTTAAGCAGGAAGAAGGGCTACGAGAAGAGATCTGAGTACCAGCAATGCCCCTGGCTGCAGGGGCGCCAAAGGTGAAGCCACTTCTGAGCCGCTCCTGATCTGGGAGCAGGTCTGAGCGCCAACAAGCCCTTCTCAGCAAGGACCAGCCTCCAGGGGGCCCCACGCCAGGGCCCACCTTCCCCAGAAAGAGCTCGGCCAGAGGCACCTGACGCCCAGACAGGGCGGGTGGGAGAGAAGGAGGCGCCTCGGTCCGTGCCCACCCCCTGGGGAGTTTCTGGGGAGGACGCTGGGTGGGGGAGGAACACAGGAAGACTTTGGGAGCCTCTTGGAAAAGGGACGCCAGGCTTAGTGGCCCCGCTGCCAAGGACAGTTGCCGTGGGGGGGGTGACGGGGCCACATGTCCCTCCAGCGACATCCACATCTGTCCCCCGTGCCGTCCCCACCCCACGTGCTGCCTGGTCTCTCCACATGCCCCTCCAGGGGTCCCAGGGCCTCATTAATTATTAACAGTGTCTGTATTTCAGGGGGGAAAGCCCCGTGCTTGGCTGCAACACTACCCGCGTTTTAAAGGCAGAAACGCAGCTTAGAGGCTGGAACAGGGCCAGAGAACGAGCTGTTTTCTGCTGAGCTGGCGAGATGGGCTAGGGCGGGAAGCCAGGAAAAACAGGCGGGCCTGCCACCCCTCCTCTCATCCTCCTCCGGGAAGTTTCACTCTAAACCAAACCAGATGAGGCTGAGCAAGACAGTTAACCCTGTGTGGCCCGTGTGTGCCAGTCGGCGGGGCGGCCAGCGGGAGAGGGAGGGGGCAGAATCAGGACAGCAGATTCGGATGCCGTGAAGTCACTGATGCTTCCCCTTCTCCTGGACGCCCACGGCGCGCCCGGCACTGTGGACCCAGAAGGGAGACAATTCCAGCCCTTCCGGGGCCCACAGTCGGCCAGGAGAGACGGGCAGGTCTGCAGACCACGGCCATCTACTCTGCATACGCCTATAAACCACCTACTGTGTGCTGGCGTCCTTCCCTGCTAGGGGTGAGCACGCCAGGCCCCCACCTCTAGCGGTTCCCTTTGGCAGGCGGAGGAAGGCACTGACTTCGTTCACGTGCTTTACAGCGACAAGCACCTACTGTGTGCCCGCGCTGGGCCCGTCTTTTTGGTGGGGCTACAAGGAAGCGTGAGCGCGTGCCCGCTGAGGCCGGGAGAGCGCCTCAATCCCCCACTGCCCTGGGTGAAGGCAGGGTGTGGCCTTCTAATCCACAAGAGGGTCTGAAGGGCTGGTGGCGGGGTCCTGCCCCGGGCGGGGGGGTCTGCAAAGAGACCCCGAGGTCCGTCCAGGCAGAGGCTGGGCCGAGGCTCACCTTCCTGGCTGCTCGGGGTACTTGTGTTTGCAGTACGCCTCCAGGGACGCGTAGACCTTCTCGCGAAGCGTCTCCACCTCGGCCGGGTTCGATAGCCCCTTGGAGTCTGTGAGGGAGCAGGGGCCGCAGGTGAGAGCCCTGCCCGGGGAACCTGCCCCAGGGGCCGAGAGCCCCGACTCAGACGAGGCTGCTCGAGCCCTGGCCCTGCCGCTTGCTTGCTGGCCACTTGACCTTGGGCCAGTCCCCTGACCTCCTGCCACTCAGCCCATCTGTAAAGTGGGACGGGCCTGCCCCCGGGGCGGCTCCTGGTTACCATGGCAACCGCGTGGCCTCCAGAGGCCTCTGCTGCATCGGGTCTCAGCCCCCTGGAGCGAGATGAAGGCTCCAAACCCTCTTGTACCTGGAAGAGCCAGACCCACGCTCTGGGGGGCCCTGAAGCCATCCCGAGCCCTGGGACCCTGGCGGCAGGAGTCCAGGCTGGAAGGCTCTGCCTGTGGACGGAGATCCCCGGGACCAGCGTCGCCAAAGCCCCCAGGGCCCAGGGGTGAGGCTTAGAAGCACGGGCCGCCCGGCTCATCCTGGTGAGCCGTCACGGGCCTCTCTCCGAGGCACCGAGAGCCCCCCGGCCGGGCAAAGCTTTGCTAATAAGCCCCCTGGGCTTCTTCATCTCCTGAAGTTGCCCAGCAAGCTGACATTGGACGAGCCTCTCTCTCTCTCTCCCCGCTGCCCCCGGACAGCAGCCACCACTGCGCATCTGGATGTGGGCTCACACAGCCCTGAGTCTGGCCCCAGCCAGGCATGGTCCGTCCTAGTGGCTCAGGGGGCAGAGGCTGGAGCCTCCCTGCTGCTGGTCTGAAGCTGACGCAGCGTCCGGGGCTCAGCCACGGAACAGGACTGCTGTCGGTTGGCCTGTAAGTCCCAGACCAGGGGGGTCCCACACCGGCCCTGCCCTGGCTGGCTGATGTCCCAGTAGGAGCACTGCGGCCCAGTGTGAATGCCATGGTGGCCCGGGGTCCTGGGCACCTTGGGAACATGCCAGGCTCCGCTGCAACTGGGCTCCCCCAGGCCCTGGGGCTCTGCCAGCCCTGGACATCTCCCTTCTGTGCCCAGCAACCCCACGCCTGGGCCCCAACAGATGAACCAGAGCCAGGAGCCAAGCCACGCACGACTTCAATGGGGATCCCGCCAGGCAGGGCCGAGACACATGGCTCAGCCTCCCATGCTGGCAGGGTCACGGGCTCGAGCACAAAGCTGGGGAACACACGTCCCTGGCAACGGGCTGTCCCCCACGAGCGGACTCCATCTCCACCCCGGCCCGGCCCTCAGCACTGGAGCCGGTGGAGGGCAAGGAGTCAGGGCCCGTGACCCCTAGGGCCGTCCCATCCTCCCACCGCCTGGTCAGTTCCCTGCACCTCCCCCTAGAAGCCCTCAGCAGCCCCAAACCTGCCCCCGGTGTCCCCGTCCACCCCCAAAACATCCGGGCTCCAGAACTCCGGCAGCAGAAGCGCGCGAAGAGGCCATCTCCTCTGGAGCCCAGGATGCCGGTGCGAGTGGGGCCTCGCTTTGGACACAGTGCCCAAAGGCCCGGCCAGAGCCCTCACCAAACCGCAGAGGATGAGCTCGGCTGCGCAAGCCTTGTCCGACCTTCACGAGGGCCTTGGGAAGAAGGTGGCACGGCTGTCCCCCCTCGTAAGGGAGACACCGAGGCTCGGAGAAGGGGCGGGTCGCCGACGCTGCAGCGCCCGTGAGCAGCGGGGCGGGGAAGAGAGCCCGGGGCCTCTAGTCCCCCAGGTGGGCTGACACCCGGGCCTGGACAGCAGGTGAAGCGGCAGGAAGGCAGTACCAGGGTTGAAGAGGACGATGGCGCGCAGGCAGCCCAGCTCCGTCTTGTCCATCTGCATGTCCCGCATCTTGGACACCAGCTCCGTCAGCACCCTGCGGGGGAAGCGGGCAAATGCCGACGTCCCAAGTCAGACCACGGCCCTCACAGGACCCGCCAGGAACCCCAAAGCGCTCGGGAGGCCCGCTGTGGGCCTGGAGGGCAGCTGAGAAGAGCCAGGAGACCGGGGGAGCTGCCCAGCCTGTCCCATCCCACCCCGGGGGCGCCATGCCTCTTCCTCAAGGTCTGCGAATGGGATTTTATCCTGGGGGGCCAGAGACTAAAGAGGAGCCTCGTGACAGCCGGGCGAGCCAAGGCCCCGCACGTCCAGGGCAAAGCCCACAGCCACACGCCCCGCGGGGATGCAGGCCACACACGGCGGCCTGAGCGCCGCATTCCTGCCACTCCCCGGAGCCCGCCCGCGGGAAGGCATTTCCCCAGCTCCTGGGCTTCCCGGCTCCTTCCTTGCAGCCGGAGCGGGCTCCGTTCCACTTCCCGACACCGGCCACTTATTACATTCCCATCACCGTCCCCTCTCTAGCAGCTGGAAGCACAGAGCTGTCAGCTGGGTGCGTGACTGGGGCCGCACTTCTAAACATGCCCCCAGGGGACGTGCTCTCCAAGAAGCCGTCTGTGGGCAGCAAAGCCCGCGCTCCACAGCCCCTTTGGGTGGCACTACTGTACACGAGCTCGTTAAAGGCCCTGAAACGTCCTGCGGCAAAGACACATCCCTACACTGTCTAAACCAGTGCTTGCCCACGGTACGCGGTGCCCCTCTGTTCTCCCTGAGCTGTCCCACGGGGCAGCAGGCTCCCACATTTATCCCCGGGGGGCTACAGGAGGGGCTTCTGCTGCTCCCCTCTAACGTCAAGGCTCCTGTACTCGGGGGCTCGCCTGGGACCCCTCCCACCACCATCCCCACCCCCCACGCCCTGCCACCCGCTCCTTCCCACTCACCACTCCTGTGCCACGCCCCCCACACCCGAGGGACCCTGGGACGCCCCTCCCCAGCCCTTCCCACTCCGGCTGGCTGAGCTGACACCCAGGTCCCCAGGTCCTCCGGGCTCTTAGGCAAGGCCCAGAGACAGGAATGAGTAGCTCCCGTCCGCCCTGCCTGGTGCAGCGCAGGTGGGCCATGATTCTGGAGGTACTTGAACGGAGCCCCCTACCCACTACCCAGCACTGGCCCCCCGGCTGTGTGCCGAGGGGCAGAGAGCGGTGTCTCCACCGGGGACACGCCAGAAGCAGCGCTGAGATGCAGCCGGGCACCCGGGGACAGGGTGCGCGCGGGCTCACAGGCGCCGCGATGCTTTTAGTCTCAGCTCAAGAGTCTCCGCCGCATCCGACATGACAGCAGCACAGAACGGTACCTACGGCGCAGTCTACCTTTGCATTAAAAATACGGCAGCTTTCCTTCCCATGGGCAGGACTTGAAAACATACTTGGAGAAAAGTAAACCAAAAACGTCAGCTGCGGCTGTCGGGGGTCCCCGGAGGGATTTTAACCTCAGTCCTTGCACATCTCTGTATCTCCGCAAGTGTAACCCTCGTGAACAGGACAAAGGCCAAGCAGGTCACGGCCGTGGGCTGGGCTGGGCCCCCACCTGTCAAAGATGGCGCCCACCCCCGCGCTGTGGGCGCTATTGCGGTGGACGTGCAGCCCGGTGGCCAGGAGGATGCCGTCCTTCACGGCTATGGAGCGGTGGGAGAAGGAGGCGATGAGCAGCTCGTTCCAGCCTGCGGCGGGGAGAACACACGGTCACTGCTGTCTCCAGACCCCCGGGCTGCCCTGCCCCCGACCCCCATTGGGCCCCCCAGAGGCAGCTCTCACCCTCCCAAGCCACGGTTCCCAAAGTGGGCTCCATGAAACCCCGAGCCCATGACCGTTCCACAGAAAGGAAGTTCCCGAGCATGGACGTTTGGGGGATGCCTCTACAGCGCGTGCAGTAAAGGCCCTGAGAAGTCCTGCACAGAGCATGTCCTGTAGCGTAGCTTAACCCAGGCTCCCCAACTAGGGTGCCAAGGAAGTCTCTCTCTGTGAGTGCCAGACGCTTGCGCCACGGAGCACAAGGGAGCTCCCAGGACCCTCTCCAGGCGGCCCTGGAGCAGCTGCCGCCAGTCTGGCCCCCCACGGCAAACTCCCAGAGACTGACATTTTGTGGATGCCACAAATCGGCAAATTATTGAGCTGAAACAAGGGGTGTTTAGAGCCAAAGGCCAACTCGCCGCTCTCTCTACATGAGGCCCTGGCGCACCCAGCGCAGGCGCAAGGGCTACAGAGACGGATGGAAGCGATTCTGTGAGCAAGTGTCTCGATGACCCTATAACTGAACAGCATGAATCGTCCCACAGGACTCTCACTAGTGACCGTCCCAGCCACCACTCCTGAGTGCCCCGAAGGTTCTGGGCTGGCGGCTGCCAGTATCACAAGGATCATCCCACTGAATGCTGATTCAACCCCACAGAGCAAGTATCGGCCCCGTTTCATACAGAGGAAAACTGAGGCCCAGGGAGAGGAAGGCGCTGCCTGGTCAGTGAATCAGAACGCCCTCCGACCCCGGGTCCCAGACTTTCCCAATCCCTGCGGGTCTGACGGCTCTGGGTGTTGGGTTTTGTGCCCCAGAGTGAAAACTCCTCTGGGCACGGGCTCTCCCCGCCCCCAGGTTCAGCGCGAGGGACACCCCGCTGGCCAAACACCAGGGCCAAGGACCAGAGCTCTGCGAGGGGCCGGACCAGCCCCCCAGCGCCTGCCCTACCTGCCACTCTGCGATCACTCTGCCTCTCTCCCTCTCATCCCCCACTGAGGCCCGCCCAGCCCCTTCCTACCTCTGACCCTGCTGCCACCTGTCCTCCTGCCCCCAAGAGTGGGCCCAGCAGGCGCTGGGCTGGCCCGATGCTCCTGTGGCTCCCAGCACAGGCCCGGAGCACGCGTCAGCAGGTGCACACCGCAGGGCCCAGCGCGCACGTATGGACCGGTGGGGTGGGGCTCCCGCCCAGCACCTCCCAGCTGGCCAGTCCCTACTGTCTCTCTGGCAGGAGCTTTGCGCCAAGGACCCCAGCGTCCCAGCAGAAACCGGCTTCCACGCGGCAAGGCCGTCATGCCCACTTTCCAGATGAGAGAACGGCCTGGAGGGCGGGCGGCTGCCTCGTCGGGACTCCAAAGCCGCCGCTCCCATCCCCCGCCCCCGCCCGCCCCCAGGTCCCAGGATCCCCCTCACCACCGTTCGGCCGTGGGGTGTGTGCTGAGCACCGAGCGAGCTGTTTTTGCACCAGCTTCGCGCATCGCAAGCCCAGCCTGGGAAAGGGGCTGCGGCCTCAGTCGGGGGAGAAGGCAGAACACACAGCCCCCCGAGGGCAGCCCTTGCTGGACATGCTCACCCCTTCCTCTCCACAGGTCCCCAGACGGCCCGTCACCCCTCTGAAGGCCACTAGGAGAGACCCCAACTGAATCCTTCCTTATGAGGGAGGGGAGGGAAGCCCAGGCTGCGGTGGGCAGTGCCGGAGCAGAAGCCCCGGCCCGTGCCCCTTCCCCTGCGGCCCCACGCAGCAGCAGGAAGGCCGCGTCCCACCCGCGGGGCCGCAAAGCCCCCACCCCTCTCCTGTCCACGCCTGCCCAGCCCCCGCCAGGCCCGGCCACTCACCTGCCCGCAGCAGGATGACCTGGTCGTCCAGGGGCAGCTCGGAGAAGTGTGGGATCCGCTTGGCCCACTCCACCAGGGTGAAGAGCTGCTTGTCGGCCGCCTGGCAGATGTTGGTGACGGGGTCGTTGGGCTGCGGGAAGGGGCACCGCGTGAGCACCGAGCAGAGAACGCAGCCCCAGGCCAGGTCCCGCCACACGCCTTACCCGGCAGTGGCGGCTGAATAACGCCCCCGGTGACACCCACGTCCTATACCCCAGAACCTGCTAATGTGCCACCTTACCCGACAAAGGGGACTCTGCAGACGCGGCCAAGTTAAGGGTTTGGAGATGGGAGGTTACCCTGGAAGAAGTGGGTGGGCCCAGTGCCATCAACGAGGGTCCCTACTGGAGCGGGGAGGAGGTCAGAGCGGAGAGAAGGCGTGAGGACGGAGGCCGAGGTCGAGGAGGGAAGACGCTGCCGGCCCCGGAGCCGGAGGAAGGGCCGGGAGCAGAGGAACGCGGGCAGCTCCAGAGCGGGGACAGGCCGGGCAGCAGCTTCTCCCCGAGAAGGGCCAGCCCTGCCGATGCCCTGACTTGGCCCAGGGACACTGAGCTCAGCCTTCTGACCTCGAGAAGCGTGAGACACTAAACTCTGTGCTGTCTTAGGCACTTGATTTGTGGTCACTTGTCCTAGCAGCCACAGGGACACCGTGCTACGACCCACTCGGTCCCCACCGCAGCCCCGGGGGCTGGGGCCGGGGGACCCCGTGTCACAGGCCAGACTCGGGGGTGGCACTCAGAGAGGGTGCATCAGAGGCCCCTCCAGAAAGTTCTAGCCAGAAGGGGACACCCCGGTCATTCTCAGAGACGAAGAAACCTGGGCGGCCTCCGCGGCACCCTGCTGCTCCCGGCTCCAGCCTGTGGGGCTCGGGTGGACAACCTCTGGGCCCGGGGACGGGGGGACCGAGGCCCGTGCACGGGATGTGGAAACCCCTCATTCCAGAAACCATGACGGCCAGGCAGCCACACGCGGGAGGCCCCCTCGGAAGAGCCTCCCCTGACAGAAACCATCCGCCCCCCAATGACGCAGCCTAAACAACCCAGCCCCGTGAAGGGCCTGCTGAGGGCTCTCGTGGGAGGCCCGGTGAGCAACTGGCACCGAGGCCACCGGGGCGGACAGAGCCAGGCGAGCAGAAAGGGGACCTGGGACCCCGGGAGAGGCGGCAGCCGCGGGGCGTGGCCAGTTGGTCCGCGGACCTCAGGGGGAGGGGCAGACAGGCACCAGCCGCTGGGCGCCCCCGCCCCCACCTGCTCTGCAACAAACCTCCCAGGAGCGTCAACCGGAAGTCCACACACTCGCTGGGCCCCGGACACCACGTGCCCAGGACACCCTGCGGGCATCGCCCACCCCATCCCGTCTGATGGACAGCGGCAGCCACGGGCACTCACACGAGCGAAACACCCAGCAGCTAGCGTGCCAGAGGCCAGGGCCAGGTTCTCGCCAGAGCCACTGCGGCCAGGCTGCACTCCCCGGGGACCGTGCTCCTTGCCCTTCCACGCCGCAGGGCAGCCCCTCGAGGTGAGAGCACAAGCCTGATGGTGGGGGGCATGGGGGAGCCATGCAGGGGCAAGCGGGGGGCGTGGGGAAGACCCGAGGAGAGCCCCAGTGGTCGGGCCTTCTCCCTGGGCACCAGCCAACGGCTCCCTCCGAGCCCTCAAGGGGCCCAAAGCAGGTCCGGGGCACAGGCTGTCACCCTGAGCCACTCCCGGGCAGGCCGGGGCCTTGTAGGTGAGCACAGTCACGCCTAGAGCTGGGGGCGACGTCTGCCTGCACAGTGGGTGCAGGACTAGGCCTGGGGGGCTGCCCTGGGGGAGGGGGCTCCAGCTCTGCCCTGCTCCGTCCCGCAGGGTGGTCTCCAGCAAGCACTTAACTTCTCCGAGCCTGGATTCCCGCTCAGAGACAAAACAGGCCTCATTCAATGGCAGTTTCTGGAGTTCCAGCCCGTGCCTGAGAGGGCGGGACCTTCCCCGTGCTAGGAGGTGACAGCGGGATCCCCAGGCAGAGGCCCGAGGCTGCCCCAGAGCAGAGAGGTGTCGCCGGTGTCGAGAGAAGGGGCCTAACAAGCCGTCCCCAGAGCGGGGGACCCAGGCCAGCCCAGCTCAAGCTGCAGCACGAGGGCAGACCCGCTGCCTGGCCGGCCCGCCTGCCTGTCCCCTAGACTCCCCTCCGCCTGCTCTGAATTCGTGGAGAGAGAAGATGGCAGATTTGTTTTCTTCCCAATAACGTCCTTACTTGACAAAATCAAAAGCTGGCAGGCCAGGACTTCTCTTTCGGGGTTTCGACTCAGTCGTGAAGCCCTCCCCACCCCGCACTGGGACCGGAGAGGGGGCGTGGGGTCGGGCCGGACCACAGACCAGACGGACCGCTGAGCATCATAGCCGACGGGAGTCATTCTACGAGAGGCCGAGAGGCGGCGCGCCCAGGAGAGGGCCCGCCTTCCCTGGCACGTAGCCGAAGCGGGCGTCTCAGAGGGGCCGTGGTCCTGGGGCATCACAGAGTGCGGGGCAGCAGGGCGGCCTGCGACCCCCCACAGATGAGACGGGACCCTCACACTCGGAGATGGGGGTGGGGGCCACGTGAGAGCACCTACGGGCAGGGCAGGGTCCCGTGGAACAGCCTGATGGCAAGGATGGAGAATTAACCCACTGCACACGCTGCGGTGTGGCCCCCACGTGCTAGGGGCCGTGAAGAGTAACGTCAGGGGCGCTGAGCCCACAGAACAGGGGCACCAGGGGGGTCAAAGGGAAAGGGGCTCCGCGAGGAAGTGACACCTCTCCGAGGCTGAAGCCCGAGGAGGAACAGAGGGAGCGGCACGTGCAAAGGCCCCGGGGTTGGGGCAGGGAGCTGGGCAGGTGCGTCCGGTGCCGTCTGGGCCACCGTGAGCCGGGGAGACCTCAGGGCAGGCCACAGGGCTGTGGTCCCACCCCGACCACACACGGGAGACATAGATGAAGTCTGGACCTAACGCTGCCCGCAAACCTGGGGCAGACACAGAACCCCCGAAACCCAGCTGGACGATGGGCCAGAGACAACACGAAGCTTGAAGGTTACCATAACGTCCTGGGCTTTGAGCCAAACAACCAAAACCTCACCCACCCGACTGGGGACATCACAGAGGGGGTCTCCCTCCCAGGAGTGCGCCGGGGCCACCGTCCCCAGAGCAGGGCGGGGGTGCACTCACCGAGCTGGGGTTCAGCCCCACGTTTGCCTCCACGTACGTCTCGGTCTTGGGCTCGACGGCCAGCTCGGCCTCCAGGATCTTCTCCACGGGCATGTCCTCGTTGGCGCTGCTTGTAGACTCCACCTCGTTCTCAGCCCGGTCCTTGCCCCGCTGCCGCTCCTCCTGCACAGCTGAGGCACGGGGAGGCTTCCAGTCAGCCCGCAGCTCCCGCGGCAGCCCCTCCGCCGCCAGGGCCCGAGCAGCGCGCCCACAAGCTGGCCGGGGCCGGGGAGAAGGATGCTGCTCAGAGCCGGCCAGACTGCGGCCCCCTTCTCTGCCCCAAGCCTGGCCTCCTGGAGGCTGTGCGCTCTGAGAACAGAACACGCCGCCTCTCATTAATTCATTCACCTACTGGTCACCCCAGGACCCGCCCAGGGCCAGGGCAGATGGGACCCAGCTCTCAGGAAACTGACAGTTCAACAGGGATCCCAACGTGGAGTGAGAAGGGCTTTGATGGGCTACGGACTGAGGCAAAGCCAGGAAGGCTTCCCGGAAAAAGTGACAGTGAAATTGAAGGAACGGGAAAAATAGGGAGAGCAATTCAGGCACGAGAGGTAGCACGCGTCAAGGCCTAGAACCAGAGCAGAAATGCCGCTGAGGAAAGGGCCTCTCACGTCAGCTAGGGAGCAGAACAAGGGGTGCAACGGTGGGGAGCGTAGCCGAGAACAGGGCCCACTGTGCCCCAGGAAAAGGATGGGGTGAGATGCAGATCTCTGATGGTCCCTTTCTGCTGCGGGGAGGAGAGGGGCTGGGGGAGAGCACAAGCTGGGTCAAACCCAGGCTTGAGACGGGACAGCCCGGGCCGGCCGGGCGGGTGCGGGGGTCCAGCACGAGGGTAGAACCTGAGTAGATGCTGCAGTCGGGGCAGCCTAGTTTCTGGGAACCCAGGGAGACAAGCTGATGGGAAGAGGCGGAGAAGGAACGGTTCATTCCAACACATCCCCGCGGAGACCCAGGTAGGAGGGAAGGCCGAGGGGACCAGGCACCCCACGGCTGCGCGTTCACAGACCCTCGACTTCACAGCCCATGCAGCTCAAGCCGCCCTTTCCCAAGAGGGGCCGAGACCTCCCGGAGGTCACCCAGCAGGCCCAAGGCGACGCTGAACCAGAGCCAGGCTGTGGACCCCACCCAGAGCCCCGCAAAGACACAGGAAGGCTCCCGGGGGCTTCTGCAGCGCCCTCTGCTGGCCCTCACACCCCCGCTTCCTCTGCTGGGGACACCAAGGGCCCTGGACCCGGGGAAAGGAGGCCTGGCGGGGTGGGAGAGGCTGCCCACACAGCACCAGCACGGGGGAGCCCCTGGGCATATTGGGCCTGTGCCTCCCCAGGGACGCGCCAGATGCCACTAAGCGAGGGCCGCAGCGCCAGGACGGGGCCCGCCACCGCCGCCGGCCGCCCTCCCTTGGTCCTGCTCTGCTGAGCCAGAGCAGATGTCCAGACGTCCCCCGACACTCCCAGGGTGCCCACGGCCTCCTCAGGACCAGCTCCTCAGCCCCCACCCCACACAAGGCTTCCTGGGGCCCCTAGAGACCCCAAGGCAGAGCAGGAGCTTATGCGAGGCGACTTCCCGAGGGCGGCAGTGAAACCTCTCACACACTCCCAGCCCCACCGAGGGGAAGGCCCTGCACGCAGCCCCCAGCATGGAGCCTTCCGGAAGCCGGGAGGGCGCGGCCCCTCGGGGGACTTCCCACGTGCCATCACCCCTCTGGGCCTCCGTCGAGGCTTACCCTCCCCTGCAGGAAGTCTGGACTGGGCAAAACAGTGCCCTGTTCCCGCAGACGCCGCTGTCACGGGACTGCCCCCCACGCGTACCTCCAGACCCACCTGCCCTGCCCAGCTCCGGGGCCCGAGCTCGGGGCCTCACCCCGGGCCCTCTCACCCTTGGCCTCGGGTGGGTCTCGCAAACGCAGGGGACCAGCAGGAGGGAGGAGGGGGTCCGCGGCTCTGGCGCCCGCCCTGCCCGGCCCCGGTTCTCAGCGGTCACTTCCTCCTCAGGCCGCAGCTCTAGGGGCTCTGCCGGTCCAGCCCCGCTCCGTCCTCCAAGCCTGGGGGCGTGAGGGCTCCCTCTCTTGCTCTCTGGGGGTCCCCCGGGCCCGTGCAATTCTTGGGACACCGCCCACAGCTCTGCAACAGTCCACGTGGACCCCTCTCCACCACGCCGGCCCCGCCGACGACCGTTCAGACCCTCTCCGGGCCGCGGGGCTCCCTGAGGGCCGGCCCCGCATCCTTCCCGCCTCCACAAATGGCTATTTAGGGATGGCCCCTGCAGGGGCTGCGCTCTCCAAGACGCAAACGCTGACTCGAGCGAGAGATTCTCCATCCGTGTGGCGAGACTCGGGACAGAGGGCCGGCCCACGCTTCAGACCCACCAGCTGGGCCCCGGAGCCAGGCGGGAGGCCTCGAGTCAGAGTTTCTGCAAGCCTGGTGCTTCTGGAAAGTCTGACAGCCGGTGGGGCTGGATGGGGAGCTCAAGCTGGCCGGCCTGGCTCTGGCCTCTTGCGACACAGTGGATGCCGGGCTGGAGCAGGGCACCTCCTCGTGTCGCCGTCTGCTACAGGGGACGGGGTCACAGACCAGGAGAGTGGACCCGGTGGGCGGCAGCCACAGGCTGAGCTGGACCAGCATCCGGAATGATGGGGACCCTGGCAGGCCGGTGTCCCTGAGACCCTGAGGGTGGGGGTCCCCAGGGTCTGTCCTCTGAACAGAACCCTAACTCCTCAGCGCCGGGACACAGCTGAGAGGCACGTTTGAGCAGGTGGGGAAACAGGCCCAGAGCACCAAAGGGGTGCGGCTGAGCCCTCAGGAGAACAGGCGGCTTCAAGCTACAGGCTCTGGAATCAGACGCTGCTCTGCCCCAACTGCTGTGTGGCCCCGGGCGAGCCCCTAGCCTCTCAGTGCCCCAGCTTCCCCAGCCACAGAGGGACGAGGTCGGCACCAGCCTCCAGGCTGGATCCGCAGGAGGCGCCCTCGGGACGCGCACGGCCCCCATGACGCGGCCCAGTTAAGGGGTTCTCCTCCCCTTCCAGACGGGACAGGGTGGCAGGTGGGGGTCCCTCAGCACTTGCCTCCTACATGGGGGCGTCCGGAATTAATTCGCGAGCGCTCTGAAGCCATGAAGGGCCGGGCCGCTCCGAGCAGCATCATTACAAATGTTATTGTTTTATTTAAACACGGGGGGTGGGGGGGCAGGGGGGAGGGGCTGGGGATTCATGCTTTGCCAGCTCGACCACCTCTTAGACGTGGCTGTGTTTGACTTATGTCCGCTGGCGCCGGGAAGCCTCGGGTGGGAGGCATCGGCCAAGACAGGGCCTCGTTATCCTCCCAGCCCCGAGCCACGGGCAGAGGGGCCGGCACGGGGAGGGGACGCTGCCGGGAGGGCAGAGGAGGCCGGGCCCCCACGCCGGGATCCCCAGGAAAGCCCCCGGGGCCGACCCACCCCCAGCAGCCGAGCACGCGCCTGGGAGGGGCACTCAACGCCCAGCATAAGCGGGGTCGCTGGCGTCAGGAGACAGCTGGTGCCGGACGTCCTGGGGAGCAGCAGCCCACAGCCAGGGTGGGACCCCCGCCCCCTGACCTGCACAGTGCCCACTGCCGCCCTCCGGCTCCAGGAAGCCGCGAGGTGGGAGGGGTGTCTGGGCGGGGTGGGGGTGGGGGGACCACAGGCCTGCCGCCTCCTTTGCTTTGGCACCGCCGGCGGCTGGGCCCTTCCTCCATCCCCTGTATGGCCCCCGGGGCAGGCAGGGCTGGACTTCTCCAAGGGCTCTGGCCCGGCTGCCTCTTCTCAAGGCCGGCGGGGCATGTCCCTGTCAGAGGTCACAGGGCGAGTTATGTCCCTCGAGCTCGGAGGACACATCCCTCCTTCCCTCAGGGGGCTCAACCCAGGACAAGACGCCTGCACACAAGAATGATCACGTGCAACATACACGGGCACGCACACGGGTTCACACGCTTGCACACACGCTGCGGCCCCCACTCTCTGACCCCACCACCCGCCAGGCGCGGGGCTGGCGCCCGCCACGTTCCCCCCAACAGGCCCTTCGGGGAGCCTGCCGACACCCCCATGCACCCCGTGGAAACTGAGGCTCGGAGAGGCAAGGCCACGCGCCCCACCCGCACAGGGAGGCGGGGGAACCAGCGGGGGCCTCTCCGCAGCCGCTGCGGGGCCATGCCCGCCGGCGCACACGCGTCAGGCACTGCCGTTTCCACACCCCAGTCCCTCGGAGGCAGGGGATGGGGCGCAGGAAGGAAACAGGGAGAGGCCTTCCTCAGAGAGGAAGAAGGAAGCAGAGGCGGGGCAGCGGGTGCCCCTCCAGCCTGCTGCTGTCAGGTCTCCCCCCTTCAGACGGGAGCACAGGCAGGCCCCCGAGCCCTGCAGCTGCACGCTCAGCAGACAGGCCCGGGCTCAGTCTGGGGAGGGCTGGCCCGCGGGGCAACTCCCACCTGGGCCCCACCAACCCCGGAATGCTGCGGAATGAGCCCCCAGGGGCTGCGTGTGTGCGCACGCCCCTGCCGTTGCCCGACACGAGACGCCGTGGGCCTGCCGCGTCCCTCCTTACCAGCGCGGGGCAGGGTGCCCGTCGGCCCTCCCTGCGGTCGGCCGGTCCAGGGGCCAGCCCCAAGCCTGTGCCCCACCTGCCCCGGGGGTGTGATCACAGCCTCTCCCAGGGGTCGTGCGGCACCGAGGCCAGTCAGCATGGCCGCCCGTGTGGGGCTGGCACCCAGGAGGGCTCAGGCCGGCCCGGTCAGCATGGCCGCCCGTGTGGGGCTGGCACCCAGGAGGGCTCAGGCCGGCCCGGTCAGCATGGCCGCCCGCGTGGGGCTGGCGCCTAGGAGGGCTCAGGCCGGCCCTGGGGGCGGACAAGCCACATCCTGTGTGCTCCCGGCCAAGGCTGGGGTGTCACTCCAGGCCCCCGTCCCCCTGGGCCCCACTGGGCCCCAACTCATGCTGCCACCAGCCCTGCCACTGCCAGGGAGCCCTCCTGGCGGGGGTCGCCGAGGACAGCAGAGAGGAAGGAGGCTGCCTCAGGACCGAGCCCCCTGCAGGGCCGGCACTGAGGCTGCGCCGGGGCCACCGGTCACTCCTCCCGAGAGCGAGGCAGTGGGCCGGGCCCCGCAGGCGACGGGAAGCACGACGGGCGCTGCCACCCACGCCAGGACAGAGCCTCCTCCCGTGGCCCCAGGGCTCGCGGGCCGCGCGGCGGCGGTGAGGAGAGTTTTACGTTGTATTGGGAGCAGGAGAGGGCGGTGTAGGAGGGTCCTGGCCGCCTGCTTGTGACTTATAAATCCAGCAGGAGGCAAGGGGGTGCGGGGGGTCCTGATGGGATCCGGTATTTATCTAATGGCCCATAAATCAGGTCTGCCTCAGGATCTCGCCCAACGCTCCATATTTATGCACCAGACGAGAGACGGGAGCAGCCCGGCCCTGCCAGTGTGGCCCTGAGACCTCCGCGAGCGCCCCTCCCCCCTGCACCCCATTTCTCCACCCGGGAGGTGTGGGAACAGCGTCACAGCACCACGGCTGGGAGTGTGTGCGACAAGGACAGGGCCCCCAAAGAGGCTCCGCACACGGCAGGCGCTCCTACACCCCCCGTGAGCACAGGGGAGGGGTCGGACCCGGTGCCTCCCCAGCCCCGAGCCTGCAGCTCCACTGGGACAGGAGAGGGGCGTCATCCACTCTCCCCCAGGCCTTGGGGGAGCAGGCAGCTGGGGTCTGCCCAGGGCTCATAGGTGGACAGGCTGAGGGGGCCTGAGGAGGGGGTCAGCGTTTCCGGGAAAGCCCTGGGGACCCGTGGACGGTCACCCCCTGGGGCCCCACAGTGCCACATCCACTGAGTTTCTCGCCCTCGGCGTGCGCTGACCCCGGCAGCTGGGCACGGGGTCTGCCAAACACTCTTCCACTCTTCTGGTGTCAGCTGGACATCTGCCCACCCAAGCCTTGCCTGATGTCCACGGCTGGGCCAGGGGCCCACTCTGGGCTCCCACAGTGCCCTGGGCTTCCCCCAAGGCAGCACTGATCACACCTGGGGGGCCCTGCCTGGCTGTCCGACGGTCACTGTGAACGGGCGGATGCCCATGGCTCGCTGCTGTGTGCCCAGCGCCCGGCGTGGTACCAGGCGCCAGGGGTGGCCAGCTCACTCTACACCGTGGTGCCCACAGGGAGCCCCGAGCCGCAGCTGCATGTCAGGGCCCCACCTCCCCTCAGCACACTGGCACCTCCCCTCTGGCCAGGCTCCACATCTGGATGCAGACTGATCCGCTGCCCACCACACGCTTGCCCCCTGCCCAAGTTTCCATCCTTCAGGAACCACGCTGCACTCACCACCTCCAGGAAGTCTACCCTGACTACAAAGGGTGGCCAGAGGAACCGGGGCTGGGCACAGGCCTCCCCCAGCCAGGCACATGCTTCCTCTGCCCTCCTGATGGTCTAAAGGAATAGATCTGCACTGGAAGCCAGAAGCCCAGGCTCCAGCCCGACATGTGACCTTGGACAAGCCCTGGACTCTCTGGGCCTCAGCTTCTCCACCCACACGAAGAAGGGTGGGCCAAGGTCTCCACGGAACACGTACCCTGATCAGGAAGGCCCGGAGCCCAGGCCGGCCCCTCGCTCACGCTGAAGCCCAGGAGGCACCCCGCCCCTCACCAGCGGCTACCACCGAGCCCCATCACATCACTGCACTGCACAGGCAGCCTCGCGGCCTCAAGGAGCAAATCCCGCAGGACCACACGGCCCAGCTGAGGTTTCGGTTTCTCAGCAAGAACAAGCGGGGCTGAAGAGAGAAACAAGTGAAAGGAGATGAAAACTGCAGTCCCCACGAGAGAACAGTCCTCGGTGGTGAGACGCCAGCCCGAGACCCCGACAGAAGCCGGTGGGAAGGAGGCAAGCCACGCGTGGACCATGGGAACAGCCGCGGCGGAGAAGGGATCCCAGACAGCACCTCCTAAACCCGCGAGGCCCCAGGCACGAGACACTCAAGCAGAGACGCAGACCAAACTGAGAGACGCCACCCAGAATGCAGGAGCCGCCGAACCTGCGCTGGGGAAACCGAGGCCCACGACGGCCAAGGGCTAGGCGGAGCCACCCCGGGCTCGGGCCCAGGTCTGGCTGGACAGCTTGACAAGCTCAGCGACCTCAGGGGAGCGGCCTTCCGCGCTACACGCCCCCACCCCCCCCAATAAACGTCACAACCCAAGGCCGAGAGACCCGCAGCCCGAGTCCCTCTGCTGGGAGGACCTGGGGTCGCCAGGCACCCCGGCCAGATCTGCAGGAGGAAGCACAGTCCAGGCCCAGCTGGCGTCCAGCAGGCTTGGGAACGTCCCGATGGTCTCTGGAGTTCCCTGCCCCACCCCGGGCCCGGGTCTCCTCGACCGGCCCCTACTGAGCAGCGGGAACGAGGCTCCAGGACCCGCACGCACGCCTTCCCGGGCTCGCTCATTCAGCGCCCGCATCTCCCACCCCCAGCCTTGGCTCCCGCTGCTTCTGCCTCTGCCTCTCCCAGAGCCCAGGCACTCGGCCGGGCCCACTATGACCTTGAAGAGGCTCTGATCAATGTCTGTCCCCAGCGGGGCTGGGAGCCGCCAGCAGGCAGGACCGAGAGTGTCTCTTCCGTAATCCCAGAGCCTAGCACACAGCAGGTACTCAGGAAAGAGCCGGTAAGTGAGCTCACAGCCCCCGGAGATGTGCCGCCAACAGAACAGCAGCCGCCGCCTCTGGAGGGAGTGAGCACCCCGTCATCAGAGGTATGCAAAGGAGGGCCGCGCAACCGCCAAGTCCAGAGCCACACCCTGTGCTCCGAGAGGGGAGCGGGCCAGCACCACCTACCTTCGCGTTTCATGCCCATGGCCAGGCACTTCTGGTAGCGGCAGTACTGGCAGCGGTTCCGCTGCCGCTTGTCAATCAGGCAGTCTTTGTTGTCCCGGCAGGTGTAGGTCAGGTCCTTGCGCACCGTCCGCTTGAAGAAGCCCTTGCAGCCCTCGCAGCTGTACACCCCATAGTGCTTGCCTGCAGGTGGGGCGGCCGTGAGCAGCCTGCGGCCAACTGGCAGAAGGGGCTCGTCCCACTGGGGTAAGGGAGCCAGCCTGGGAGCGCAGCAGGGCTGCATCCCGGCCCCGCCCAAGACCCGGACCCCGGGGTCCTCGCCGTCTCCGCGTCTGAGATGGCGGCCCGAGGAGGTCGGCCGTCCTGCCCCCGGGGCTCCGGGCTCGGGAGTGGGACGCGAAGGGCCCTTCACCCCGGGCACAGCCCTGCTGCCCCCACGCCATCGTCACCACCACAGCTGCCTCGTCTCTGGAAGCCTCAAAGCCACGCTGCCGCTTACCACCTCCCGGACGTGGACACACTAGAAGGTCCCGGGTGCGCGGCTCGGAGCTCCGAGCAGCCCCCTGTTGGCCGGGGGCCCTGCCGTCCCCACTGTGCCCTCGCGGCCTACCTGAGGAGCGGTCCCCGCAGATAGCACAGATGTGCTTGGTGAAGGACGCCATGTTCCCCGAGGGGTGGGCCGGGACTTTGAGGACGCCGTTGAGGCCCAGCGGGGGCTTGATGTCCTCGCTGCTGCTCACGGGGTTCATGGGCGAGTTGAGCTGAGGGGGGGAAGCCGGGGTCAGCCCTGGCAGGCTGCTGCGAGGCACCTGCTGCTGGGCCAGGAAGGCGCTGCCACACACCCCCTTTACTGAGAGAGAAACTGAGGCTCAGAGAGGGGCCCTGCCCACCCCAAGCCACGCAGAGCGGCAGGGCCCAGCCCCGCTGAGCGCAGGCAGGATGCCGGGCACCACTTCCTCAGCCAGGCCGGAGGAGCCCGTCCTGCCCTCAGGGCCCGACCCTCCCGCAGGACCCCAGGCTCGAAGGAGGACCCGCAAGGCCCCTGCTCACACCCTCTGCCCCTCGCCCACCTAAATAAGAACCGCCTGCCATTCCTGGGCGCTCCCCCGACAGGACAGCGAGAGCGCTGGGATCCTCCGGTGAGGCAGGCGCTTTGGGGACTCCCAACCCATAGATGGGCACTGAAGCCTGGTCCCAGCAAGGAGGGAGGAGATCCAGGGTCCACCAGCAGGCCACTCTGCCCCGGCCTCGGCAGGCAGGGTAGGGGTCTTGGATCGTGTGACCCAAGGAGAGAGGGAGGAGACAACATCCCTTACACACACACACACACCCCCCTCCATCCCTCCCGCCATCCTGACACTGCTCCAGGAAGAAGGGTGGGAAACTCACCAGTCACCCTGGCAACAGCTGCTGCGGCTGCAATGACACAGCAGTTTTGGTTCCGCTGCGCCCACCCCAGCTCTCCCATCAGCGCCAAGGGCCCCGAGGTGCTTCCCGCCGCATCCTGCGCGCCAGCCGGTCCCCACAGGCGCCAGGACGCCAGCTGGGCGGCCCCCCAGCACCCCGACTTCTGCAAACCCCTGACAAAGGCGGAAGTCAGGTCCTACGATGTCTCTGGGTGGACTGCAGCTGCCACGCTGCCCCCCGGTCGCCCCAAGCTGGGCCCCTCCTGCACAAGGGAACCTCACCCCCTTCCTTCCCTGCGGCCCCAGCCCCCTACTCCCATCCCCCTTTCTCACGGGATGGGAAGAGCCGGGTGCTCAAAGCACAAACCATCCCAAAGGCTGTTTCACACCAGCCCCAGCGCCTGCAGGGATTCTTCCAGCCCTGGACAGGTCTGATTCTTCTGCTCAGGTGGGCTGTGGTTCTATCAGGTCACTTAACCCCACGGGACTCGCGGGGGGCTGCAAGGAGGCCGGGAGGCCAGCCCCGGCCACCTGGGGCTGTCAAGATGCAGGAGGTGGGGCGAGAGGGCGTCCAGAGGACCCCACTGCACCCAAAGAACACGTACCCCACACCTCCAACCACCCCCGCAGGACCTGCAGGCTTCAGGAGCACCTCCCAGATGAGCCTCAACTAAGCAGGGGCGCCGACTGTTTGCTAAGGGCCACCGTGCACGGCATCTGTCACGTGGAAAGCCCCTAGCGAGCAGGGAGAGCTGCCCTCCCCTTTCCAGAGTGGACACGGAGGTTCAGGGAGGTCAGGGGACCAGCAGAGAGCCCACGGGTGCTAAGTGGCCGAGCAGGTGTGAGCTCAGGCCCCTGGGAGCCACAAGCGCTGAGGGACTCCCCGCACACGGCAGAAGGGACAACCAGGGCCCCAGGGAACGGGCCGGCCCAGAGCCGCTCGGTGATCCCATCCACCAGACCATCCGCTGAGCAACCAGCCAGGCGCCCGAGGCCCCGAGGAACGCGCCCTGCCCAGCCTGCAGAGCTCGCCCACGGCCGTAGGCGGGACGGCCACAGCTTATCGCGGGATTCTGCCTCCTCTATTCCCTGTGTGACTGCAGGGAAATCATCTAATCGCTCTGGGCCTGACGCTCCTCGCGTAAAAACTGGAGAAAACTGAGTGCCTCCATCCCAGGGCTGCCGCTGGGATGACGGAGCTATTCGCGGGCAGCGCCAGCAGCAGAGCTCCTGAAGCCGGCCTGGGGCGCAGCAGCCTCGGCATTAGCACTTGGGCTTCCGGGGGCCGCCGCTAGGCCAGCTGGGCCGCGGACAATGGAAGGCGGCGTCCCAGGCAGAGGGCCCCCCCCCACCCCCGGAGCAGACGTCTGGAGGTGGGGAAACCAAAGGACTGTTGGGAAAAGGGCAGGAAATCCGTGCGGCCAGGAGTGGAGGGTCAGCTGCAGGGGCCGGCGGCAGGCCTTGAGGGGCCACTGGGCGCGTGGGAGCAGCGGGCGCAGGCTGGAGGCTGGCCCGAGGCCTCTCTCGGGCTGCGGGAGCCCGGCCGCGACTCCACGCGGCTCTGGATCCGCTAGGCGGCACTGAGGAGAGGAGCTCGGGCGTGTCCTCTTTCTGTGGTTGCTCAAACCATGCCGGGTGGGTAGGGGCCACCTGTCCTCTCTCCCAGGCCCCCACGTGCAGGCCCTCGGGACCGGCGCCTCCCCTAAGGAAACAGGCAGGCCGCAGCACCAGGGAAGCAGCTGCAGGCAGGATGGATGGAGCCATCAGTCAGGGTCAGTGTCGCGGCCAAGCTGGCTCCCAGGCCACACGCTGAGGGCATCCCTGCCCTCCCGGGCTCAGGCTTCCTTCCCGTGGGCACAGCTGTCAGCCCAGAGGCTCTGGGGAGCCCTAGGAGACCCTGCACGTGTGTGAAGATGTCGGCTGGCTGAAGCCCCCTCCTCACCCCGGGCCTGGGGCCTCCACTTCCCTTCTCTGCCTCAACTGGTGGGTCCTGGCACGGCCGCCATGGCAAGGCTTAGGGGGACAGGGGTCGCCCTTCTCCCTCCCTAGCCCCAAGCTGGTGGGCCTTGGACTGGTTCACAGCCCCCAGGACAGAGCGCGGGGTGCCTTGTTCTGCCAGACACGCACACCCACCCACCGTGGGCTCAAAGCGCCCCCCGCACCTATGGGGGACAGCTCCCCTCCTGCACTCCGTCCCGTGTCCTAGGAGACCCGGGGCACCAACAGCCCCTTCTGGAGGCCAAAGACTCCCTGGCGTGCCCAGGATGGGGGTCCCATCCCATTTCCCCTTTCATATCCTTGGCAGGTATCTCAGTTCCCGCGGAGCCTACAGGACTTCCTGAAATAACCACCCGGCTCCATCAGGGCCCCCCAGGCCTCCTCGCCGCCCCTCTCTTCCACGCCCACCGTGCCCTTCCTTCCCGGCCCATCACCCACGGTCAGGACGGGGTGGCAGGCCCTTGGCCCCGCTGGCCTCCGTCTGCCCATCAAGGCAGGTGGTGAACACCATGAAGCGCACGTGGCCTGCCGGACGCCCCATCACAGAGGCCTCCCAGCCGCGGTGCCCACGGCGAGGACAGGCAGGGGCCACGCAGGCCTTGCTCCAGGGAGGCTCGCCAGGCTGGTGAGGCCAGGGGACTGAGGCGCCCACACGTGCCAGGCCCTGTGGGCGGGCTCCGGGATGTGGTGGGGAATGCTCCCTGGGCTGATGGAGCCCCCGAACCCGGGGAGAGAGGCGGGGCAACTCGCCAACGGCACCTGAGGTCCAGCCTGGCCCTGCCCAGACCCACCCCCGCGCCGTTTCCATCTCCCTGCAGGGTGGGGTCGAGGAGGAGGCCCTCCCTGACAGCAGAAGTCAGAAAGCCTCACTGGTTCCAGCCCTGTGACTTTGCGGTTGTGGTTTTGAGGCAGGGTGTGGGGGCATGTCCCCCTCGAGCTCCACCCACACTTCCATGAATCTGGGGAACCCCAGGTTTCCAAGACAAACTGCTGAAGCCTAGAAGCTGAACTCAGGGCCCAGGGAAGGAGTTACGGGGGCAGGGGTGGAGGCAGGGGTCGGGGGGACTGAGGCCGCGCACGGGGCTCAGACCACGGCTAAACCAAGTGCGGCCTGATCGACCTACGGAGGAACAGGCGGACGGCTGACCAGAAGGGCAGCCGCGAACGTCTGGGACACACGGGGTTTGTTCCCCACCCTCACCCCCTCCTAAGCTCCACTCCTGCCTTCATCCCCTCATCAGCCTCACGGGACCTGCGGCCCCTCGCTCACAAGCAACCTGCGTTCAACAAGCACCCACCGTGTGCCAGGCACCTGGCTGTGTGCAGAGAACAACAGAGAACAGGGTGGACGTGGCCCCAAACCGCCACTCGCCAGCACCGCCCACCCTTGCCCCCAGACAGGCTACCAGTGCCCGGGGGCACCAGGCTCCCTCAAGGTCTGGGGGGCATCACTGCCACCCTCGGGCCCTGCCCCCGCACAGCCCTTGCTCCAGACTCCACACCCAGGCTCCCGCCGAACGCGTGCCCGCGGGGCGTGCAGGGCAGACACCGGGCCCGGGGGCCAGCAAGGAGACTCACGGGGCCCTCCCTGGGAGCCAGCAGGTGCCGCCTCTGTCCTGGTTCCCAGGGGACAGGGTGCAGGCCCAGCCCTCGTGTGCCCTCCCGTCGAGCAGCATCGTCAGGCTGTGGCGGCCATACGCTCACAAGGGCACGGCCGGGCCCAGGAAGGCAGCCAAGACCCCCGTGCCAACACCTCCGGCCTTCTGCCTGCTTCTGGTGACAGGTGACATGAGGGGCCACCTGAGGCCCGAGCTCCTCTGCACCCGTCCTCCAGGCACAAAGGGGCTGATGAGGTGGCCCTGGAAGAGCCAGCCAGGTGCTCCACGACCAGCTCTGGACAGGCCCAGCCGATGGAGCGGGGGAGGGCTGTCCTGCAGGCGGCGTGGCTCCGTGGGCAGCAGGGAGCCCACGGGACACGCGGACACGACTAGCTGTGCAGCTCTGGGCCGTGGAGCCTGCGCCCGAGTCCCTCTCTGGCCGCTGTCCTGCAGCCCCGTGGAAACAGCTCCCAGAGCCTCCCCCACGGAGCCCTCCTCTAAGGGGGCCCCCCTCTACGGGGATGAAAGCTGGACCCAGACTTGAACGACGCTCAGAGCAAAGGGGGCCCGCCAATGTCCAAAAGGACAGTTTGAGCCCCAGAAAGAGGGAAGACCCCTGGGATTCAGCAGATCTCCCAGGCATCCAGTGAGAAATCCACCAGGAAACCCCCAGAGCCGGGAGAGGAGATGCCTAGCAGGGGTCCTGGGCACTCAGGACAGCTCTGCAGGGGTTCAGACGAGGAGCGCCCAGGGGAGGGTGGACCAGGCCTCGGGGGTCCCCACGGCAAGAACTGGCTGAGTCAGGCCCACCACGTGCCAGCAGCTTCCTGATCTGGACCCAACCCCGAAAGCCAGGCTGTTCAGAGGAGCATCTGGGCAAACACGAACACAGAGACCACCAAGCCCAGCAGATGAGCCTCAGGCCTGGCACCCCCGAGGAGGCAGCGTCTGCCCGAGGCTGGGGGTCGGGGCAGGGAGCACCGAGACACCCCGTGTGGGGAAGGGTCCGGGCCTGGGCACAAGAAGGGCAGGACAGGGGATGACGGGGCTCCAGGTAGGCGGCTTCAGCCTGAGGACCTAGGAGTCCCCACCCTACAGAGCTCTGAGTCCTAGAGGCAGGTCCCCCCCGCACTGGAGGGGGCCTCGCTGGGACAGAGGGCTGGCGAGGAAGCTTGGTCACTGACCCCCGAGGGCCACGGGCACAGGAGTCGGCCAGACCTGAGCTCAAACCCAGGCGAAAGCTGCCTCTCTGACACTGTTGCCAGAGAGGAAAGGGAGACGTGACAGCACCTGCCCCCCAGGGTCCACAGGCCTATGCGGGTAAAGCCAGGCCCCGCCCCTCTGGTCCAGGCCCCGCCCCCGCACTTACCTGGGGGCTGCCGGTGCCGAAGCCCAGGGTGGGTGTGGTGGGCACGGACATGGAGTGGGGGCCCATGGGGGAGCTGATGACCGAGAAGGGCGGGCCCATGCCGTTGATGGGGGAGCTCAGGGTGCTGATGGGCGAGTGCAGCTGTCCCGGGGAGCCGAGCGAGGAGCCGATGCCGGGCCCCAGGGAGGGGTGCAGCGAGGGGGCGGCCATGGAGCCGCGCCCCGTGGGGGAGTTGAGGGAAGAGGAGTTCACCTGCGTGGAGAAGTCTGTAAGACAAGAAGCCACAGGAGGCCAGTCAGGAATCCACACCTGAGGGATACAGCCTGGCCCGCTACCCCTCAGGCCACAGCTACCACACCAGGCCGCGGAAGGGCAAGGGACCCCCCCTGCAATCCTACGGCTCCCCAGCAACACGAGGCCAGTCCAGCCACGCCCAGAGCTCCCCCCCAAGGCACCAGCCCCACCTGGCCCAACTTTAAGGCTCAGGCTGGGCCCCAGGCAGATGCAGGAGAAGCAGGCTGACAGCTGCTCTCAGATGCCTGTCTGGGCAGGGAGGCCAGATGGCTGCCCCTGGAACCCTCAGCACCCCAGGCCTGTCCACCTGGAACGCCTGGTGGCCGGGAGTTGCCAGCCCCTCTGCCCATCTACGCAGGGGGTCAAGGTGAAAGTCTGGGGATGATAAAAATAACGAAGGCTGACATTTTCAGAACACCCACTGTGTAGCAAAAACAGTGCATGTCCTCAGCAGGGATGAACGCACGGAGTTAGGAGGTACACGGCGGTCCTATTATCCCATTTTACAGATGGGGAATTGAGGCCCTGTGTTCTTACCGCTGCCCACGGCAGGGCAGGCCCAGCACACAGCCTGGGCCTGCTCAGGTACACCAGCGGCGGTGGCCAAGACAACAGGCCCCCAGGCCCCTCTACCTCATGGGGCCCCGAAGAATACAGCTTCCTGTGTGCCCAGGCCTGGTGGCGTGCAGCCTGAGGCAGGGGAGCTTCCAGGCAGGCCTGGTGGAGGGGGCCCAGGTGTGCACCAGGCCTGCAGACGGGCAACCCACAGAGGCTGCGGCAGTGAGAGGCCGGGACCTCCCACACACCAGCCTTTCATGCCAGGGATTTCAAAGCCCCACCAGGCACTAATTGGGCCTCCCCTTCCTACCCTGAGGGCTCAACGAGAAGCTTCCCCAGGAAGGAGGCTCTCCGGGTGAATCCACTGCCCTGGGCCTGAGCAGACCGTGGGGAACTCAGAGAGGCCCAAACAAGGCAGCATGAGTCAGGGCTGCAGGCCACAGCTAGTCCAGTCCGGCCTCTGGCAGGGTGTCCTGAGCAAGCCACGCCCCCTCGGTGGGCCTCAGCCTTCCCATCTGCAAAATGGTCTCTCGGGCCCTTCCTGCCAGGCCTGCAGTGATCACACATGCTTCTGGGAAGTCGAGCGGGCCACGGGTGTGATCGGGCGGCCCCCGTCCACGTGCCCCCAAGTCGGGGGACGTGCCCTGCTTGCACCAGCAATAGCCGCAGGAGAACTTCGCCTGCCTGAACCTCGGAGCGGCCGTGCCCCGAGCGGTCCCTGAGCGCCAGGCTTGGGGCAGGAAGAAGCCTTGTTTGTTTGTGCATCGCCCCCGAGTCCTCTCACCCACTTTGGTCACCGGTGCAAACTGAGTCTCGGGGACAGGCTGCAGGACACCGCTACCAACAGTCAGGGCCGGGCAGAGCCGACCCTGGCCAGAGCTGAGCTTCCTCCAGGGCCTTGTGAACTTGTCCATGGAGGTGCTGGGCGGTGGCCAGCCCGTGGGGTGGGGTGGTCCCCGCAGGAACATGGGAGGCTCTGCCAACCCTGGCGACCCCCTTCTCTGGGAGCACTTATCCATTTCCATTCTGTAACCCCCAGCCTGCTGGGCACCTCCTCCCTTGCCTGCCCTCTGAGGGAGGAGGGGCACGGGAAGGGGGCCTGGAATTCCCAGCAAGGGAGTGGGGGGCCTGCCTGCCACTGCACCAGCAAAAGAGCCTCATCTGATCCGTCTGAAACCGTTGCCATTCACAGAACTGGGAATAAACCATGTCACTGAACTTGAAAATAAGAGCTTAAAATTCCAGAACCAGGTGGCGGCACCTATTGGCAGAGATGGGTACTGCAAGCCAGCCCTATTAGTCATTAAGTTCCCTGCACCCCCACAAGGTCTGGCTACACATCCTTGACCTCACTGAACGCTTGCAACCCTGTCCACCCACCTGTGACAGACAAGGAAACGGGCACAGGGAAGGTGCAAAAGTTACCCAGGCACACGCCCCAAAGCCCGCAGCTGCCCCTACGCCGAGCAGCCATGGTTCTTTCTACCAGGCCCCTGGGACAACTGGAACGCCCATTTCACCTGGCCCTGACCACCCCTGCATGAGGAACCCGGAGCCAGCTGGTCCCTGTCCAAGCCCACCCTGCAGGATGCAGGCTAGCGCCGGCCCCTCCCCTTTACTCAGTCCCGAGAAGCACGCCTCCGACGTCAGGCGGGGAGGGCAAGGGAAGCAAGATGGGCATTACAACATCTGTTTTGCAGACACCTCCACCAGAGAGCACGGGGGGCAACTGCTGGGGCTCTCGATCAGACAGGGGTCCCAACCCCAGCAGCGCGTCCAGAAGCCTGAGGGCCTGGCCACCCTAGGGGAGCAGCCCACTCTTCTCCCCAGCCTCTGGGAACGAGATGGGGGTCTGGGGCCAAGAGGGAGACAGCACTCCGGGATTCTCACAGCTTCCTCACCTCCACCCGCTGCCCGGAAATCTTGGGGGAACTGGGGGGCTCTGAATGGGAGAAGAGGACGGGGTGCGGGACTTCTCGGGGGCTGCTCTCCTTAAGGGGCAGAGTGCAGCCGGGAGCGCCATGGGGCCCAGAGCCTGTCGGGGCCTCTGCTGCGGGCCGGCCACACCTGCGGGGTGTGGGGAGCCGGGCTTCCCGTTCACACAGCTGCAGAAGAGGCTCCCCAGGTCCACGCTGGGCCTACGCGGCCTGAGCTGTTTGCTTATTTGTTTGTTTGTTGCTCCCTGGCAGGAAGGGGTGGGAGAGGCAAGAGAAAGCTTTGGCCGGAAGGAAGGAGGGAGGGAAGTGGCTCCTTAGACCGACAGCTACCAGGCTGCACCCCAAAGCTTCTGCAGCCCCTCGAGTCTGGGAACCGTGAGGAGAGCAACACCGAGATGGAGGGAAACTGGGCAAGACAGGAGGGGCCGGGTACAGGGGGGCGAGGGGCCTCCGGTAAAAAGGGGGGGCCAGGGGAAGGGGCACCAGCCTCCAGCCTCTGCGTGTGGCCCGTCTCCCAAATGCAAAGGTCGGGGCCCGGTTCCTGAGCCCAGCCCCCATCCTCTGAGCCCCAGGGTCACGTGTACAGCAACTGCTCCAAACCAGGGACTGTGAGCCCCTGGGAGGGGCCAGCCCGGCCAAGATCCACCTCAACGACCCCCACTCTGGGCCCTTCCTGTTGACACAGAACCTCCACAGCAGACACCTTCCCGGAGCCTGGGTGACAACGGGCAGGGGGTATTTTCTGGAGTCCTCTGGAGTCTGGCCAGGAAGGGAACGTTAGGAGGAAAAGGGAAAAGTGCCTAAACACCCCCTGCTCGCAGAGAGGCCCCGCCCTGCCCTCCACGTGCACGCAGGCTCTGCCTTTTCCGGGCCACTATCTGTCCCCACCCACTGATAAACAGGAGATGCGATAAGGCGCTATTCTTGAAGCCATACTTTGGACTCGCAGGGGACTTGTCACCAGCGGTCACCACACGCTTATCTGATCCTGGGCTGCGGGACACCAGGCTCAGGCCCAGACCCCACCCTGGGAGCTGCTGACACCCAGCTCTCCCCACCCAAGGGGGCACACGGGGCCTCGGAGGGAGGGGCAAAACCCAACTGCCGACTCCTCCCCCCCCCCCACCGCCGCCCAAGAACCCGGGCGTCGCCAGGCCTGAACCCAGCACCTCACACCGCTTTACACCCTCCATGCCCCTGGGGACCAGCAGTAATCCGTGAGACTCAGGACTCCAGGGAAGGAGACCATGGCCCGGGAGCTCACAGGGACCTCCAACAAGAGACAGGCCCCCGTCCAGGCAGGAGGACATCCCAGCAGCCCCAACACAGGCAAAGGGACTTCAAAGAGCTGCCAGATTCAGTTCAGGAAGGCTTGCGTGGAAGAGGTGATGGACAGATCTCTCCCTTGGCACAAAAAGCGTTTCAGGCCATAAAACTGACTCTAAAATGCAAATACCTGGAGTCCAGATAGGGAAGCCATGGAGCAGAGATGGAATGCCCTGGAATGCTCGGCGCCCAGAGCAGGAGAGCAGTAACCCCCTGGGCCCCCAGAGTACGTGGGTGTGAAAGTTACATTCAGTAAAGTTAAAATAAAGAATGTTCTCATGGTAACTGACAAGGGCACAGGCTGCTCCTCGATAGTGAGTTCCCCGTCGCAGCTGTATGCAAGCAGAAACTACAGCCACCACTCAGGAGTGGCCAACCAGGTGGGCCCTGAGGTCCCTCTGAGAGAGGGAAGGGACATTCCCCGCCCCCCACCCCCTGCCAACAGTCCTGAACTGCACGGGCTCCCTCCAGAATGCCCACCAGGACCCTCCTGCCCCCCCGCCCCACCCCGGAACCCCCAGCAGGAAGCGGGGGAACCCCCACCAACTCCTTTCTGGTCTCTGCCAGACAGCCTGGGAAGGCGGGGGAGGTGGCAGGAAATACCAACCCCGCTGAGGCTGCCCGGCTGGGGCGGGGGGGAGCCCCTGGACCTCCAGCCCCTCTTCGGGAGCCAGGGAACCCCCGACTCTCAGAAAGGGGAGCTCAGGGCTCCTCCGCGGCCCTTCTGAACCTACAGGGCCGATCAGGGCAGGGTCCGGGCGGGCCACAGACTGGGGTCGAGGGCCCAGCCAAGCAGGAAGCCCAGCGGAGGGAGGGGAGGGACAGGCAGTCCAACCGAAGGAGCACGGGAAGGAGTCCCGTGGGGCTGGAGTGAGCGGGGACTTCAGAGGGGGCCGTGCAGGACAGCACGGAGGTGGGAGAGGGGGCCAGGAGGGGAGAGGGGCACAAAGGGGTAGGGGCGCCCCGAGGGCGCCAGCACCCTACCCTGACAAGAATGAGCACAAATCCGCCCCCCCCCACTGCCCCGAACCAAAACCCCACCACGGGGTGCTGGAGGGCCCTCGGGAGCCTCCTGGGACGCCCGCCTCCAGACCCCACCTTCCGGAAGGACTGCTTCCCCTGCCGCCCAGGGGAGGGAGAAGTGGCAGCCCACTGGGGACTGTGGTGGGGCCGTGGCGGTCGGGGTTTGGGGGAAGCTCGGGGTGGTTGGTGCAGGGGAGGGGTGGGGCAGGAGGCGTCCACAGGCTCCACGGGCTGAGGGGCCTTCAGGAACTGCGGCGGCAGGGGGTGGGGGACAGACGTGCCCCCGACAGGGGTGTGCCGGCCCTGGTCGGGAAACGCCCACCACTCAGGTTCCCCTTCTGTAAAATGGGTACGCCGACAGCAGAGGCTGCTGCCACGACCCACAGGAGTGGGCCCCACGAGCCCTTGCGGGGTAGGGTTCCAGCGCAGGCCATGTGCCTGCAGAGGCTGGACCTACCACCTCCAACCCCAGGGGGCGTGGCCAGCTCACTGCCTCTGGCCTAGTGTCAGTTTACAGCTCAGGTGGCCTAGCCTGAAATTTCAGCTCCTCTGGGGTCACCCTGCCCTTTCCCCAACGAATGCCCCCAGCCCCAAATCTCAGCCCCCGCTGAGGAGGACACAGGTCAGCTCAGCCCTTACACACGATCAGGAGAAACTCCCGCCTGCCTCCGGCTCTCCCCAAGAGCCTGGGACCTCAGAACAGGGTCAGATAGGGAGCCCACCGGGCAGGCAGCCTCAGGGGCCCCTACAGAGAGGCCCCCAACGGGCCAGGAGGGACCAGGCCCAGCAATCCGTCAGCCTGCAGGGACCATTACTCAGGTCCCAGCTCCACACCAGAGTGGCGCAGACCTGCCCAGACCCCAGGGGAGAGAGGAGGAGGGGCAGGGCGAACCAAGGCAGGCACCTCCTTCACCCCGCCCCCCACCGCTCACAGACGCCCACTGGTCACCCGACAGGGGCTCCACCCCCTCCCCAGGCCGCATGGACGGCAGCAGCTGGCCTCTCCCAAGTACTGCTTCCTGGCACCGCCCTACCCAGCCCTCCGTGACACAGGCGGGGATGCCGGAGGGGAAGGGGGCAGGAGGGGGCAGGCCGAGTGGACGCCGAGGAACGGGCAGGACACTGCTGGGTGAGGGACAGTCACCACGTCTCCAGCAACCTCAGGGCTGCTCGGGAGCCCAGAGTGACTGGGGGCTGCAGGCCCGGTGGACAGAGGCTCCGCCACCATCATCACCACCACCTGAGGGACCCCTTGCCCTGCTCCCTGCACAGACAAAAGGCTGAAGCCCTAAGAGGCGGATGGTGACGCTGAATGGCTTTTGCCACAAGTGACAAACGGACAATGTTTCGGGCTCTGATGGCCGTCCTGAGCCGGCCAGGGCTGGTGAGGGGCGGAAGGAGGAACGGGCAGTGGCGGCAGCCGCCCTCACCCAGCACACTCGTACAGCCTGGGGGCACCGTGACCGGGCCGCTGTCAGGGAAGTGGGGAGCACAGCCGGGAGGAAAGGGGGCGTCAGGAGGGGCTCCGTGTGACCAGCCAGCCAGTGCCTGGGCCTGAAAGGTCCAGGAGAGAGCTGAGGGGTAATGGTGCCAATGCACTGGGGCGCTAGCGCCAGGGTCTTGGCAGGAGGCTGCCCCCCCCACGCCCACCCTCCAGAAGCTCACGGTCTAAGAGGGCTGCAGCCACAGCCCTCACACCAGGCCCAGCTCGACGGTCAACCAACGTGTCTCCACCACTTTCCCCCGATTCCCGCGGTGGGCGCTACCACCACCCACCGGGCCAGTGGCACTTGGGCAGATGTCCGAGGGGGGCGCTACCTGGCGGTACCCTAGGCGCTGAGCTGCACCTGGGGTAGCACTGCTCCAACCACCACGGTACAGAGGAGGGATCTGAGTCCCAGAGCTGCGTCCACTACCTAACTGTCCACAGCTTACGGAAACACACTCGGGGAGAGGGGCTTGGGGGGTGCAGGGAACACCCTGGTCGGACCCCCGGGAGGTTGGGGCCGGACTCCTCCGGCCCAGCTCCCTGGCTGCGTCACGCCCCTCTTCGCCAGGCCAAGTGGCGCACGCCCGGTGCTACAGGAAGAAGCCGCTCACAGCTTCAGGGTGACGGGGACCAGGGCCTGCTGCTGGGACACCTCCCTCCTGGCTCCATCCTGCACCCTACACGAATGCCCCGAAGGCTGGCTCGGGAAAGGTCAACACCCCACCTTCCCCGCCCCCTTCCCCATGACTGTAGGGCCTCCGGGACCTCGGGGCACGGCCGGTTTTTCAGGAGAAGCCAGGTGGCCACAGGCAGAGCCAGTCCCTGGCAGTCCTGTCCCCAGAGGCCTTGGGAAGCTTGGGGGCTGGCGGTTGTTCACGGTCAGGACTGGCAATAACAGCTGTGCCAACGTGACTCTGAGACCCAACCCAGCGCCGGGCTGCCACTCGGGTGCCGCTCCTCCAGCCAGCCAGCAGGGTGACCACCTCAGGGTGCAGGCCACAGAGCCACCACCTGGGACCCCCAAACAGGAGGCCGGTCCTTCTAGGAGAACTCCAAGGCATCTGAATTTACGGGGAGGTTCCCCCACTCTCCCCGCCCCAGAGACGGCTGCGGGACAAGCATTCACTAGCCTCCATGACTGGACCACCCACCCAACCCAGGGCCCCAGAGGTGCGAGAGGCCGGCCCAGCCGGCGCCAAGGAAGGAGTCGGGAGGACACGGTGGACAGGCAGTGCCCGGCTCAGCCCCACCCAGCAGCACTCCCTCCAGCTGGTTCCAGAAAGGAGCCCCCCCGCAGGAGGGCTGCCGGGTGGAGGCCGCACAGGGCCACCCGCCCAGAAAGATGCCAAGGGACAGAGAGAGAGTCCCCAGAGCTGTTTCCAACCCCGTGGCCGGAGGCCCTCGGCAGGCCAGCCTGCACCCCTGAGGGGCCGTCCCCTCCCCCGGGCATGGCAGGGAGACGACCCCGATCTACCGCCGGACCACTGGGCCATGCCTCCTGTTCAGTGGCCTAACACGGGCTGCCCGGGGGAGAGGCTGGGGAGGGGCAGCAGCCGACCCCCAGGCCTGCTGGAATCCCCAGGGGGGGAAGCACAGGCACAGAAAGGGGGGAGGGACAAGAGGAACGGGGCCACAGAGCCGCTGGGGAGCCAGCGGCAGGTGAGCCTGCGCGTGATGCCGCTGGCGCCGCGGCCTCTGCAAAATGGAGATCCCCAAACCCACGGCCTGCTGGCGGCCCCGCGGCTTGGGAACCCCCCCACCCCCCCGCCCTGACCCCGCAATGAAATCAGAGCCTCCAGAACACAGAGCTAGAGTCCGACAAGCCACACGGCCTGTGTGGCTGCCCCAAGCCGGCGTTGATCACGGGGCCTCCGAAAAGCCTGGGGACGTGGGCCTGGCTCCGTCCCACCTGCAGAGGAGGAAGGGGCTCAGGGACGGAAGGGCACTCCCCAAGCCGGAGCCGGAGTCAGCGGCCGGGGACCAGGACCCAGCTCTCCACCCTGATGCTCCCAACACACTTCACTCTCACGCAGAGCCCCCGCAGCCAGCCTGGGTGGCCGGCAGAGCTCCAGGCCGGACCCGGTGCTAGCAGGCACGCCCACCGTGGGGTCGAAGGGCACGGGGAGCTGGGAGCACGCTCACCTCTCCGGGGCCGGGCAGGGGCTCCCGGGTGCCGCAGCCTCCTGTCCAGGCAGCACCCCTGAACCGTCCCCAGCACCTCCAGGGCGCCGGCCCAGATGGCGGGTGGGGGGGCGCGGAGAGGGGGGGAAATTCCTGATGAAACCCCGCCTGCTCGACGGCAGCCTGGTGGTGGGGGGCCCCGAGCCCACGGGCTGGCTGAGGCAGTTTCTCTTCAACAGGAAAAGAATGACGCTTGTTTCATTTTGAGCCGTGTCGCTCTGGCTGGCTCAGGGGCCCGCGGCCGGCTCTGTCATGGAACGCCTGTGCTTTCCACCCCCACTACAGCTGTTTTTCTCTCTAACTTTCTCGCAGCCCCTGCCGGCGTCGGGAACATGTTTGCAGACACTCAGGCCCAAGTTCGCCGGCGTCCCATCCACCTGTGCTGGCGTCGGGGGGCTCCGTGCCAGGTGGCCAACCTGTCCCAGTAGTGTGGAGCGGTCAGGGAGAGATCAGGGCCTGCCTCCTCTGGGCCCGGTGTGGGCTGGCCTCTCCCGGGGCGTCCCCAATCCTCCCACTGCCCTCCGAGCATCGCCACTTCTCGGATGTGGGCGCAGATGCTTGGCACCTCCAGCGTGTGGTAGCCCAGGGCTGCACAATGGGCGGGGCCGGGCCAAGCCGGAGACCCTGGAGGGCAGAGCGCCAGCCCAGCTCCCGAGCGGCTCACGCACGGCAGGCTCTCGGAGACCCCCGCTGCCGCGTGCCGAGAGCCCGGCCCCTCAGCGTCCTGCCCTGAGCAGAGGCTGACCCACACCGCGCTGACTCAGCCAGGTCGCCAGGCTGGTGCCGTCGTGGGCGGAGGCACAGATGGCAGGGGCTCTGCAGACAGCAGACAGGACCTCACCCATGAGACAGACCGAGAACGGGACATCCGCCTGCTGGAGCAGGGCTTCCCCATCTCGGCCGCAGGAGGGGTACCTCCCACTCGGACCAGCACAGCAGCCCCAATCCCACCGCTCCTGCAGCAGGGCCTGCAGCCTAGCCGGCTCTCCCCTGCTCTGGAAAGGCCCCCTCCCTCAAAGGGCAGCCTCCGGGGGCGGGGGGGCGGGGAACAAGCCTCTGAACCCCCTTGGGCTGTGTCGCCACTGTGCAGATTCAGCTGGGGGCCCACGGGGCTGGCAGGATTGGTTCCCAAGCCGAGATGCGACTCTGCCACCCCTTGGGGACCTGCTGTGAGACAGGGTCTACCCTTCACCCCCGCCCCCAGGCCCCCAGCAAGTGCAGGGACAGGAGAGTGGGTTCGACTCTGCACCAGGAAACGGAGGCCCAGGAGGCCCTAGAACTTCCACCTCCATCCTCACAAAGCACTGAACCGCGTCCCCAGATCTCCGACCTAAGGCCTCATTCCTGACACACCTTGCCGGGGCGGAGCGGCCAGGAGGTTGAGAACCTTCTCATCCCACAACAGGCGCTTTTCAGGGGCTGCTGCGGCAGCAGACCCCGCAGACGCGAGGGTGGCCGTGTAACAGGCAGCGTCCGTGCCCCGTGACCCCCTGCCCTGAGAACCCAGATGGGCCTCAGCAAGCACCCACGGCAGCACCCAGCCCGGCCACCCAGCCCACAGGGCCTCCAGGCAGGAAGGGGATGGACAGACTGACAGGTGGAAAGTCTCTCCCTGGGCCCGGATGACCGTGACCTCCGTCCGCACAGCACCGCCCCCTGGGAGTGACCCACCAGCCCCTTCGTACAGACGAGAGCCTCAAGTGGCCAAGCTCAGATCTGGCAGTGGCCAGGACACAGCCACTGGCTCTGCGTGCCCTTCCCATGGCCGCCCCCTGCACTGGTCACTTGGCAGTATGGCCACTGTCCACTCAGTCACCACCAGAACCTTCCATGGCTCCCCACCACAGGCCCCAAACTCCAAAGCCCGCCCTCCACCTTGTTCCGGCCACCTGGGGCTGGGGCCTCTGCCCTTGCACCGCCGCCTCAGTGCCCCTTCCGGGCCCTCTCGGCTTCACCAACAACCACAAGCAACCCCCGGGGGGGCCAAGGTCAGGGTCAATGCGGGGAGGGAATCTGGGAAAGTATGTTTCCACTGCCGGCTCCTGCCCTTGGGAATATATCTGCCGACAGCTTCCAGCAACTGTGAACCACGTGCGGTTTTGAACACAGGATGGGGGCTGGGGGCCGCCCACCGCACGGCCAGCCAGGTGACCGACACGCGCTCCCAGCGGCAGGGCCGTGTTGAGGGGCCCCAGTGACCAGACCTGTGCCCAGGGGTGCTGGAGCTCGGTGAGGCCCAGCTTGGAGGGATGGGGCAACACCAAGGCCTAGGGGGACACACCAGGCAGGCAGCAGCCTCCAGCTCTCAGGGCTGCCGGAGGGAGGGGGGAGCCCCTCAGCACCTGACAAGGAGAAGCGGGGACCCAGAACCATGCCTTCCAAAGCTCCAAACCCACCCCGATTCCCCAAACCCACACGCAGTCCACAGAGCTGCCTGGGAAGCAGGGCTCAGTCCCTCCTGGGAACATACAGCCCGCTGGACACCTGGGGAGCCCTTAGCACCTGGCCCCGCGAGGGAGCAGCTGTCGCCTGCCATCGTCAGAGAGACAACAGTAAAGTACCGCCTCACTCTGTCAGAGGCCTTGAGTGCAACACCCACGCCTACCCAGACCCAGGAGGGCTGCAGATCCAGGCACAGGAAGACCCCAGATACCAAGAAAGCCAAATGCACTCGAAACAGCAACTCCAGAAACTAAAAGACATCGCGCGTTTGGCTCAAGGAGACGCCCTTGCTCAGAGCCTATTGACTCAATGTCACCCACTACGCTAACATGCCTCTTTGGATGATTTCCCAGAGAAGGAACGACCGGAAAAAGCGAAAAGTGGTAGCAAGAGATGCTACAGGTGGGAGACAATGGGAAAAAAATAAAATCAAGCCACTATCCACCAGCCAAGTAGGTGCATGTTCCACGCAGAGAAACCCCAAAATACCCTGCTCTCATCTCCTGTGTGTGGCCAGAATAACGGTCCCGATCCCCTGCAGGGAGACGGGCAGATGTGCGGCAGGACTCAGAACGCCCAGCCCGGCCACCAGATGCCCACGATGACCCCTCGTCACGCTCCCATGGGTTGCAACCACCAAAATGCGCCCCTCGTACACATACGCAGCTTCCAGCTGAGAACCCTGGAAAGAAGTCAGCACGCTCCCCACTCTCTCTACGAGCACAGAGCCTGGCCTAACAGCCCGGGATGTTTTCTGTATGAACGTAATTTTAGACGATTTTAAATGTCCTGTCACGTCAAGAGACGAACTGACCTGGAAAATTCTCTTTCCTGCGCTCAGTTTACAGACAAGGAAACCAAAACCAAGGGCTGAAGAGGCCTGTGCAGGGCCCCGTGTGTGGGGGTGCTCAGTCCTTGCCCTCGAGGAAGAGCTGCCGGAGGGGTGTGAACGCAGACCCCCCACTGACACCTCCGGAACAGGAAGGCACCGCCCCCGGTACACGTGCCACAGAGCTCTTTGCTGCAGGAGGACAGGGCCGGGGAGGAACCTCGGGCTCAGAGACTCAGACCTGGCGTGAGCCTTCGCGGTCACTCAGGGAGGATGGGAGACACCGAGCCCAGAGAGGCCCAGGGCCGGCCCCAGGACACGAGCACACCCTGAGTGCCCGTCCCTAAAATCCTGACCGAGCAGAACGTGGGCAAGGCTTGTACAGGGCAAGGTAGGGTGGGCAGCCCCCCAGTCAAGACGGCCCAGCGCCCCCGGCTGCAGTGTTCTCTCGTTTTGGGTCCCAACTCCAACACCAAGTGGTTCCCGGAGACGGCCCAGTGCAGCCTCGCCGGGCGTCCACACCTTCCACACGGCGTGAGGGAGGCCGGGTCACGGCCCCATCCAGGGAGATGCAGGCGAGGCGCCCGAGACGTGGGGTCTGAACATTCACAGATCATAAAAGGCCTTTCAAACGCCCGGAAGAGCCAGGTGGTCCCGGCTCCCACCCCGAAGGCCACATCTTGCTGGAGGCCCTCCCCTGAACCTCCGCGGGGCCCTGGGAAAATAACTTCACGCCTCTGGGCCTCAGCTTCCCCCAGAACCTGGGCACAGGGGAGCACGTCCTCCTAGGGGCGTCGGTGAAGGTCAGTGAGTGACCCACACGAGCCCGGCACAGGGTAAGCGTGAAGAAATGGAGCTCCTGGTAACCCAACGAAGGGAAGCGGCCCGTGAGCCGGGCCAGCACGATGCGGGAAACCGGGACCCGCTGGGATGCCAGCCTCTGGTCTCCCTGCAGGCCTCGTCCCTGACAAACCCCTCACCACAGGAGCCGGAGTCAAGACCCAGGGGCGAGCCGCGTCCAGGGCCATCTGTCCATCCCGGGCCGACTCCGGGCAGCCCAAGCCCCGTGTGGCCTCATCGCAGGGTGCCTGCGGCTTCCAGAGCAGACGTTTCCCACACCAGACCCAGGAGGATGGGCCAGGTCCACCGCACCCTCCGACCAGACAAATCCCCGCCATCCCCAGCCTCAGTTTCCTCATCTGAAAAGCCAGACCCCAAGAGGCCCTCCAGGGAGTCTCAAGGCAAGGAGAGGAAAAGAGCCAGCCCCTTTCCCTTCCCCACCCAAAAACCCGTTGGCCCAGACACCCAGGGCAGGCCAGAGCCCAGCAGCCCCGGCCTCGGGCCGGGGGCAAGAATCGGGACACCGACCAGACGCGCGGAGCACAGCCGGGCACCTCACATGCGCTGGGCAGCCGTGACTGGCCCTAGACAGGCACACTCTGTGCAGACACCCAGCACCGGCCCGGCTCTCCCCACCTGTCCCCCGCATCCCCCCGCCCCGGAGCAGTCACCACAAGCACTGCACCCTACAGACGAGACACAGGCACCTCCCAGGCCATACCGCCCCCAGCGCCCCCCAAGCCCAGCCCTTGCCTGCCGGCCACCTGGGGTCGCCCGCCCGCCAGGCCAGGCCACCTCCCGAAAGAGAGGCCAGAAAGTACAGCCTCATGGCCAGGGCGGGCGAGGGGTCCCACCACGGGGGCGGCCCCATCAGCCCCCGGCCCGCCGGCTCAGGGTCCCACGGCCTCTGGCGATGCCGCACGGTGGACGAGCAAAGCAGCAGAAGCCGGCGAGGAAGGAGGCCCGGGAGGGCCAGCGTCTCCGCCAGGCAGCTGGGAATCCGCCGGAACTGCTGAGTTCCCCTTTCCCAGGGCCGCCCGGCCCACCACCCTCACCCAGACACCTGTGACCACAGGCGGCTCCCGCTGGCCGAAGCCAAGTGCTTCTCAGAGGAGAACAGGGACCCCAGCCTCGTTTCCTCCACCTGAGAGCAGTCTCGGCCTTCAGACGACGCGGCGCATGGGACCCTCGCCCAGCCAGGGGCCCAGAAGAGGGAGAGGGCAAGGCCCAGACCGGAGCTCAAATCCACTCCTCCGCTGCCAGCTGCCTGGCCGTGGGCAAGTCAGGAGACCTGGCCGAGCCCACTTCCCCAGCTGCGGGCTGGCGTGAGGGCGCGGGGATGGGGCACGACGGCTCCCCGACGCGCTGCCAGCCGGCACACCCAGGCACGCTCATTCGCCCAGATGTGCGGGCCTGGCGGGGGTGGGGGCGTGGGCTGGAAGAAGCCCAAGCAGCACTCGTGGGGGCCACAGAGCCCCGCCCACCCTCAGGCCCCCACCACGCCTTCCCCCCTGCTCCCCGACAGGAGCATCCTGTGCCCTGACACGCCAGCAGCGAGGGGTCCTGCAGGAGGGACGACGGCGCAGGCCGAGCAGGGGGGAGGTGGCGGTGCCGCAAGGCCTTGACCGCCGCTGGAAGCCCCCCAGCCCGGGAAGCAGGGCCTGGATGGGACTAGACGAGCCCCGGGTGGGGGCTCGGCCTCACAGCGGGTGTGCAGGAAGTACGGAAGGAAGGAAGCCTTCGTGGCCCCCGGCCACCCTCCAGCCACACAACGGGGTCATTCTCCCGGGGCACAGAATGCCTTTTGTAGCCCATCAGCCAGCAGCCCAGCCCAGGGCCGGCGGTGGAAGTGAGGGTGCGGGGGGCTATATCACACGGCCTTCAGCCCCGCTGCGCTCTGGCAGGCAAGTGGGGCGTCCTCAGTCCCTGCCCCCCCTGAGGCCTAAGGTCCAACCAACACTGTCCACATCAGGCTGCAGGGGCCGAGGCTGCCCGGGCAGCTCTGAGCCGCACATGCTGCCCGCACGGCAGCACGGCCTGCTCTGTGGCAGCTGGCGGCCAGGCCAGCCCCGGACAGAAGGCAGGCAGTGCCCCCACTTGAGCACGTGGAAACCCTGCTGCCCACTCCAGGCCTGGCACTGGCCGTGGGGCAGGGGCAGGGCCCAGGCGGCCTCGCTCGTCCAGCAGGACTCCTACAGAAGGGCCAGGGACTCCCGCCCACACTGACCCGGCTGCCGGCCCAGCAGAAGTCCCCCTCCCCTGCCCCCCAGGCATCTCCAGCGCACCCCACCATCATGCACCCATCCGCTCACACGGCACTCTCCACCTGGGACCCAACTTGCTGTGGGACCCAAGCAAGTCCCTTCCCTCCAGGGGGGCCACCACCCACCCCGCCCTGACCATAGAGGTCCACACTCGCTGGAACCCACTGAAGTTTGGGGTTCAAGGATGAAGAGGGAAATCCCCAGGGGTCACACTGCAGAGTGGCGGGTCCAGGACTCCCAGCTCCAGGGAGGGAGATGCGACAGCCTTTCCCACGTTATTTGTGTCAGGTTTCTGCCATGTGCACGTGTGGTTTTCACGGAGGCCTGATTTTAGCAAGACCCTGGCCAGACGGTCCCGAGGCTGCTGCCGCCCTCCTCCGTACTGGCCGGGATTCCTCATTCACTCCTCTTCACAGCTCCGGGCTCCCTGCTTGCCTGGTTCAGGGCCCGGGACCACACCTGGCTAAGTTCACCCGATGGACGGGGGCGTGGCGAGGGCCGGCCTGCAGCAAGGATCACAGCCCGGCCCCAGTCACAGAGGCAAGCCACTCAGCTGTGGCTGGTGGTCTGCCGTGACCCCCGGCTCCTCCTCGGCTGGGCAGGTGCCTGTGAGGCCCTCTGGACCCTAAGCCCCACTGACGCAGTTCACTTGCGCCCAATGAGTCTCATCACCTGAGCGCTTCCGCACCAGGGCAGGAAAGGTGCTCAGCCCCACAGGTGGCAGGCGGGGTCCCCTCTCGAGTCCACAGAGACTTAATCCTGCCTCAGCAGCGCCAGTGCTGGGCCCAGGGCACATCCCGGCCAGCAGCTGGCTCCCAGGCCACCACGCCCCTCAGCCTCAGGCCCCCCGAACACCACCCCATGCCCGGACAGTGCCACCTCCCGTGCCGCCACGACGTGGCACCTCGCTGGCAGGAAGACCCAACCTCGGCGCCCTCAGAGGAGTCCAGCTGACCAGGCACTGGGCCTGTCCCACCAGCTGGGTGGCCTCAGGGGTGACGACGCAACCCGGGCACGTGACCCACCTGTGTGGTGACAACTGGGGGTCCCCTCGCAGGACTGGGTGTTCAGAGGCCCCAGGCCCTGCCACCCCGGCCCCCGTGTGCGTAGGCGAGCCACATCCACGTGGGCCCCGAGGCCCGCAAGTCTGCGTGGGGCACCGCCATGTGCCTCCCGCCCCCCGGGGGTCTCACCAGCCAGGCCCTGCCCCGGGCTGGCCCAGCCAGAGGCGCTCAGACGTTAGCGAGCACCCGGAACGTGCCAGGCGCCGAGCAGAAGCCCAAGCAGCAGCACGTGCTGCCTCCGGGGGGGCAGAAAAGGGGGGGCCCAGGGGGCTGACCCGCGGGGGCTGCAGCAGCCCACACGCACATCTCCTCCCGACCAGCGTTCAGCGACATCCCGTCAGTGGCTTCAAGCTGGCCACGGCGGGAGTGTCTACCCCACAGAAAGTAGAGAAAAACCACAGATCACACCCCCCGCCCTCCGAGCCACAGGGCTGCCCCCCTCCCAGCCCCAGCTTCCCCCCAGATGTAACAAGGGGGTCGGCATGCGGCCTGAAAGGTCCCTCCCCTCGCCCCCAGCACCTCTCCATCCCAGAGACCTACTGTTCCTTCCAAGCACAGGGGCCCTGGTCCAGACCCCGCTTCTGGGCCTCCTGGACAGTCCGGCAACACCCAAGATGCTGGCCCAGGGGTTGCCCCTGGCAGACGGGCTCTGGGGCAGCCTCTCTCTCCCTCCAGCTGTCCTAGACCTGCCTCAGTGACTACCTCCTGACCCCCAGGAGCGCCCCCACCAGGCCCCGCTGCAGCCCCCTGCCTTCCCCAGGCCTCACCCTCGCAGTCAAGGCACTGGAGGCTGGAGCCCAGGCCCTAGCCAGCAGCCCCGGAGCCCAGGCGAAAACAAACACACACACACACACACACACACACACACCACCCAACCCTCAGCTTCCTTCCTCCCCAAGGCCGGCACGAGAGAACGGCAAGCAGGGGCCAGGGGTGGGCGGAGGCACCAGCCCACATGGCTACGTTGAGCCCCCGGCGCTGCCCCCTGGCTCAGCCAGCGGCCCCCTCCCTCTCACTCACATCCTGGTGGGGTGGGGGGCGGGGGGGTGCTGGAGGGGCAGCACAGAGACCAAGGGCCACACTGAGGCCGGCGGGCCTGGGCCGGGGGTGACGAGGGCCCCCTGGTGGGCGCAGCAGGACTGCTTACGGCTCCACCTGCAGCCCCCTGCCCCCCACCAGGAGCACTTGATTCTTCCTGTTTTCCTACACCCAGGAGGCGCCCACAGGGACGCGCAGGAAGTCAGGGGCTAGTCCGCCGTGAAGCCACCCCCTCAATGCCCTGAGCAGGGGCTCCACCCCTGCTGCTGACCGTTACACCTTGGAAAAACCCTGAATTCACCCAGGGGTCTCTATCGATCACTCCCACCAAGGCCAGCCCCACCTCCCTCTCTCAGAGGGGCCCTGAGGCCACCACGGCCAATCTGCCCCACAACAGTCTCGGTGCCCAGCCCAGCGTCCCCGGGAGGCTCCAGCTGGTGTGGCCATCAGCCCTTTCTCAGCCCCAGCCCTGGCCCTCAGAGCAGCATGGTCATCCCCTCTGGGTCTTCCTGTCAGGGACACCTCCTCCAGGGAGCCCTCCTCACACCTGCTGGACAGAGTAGGAAGGTCTGGACAGAGCCCCAGCCCTGTAGATGCTAGCTCAGGTCCGAGCCCACCGCCCCAGAAGGCAGGTCTTCAGGCAGGCCGGGTCCTCCTGGACACCAGCCCCAAGCCCGGGCTGGTCACCCCACCCCCGCCCCCAGGCATGCTTGCCCTGCTCCAGCCGCCCCGCCTCCCCCAGGACCTCAGTGCCCCAGCCCAGCCTGCAGGCCGCTCCTTCCCTGCAGTGGTGCCTACGCCGGCCCTCAAGGGCAGGAGCCCTCCTGCTTTGCAGAAGCAGCAGCTGAGGCTCAGAGGGCACACGGTGCCCGGGTCACAGATCCGACAAGAGGCTCCGCCGGGCTCAGGCCCCGGCTCTGTCTGACTGCCCTGCGCGGTGGGCACCACGCCCCACAGCAGGGCCTCCACACGCCCACTGCCCCTGGGGCTCTGCTGTCTCTGCCGCAAGCGGGAGAGCGGGGTGCTGACCCTCAGGAGGAGGTGAGGCTGCTGCCGACCCTGGAACCCCTGCAGATCTAAGCCCCCCGAACCCCGGGACTGGCGGCCCGGAAGCACCACAGAGGCCTGTACTCTGGCCTCTAACCCCCGAGACCCGGGGGGAGGGGTCTGCAGGTGTTCAGCGGGCCTCGGTGGCCAGCATTATCCCCAGCTGGACAGGAGCGGGACGGCCCGGGCACAGGAGGGCTGGGGTCTGGCCTGGAGGTGCCCTGGGACAGCGGCAGCTGCCCCTTCAAACTGAGCCCACTGCCATGCTTGCCCCCTGGACATCTAGGGACATCGACCCACCCGACCCAGGGGCCTGGACTCCGTGCCCATCTGCCTCCCCACCTCCCCGTCCCCCTCCCCCCCAGCAGGTTCTCTGCCCACCTGGAAGGCAGGCACCTGGGCAGCGTCTGCTCCGTGTGAGGCTCTGAGCCGGGCGGCAGGCAGGAGCCCCGCCCCCCGTTGCACAGCCCGGGGAGGGGAGGCTGGGTCTCAGAGACCCCAACCCCAGATCTGGGCCTTGTCCCAGCTCCTCCAGGAGGCACAGGCAGCCCCCGGCCCCCAGTCCCCCGGGCCAGGCCGGCAGCGTGCCCTGTCACGCCTGCCCACGGCCGGGCCCCCGCCGCCCTGGCTCCCAGGCTCCGTGTGACTCACAGGGCCGGCACGCCACCTCCGGCCCCTCCACAGGCGGCCGCCCTGAACACACACGCCACACTTGTCCAGACTTGATGCCGGCGGCCGGCGGGATGGGCCTGGGAACCGGGGAGGGGGCCGGCCAGGCACTGGGCCACACAGGGGCCCTCAGGAGGGGCCCGGGTAGGTCACACTCAGGCGGGTGACCCAGGAACTGTAGCCCCTGCAGGGCTGGAGCCCGATCCCAAAGAGCCCACAGGCCCCGGGGAGCGGCGCAGGGAAGGGCCTGGGAGCTGGGCCCACGCCCTCCTCGAGTCACCAGCCCAGAGGCCAGTGTGCCCACCGACTAGGGAGGGCGCTGAGCGCCCCCAAACCCAGGCTCGGACCTCCGCCCTCCCCCGTGAGGCTCAGCTTCACCCTAGGGGCCAGGTGGGCCAATGGGCCCTGGCACCCTGCAGGCCACAGGCCTCTGGGTCTCGGGCTCTGGCCGGGGCCACACAGGGAAGCCCACCCCAGGGAGGGTCTCGGCCAGAGCGTTCAGGCCGGGCCCGAGGTCTCAGTCATCAGTCAGGACTGTCGTGTCACCTCCCGGAATCGGGGGGCCGAGAAGGGTGACGGCCGGGAGGCTGAGGCCCTGCCAGCCGTCAGGGGAGCGTGGCAAACGCCTCTAGGAGGGCGGCCACACCGCAGCCCTAAGGGCTGGAGCAGGCCTCCGACACAGAAGGGCCACCGCCCACCCACCATCCGGGGCGGGGCCCTCCTCAGGCTCCCCCGCTGTGCCACCGCGGCCAGAGAGCAAGGGAGGCCCTGGCCCGGGAGTCCCCAGGAGCCCCCCGTGCCGGGCACCCACCTTGAGGCAGTCTGTGCCCCCTTCGGTCCGCAGGCATGGACACCGCTCCCTCAGCAGCAGGAAGCGGGAAGCCCACAGGAAGTGGGGACAGACCCCCGGGGGCAGGGTGAACGGTGGCGGGACCCGAAGGGGAAATAAAGGCCAAGGGCCCAGGAAGAGCACAGCAGGGACAAGCAGGTAGGACAGGGAACAGCAAACAGGTCCACTCCTGCTGCGCAAGGCGGTGGGCAGGAGGGCCAGCGAGGCGGGAGCTGTGCCAGCGGGCCAGCGGCCGTCAGCGGCTGCAGCTGCTAATGAGTGCGGGACGGACGTCAGCAGGGCCCACCCCCGCCGGAGGGAAGGCGAGGGGCGAGGGGCCCCACCGAGGCAGGGGCTGGCCTCTCTTCCGGGCACAGGATGGAGCAGGACAAGCCGACTGGAGGAAACAAAACAAAGTCACGGCCAAGGATGGCCTGGCTCCCCCCCTGCACGGTTCAAGGGGATCCACAAGGCAGCCGGGCGGGGCCCGAGGGCCACCTGTGGGCAGGGCGTCCGCGGGATCCCGGAGGCAGATGGACACACGGTCAGGCTGCGGCACCTCTGGGGTCCAGAGCCCTCGGTGTGCGGGGGGAACCAGCCTCCCTCCACAAACCCGGCTCCAGGCTGCCCTCCGGAGCGGAGCAGGGCAAGCACGCGGGGGTCGGAGCGCCCCACCTCTGGCTGCAACGGAGCTCTGGACCGACGCTGGTGAACCACGTCTCAGCCAGCCGGGGAGACAGGGAGAGCTACACCTCACACCTGCCCCCGGGCACTGCCACGGTCTGGACGGGCATCAACAGCCCCCCCACCCCCGGGGACACCTCCCACCCCCCGCCGGGGACAGCCCCCCACCCCCGGGGACAGCTCCCCCCCCCCCCGCCTGGGACAGCCCACCCCCACCCCTGCCGGGGGACGGGGGCCAGGGAAGCATCCTCGTTTCCCTGCAGGCCACCAGGAACGGGCCACCTCTTCTCCCTGCTCCACCCTCCAGAGACAGGAGTGTGTGGGCCCTCGGGGGGGCAAGAGTGAAACTGCTCGGGGGCTAGGACCCCCCGGCCCAGGGACCTGCACACAACCATCACACGGCTACGCCCGGGGCGGCCTGGCTCCCCTGCGTGGCCCCAGCCGATGGAGAGCACGCCTCTCTCCCCATGACGACGGCACCCGTCCCAGAATGCGCCCCTGAAGCAGGCCGGGGTGGCCTGGCACCCACGGTCCCCCTCTCCCCGGCCTCTTCCCGGAGCCCGCGCCCTCGGCCCCTCCCTGCCTTGCCCAGAAGGCACGCGGCTGCCAGCTTCCTGCTGAGCTGCTTCTAATCCCCAAACGCAGCCAGTGCGAAACCTGCCCGGCACCCACGGCACCACCGTCCGCCGTGCGCCCATCTGGGAGGGCAGGGTGTGGGGAGGGCCCTGGGCTTCGGCCCCGCCCAGCCCCCGCCAGCCCTGCCACCTCCCCAACGCCCCTCCCCCACTCGAGGGGACGGGACGGGTTCCCGGGACACAGGCTGGTCTGGGCAGCGGGGGTCCGTGACCCACGAAAACACACACACACACACACACACACACACACACACACACACACACACACACAGAGGACTGGAAAAAGGGAGAACTCAGACTCGCGGGTGAACATGATAAATCTCTGGAGGATGGGGGCTCCCCACTCCCCCGAATCCTGCACAGGCAGGCGATGGGGGGCGGGGACAGGGGCCGACACCCCACATCCCCCCGAGGCACGTGACCCCAGGGCCTTCATCCGCCGCCAGGCTCTGCGTGGTTAACAATAGGATGTGAAGCCCCCAACCTGTGTGCAGGGCAACCCGGACATCCCTGGGCACAGCGCTGCCCCTGAACACAAGCTCCCCAGCCGTGGCAGCCCAGGGCCCGGGCTACAGAGGCCCAGCGACACATGTGGACGAGTTAACCGGCCACACACACGGTGAACTTGACGGTGAACTTGTCAAAGGCAGAGTCCTGCCTCCTGGGATGAAACAAAGAAACGGACGCACCCCCGGGCCAGGGCCATGTGAAGAGCGGGCCCCAACAGCCCGCTGCCGTGAAGTCTGAGAGGAGCAAAGTGACAGAGGTGAGCCAGGGCTGACGGGGGCCAGTTCTCGCTCTGGGTTCCCCTGAACGCGGGCGATGCGTGCGTTTCACCGCGAGCGAGCGCACTGTACCCCAGAGCCCAGGGCAAGCTCCAAACAGGGCCTGCCCCACGGGGGAGCTCGACGTGGGGACACTGCACCGCTCTGGGCCTCAACCCGACAGCCCTGGAGGGAGGGGACCCGGGCTACCCCCATTCTCACCTGCTCATTGCTCAGCGGGGTCACCAGGACAGGCCGTGACCCCCGCACTGGGGAATGGCCCACCGTGACAGCGGGAGGGTAGCCAGCTAGCCTACCAACAGCCCGACAGATGACCACCAGTGCCCGTGGAGAGCTGTGGGTGCCCACACCGCCTGGGGGCCCAAGGGAACAGGGGTGGGGCCCCCTGGGCCCACAGCTGGGAAGCAGGAAGCCTGGGGTTCTGTACCCAACCAGGTCCCAGAGGCTACTCAAAACTGGCCGGGTCCCTCCCCCAAGCGGTCTGGCGCCCCAAGGCCCACGGCTAAACGCCAGCCAGGCAGGGGCACTGCCAGCATTTCCTGAATGCCCAGTGCCCGGGAGCCCACACTGGGCACTTCAGAGTGTGGAGCTTATCCAGCTCTTTCAGAAATTCTACAAGCATCTCTGTCTTTCCACAGAAGAAGTGAAGCTTGGAGACACAAAGTTCAACCTGCCCAAGGCCACCCAGCTGGGTCAGTGCAGGCGAGACAGGGGTCCAAGGCTGCCTGGGCACAAGGTGCGGGGCTGAGGGAGGTGAGCAGAGCGGGCCAGCAGGGGGGCAGACAGCGGGCAATGGCGGGATCCTCCACGCCACAGGGCATGGAGACACCGACACGGGGAGTGCAGACGGGCGTGAGCACACACGCGGGTCAAGGCGTGTGCACACACACATGCCCTGCTGGGGGCCCAGAAGCCCCTGAATCCCCCCACCTGGCAATGCCCTCAGGGGAGTCGGCAGCGCTCGAGGGTTGGGGGGCTGTGGCTGGCACAGGATCCTCCTGGGTGCTGGGTCCAGAGTCTCCGAGAAGCGGTTCTCTCCTCCACCGGCCATGGGAGGGCCTAACCCCCCCCCACCAAAGGCCTCCTTTTCCTCCACCAAAAGGAAGGGGGCGTCTCGCCTTGCCACTGGAGAGCTCAGCTTTATAGACACTGAAAATCCGCATTCCGTTCTTATTTAAAGCATAATAAACACCAAGATGGGCCGTTACCTGGCTACACGCGGAGGGAAAAGCAGGCTAACCTCGGGCGGGCGGGACTCAGTGGCTGGTTTTGACTTTCTTTGGTTTGGGTGACAGCGTTGCAGGGTGCTTGAGTTTTGCTTTCTCTTTTGGTGGGGGTGGGGTGGGGCGGGGGGAGGTCAAGGTTGCTTTACAGAATCTCAGCATTTCCCCCATCAGCCACATGCACAAATTCGCCCACCAAAAGCGCTCTCCAGGCCAAACGCGGATTTGATTTCCTCCAGAACCCCACCCGCCCCAGAGCCCTTCAAAGGTTCCCCCAGCGTGGGCTGGAAGGCGCCCCAGGAGGGCTGGGGGTCCCCTGCCCAGCCCCACACCTGCTCATCGCCCCACCTGTGTTCTCGGCTATGAGACAGCTGACCAGCACCACTCAGGCCCGAGCTCTAATGCCAAGCCCTCCGAGTGGTCCCTGGGCTAACCCAGAGACGAACTGGGGGTGGCTCTGGGCCAGGGCCTGCCTGAAGCTTCTGCCAGCTGCCTAGGACCAACTGCCTCAGCATCCCACCCCCAGAGCTCCAGAATGGGCCGAGGCCCACCAGGAGACCCCTCAGCCTCCCTCCGAGAAGCTCCCCCACCTCCCAGACCAGGACTGGGCCAGCTGAGTGCCCAGATGCCACTGTCGTTCTGGAAGCAGGAAGGTCTCCTCAGCGCCCAGGCCAACGCAGGCCGTGAGAGCCACCTCCCGCCCTCCTACTCGCCAGACCTCGGCACCCCTGGCCCTCCCCAATCTGAGCCTGCCCACTCTCCACCCACAGGCTTGGGAACCGAGTCATTTCCGGGAACACACCAGCTCTCTCACCTCTAGGCTTGGACATGCTGTTCCCTGGGCCTGAACCTCCCCCTACACCTCTCTTGGCTCACTCCAACCCCGTTTGAACGACACCTCCTCCAGGAAGCCCTCCTGATTCTCCCAGCCAGGGTAGGGATGTCTTCTACTACATACCCTCAACAGGGCACTCACCACACCACAGGGTGTCCCCAGCCCACTAGTCTGAGACTGAAGGTCTGGGGCCTCCGAGGGCTGGAGCCACAACTGGTTCACCAGGCATCCCTGGGGCCTGGCCTGGGGCCTGGAACACAGCAGGCACTGAATAAAGACCAAATGGACTGGGGATGAGAGGTGGGAAAGGGCCCATACAGGCTGCAGGATTCACCACAGTCCTTAAGAACCAGCGGAGCGACCACCAAGTTCCAAGGAGGCCCTAAAGTGCGAGGAGGAGGGCGGGAGGTGGCGCTCATGGCCATCGTCGGCCTGGGCGCCCAGGAGACCTTCCTGCCTCCAGAATGACAGTGGCGAGCACCAAGTTCCAAAGAGGCCCTAAGGTGCTGACAAGCTGTGCAACCCCAAGAAGGCTGAACAACCCCTCTGAGCCTTTATCTCCTCTTCTACAAAGAGATGTCGCATAAGAAGAAAGCGGCCAGGAGGCAGTGGACGTGCACGAGTGACCACGAGGCTGGCCTGTCCTCATCCATCCCCACAGGTGGTGAACACAGGTGTCCCACGGCCCACAGATCTGGGTTCGAGTCCTGGCTGCTCAGCTCACAGCTCGGGGGTGGGGGGGCCCGCGGGCATCTGAGCCAACCCCGCTGGGTCTAAGCGTCCTCGTCCTCCGAAAGGGGACAGTGCCCTCGGCTTTGGCTCCCTTCACGTATCACGGAGCACCCCCTACTGCGACGCCTACTCTCCCACTGCCCCCCACTGTGCTGGGGACAGGCAGATAGTCAAGGCCAGGCCCTGCCAGGGACAACCAGTCCAGAGCCAGAGGCCTTTTCCAGGAACCCGAAGGGCCCAGTCAGTCAGTTTTGCAGCAGAAGGAAGGGTACTCTACCTTCCTGGCGGAGACTCCACTTGCCTCCCTCCAGCTCTAACCTACAGTAGACTCCTACATCCCCGCAAACCATGAGGACAGTCACCCCAGCCAGAGGCCCAGGGAGGGCACCAGACTCACGCAGGGGACCCCTGGCACCGGAGGCACTGAGACCAGGGTCCAAGTCCAGCCCCACCTCCTCCTGACCAAGGACCACAGGAAGCAATGTCACCTCTCTGGGCGCCAACGTTCTCATCTGGAAAATGGGCGAATAAAACCTCCGGACAGGGTTGTTTCGGGACATAAATGGTGTGAGCTGAGCACGGTGCCCGGTGCACAGCAGGCAGGCAGCAACCACAGTTCCTGGGACACAGTAGGTACTCGGTAACCGAGAGCCACCTCGGGGGTCACCGCCCTTCCCGTTACTGTCACTTCCAGCCCCAGTGAAGGCGCTACGTGTCACCGGCTGGAACCTGCGTGGTCCTCCCCACCAGACCACTGAAACTTCCACCTTACCAGCACGTGGGTCTCCCGACGCACCCTCTGTCCACAGGCCCCCGGCTCAGCGGCTGCCTTGCTGTGTGGCCCAAGCCCAGCCCCTCACCCTCTCTGAGCATCCACTTCCTCATCTATAAGAGGCTGGTCTCCGGGGCCCCTCCCCCGCCGACGGGCGCCGGGCAGACGCCGCGGTCAGGGTGAGGCCGGCCACAGGTTCCTAGAACCCCAGGCCCCACCCCGCAGGGGACCTGGCTGGGGTCTGCAGGAGCGCCGCGCTGGGAAGACAGTCCTGAGCCCCTCTCCTCTTCCTCTTAATCCAGACAGCCAGATTCCAACCCTCAACCCGCTCCACACCCAAGCTGGCAGAGGTCCCTCAGGGATCAGAGAGGTTGCACAGCTCAGAATGGCAGGGCCAGGACCTGCCACTGGGGGTGGACTTTTCCATTACACCACCTCCTCCCAACCTGATCCAGCAGAATCCTAGAGAGCGTGGCCTTCACCGGCCGCAGCCTAGACACCAGTTCCCTGCCTCCTGCTGTGTGCCCCCAGCAGGTCACTCGGCCTCTCTGAGCCCCAGTTTCCTCTCTGAACACTGAGCGTAAGAACACCCACCCCAGGAGGCTACAGGCAGGGCTCCACGAGCCCCGGAAGTCGAGGGCCTGGAGCACAGTGGATGATCAATGAACCTGCAGCCACCATGGTCACTGGCTGCCCACGCACAGGGCAGCCCCAGGCCCGCTTCCCACCGTCTCCCCAAGGTGGGCTGTTCAGTAAAGGGCCCACACCCCCAGTCCAGGGCTGTCCACCGGAGGGCATGGGAGCCAGGACCCTTGGCCACCGCCCTCTGCCGCCAGGCTGGTGTGTGTCCCCCCCGGGCCAGCGGGACATCCTGGCCCGCCTCCTGCTCTCTCCGCCCCTCCCCTCCCTCCTGCCCAGGAGGCAGCATCGGCACAGACTCAGAGGCCTGGATTCAAATCCTGCCCTCCACGCCAAAGCCACCTGACTTCCGTAAAATGGGCAGATCACAAGGATTACGTGGGCCCAGGGTAATGCGGCCCTGCCCTGATGTCACGACCTCTGCCCCGCCCAGGTGGCGGTAGGGGAGGGGCGGTCTCTCCTCGTTTCCCCAGGGAGAAAACGGGGAACTGGGCACCCCAAGAGGGAGGCCCCGGCCAGGCCTGGCACGCGGTCCTGTGACAGCTGGCAGGATGTTGGGAAACCCATAGGCACTTATTTCAACACCGCGGCCGCGTCAGCGACCGGTTTCGACACACAGCGGCGCCCGGGGAGGGCCGCGGCCCTCTCGTCCGCCTGCCTGGCCCGACCCAGATGCGGCCCTCGTCCTCAGGGGCGCACAAGATGGGCCGCGTCGTTTCGAAGGTGCAGAGGCCGGCCCCGCGGCCCCGGGCCACCACAGGCCCGCTCTGCCCCAAGCCTCCCGTGGCCCTGAGCTGGCCCAGCGCTCAGCGGGCCCACCAGGGGCCAAGCTCGGGGAGATCACGTTCTAGAAAGAGAGAGCACCCCGGGGCCACTCCTCACCCGCCCCGGGAGGCACAGCCGAGTCAGGGAGGGCTCAGCCCGGCCCGCCCAGGCCTCATGGTCAGCGCACGGGCCCAGCCGAGCCCAGGGCCTGCACGCGGCCTGCACCCCTTCCAGCCGAGCCCAGGGCCTGCACGCGGCCTGCACCCCTTCCAGCCGAGCCCAGGGCCTGCACGCAGCCTGCATCCCTTCCAGCCGAGCCCAGGGCCTGCACGCGGCCTGCATCCCTTCCAGCCGAGCCCAGGGCCTGCACGCGGCCTGCACCCCTCCCAGCCCAGCCCAGGGCCTGCACGCGGCCTGCATCCCTCCCAGCTGAGCCCAGGGCCTGCACGCAGCCTGCACCCCTTCCAGCCCAGCCCAGGGCCTGCACGCGGCCTGCACCCCTTCCAGCCCAGCCCAGGGCCTGCACGCGGCCTGCATCCCTTGGCTGAACTTTAAGCAAAAACAAGAGGCGCTTGGGCTGGCAGCTGCCACTCAAGGGCACCCCTGCTCCCCAAAACATGGTCCTGCTGAGCCCCACCCACAGAAAGAAACTGAGGCCCAGTCAGGGCGAGGGACTCGCCCAAGGCCACACCTGGAGGAGCGGGGGCAGCGGGGACCCCACTCTGGCGCCACACCTGGCTGCCTGCACTGGGCCAGGAGGACGGGAGCGTTTTAGTTGGGGTGGGGGTCTGAGTCTGAGTTGGGACAGGGTCCACCGTGGAGGTAAATCCCCTCCGCGTGCCCTCTGCCGTGCGTCCCTGGGAGGGAGGGGGCGTGCCCAGGGTCCCTCCAGCCGCTGACCCCCGGAGCCGGCCCAGGGCCCCCAGCGCCAACTGGCACAGAAATAAGGCAGGTAATTAGGAGGCACCAGGTGGGGTCGCCCGGTCTGGACACAGTGGCAGGGCAAGGCCGGCAGGAGCAGGCCACGAGGGAGGGGCCCCGGTGCTCCCAGCAGCGGGAACCGCCAGCCAGAGGGGTCTCCTGCCGGGGAGAGGGCAGCCTGCCAGGGTTCAAACTCAGGCCCAAGGTCATCAAAACTCAGGCTCCCCCGGGCCCACCGTGGATAGAAGTCACCCCACATGCCCTCTGAAGCCTCCGGAGACGCCCCCGATGGGCACAGACAGGTGGCTGTCCCCCCGGCCCCACATCAGGAGACCAGGGGCCACAGCTGGCTGCATCCCAGCACGTCAGGCAACAGGATCCCCTCCCCAGGTGCCCGGGAGCCCCAGCCCAGCACCCCGCTAGGTCTTCAGACCCAGCAGAGTCTGGAAGCCGGAGAGGGAAGAGGAGAGTGTCATCCATGGTGGGACGCAGCGCCTTGAACACCGCGCTCGCCGCACGCGGAGACGCGTGTCTATGCACGTACATGTGTATGTGCGCGACTGTGCGTAAACAAGAGGTGTAAGGTCTCAGGCTAATGGGCCTTGCGCTGGGAGGAGGGGGCCTCGCCCCCGGCCCGCACCTCCTTTTCCACCTCTGAACCTCAAGGCTGCAGGGAACGGCAGGGCAGCTGTGCGACGGTGCCCGCCTGGCCGGAGAGGGAAAAGGACTTTCCGAGGTTACTTGGCCGAGAGGGACCCAGGCACCCCAGGCTGGACCTCAGAGCCAGGCCCGTAACTCCCAAACCCGGTCAGCACCCGAGGGGCGAGGAGACCCTGGGCTGGGCTGGGGGCGTGGGGACCTCACAGGGACAGGGCGACAGGACCCCAGAGGCCCTCGTCCCTCACACCCACACACGCGTGTGCACCGCCACCGGAACGGAGCCCGATTTCACTCAAAAAGCCAGCCAGCGCTCCGCACTCTGCTGCCTGGCCCCTCACCCTGCAGGGTGCACGCCTACCCCGTCCAAGTACCGGGAGGTCCCCGAGGCAGGGGCCGTCTGGCCCCGGGAGGGAAGCCCCAGGCCCTCGGGGCCGAACTCACCAGAGCCCTGGGATGGCCGGGGTGAGAGCTGCTCCCATCTTCCTGGAAGGGGCCTCGCCTCCTCCTGGGGGCCTGGTCACGCCTCCGTCCAGCCCCCGACCGACCGTCTGCTGAGCCGGTGGGGGCACCGGGCACTGGGAGCCCGGACTGGACTGGGCCACATACCGGCGTGTCCTCCTTCACCGGGAGGAGGCCTCTGCAGGGACAGGGGCGCCTGGGGACAGGGCCCAGCGAGAGGTCTCAACTTAAGGCCTCTCCTCCACCTCCACCCCCCACCCCCATATCTTACACACGTGGTAAGCGGGGAAAGGAGCCTCCGTAACTGAAGAGCGAGAACCAGGTGAGAAACGGGCTGGTGCTCCCCAGGCTGAGGGCCCGGGCCTCCTCCAACCCCGGACCCCGGGACTCAAGCCAAGGAAACTCCTGCCGCTGCCCCTCAGACGGCGGAAAGAGTCCCGGGAGACGGAGAAGACCCGGGCCCACACCCGCTGCAGCTGAGCTCGGGCAGCCCGGGCCTGGAGCCCAGCGCTCACGCCGGTACCTCCACAGGGTGAACGAGCAGGGTTGTTTAATAACAAATTACAAAGAGCCGGCGGGGAGTGTCTTATCAGCGAGGATCTCCGGCAGGGCCGATCCCGTGGACTGATGTCAGGGAGCTCTGGGAATGATTTAGCTTAATTAGCAGTTCCTGCACGATCAGCAAAAAGCGCTGGCTGAGCCGGGGCCCGGGAACCAGCGTAGCCGCCAGAGCCGGGGCCCTGGGTGACGCCAGAACCAGAGGTGCCAACAGGTTGCCACGAGGCCGCACGGGCACTGCGGGCGCTAAGGCCATCTCTGCCCCTCAGTGGGCACGTGGGCTCCCATGGGCCCACTGCACAGCTGGGCAAGTCGAGGCCCGGGAGACTGCACTCCAGGCAAACTCAAAGTCCAGGGCACACCCCGAAGGCCGGCCGAGAGAAGCCCACCACGCCCTCCTTGGCAGCCCGACAGCTTGGCAAAGGTTCACGTCCCGTCTATGAGCAGCTGGCTCCTTTACTGCTCTGTGCCACCTGCCACAGAGGCCCGAGACCACCACCCAGCCACCCCCTCCAAGGGCATGGAGGCAGGGGGCAGACCTTGGTCCCAGGGCGCTGCATGGCCTGGGGCAAGGGATCCTCCGCTCCGGGCCTCAGTTCCCCACGTGTCCGTGGACGGCGCCTCCCGGCCCTTCAGACCCCAACACTGTTATTATCTCCAGGTGCAGCTTCTGGAAGCAAGAAGACCAGGCCAGGCTGGCCCGGCTCGGGACGAGGCCCAAGCCCACCGGTGGGGGACGCTTGATCCCCACCCTCCCACGCCAAGCCCTGCTGCGCTGGCCCCAGGCCGGCCTCACGCTGCCCGAGGATGCTCAGGGCTGGGGCAGCTGTGGCTGGGGCCGGGGAGGGGGCCGCTCCCTCGGCCCTAGGAGCCCGCCGCAGCCGGGCGCTCTGTCACTGACACCAGAGGTAGCGAGTTCCAGAGGGGCTGGGGGAGCACAGGAGCAACCCTGCCCTGCGCCCTGCTGAGGAAGCTGGAGCCGGCCGGAGATCACTGTGGATTCCTGAGCCCATGCCAAGGCCCTGGGGCCCGGAGGGGCGGTGAGCCATGCAGCGGAGAGGAAGGCCCTCGCCCCCTCCCCATGCGTGCGGGGCATGCGCAGGGGACCACCCAGGCAGCGCCGATGCCGGAGAATCGCCCCCAGGACCGCAGTCCCTCCCTGGCCGCCTCCCCACTGGGGCCTGGCGTCTCCCAGCCTCAGTCTTCCTGTGCGACCGGGCACAGCACGGCCCGCAAGGCCTGGCCTGAGAGATGCTGGCCAAGTGTCAACCCCACCCCCCAGAAAGGAAGGGGTGCAAGAAGCTGGCGCCAGACAAAATCCTACAGTCTTAAGGCTCAGGCCAAGAGAGCCATGCTCAGAGGTAATTCGCCTGAGCCCCTGACCCCGACTCGTCACCTCTGGGCTACCCACGGGCTCACACGGAGGCCCAGCTTTACCAATGCTGAGCGTCTGTGTGTGTGCCTTTCCCCACCAGCCAAGCCCCCCAGCGTGGGACCCGTGCCCCAAGGTGGGTCCTGATCCAGGCAAGATGAATGAACGGCGGGGTGGGCTCTGCCCAAAGCATCTTCCCTTGCATCCATGGAGCGTGCCAGCTGCCCCTCCCCCAGTCCGCCCGCTCCTCGGAGCCACCCCCGCCAAGGCAGCCACCAGGGTCACATGTAAACCGGTCCCTCCCAGGCCCACCGAGGGACAGCAGGGCCCCAGTCCCCGCACACAGCACAAGCCACTGGGCCCCCAGCGCCCCAAGCAAGGAAGAGCAGGGGGCCTGGCCACACACAGCACACCAAGGCCGGCGTGAGGCCCAGAGAGGGGCCAGAAACGCCCAGTCTCACACCACAACCGGGTGCCGCTGCGTGTCTCAGGGGCGGACACACCTGCCAAACCCCATTCGCAGGGGCAGGGTCGGCCCACACTCCAAGCGCACCAGGACCCAGATGCCTCCTTGGTCACCCGCCCAGGTACCGCTGCCCACCCCCCCCCCGGGGAAACAGCTGGCAGGGCAGAGGGGTTTCGGCCGGGCACCAGCAGGCCAGTGGCTGTGACCCTGAGTCTCCACCTCTTTGTCTAAAGCAGGAGTCCCCGAGAGGACCCTGAGATGGCACACGGGGTGGGGGGCTCTCCCGAGGCCCGTGTGCAGCCAGCCACAATCGTCAGCAGCCCCTGGCCACGCACCCACCCCACCCCCACCGGGAGCTGTCAGCTCCCCACCTCCTCCCTTCCAGCACCCGGACCCCGGCTACGCTGCCCACCCAAAACCTCACAGCCTTTACCACGAGACACACCCCCACCAGATGCTGCGGGACTGCCCGCCCCCACGGGGTGACCTCGGACGGGCACCTCTCCAGCCTCAGTTTCCTCATCTGAGAGGGGAGGAGGTGGAGAGGAGAAAGGACCTGGAGATCCTCATGCAATGTTCAAAGGCCAGGGCCCACATCCCAGCTCGTGGACCTCCTGCCCTGCCGGGACACACGGGTTCCCACCTCACGGCTTCTGCACCCTGGTCTGGAAGGTCTGGGCAAGACGCCGTGGACCTCGGAAACTCAGCTCAGCTCAAGATTTAGGGAGAAAGATCCATGACATCCCGCCGGTGGAAGAACCTAGAAAAGCAGGCTGGAGGAGGGGGGGGCGGGGCTGAAGACCCGTCCGGGAAGGGGGTGCCCTAGTAACCACGCCCACAGCGCAGGCTGCCGTCTTTCGGGGCGGGGGGGTTGCCGTTCTTTTCTCTGGCTGTGAAGTTCAGCAAAGGCTCTTCCCCCCAAACTGCTAAAGCAAGTGGAGGTGACAAAACATTCCCGCCCGAGGTTTCCGCAAAGGGCGCGACTGTGTTTACCCAAAACTCACGCCACCCGAAAGCCGGCGCCCTGCCCCTCCCACGCACCTGCTGGAAGGTGGGCGCTTCCCCCGACGCGAGGAGGCCCAGCGGCCCCCCAGAACCCGGTGCTTTCACCGTCGGGTAGGTGCAGCGAGGGGCCGTCCTCCGAGGGCTGTGCTCAGGCGGACAGCGGATGCTGCCGCGCCAGCCGAGCGTGACCGTGCGCTGAGTACCTGGCACGGCCCAGGACGCGGGCTCCTGGAGGTGTGCTCGCCGGGTCCCCTCTACACGACCCTCTCTGCCCACGTGCCCCGTCGGCGCCTGCCTAGAAACGCTGCCAGCAAGTCACAGCAACGGCGGAGACAGGCGCCCCTGCAGGGTGAGGGCCAAGGAGCACGCCAACAGGCCCCCAGCAGAGCTTTCTCCTTTCTCCTTTCCACCCCCTCCCCTCTCAGATGAGGAAACTGAGGCTGGAGAGGTTGTGCCCGCAGCATCTCGGGGCTCACCCCTGGCCCATTCGGGCTGGGCGCTTAGATGGGAAACCAGTAAGCCGTGAAATGAACTGATCCTCTAAATGGACCCCCTTCCACCTCTCCCCTCCGGCAGGGAAGGGGGTGGGCAGACAAGGCCGGTGCCTCCTGGGCCCAAGGCTTGTCTCCCCAGGGCAGGGGACGCCGCCTCTGAGGCCGGCCCTGCTGCCACCAGGCTGTGCAGGAACAGGGAGCAGCGAGGCCTCGCTGCCCACACACCCGCGGCCATCACTCACAGTACGCCCATCACAAGACACGAAGACCCCCAGAAGGCTCCCCACCACAGACAGAGCCCTGCAGCCCCGGGAGGGTGACCATACCGTCCCAGACCTGTCCAAGGGAAGGGGGTGGGAGGAGGGGCGCCAGCTCTGCGGCCATCCCCGTCCTTCTCTGACTAAGGACAGCAAGCGTTCGCCCAGACCGGGGCTGGGAGCTGGGGTGGGATGGGATGGCTGGGTCGGAGGGCGCCTCGGGCCCGAGAAACATGGTGTGGGAGCCAGGCTCAGGCGGGGAGGCAGGGCTTCTGGCGGAGGAGAAGACCCCTCCCCAACTCCCGCTTGGAGCCCCGACAGCCAGGCTTGGCCATCATCGAGAGCGTCCGCCCCGGCCAGGAGCTGGCCACGAGAGACGAGTGGCTCCACACAGACTCTGAGGCTCACGCCTGGGGACCTCCGGTCTCTCCTGCTCGGGGAAACAACTCACGTGGCCCCAGGGCCCCCCGCCCCAGGGAGAGAAGGCGGCCCGTCTCTGGGAGGCAGCTCTGCAACCTCGAATACCACCGTTTATTCGCTCAGAGCACCCGCGGCCGCGAGCGCTGTGCCGGGTGCCGGGTGCACAGTGGGGACACGGCCAGCTCCACTCCCGCCCTCTGGAAGCCCAGCCGGGCAAGGCTGGGGGAGCCCTGGACCAGCCACCAAAACACGCTGCCTGTGGCAGGAGGGAGAGACGTGGGGCTGCGGGAGCGTCCACGGGGACCACAGCGGGCGCGAGGGGTCCGGGAGACGCCCCGGCCCCGCACAGACCTCTGGCCCCCATACACGAGACGATCAGGAGCCACGGGGGGGCAGGTCGGGCAGGGAACGCGCGGGGCCGGGGCGGGCGATAGCCCAGCGGCGATGGGGACACTGAGGCACGAGCGGGGGCTGCCCCAAGCCGCAGGGACAAGCAGAGCCCACTTTCCAGAGCCACGTCCCTCCTGACCCCCTCGGGCAGTGGGACGACGTCCAGGAGAGGCAGTGCTGGCCAGGGGCGAGCTCGGGGCTGGGAGGGGGCCAGAGCTGGGGCACGTCGCCTGCACCTCCGTCACCTGCACCTTCTGGCCACGGCCGTCCCAGCCCCCCCTGGATGGACTCGGGCTGGAAAGAGCGAGAGGGACGGGGGGTGGGGGGCGTGGGTAGCAGGGGGTGACGCGAGGAGGGACCACGGGGCCCGAGGCGCCGGGACAGCTGGGCAGGTCCTGAAATGGGCCACTGCACACAGTGGGTCGCAGGCCCGAATGGCGTCAGGGCCAGCGCGGGGACAGCCGCCCTGCCGCGAGGGAGGCCTCGGTCTCCCCACCCGTGACGTGAGCTCTCCAAGTTTCCTTCTGGCTCTGAGACCAGGTGCCAGGCCCAGAGAAAGCTCCAGTGTTAATTAGTTCATGAGCAAATTAGCAAAATGGTCACCGCGTTACTCTGATGAGACAGATGCCAGGACACATGGCAAAGTCAAGTCTGACACCGAAAGGCTGCTCGCTCCCATCAGATAAACTCCGAGCGGAGCCTGCAGAGGAGGCGCTGGCCGCACCGGGCTCAAAGGGAGCCGGGGGCGGAGCCAGGCACCTCGCAAACCCTGCCAGGCCTCCTGGGTTCCCAGACCACCCGGAGGTGGCTCCCAGACCCCAGACCAGAGCAAAGATGGGGCCCAGCTGGGGCTCTCACAGCCCCGGGGGATGGGCCCCGGGCCCAGCCTGCCCAACAGCCCCATTCGGCGCCCACCCGGCCTGCCCCCGCCTTGGTCCCCCACGTCCACCATCCCCCAGGTGAAGTCCCAGGTCTTGGCCCAGCCCGGGGGCAGCCCCACTCCCAGGGACCCCAGGCCTTGAATGGGGCTACTCCTTCCAGGACGTCCTGGCCAGAACTCCTCCCCGGGTGGTCCCGGATCCCGGGTTGCCCCCGGACAAGTCAGACCCTGGGACCGAAGCGGGGGCCCCTCTGCTGCTGAAGACCTTTCAACAGGCTTGGAAGCAGCGTCTGGACGAGGGGTGCTGGGCAGGGCGCGGCACCCACGTCGTCCCCACCGCCTGTCCTCCAGACGAGGAGGCGGGCTCAGGGATGCCATCTCGAACCCAGCACTTCTGCAAGGCCACAGGGCACACCCGGCCTCACTGTCACAGCTCGGTCCCGTGACCAGCACGGGTGGGAGCGGGGAAGGAACAGCTGCTTCCTGCCAGCTCGGCCCTGGCCCCGACCACACGGGAATCTGCAGCCCGTCACCGGCTCAGGCAGCGGCCGGACGCCGACCCCTCACCCCGCAGCCTGGGCAAGGCCACCGAGAGCAGTGCGTGGCTCCCAGCCCGGGCCTGGGGACCCTGGGACCACCCCCCCACACACACGCCCCCACCCCCCCGGCCAGACAGTGAGACCAGGGGCTTTAGGTAAGAGCCTGGGGGCTCCTGCCACCTCTGCCTCTTGGGGGGTTAAGTGGCCATGACCCAACCAGCCCGGATCACGGCTGAAGGACCGGACGCGGCACTCAGCGCCGCCAGTCCCACCCCGGCTCAACCGCCTTGCCTGGCTCCTTGCCCCTCTCCAGCCCGGGACCCCGGGAGGCCCCAGAACCTTCCGCCTAGCCTTGGTGGGGCGACAAGGAGCCTCAGTGCGTGAGCTCCTCCCCTTCACAGGCCAGGCCCACCAGAGCCCCCCGGGCTGCCCTGCCCAGCTAGACAGATGGCCTGAAGCAGCCCACGGGGAAGTGGCCAGGAGGTCGGCCAGGCACCGAGGGCTGTCACAGGACCTCCCGAACCATGGCTGTGTGTTTGGGGAGGGCGGGGGTGGCCACAGGAGGGGCCGCCTGCCACCTGCCCCCGCCAGGGCTCCACCGCGGCTGGTTCTGACCCCAGAGCCACAGGTACCTGCCCTCTCCTGGGATTCAGGCCACAAACGATTACTGGGTTTTTTATTACTTATTCAGCAGAGTGAGTGACGGGTCCTTCTTAACCAATCTTCGGGAAAAATCAAGCCCAGGCCCACGGAGAGAGAGTGGGGGCCAGCCTCCTCCCCTGGGGTCCCACCCTCCCCAGCCCAGCACCCTCCAGACAAAGGCATACACAGTGTCCCCTGAGAGGGCGCAGAGCCCAGAGGAGAATGAGGACGACGATTTATGGAATTCATTTTCCACGGAGCTGGGGGGCTGGGGGCTGGGAGCTGGGCAGATGGGGGGTTGGGAGCTGGCGAGGCACCGCAGGGCAGGAGCGCCAGAGAGCCAAGAGGGATGGAGAAGGAAAGGGAGTGAAGCCAGAAGAAAAAAGTGCCCGGGGAGGGGCAGCCTGGGGCAGCAGGCATCCCCCGCATGACTAATTAGCTGGTTACTGGCGAATAACGAGCAGAGGTGCCCTCCAAAACACGAGAGGCCCCAGGGCAGCCCCGACAAGGGAGCCCCAGCAAAGCCGCCTGGGCCCTGCAGCCCTCCCAGGCTCTGCGTGGCCTCGGGCATCCACTGCTGGGCCTCAGTTTCCCCAGATGTTCACTGAGACTGGTGGGTTTCAAATCTGGCTCTTAGGCGGGGAAGTGGCCCAAAGGGAACACCTCACTCTCCTCGCCTGTCCCTACTGATAGCCTGGGAGACCTGCCCCCCAAGGCCCCCCACTCTCTGCTGCAGACCCTGTTTCCTCCTGGGCCTCACCCCAAACTTCTCCTGCACCAGGAGGTGCTCAAACGCTCCCTGAACTGAACGGGCCCCTCTGCCTTGGAAAGGGGGAGGTGACACAAGGCTTAATGAAAATCCCCCCCAACGTGGGGTGTGAGCCTCTCGGCGAGTCTAGCTTGGCCCACAGGGCTCCCCCGCACCCCTTCTTTCCTTCCACTTTTCTAAGCTCTAGGGGATGCTGGGACACCCCCCTCCCCTTCCCTCCCTGAGCCCTCCCTGAGCAGCAGTGAACTGTGAACTGCGGGGCTCCTGGCCCTCTGCCCTCACGCACAGCACGCTTTCACACACAGGCCAGGCTCAGACCTGCCGGCATTCCCGAGGCTGCCACCACCGCCTCGCGGAGACCCCAGCCCTGGCCCAGGCCTGCCCCAGAGCAGCGTGTGTCGGGCAGGGCTGAGCGGTCCTGCCCCATCCTGCTGACAACAAGGGCAGGGAGAGCCTGCGGGCAGCACTGCTCTACTGAAACAGCACCAGAGGGAAGCCTGGAAACCCAGATTCCTGGAGAATTCTCGGGAACTGGACCTTGTTAGCTTCCGCATACAACACGTCCAGGGTTCCCACAGGGTCAAGTCCAGACCCAGCACAGGCCCTCTGGGGCCAGCCCAGGCTCAGGCCTTGACTTCCCCGCAAGAACCCAGAAGTCCCCTTTCACCTCTGGGCCTTTGCAAATGCTGTTCCCCCATCCGTTCCCTTATCTAGACCTGCAGGTTGTTGCCTCTTCCAGGAAGCCTTCCCCCAAGCTCCACCCCAGCCCAGGTTGACGGAGTCCCTTTCACCCTGGACTGCAGCTGCCCACGTCCTGCCCGTCGCCCCAACTAGACCCTGAGCCCTCGCCTTACCTCCTGCCTGAAAGTGGCCTCCTGCCCAGCTCACGGCTCATCAGGCCAGGACAGTCTCCAGGTGAGGACACCCAGCCTGGGCTGGGCAGAACTTGGCGGTCTGGGCCCTGACCTGGGAAAGCAGTGACTGTCGGCTCCTTCCTTGGTCGGGGGCAGGGTGGCCAGCGGCAGCCCTCTCAGAAGTGACACACGGCCTCCCACGGGGACCCCTCTGAAGGACACAACCCTCGGGTGGGCAGGCAACCAGGATCTGTCCACGAAAACACACACAGGGGTCGCACCTCACTCCCGCCATGCGTCCCGAAGGATCCCCAGGCCACCCACGGCCCGTGCTCCCGCCGGCCTTCCCGTGCTCCCGGGGCACCGTGGATAACTGCGGCCGCCCCCGGCCTCCTCCTCAGCCATCGCTTCTCCCCGCTGCCCTCGGGCCTGCCACGAGCTGCCGCCACAGTCTCATCCCCTGGTAAGACAGGTCACAGGCTGCCAGGGCCACACTGGTCAACTTACAGAGAAGCACGACTGACACCCCCTTTTCTAGGAACGTGGGCTCCGCCCTGAGGGTGGCCCTGCTTATTTCTGAAACAGGTCCGCGTCCTGGGACGTTCTGGCTAACAGAGAGCCGACTGCTGCCTGGGAGCCGCATTCCCTCCCTAAACGCCGCTCAGGACCGTGTCCACCACTGCATCCCCGGGCCTCAGGGGGCCTGGCGGGCGTGGGGTCGCCAGGGCCTCAGCGGCTCCCGCCCTCCCCTTGACCCAGCCGTCCGGGGCCTGGCACAACTCCTGTGGACAGACCCCCTCCTCCAACCCCACCCCCGGGCCCAGGAGGAAACCGAGGCGGGAAGGGCCTGACGTCACACAGCTGCAGGACAGGGGCTGAGGCGAGACCCAGCTCTGTGCAGGCCTCTCCCCGGCCCCGCAGAGCCCGCTTTTCCCCAGGACGGGGCCGGGGGAGCGGGGAGGAGGGTGCAGGCGTGTCCCGCAGCAGCCGACTCCAGCTGGTTTCTCCTCCCGGGGAGCAGGCCCTCCACCGGGGACCAGATCCAAACCCGTCCAACTGCCCCGGACGACCCAGCGCCGGGCGACTATCTGCTCCAACGCGTTACGCAACCCGGCCCCCAGCGAGTGATTGCAACAGGCCGCTGGGCCGCAGATAAGCAGGCAGAGGTGCAGGGTGGGGGGGACTGGGGGCGGATTTCTGCTTTGCTTTGTGTCTCGTTTCTGCTCCCCAGCCCGGCTCGGGCCCTGAGGCTGCTAGATGGGGAAGGAGGCAGGTGAGGGGGCCCCGGGAGACACCCTCTATCAGGGTCCGGGCTGAGCAGGCCCCGGGCGAGGGGAGGCCTTTCCCGGCCGTGTGGGCACACGTGCCGCCGGCCGAGCTGTGACCCCCCCCCCAGTAGGACCCTGATGAGAAAGTCCACCCTCCCCGTCTGAAGCCCAGCGGTATCTGGTCCAAGAGTCACGAACAGGATCACCCCCGTGCGCCGGGTACGCAGGGCCGTCACTTGGGGGCGGGGAGGGCCCCACTCCCCCCCAGCCTCCTCTGTGCACAGGGTCCCCTCCCTCATCAGCAGGGCTGGGGGACGGGCTTGAAGAGGAGCCCGCCGTGGGGACCCTCGCGCCCTGTGGCCCGCCCACCCGCCAGGGATCTTTTCTCACGCCCACATGGTGAGCCCAGCCTGAGGCCAGACCCGGGGACCCCAGACCCCGCCGCCACGTGCTCCATCTTCCCAGCGTGAGCCAGACCGTTCCCACCCACCCTACAGAGACCCAGCGAGGCAGCGCCTTATTCTCTCCATTTCAGTGATGAAGAAACCAAGGCTCGGAGTGCCTGAGTAACTTGTGGCCCCCTGCTCCCCAGTGGGGGCACCCCCAAAAGCCTGACACTGTGCCGCCCACCCGGGACCAGCCTACCCATCCCCACAGGGTTGGGGCAGGGAAGCTGGGCGAAGGTGGGTCGGCCTCCCGAGAAGGCCCCTAGCCCGTCCCAGACCGTCTGGGGTGGCAGGGAAGGAGCAAAGGCCAGCAGGGTTCATGCTTCCCCGGTCACCAGGAAAAGGAGGCCTGGTCTGGGACAGCCTGAGCCCGGCTCCCACAGCAAGAGCTCTGGTGGGCCCCGCTCTGGCTCCCCGTGGGGACACAACCCTGCCTCCTCTCTTCGGAGGCATCCAGGTCCAGCAGCCATCCCAGACCTCGTCCCCCAAACCCGGCTGTGGTCAACCCCCCCCAAGGGCTTATCTGACACCCTTAGGCTGACACCCTTATCTGACACCCTCACAGCCTCTGCTCCCCTGGGACCAGGGAGCCACAAAGCTTTCCAAAGAATGCAGACTCCAGGGCAGGGCAGAGCCAGGGCCCTGGGAGGAATTCCCCGCACAGCTGCAGGTTGCTCAACGGGCCAGGTCTCTACCTGCCTCTGCAGTGTTGCAAGGACCCACCGCCCTTCAGGCTGGAGAACAGAGCGAGGGCAGAGGTCGGTGCTTCCCCCACCCTCAGGGGGGCAGGGTCCGGGCCTCCCAGACCTCGCAGCACTCAGCCCTGGCCACAGAGGACGCCTTGCAAACCTCTCGGCAGGTAGCCGCCACCCCATCCCTCCTCTCGGGCTCTGCTGGCCCCCGAACTCTGGGCCTGTGCCTCTCCCTTCCCACCCCACCCGAGAGGTGAGGCCCAAACAAGCGAAGATTAACCAAAACTGACAAGCAGTGATTCCCAAGGCTGTGGCTGAGCCACGAGCACCGTTCACCTTCCCAGCCTCCCGAGGGCAGATCGGGAAACTGAGACTGAGGCGGGGTGGGGGGAGGTGCCCGACATCTTCCTGACCCCGGACGACGGTCCGGCTGGTCTTCACCACCTGTCTTTCAGTTGCCAGTGCTCCCTGCCCCCTACAAGTCAGACTGGCCGCCTGGCCCAGCTGCGGAGCCCAGATGCCCAGCCTGCCAGGCACCGCTCACGCTGACCCTGGGGACCCACAGCACAGAGCCTGGGACCTGGGCCTGCACTTCCCCAGGTGAGGATGGACTCCGGGGCAGAAAGAGGCAGAGGGGAGCCAGGCACAGGGGAGAGCTCCTGCCTGCAGGGAGGGGGTGGCCCGGCCCCAGCCCCACCCTGAACCCCAAAGGCCAACCTGGGCAGGAGAAAGGATGCACGGCCCTCCTGCAATCACGGGTCCCGGGCACTCCTGGAACAGACACCCTGCTCACACAGCTTCCTGAGAGCAGGGGAGCCAGTCTCTGGGGGGGTCCCTCTGGCCCAAACACCCCATAACACTGAGGCAGGCTCCCCAACTACCACTGGAGACTTCCTAGTGGCCTCAGTCCCTACATGCCCACGCCCATCGCCGGCCCTGGAAGGCCCACGGGCACTGGCAGGGAAGTCAGCGTGCAAAGGTCTGCGGGATGGGAGCCACGGATCAGGGACTCAGGGAATCATCACCTGAGGAGCGTGGAGGGCCCGGGATGTGGGGCCAGGTCTGACCCAGACCAACAACAGAGCTCCTGAAGATTTAAATCTCCTGGGAAGACAGACACACACACACACACACACACACACACACACACACACACACACACACACACACACACACACACACACACACGGAGTTACAGGAAGGATACTGGGGAGCACCTGGCCCAGATGATACCTGCACATCAGTGTCACCCAGGGGCTGCCGAAAAGCCCCAGTGCCCAGGCCCGGCCCCCAAGGCTGCTGATCTAATTGGTCCAGGGCGTGGCCTGGACACCAGCAGTTCTGAAGGCTCCCCTGCTTTCAAAGGACAGCAAGGCAGGCAGGGTTCGGCTTAGGGTTAGGGCAGCCAGGGTGAGAAGCTCCGACCGGGTCACTTTCACAAATCGCTCAGGCCTTCTCCCGCCAGCCTGTTCAAGGAGGGGGGGTGCAGAGTAACCGGCGGCGGCATCGGCGAACAATTCTGGAGTGATGATGACCACGGACACGGCCTCGCCATTCAGCTCCTGGTGACAGAGCTCCATCCCAGTAGCTGCGGATGCCGGCAGGCCCAGGACGGCAACGGCGCGGCACGCACCTCTCCTGCCCCTGATCTCCCTGCTCGCCATCACTGCACCTCTCCGAGGCCCCAGAACTTCTCCCGCTGAGCCCCTGGCGGCCACGATCAGTCAGTCAGAGAGGCCTGCGGGCTGGGGCCTGTGGGCTGGGGCAGACCTGAGTCCCCGCTCCAGGGGCCTGGTGACCTCTGCTCCCCGAGACGGTACCTCTTGCTCTCCCAACCCCATCCCCTGCAGCCCCTGTGGAACACTGCCCCGAACTGCAGACACAGCTTTCTAAAAGCACCCTCGGCGTGGCTCGGAGATGTGTTTGGAGCTGTCCATGAGTCTTTCCAACATCACCAGGGAGACGTCAGGCATGCCAAGTCACAGACGGCTCGGCTCGCCAAACAGGTACACCTAGCCCTGGAAACAAACCACCTTCTAGAGGGACCGGAAGGCTTCAGGGAGGAATGGCCCCTTCCCTTCCCGAGGCCTGGTATCACTGCCCAGAGGGCACCTCAGCCCTCCTGCCCTGGGAAGGGGTTGGCGGGAGGGCAGGCGACCTGCTGGTCTGGAGCAGGAGGGCTGTATCCAGGCCACCACCTTCAGGAGGACCGGAAGGCCCAGCTGGACACGCTGGGGACACACTCGTTTCAAGAAGCTGACAGGGCATCGCTTGGTAGAGTCTGAATTCTTTTGAACACAAGGGAAGGTTGGCTGAAAGCGGGGAATGTCCAGGGCGGCCACGCGAAGGGAGACCAGCCTAACGCCCCTGCATGTACACACACGGCAGCACGAACACACGCACACACACACGTGCCCACTTGCACACATGCACACACCTGCAGCCCAGACCGCCAGATCCCCCTCCACTTCTGTCCACCAGGCCCAGGCCTCCCACACCCAGGGCTGTCAGAAATTCCACCTTCTGGGGACCTTCGTGAGTACAATTCCAGCAGCCTTTAAATCCGCCTAAGAAAATAAACATGCCCTCTCCCCAGCAGAGCCGGCTCAGGCCAGGGTCTGCCCTCGTCGCCTCGGGCCCCGGAATCCTGGCTGTGGGCCCACCCCTCCCCGCCACCAGTGCCAAAAGGGGATCCAACTCGGCAGACCCTGGAGGGCCCCGGCCAGTCCACTCACCCTCCCAGCCCACGCGCCCGGGGCCCAGCCCAACAGCACGGGGAGAACCCAGGGCGCGAACTGCCCTCTGCCTCCCCGGGTGCAACCAGTGCCCACGCTAGGAAGTGGGGGCCCCGTCCCCCAGGAGACAAGGAAGACGGGGGAGACCGCGCTGAGACCCGCTGCCCTGGGCCGGGGAAGATGAGCAGATGGGGCCGCCGCGCCCAAGGCGCTGCAGCCCACGCAGCTGCCCCCGACCCCCGGGACGCGCAAATGGAGTGGGCACCTCGCTCTCCCAGAGGACCGCGCCCCTCTCTGCGCCCCATACAACGTGCAGGGGACGCTAAGGACCGACGTGGAGCCACTCCCCGTGCTGGCCCCGCACTCGGCCCCTCGGTCGACCCCATGACACCCGCACCCTGACTCTGTTTCGCACGGGAGACTGCGGCTGAGTCAGGAGGTAGCTGCAGGACGTGGCTGGGGCACGCGGCCCCCAGCGCCCGCCGGCAGCCGGGGATCAGCGCCGGCCCCGCCAAAGGAAAACAAGGGAGGCCCAACAGAGGGTGGCTGGAGGCTGGGTGGTCCAGACACTTAGCCTCGCACGGTCTGCTCTGGGCGCGCGGCCACCTCTGCCCGCTGCTGGGCAGAGGCGAGGTGGGGAGGGGCAGGGAGGTGCTGCCAAGCCCTGGGTCGCCCGTCTGTGGGCCCGGAGTGGGACCCCTGCGCCCTCCCTGGTGCCCGAGACGCACCCGCGGGCCCTCATGCACCCCAGGTGGGCCCTGGCGAGCGGCCACCAGGCCTGGCTGGATCCCCCAGCCCAACCCCGCTGGGGTGTCCGACCCTCCCGTCAGGAGTGGCAGGGTCCATCCACGTCTAGGCTGCCCCACGGCCCGGGAGGCCTGGGGGCGGCTCACCTGCCCCCTGCCTCGCCACGTTCCCATCACACACCTGGGCAGGCCCAAAACCCACTGCAGCCCTGGGACCAGGCCCTCAAGCCCAGAACACTGACCCCTGGCTGTATTCAAGCCCCTCACACATCACTCCTGGGACCCTCCTGCGGGGCCGTCAGGGCTCCAGCTCCCCACACATCAGGCCTCCTGACCAACAGGAAGCCAGACCTCAGCCCCCCAGGCTCTCCCCGTCCTGACACACGTGCACACCTGCACACTCACACATGGGCACACAGAGACCAGAATCTACCACCCCCCACCCCGCCACATACAGACCAGAACAACCCCACCAACACACGCCAGCCACACACACCCCGCCCCCGAGAGGCCGGGCCCACAGCCTCTGCATTGCCGCCCCAGACCTCCCCGAGGCCCCGCGCACCCTCTCACAGACCCCACCGAGCGCCGTTCACCTCTCATTTGATGCTTAACAATTCATTCACGGCTCCAGATTGGCCATTACACCTCGGCTTCAATTAAAGAGGCCGCACGACGGCATTTTAAACAGCAGTGTCATTTCCTAATTGACGAGACTCCATCATCAAAAAAAAAACACTCAGACGGGCCTGAAACGGAGCCGGCGCCCCTCCTCCACCCCCTCGGAGCAGGCGACGAAGGTTCAGCTTCAATTTTTAATCCGCTGATGAAATATTCACAGGCCAGGGAGGGGATCACGTTTCCCAAGGTGTAGGATCCCTGGCCTCTCCAGGGGCTCCCCGAGCTGGGAGGACACGAGTTTGGGGTGATGAGGGGAAGGCGGGGGCTGGACACCTGCCCGCCCCGCAGCCAGCACCCCGTCGCCGCCTGGGTCCACAGGCTCTTCCCTCCCCTGCACCCTGCCCTGGTGCATCACAAACTCCACTGCTGCGGGGGGGGAGGCCTCTGGGCGGTGACTCCTTGGAGGGGGACACGGGGGCCCAAGGTCACCAGCAATGTCCCCCCAGGCCTCCTGGTCCCAGACCTGCCATGTTTGGACCTCCAGTGCCAGTCCAACCTGCTCCAGGAGAACCAGCTCTGTCCCCAGCACTGTCGTTTCCTAAGCAAAACATCAGAGGCCCAGCCCCCGACGCCAGCACTTCCTCATGATCGGGCATTTGTACCTCAAGGCTGCAAACGCTTCTCGTGATGGTTAAGTCGGCGGCCCCCCGTTTTACAGGCGGGGATACTAAAGCGGAGCGGAGAGGCCCTGGCCGCCCTCCCAGGGCCTCTGCCCACCGTCACCGAGGAGCACGGCAACGGCCAGGTGAGAGAGGCGTGTGACACTCGGCCTCCGGCGGTGGCAGTGCAGCCCTTGCCCCCTCACGGAGCGCACAGTACAGATGAGGAGGCAGAGCCGGAGAGAGGGGCCCCAGGACTCAGCTCCCCGGAATGCGTCCCCGCGTGCAGCAGGGTGGGCGAGGACCCCGGCCCACCTCCTTCCCGCCTGCCTCCGAACAGAGGGTGAAAACATTCCAGATGAGCAGCCCCCTGGGTGGGAGGGGTGGTGAACCAGGCCGCCATGCCCGGCCGGGCACTGAGGGCAAGGTCCTTCCATTTCCTGCGCAGGCCACACGGTGAGCACGGCCAGAGGACACATCCGTGGGCCTGGCACCATCGCTCCTGGGCAGCTGGCCGGCTGCCCGCTGTGCCCTCCGCAGGGGAAGACCCTGGACGGAAACTACGGGCCTCTGAGGAGGATGACCCCGCCACAGGCAGCCCCGCGGAACCCCCAGCCACTGACCCAGCTGCGAGACCAGGATGGCCAGCCTCTTCTACAGCTGCGGGAACTGAGGCTCAGAGGAGCCGGGGGTCTCTAACGCCAGTGGTGTGTTTGGCCCTCCACCCTGCAGTGCCAGCGCCCCCAGCGCTCTAGAAGGCCCATCCCCCCACCTCCCCCTCCCTCCCCCAGCCCTGCAGCACCGTGGCAGCTTCCACGCATCCTGCCGGGCGAGCCTGACACTGACCAGCTGCCCAGCCGGCCTGGACAGGTCGTTTAATCAAAGCCTGCGATCAGCACAGCCCCTCCTGAGATCACTGGGCAGATGCACCCGCCCAGCCATCTGGCGCAGCCACTCTTTCTGACCCTGGACCCGCGCGTACCCCGGACAGAGGCGTGAGTCCAGGGCCCGGGGAAGGGGGCCCAGCAGTGCAGGAGGCGGACAGTGTTACGGGCAGAACGCTGGTGTGTGCTGTCAGCCAGCCGCCAGCTGTGTCCCTGCCCGACCCCCCGAGCCAGCTGCCCTGCCCGCCTCTGAGCAGCCGTCCTGGGTGGGCACGGCCCAGGAGCTCGGCCCTGCGGGATCACGTGCAGAGCTGTGATCGTTGGGTTCACACCCTAGACACACACTCAAAGCGAATATGGCCAGATTCTCAGACACGGAGATACACACAGCCTCAGGGGGGACCGAAGACCCAAAGAGCCCAGCATGGGGCCTCCGATGCCGCCAGCCCAGCCCGCCCGCGCTCACCTAAGACTCTGGTCCCCGTCCCCTAATGCTCCCTGCCCATAATAAGCCCCAGGGACCGAGAGGCCGCGGGCCCCAGCCCACCCGCTGTGGCCACCACCCCCAACTGCAGCAGCCCGACACCAAGAGACACGGCCCGCTCGGTCCCACAGACCCTGAGACACCAAACCTCATGTGGGCATCGGGCCACCCGTGGCCCCCAGGTCAGGTCCCAGCCCACCAGAGGGGGCTGCTTCTCCCTCACCCCCTCCCTGGCCAGGCTCCTCAACCCCGACACACCAGCCCCCAACTTCAGAGCCCCCCCCCCGGGCAGACAGGCCAGTCTCTGTCTGCTCTCTCCTGCCCCATCAGGGATGCCCCCCACTCCCCACTCACCAAGCCCACCAAGCCCTCCACCCGGGCCGGGTCACTCCCTGCCCAGAGCTGCGCAAGCAGGCGTCCGGGCACAGCATCACAGGTGGGGGCAGGCGGCAGCCCCAGGCCCGGCCAACCCCCCCTCCCGGGAGAGCCTCCATGCGGGCCCTCCTGGGCCGGGGCAGCACTCAGGGGACCCCCATCCCCACCACGAGTCCAGGGGCAGTGCAGGTCCCTGCCTGGAGGCGGCGCAACACCAAACATCACCCACCGCCTCAGCACAGGCACTCCCTTCACGGCCTGCGACACAACTGGGTCTCCGACATGCCTGCCCCCTCCCCAGAGCCTCTCTGCCCACTGGCGCTACACCGCAGCTCCCACGGGTGCTGGGCGGAGCGGGTGTCCGGGGCGCAGCCTTACTGAGGTCCAGGAGCAGGTGCTCCTGGAGGCCGGGGGGCCAGCGTTTGGGCACCACGCTCAGAATTCTACTCTCACTCGGGGGCTGTGAGCCCCCCACCCAGGTCCCAGCTGCCCCGTGCCCCAGCACCCCTGGGAGGCATCCTGGTGGGACTGGACACCTGACAGCGGATGGACCCCAGGACAGGGCGAGGGTCTGGACGTGCAGGAGCGGCCCATCTCAGGAAGACAGGTGAGCACCGGGGTCAGGGGGCGTCCCACAGACAAGAAGGGGTCAACAGTCCCCGATATCAGCACATGGCTCCCCAGCCATGACCAGCCCTGACCTGCAGCAGGGCGCTCCCACGACCGCCCTGGGCTCAGAGAGCACCCTCACGCCCACGAGGAGCTCCCTGCCGAGCACCCAGCCCTCCACGGACGCTGTGCTCCCCGCGCCAGCAAACGCCGCTCCGACCGCCCTGCCGCCTGTTCCCACCCTCGAGCCCCTGCTCGTGCTGACCAGGTGCTGCACTGAGAACATTCCACGCTCTGACCACAGGCCCCAGATTCCCAAGTCTCTCTCCCAAGACCGGACGTCAGCGTCCCCGGCTCTTCCAATCTCCACGCGGCCCTGTGTGGCCTCACTGACCACTCGGGACTCCAGCCTCTTCCCCCGCCAAGCCCCCCACAAACAGCACCACCTCTCACCAAACCTCGCGGGCACCCCAATTCCCAGAGCCCCCAGCCCTGGCCTGTTGGGTGTGGCTTTAACTGCAGCCCAGACCCACCGACTCCCCCATCCCCACAGCCGCCACCTCCTCAGGGACTGAGGACCCCACCCCTGCCCCTGGGCCTGGTCTCACCAGCGGCCAGGGCTTCCCTCCCCTGTGGGACAGGCCCAGAGCCCCACTGGAGCCCACGTGGCTCTGCCTCTCCCGGCACTACCCCTGTCCCACCTGACCGCCATCCAACACCAGCCTCTGTGCTGACCTGCCCTGGTCAGGCTCACTCCCACCTCAGGGCCTTTGCACATGCTGCCCCCGCGGCTGGGAAAGCTCTTCCTTCCCGTCTCTGCCTGGCTGCCCCTTCTCCTCCTACAGCCTCACCTCAAGCGTCATCCCACGTACCCAGGACTCGGCCATTATCACCGCAGGCCCCGTGCTCCTCTGGACGTGGGGGTGTGCAGGTCAGAGGCGAGCCCGGTTCTGAGCAACTAGGCCACGGAAGACTCCTCCAGGGCCCTCCCGCTCAGAGGACACACCGACACTGTGACGGCCACCCCCCGCCCCCCAGCTCCCCTCCATCCGGGCGGAGGGCGCGCCGTCTGCCCCTGGGACAATGCTGGGGGGGCGCAGACAAATGCAGGCTGACCGCCCTGAGCCCGCAGTTAATCTCGGTCAGCAGCGTGGCAGGGGGCGGGGTGTCCTCCACCCAGTGATTTGCATTTTTATTAAATCACAGAAAACTTAGACACGTTATTGCCTCCCTCAGCCTTTAACTCCTTCTCTGCCCTGCACTGCACGCAGCCACTTCACGCGGGTCTGTCCCAGGGTGACACCCAGGCTCCCACCCCACCTCCACCTGCCTGTCGCCTCCCCAGTGCCGGCCCCTGACCCTCCCCACAGCCAGCCAGGGCTCCTCTTCACAGCACAGGACCCTCCCCGCCCAGCACAGAGCCCTCCCCGCAGCACAGGACCCTCCCCCACAGCACAGGACCCTCCCCCCCCAGCACAGGGCCCTACCCCCCCAGCACAGGACCCTCCCCCCCAGCACAGGGCCCTCCCCACCAGCACAGGACCCTACCCCCCCAGCACAGGGCCCTCCCCCCCCAGCACAGGGCCCTCCCCCCAGCACAGGGCCCTCCCCCCCCCAGCACAGAGCCCTACTCCCCCAGCACAGGACCCTCCCCACCAGCACAGGGCCCTCCCTCCAGCACAGGACCCTCCCCCCCAGCACAGGACCCTTCCCCCCAGCACAGGACCCTACGCCCCCAGCACAGGGCCCTCCCCCCCAGCACAGGGTCCTCCCCCCCAGCACAGGGCCCTCCCCCCCAGCACAGGACACTTCCCACCAGCACAGGGCCCTCCCCCCCACTACAGGACCCTCCCCCCCAGCACAGGGTCCTCCCCCCGAGCACAGGGCCCTCCCCCCCAGCACAGGACACTCCCCCCCAGCACAGGACACTCCCCCCCACTACAGGACCCTCCCCCCCAGCACAGGGTCCTCCCCCCCAGCACAGGGCCCTCCCCCCCAGCACAGGACACTCCCCCCCAGCACAGGGCCCTCCCCCCCACTACAGGACCCTCCCCCCCAGCACAGGGTCCTCCCCCCAGCACAGGGCCCGCCCCCCCAGCACAGGACCCTCCCCCCCAGCACAGGGCCCGCCCCCATAGCCAAGGTCCTCTCCCAGGGCCCAGCTCTGGCCAGTGCGGCCAAGAGGCAGTACCTCCTCCGCCTCCCACAGTGGCCTTGAGTCAGGCAAAGCACCTCCCCCTCGGACCTGTTTTCCCCCCTATGACATGGGGTCTCGCAGGCCCAGCTATGACCCCGCCCTGACACCGTCCCAATGGGGAGGCCCCGAGACCTCCCACCACGGCAAGCCTGCGGGCAGGCGGCAGGGGGAGGGGCAGCGGCAGTGGGGGCTGTCCCTGGGCAGCCCAGCCCTGTCCCCAGCCGCCTTCTTCCTTCACCCCCTGCGCTGAAGGCCTGGGGAGGGGGCGCCAGGAGTTGGGCAGGTCCCACAGCCCCTGGGAACCCCGAAGCCCCAGCGCGCGTGCCCCCGTCAGGGGACAGACAGGAGCCCTGCCAGCTAGTCGCTTGCAGGATGCACAGGGCCTCAGGAGGAAAGAACAGGCTCAGGTGGCCAAGGGTGACAGTGGGGGGAACCAAGGCCACGGCAGCCCGGGGGTCCACGGGGGCGACACCCACGCGAGACCGGAAGGAGCAACGGTGGCTGCAGGGCGACCCGGGGAAGGGCACTCCGAGGCAGGAACAGCATGTGCAAAGGCTGTGCGCAGGGGAAGGGCTGGGAACATTCTAGCAACAGGAAGCAGATCGGTACAGCTGGTCCCCCGGGGGGAAGAAATGAGAGACAGGCCCGGGGCTGGGACTTCACCCTGAGGACCACGGCAGCGTGGGAGGGGCATAAAGACCACAGCGTGATCAGGGTCAAGTGCTTCAGAACGAGTGAGCAAAAAGCACCTCAAGGAGACGCTGTGTGGCCCGACGCCATCACATCACCCTGGGTGTCACCCCCACGTGCCCCACCCCGACAAGCCGCCACCCCCTATTGGCAACACGGTCCCTACAGGGCAGGTGGGGAAAAGACACCATCGGACGCACAAGGCACGGGGCCGTGGATGTGGGGGAGGCCCTCCTACGGGGGGCATCAAGGAGGGCTTCCCATAGGAAGGGGCGTCTGAGCACAGCCCGCCAAGCAGGTGCGGCACCACTGCCACCATCGCACCACGCGGTGCGCTCATCTGTGCCAGGAGTTGACCCAGATTTAGTCATGAATGAACCTGGCCGAGAGTCGAGTCTCTAATTACTTTTCACTTCCCCTCATCATGCATTATGCATTGACAGCGAGCGAGCAGAGAGAGGGGACAGGAGGAAACGCACACAGCACAATTAATTTCAGCTCCAATTGTTCTCTCCCGCCTCGCCCTCCCCGCCGCGGGGGGAGAGCCTTTCCTAGCTGGTATTTCACAAATACCTCAAGGGGTCAAGCAGGCGACTGCCGGGGGTGGCAGAGTAGGGTGGGGGGACACCAGAGCTGTTATCAGACGCTGACACATCAGAGCAACAGAGATGCCTCCCCACCAGACCCAAGCCCGTGGCCCTGGCCGCTGCCTGCGGGAGGCCACTGAGGCAGGGACAATGGCTTCTCGACCCCAGGAGCCAACCCCCCTGGCTGGCCAGCTCCATTCTGGCCCCGGGGCATGGCTGGAAGGGCCCTGAGCCTACCAGGTGCCCCCACCGCTGACGGCCCAGGGGACACGAAAATCCCATCTCCAGGTTTGGCCCAAACTTTCAACATCCTTCCCGGCAGCCCCATTCCTTGGGCAGAACCTCAGCTCTGGGACCCCAGCGGGAGTAGTTATCCCCACCTGACAGGTAAGGAGACCGAGGCCTCTGCCCAAGGCCCTGCCAAAACTGGGCGCTCACCCGCTGGGGCGCATCCGCTTCCATCTTCCAGGCAAAGAGGAACCACCAAATGCTCTACCGGGGCGGAGAGCCCTCCTGTTCAAGCAGCCTAAGCAACAGGCCCCGTGAACGCCAGACCCCAACTCTCCACACGGCCCAGAGCCCCAGGAGGCAGGCCCACCCTCCGCGGCTGGCATCGCCCCCCCGCTCGCCCCAACGCCACATCCACTGTCTGACCACGGGGCCAGCGCTGACGCTGATGAGGGCTCTAAGCCCACATCCATCACTGCCTGCAGGGCGACGGGACAGCGGGCACTGTGGCTGTGGGGTGGAGAGGACCTAACCCCAGGGGAGCGTCCAGGAGGAGGCCTAATATATGCAGACACCTGGCAGAGCAGGAAGCTGGAGGGTGAAGGGGCGGCATGGGCAGGACCCAGAGGAGGGAGCAGGCGTAGCTCCTGAGGACAAAGGGGCGCAGGGAGGGCAGAGGAGAGCGGGGCTGGGAGGCAGTGAGAACTTCATCCCGCGGGCACTGGGGAGCCACAGAGGGTGGTGCACAGGGGAAAGGGCAGTCCAGCAGGGCAGGGAGGTAGGCCAGGAGCCACGGGAGCAGTGGGCCCCGGAGCCCAGAGCTGGCTCCAGCCCCAACGCAATCTCCTGCCGGGAAGCCGGGCAGGAACCTAGGGCTCGACTTCCCACCTTCACAAAAGAAATCTGGGCCATGGGTGCCCCGGGTCGGGGTTTCTGTCGAGAGATCCGGTCTCCCCCACCCTGCAGCTGCTGAGTCAGAAGCCCGGGGCGGGGGCGGGGGAGACCCAAATCACACCCCCTTCCAGCAGCGCAGGCAGGCAGCTGAGCACGCTGGCGCCCAGCTCCCCCCACCCCCGGGCCAGACCGGAGCTCAGACAGCCAGCTCCCGGGCCCTCCCGGCCCCAGCACCCCCTCGCCGGGACGTAAGCCACAGCATCCTCACTTGTCAGCACCGGAAGGGACCCACTTGGGGCCGGGGACACGGAGGCCTGGGGCAGGACAGGGTGGGCTCGTCCACGCTTGGCCAGATCCCCTCCTGGGGCACGGAGCAGGGACCCTCAGAAGGCAGGGACGTCGGGCGCAGCCCTGGGAACTGTTTCAAGGTGGGGTGGCACTGGAAGCAGGCTGCTGGGACAAAGAATCGGAGCAGGGGCAGGGCGGGCCCGCCAGGCAGAGGGAACAGCACGCGCGAAGGCTCAGAGGTGGGGACACAGACGGCGCGGCCCAGCAGGGACCTCTCGGGGCTCTGCTCCGCCAGCGGGGCCCCAGAGGGAGAAGACTGCCAGGTCTGCGGGGAGAGCTGACAGGCCTGAGCACCCCACTCTGGTGGGGCCATGAGGGCCGGCTATGGGCCCGTGAGTGTCGCAGGCAGGAGGGCAGAAGGGCAAGAGGGAGCCGGGGACGTCACATCTGCTGACCGAGCCCCCGCCCGCACCCGGCTTTGGGGAGGAAACGCTCTTTCCCACAGTTTCGAAAGATCCTCTTTGCTTGAAGGAAGAAGCAAACCCGGAATCACACCCTTCCACGGCTTGGGGCCGTGGGGCTGGGGCTGGGGCTGGGGCGCCGGGCCCCCGAGCCCACCCACCAGAGAGCCACCCACCTGAACACACTTCCCTGCCCAGGACACTAAGCAGGGAAAGGCCAGTGGAGACTGGACAAGGGACTTAAGCCCCAAGTCCGCGTCAAGGCTGCACCTGGCAACGGCTCTCGCTTCCTGGCCCTGGGAGATCCCTGGGCCCCAGAAGGTTCTGGAACCAGCGGTCCCTGAAACCGCCCCTCCCAGGGAAGCACTTCCTCCCAGGGGAGAACTCCCGCATCTCCCCCCATGGCCCAGCCCATCACTGGGTGCCGCAGAGCACTGAGGGGCAGCCCTTCACAGGCCCCCCAACACCAGAGCAAGAAACTCCTCTCCCCAGCCTGCAGATGCAGACACTGAGGGTCAGGGAGGCCCCCAGCCACTGCTCTTCCCTGCTCCCTGGCGAGAACTAAAGTTCCGACCCTCCTTAAGTTCATCCTCACGACCACCCTAGAAGTAAGTGTCATCACCCCACTCCACAGATGACAAAGTCCAGGCTCAGAGAATGAGATGCTGCCCCAGGTCACACAGCTGCAAAGGGCTGAGCGGGGACCCGAACCAGGCACGTGAGTCCTCCCCCCGCAGCACGCCAGGGCCACCCAGCCCACACGTGGCTTCCCAGGCTCATAGAAGGAACCCCTCACCAGAGCAGTGACAAGGCAGCCCCACCAGCCAGATGGCCCTCTGCCCATGCCACCTCCCCAGGGCGGGGCGGGTAGAAATCCCATAATCTCTAGGGCCTCTCCAGGGAGGAAGTGTCCCCCCACCCCCGCCTGGGCCACGGGATTCGGTTTTCTGTCCTCTAATCAAGAGATTCCCCACAATCCTGGCAGCCACACGTGCACGCCAGAAGGAGAGGCCACCTCGGCACAGGGCAACAGCCACGGCTGAGTCCGGCTGGGCCAGCCAGGGCGGGAAGGGCCAGGAGAGAGGCCGGACTGGCTCCTCCCTCAGCGCCCTCCACCGGGCCCTCAAGTCAGAATCCCAGACCTACCAGGTCCGTCTGGGCACTGCTGGGGCTGCCCATGCCAGCCTGGGAAGCCCACCCAGCACCTATGGGGTGGCAGAGGGTCCCAGGTACCAGTGGGGCTCAGCAGGACAGAGTCCAGGATCAACCAGCTGCTTGGCACCTGCCTTACTGCCAACAGGTGGGGTGACGGGCACAGAGCGGGCACCTTAGTGCCGAGGAGGACGGGGCCGGGCCCCGGCCTTCCCACCGAGCGTGTGTCCTTCGTCCATCGCCACTCACCTGGGCAGCCCTCCTGACCGCAGAGCCCTGTGTCCTCAGGTGCCAGCGGCACGCTGGGGTCTCACGCAGACTCACTGGTCCGTGCTCTGACATGGACACTATGAGCGCTGGTGAGATGGACCTGTCTACGTGGAAAACATCTGTGTCCCACGTCCCCATCCCGGCAAGCAGCCCCCAATGTCAGGACCACGTGGGCCTTCTACTCTGACCTCACAGCCCCTCACCAAGTGCTCAGGCCCGCAGCAGGTCCGGGATAAACCCTGCCCCTTGGCCATAATGGCTGGGCCAGTCCTGCCCAGCCCCTCCCCACTGACGGCCTGGGGCAGACAGCAAGATGCCGCGTTCCCAGCTCCGGCTCTGGGGCCCTGGCACCTGCGGGGCCTCGGCAGCGGCACCCTGGTTCTCTGCACCTCAAAATACACGGGGTTGGCGGCCCCACGCCCACAATCTGTGTGGCCTCGAGGATCTGCTGGGCCTCTGAACCCGGGCCTCACCTGCAAAGGGAGAGTGCAGTGGGCTGGGCACAGGCTGGCACCAGGCCACTTGGTAGACCGCAGCCCACTCGCCCTCCACCTGAACCCCAGCCCCACCCAGGCCTGGGAGTTCACGGCGGGCCTGACCCCCAAGGTCAGGACCCCCAACCGCCAAATGCTAGCACAGGGCCCAGCCGTGCCCACGCAGGCAGGCGAGGGCCCCTTCGCCCCAGGCCGGGTCATAAGCCCTCGGGGAGACGCCCCCAACCTGGGGTTTCCACGTCCCCCGCAGCCAGCAGCACCCGTCCCAGGAAGACCTTGCGGGCCAGACCCTCCAACATCCCACCCCCACCCCGGCCCGGAGGCGGGCTTGGCCGACCCCTTGGCACAGCTGGTCCCTCAGAGGGTCGGGCCTGGGCCCGCGGCAGATACAGTCTGAATGAGGCCAAGCCCAGCCCTCCCCTCGGGGCACCCTGCCCGGCCAGTCAGAGGCAGAAACACTGAGTATTTATTTACCCTCATGTCCCTGACCCACCCCACCCAGCAGATACACCCACACCGGTCACCCTTTCTCCTCTGTCATGAGGTTTCACCCCCAACCTCAACTTCCAGCGGAGAACCAGGCGAGAATGGGAGGAAACTGAGTCATGAGCTGGGGCACTGCCACCACACACTCCCCACAGCTGGTCCCAGGGGATGGAAAGGGGCCACCCTGCAGAACTCTATACCTGGGGAGAGAGTGAGCTCCCTGCCACCGAGGGTGTGCAAGCCACGCTGCCAACCCGGGGTCTTGCACACACGCTTGGCTTCCCCAAGGCCCCAGGCCCGAGCCAGGAAGCCGGGTGCAGACTGGAGGGCGTGGGCCTCTCTAACCCAGAGCTGCTAAAAAGAGCCAACGGGGAAGTAAAAATAGGAAATAAAAATAAAATCGCTCCAGCCAGCCCTGGTTGTTTGTGTAGGAAAGACTGCATCTCCCGGCCCAGCAGGGCGGGCTCAGCTCCGGGCCCCTCCCGGACGAGGAATGTCTCTCCCCACATCCCCCCTCCGCCCAGGACTTAAGCTGTGCTCCCTGGGCAGGAAGTGCCTCTGAGAAGGATCCCGAGAGCCGGGTTCAAATCTCAGCTCTGACACTCATCAACTGTGGGACCCTGGGCAGGGAGCTGGGCCCCCTCCCAGGGCTGCAGACCCCCACCCTGCCCTGCCCGAGGCTCCGGCAACACCGGCCCACCACCTCCTCTGCCAGGTTCCCCTCTGGGACCCTCCCCATCTGCCCCGAGGTGGGCAGTCAGGAGATAAGAGCACCAGACTACAGAGAGGACCAGACCTGGCCCTCCGCGCAGCCCAGAGCTCCATTTCCGTATCCACACAATTGGAGGAAGGCTTCCTTCTCATCCTTTCCTGCGGGTCCTTTCCAGGGCTGGCATTAGGCTCATTCTCACTAAAGTGTGCATGATTGACCCTGGCTTCAAGACCGGCTCATTCTCCCAGGGTGCAGAACCCCACAGAAGAGAAGGCACCCCGGCCAGAGGGCCAGGCTGCGGCTCACACATCCCACCACCCGCCCCGCCCCACCCTTGGCGGGCAAGGACCCTCCACCGCCCGCTCCGTTCAGGGAGGCACTTGCCGGATCAACGCTCATCGATCGGCCACGTCTGCCGAGGGCGCCCACTGCAAGGGCTCGGGAGAGCTGCAGACCATCAGTGATGCTGCGCAGCCCGGGCCCGGGGCAGTGGGACACCAGCCGCGGACGAGCGCCCCCACCCACCGTGCACCTCTTCAGAAAGCCTTGTCGCTCCCGCGGCCCCTTCGGCCCCCACCACTGGGTCTGACGTTCGTCTAACCCCTCGCCCAGGCCAGGGAACTGGGGTGAGCCCTGGGGGACTGGCTGGGGAGGTCTGGGGGTGACATGGCTGGTCTGATCCAACACCGGTCCAGTGACCCTGCCCAACCTCTGCACCCCACGTGGTTCTGGTTCCAAGTCCCCAAGGAGGGTCTGGGGAGGATGGGGTCCCTGAGGGTGGGGGTGGGGGGCAGCACACGCCACTCCCAGTCCTGGCCTTGCTGCCCAGCCCCCTCCGGCCCACAGACCCTCTGAGCTGCCCGGAGAGCCCGAGCTGGGGGTTCCACGGGTGAGAGCACAGGACAAGAGAGCAGACCCTGGGCCCTCTGGCCTCCAGGTCCTGGGGGCCAAGCCCGAGGTCAGGGACGCCAACAGCCCACCCAATATAGGCGCGTGGGACAGCGGCCACCAAGCACGGAGCGACGAGTCCAGACAGCCAGGGATACGACAGGAGTGACGACGGTCATTTAAGAAACCAGGCAGGGGGTGTGTGTGTGCGTGTGTGTGTGCGTGTGCGTGTGTGTGCAGGGCCAGCCACCAAGAGGGGCTGAGGGTCAGCAGTGGAGGGAGGTCCGGGGCAGGCCATCTCCAGAGCCCTGGAGGGATTCCCTGAGACCCCCAGGTCCCCACGAGGCCCGTTCACTCCCCCAAGGCCATGATCTGCCTGCCCCCTCCCCTCGCCCAGGGGCCCGGGCAGAGCGCAAGGCCTGGCCTCGATGCAGGACGGACATGACGGCCGAGGGGGTGGGGGGCCCCGGCTGCCCCTCCAATAACGAGCTCCACAGCTTATCAGCCACGTGCAGGACCAGTGCGGGCTCGGGAGCCATCCCCTCCCCCCTCCGGTAGCCGGCCATGAGAGCATCCCCACTGCCCAACGAGGAGACACAATAACTGTCCACAAGCAGATCCGTCTCGGCAAAGAGGTGCGGGCAGGGCGGCTGCTGCAGCCGGGAGACACACGCGGGGAGCACACCTCTCCGAGGCCTGCAGCCAGCGAGGGCACCGGGAGCTGCGACCTTGCCCCGTGGCCCTGGGACTTGGGGTGGGGAGGGTGCCAGCCGGGGTCGGAGGGGCAGCACCTGGACCGGGGGGTGGTCAACCTAGAACCAGAGCTGCCCGCGGTCCTGCAGCCGGATCGCACCCCGGCAGAGGAGGCCCTCTGAGCACCACGGCGTTTCCTTTTTATAAATCCCATCCCACGCCAGCCACGGGAGCCAGGAATAAGTCGGCAGGGAGCCAACGCCCAGTGGCAGCCTGTCCCAGGCCGGCGGCTGTGCCCGCACGCCTGCCCACCTTCCAGCCTGGGAGGGAAGCCCAGAGAGGCCTTGGACATCTCGGGCTGGGCTGTGCACTCTGCCTGCAGCATCTCCCATACTCTCAGGCACCCAGGCTCCCATAAGCCCCGTCTACACCTGCGGAACTAAGCTGGGACCGCCAGCCAGGCCGTGGGAACCTAAGGCGCGTGCTCCAGACTGCCCAGCTGCCTGGGCCCAGGTGTCAGGCTGCATCCTACACCGAAGTCCTGATTGCCCCCCCCAGACCTTCCTCTAGAGTTTTCCTCAACTGGTAAAAGGCACATCACCCTTCCTGTGCTCAGGCCAAAAGCCCCAGACCACTTCTGCCTCGTTACCACTCCCCCGCCCTGCCCTCTGCCCCCCGCTTCTCACAGAGCAGCAGAGCCTCCTACCAAGCACAGGCCAGACGCCACCCTCCCTGGCCCGGGACCCTCCAGTGGCTCCACCTCCCCGGGGCAGGGGTTCCACAGGCTTCTCCGTGCTGATTCCGTCTCTACCCTTGCCCCTCACGGGCTCAGCTCCAGCCACACAGGTAGATTCAAGGAACTCTGAGTGGGAGGCCTCAGACGGACAACACTGACGTGCGGATCCGAGGACGCAGAAACTGACTTCTCCCAGGCAAACTCCTATGCATCCCTCACAACCCAATTCAGACGGCCCAGCCCACTGAACAGCAGGGCAAGCTGATGACCCTTCTCCTGTGCCTGCCCCGCTCCCAGTAGTCCTCCCAGCGCCACACTCACACTGTCCCCTCCCCCACAGTGAAAGCAGGCATGACCAAACTGGTCAACCACGAGTGACCTACCCTGACGCACATTATCAGCCCCACTTTACAGATAAGAAAACTGAGGCCCAGAGAGGTTTTAAAACTCTGGCCCAAGGTGACACGAGTGGTAGTGTGGCGGCAGTCCACGCCAGTCCCTATGACCCCAGGCACCACTCAGCATCTTGGGGGCGAAGCCTCACTCAACGCTGCCTCCCCAGGGACCAGGAGGTCCAGGCGTCTGCAGACAGTCAGCCAGTCAGACGGACAGAGGCACGAACAGACGGCTGGCAGGTGGGAGTTTTGCTCTGAACCTCTCGGCCAGGCTTTGATTTCTACCCTCTCGCCCCACCGGCCAAGCTTCAACAAGACGTACTAAGCAGCAGAGGAAGGAACCACGTCTCGACACAGGCAGTCATCTGGGGCTGAGGACCCCCCATGCTGCATCCGGGCGCTGAGTCCACGGGACGCCCAGGTCCCGTCCAGCAGCAGGTGGCAGCTGCATCTGAAGCACGCAGAGCAGAGAGGGTGGGGGCTCAGCCCTGGACGGGGACACCCACGGTTGCAACCCTGGCCTCAGGCTCCCCGAGGGCTTCCAGCTGCCATCTGGGCCCAGGGATCCTCCAGGGCAGGGTCTCCGTCGATGGCTCCAGGCTCTCCCTGCTCCACACCCAGGAATCAGCACCAGGGTAGACACACAGCAGGACTTCCCCCCCTGGAAAGTTGGGACGGACCCCCAGAAGAAGGGTGATTCAAACAATGATGCCTTTCAAAGTCACTTTGCAAGGGGTGGGCTCCCCCCACCCCGTGACGTTTCTCAAGTGGAGGGGGTGGGGGAGACATTTGCAGAAAGCACTAATTCAGTCAACAAACACTTGCTGAGGCTGGTGCAGCGCCTGGTGCCGTGCGCTCGGCAGCCAACTAGACCTGCGAGCCAAGCCCATTGGTGGGCAGGGGTGCTCGGCGGTCTCAGGCCCCGCGGGGAAAGAGCCGCGCCCGACTGGCAGTGCCTGCCAAGGGTCCCGGCCGTGGAGCGGCGGCGTGCCAGTCCTGTACTTCCCACCTCCGACTCGGCCCAACATCCTTCCTTCCATTTCACAAATGAGGAAACCGAGATAAACAGGGAGGAAGTAACGTGCTCCAAGTCACAAAGTGCATGTGGCAGAGCCGGAAGGTGCAGGCCAGGGGCTCTGAGCGGGCCACCCATCCCCCGTCAGCGGTCTGCAGGGATCAGCCTCTTGGGGGCAGAGGCTGGCGCCCCGACCTTTGCCCAGGGAGACAGAGCAGGGAAGGGGGAAGGCCCTGGCTCCCCTCCCTGCTGTCCGCACCCCTCCAGCTGGACCCAGGAAGGTGGCCACCAGTGCCGCCCCGCCCCACCCCAGGCTGTGGCCCACCTCGCCACCGTCTGAGCTCAGAGTGGCCTGGCACTCACTGCCCAAGGCCCCCACCTCCTAGCCCTCCTCCTGACCTTGATCCTGGGCAGAAAGTCCAGGAGCAGGGGCGGGGTGGGGGCAGCTCCGCCACCTCCTGTGGACTCTGGCCCCAGTAAGAGCCATTTCTCTCAATCCAGGCAAGGAGGGGGTGAATCGAGGAACCACCAGGCGGCCCAGCACTCCTGCAGGAGGCTCCACGAGGTGGGGGCAGGGGCACTTCGGGGACGGACCAAGGGATGTGGGGACAGACAGGCGGGTGGGGAAAGGACCCCCAGCTGCTCCACCCAGAGAGGGGCCCGACTCTGGCCACTCCCCCCAGGAGCCAGAGCTCCGAGCTGGCGTAAGAACACGAGGTGGGCCGGCGTGGGCCATGCTCCAGACCAGGACATCCCAGGGCCCGGGAAGCAGAGGGGACATCGGGCCCGCAGACATCGGGCTCAGAGGGGCTGCCTGCCGCCAGGCTGGGGGTGGCCAGGTCGCGGCCAGGCCCACTCCCAGCCTTACCTCCTCCCAAGGTTAATCACTCCCAGAGCAGCTGACCACACCCCTCATGCTCCCGCGGGTCCTCACCAGCACAGACCAGTAACCAGCCATCAGGGGGCCAGGCAGAGGAGCCTGGCCGTGCAGCTGGATCCTTCTGAAATCCTCCAGGGACTGCCCACCCAACAAACTCTTATTCATCCCGTAAAACCTAACTACAACATCACCTCCTCTTTGAAGCCTCCCTGACTTCCCCAGGCAATTTACAGGTGGAGCAGCTGAGACCCAGAAAAGTGAATTTGCCAGCCCAGGGCCACACGGCCCCCAGCTCAGAGCGGGTACTCATTCATCACACCAGCACGCTTTGAACACAAGAAAGCCAGAAAGCAGAGTGAGCGGTGCCTGATGCGGACGGAGAGGCTGGAGGGCCACGTGACACTGAGCAGAGGCCCGAGCTCCACACCGGGGCAATGGGGGCCCGCGGAGAATTCCAGGTTGGGGATGTCAGGGCCCAAGGAGAGAAGGGGCCGGCCCGGCCTTGGGTGGTGGCTGGCGTGACAGCACCTGCAGCTCCCCTGCCCCCGCTCTGCCCCGCCCCCATCAGTAAAATTATTCCCCCCTGACATGCTGCTTTACCCCCAAACCATCTCACCGTAACACTCCCAGGTGAAAGCCAGAGCTGGACCCGGCGGGACTGACCATACTCCCCACCGCAGCCGACCTCCTACCTCCCACAGCTCAGATCCTGTCCCCTCAACAGAGGAGGCCACTTCCTGAGGAGGGGATCCCCAGCTCTGCCACCCCAACTGCAAGGCCACCAGCTCAGGGGAACAGGGCCAAGGAAGGGAGGAGCAGAGGCCTCTGGTAGCCAGAGGGCCCCAGGGAAACCGAGGCCCGGGGGAGAAGGGACCTGCCCGGGCATGCAGAGAGCTGCTCAGAGAGCCAACTGGACCGTCCACCCAACCCTGGGCTGCAGCCCTGCAGGGGAGGGGCCCTCCTGCCGCCCGGAGGCGGGGGAGGGGTGACCACCAGCCTGCCCAGGTGGGGCAAGACAAGGGGGTTCGGGGACACCCCAAGAGCTCAACCATACAGGTCTCTCCTGGGAGCAGCAGGGACAGCCTCTGCTGAGGGCACCCCGAAGCTGCTCTGGATGAAGCCGGGTCGCGGGGGTACCCAGCCAGGGCACCTCGGGCACATCCTTCAGGCTCCCCAAGACTGAAGCCCTCATCCCCAAATGTGGACACAACAGCCCCACCCCAGGGCCTGTCCACATAGAGGGCACTCAGCCCAGGCCACCGCCCTGCCACCGCAGCCCAGTGCCGCCCCACGCCGGGCCCGGCCTCTGAGGGCCAAGCGGCCAGCAAGGTGGGTTCTCCGGACAGGAGGCCTGCGTCTCCTGGAGAGCGGGGGCCGGGCTGGACCACCAGCCCCTCGCCAGGGCCCCAGGCGCATCCTCCATGGCGGTCGTGGGTCACCTGCACCCCACTCCTCGATCACGGGCGCTTTCCTGGACGGCTTGGAGCCCACTGTGAGCACCCCCTTGGCTGACCCTCCCGTGTCCCTACGAGGCTGCGTCGTCACCCCGCGTGCGAATGAGAAGCGGCGGAGCTGAACCCGGGTACCCGGCACCCAGTCCAGAACTGAGCCCACCGCCCCGCACTCTACTCGGCCGGCTCACAAGCGAAAGGCCGCGCACAGCCTGGCTGGCTCTGGCGGGAAAAGCACTCAGGCTGCCGGAGGACACGGCCCCGCAGACCGGAGGGAGGGGACCGGGACAGGGACCTCCAGGGAGGGGCTCGGGGCCAGCCGCCCGACGGCGCCTTCTCCAGAGGGCCGGGCAGAGAGCCTGTGAGTGCAGAGACTCCGGCCACCTGGGCTGTCACCACCTGACCTCTGCCCAGGGCCAGTGCGGACACTTAAGCTAAAGTGGTCAATTACGGGACACTTAGATCCCTCCCCGGGGCTCCCCAGCCTCCCTCGGTTCTGGGCCGCAGCACCAGGAAGCCAGTTGAATCAGTAACCTCATTACAGCCCAGCGGCCGCACCCGGGGCCGGCTTTGAACTCCGCGGGGTTTATCCATGGCCACTGCAGGATTCACACACGGCTGGCCCGGGCCCAACCTGCTCTCCCCTCCCTCTCCTCCCCTCCGCGCCGGAGCCTCCAGACTCAGGACGGCTGCGGCCTCTGCTGAGGCCCATCACCACCGGCCCCGCACCCTGGGCACAGCCAGAGAAACCGAGGCACGGCGAGACACCACTGTTGCTCAGATGAGCCCACAGAGGCGCAGGGGTGCCGGGGCCAGGCTCTGGGTCACCGGGAAGCAGACCAAGGGCTCCTCTTTGTGTCCCCAGCCCCAACTGACGGCGCGCCCCACACCTGTCTCAGGAACTTGGGACCAAGGGCCAGCCGTGAACATCTCACGAGGAGGGACCCCAGGGCAGCAACTCACACCGAGGCCCTCAGTGGCTCCAGCCCCACAAGGCGCCCCAACATCCCATTTCCTAGCCCCAAGGTCAGTCCCCACCTTGGTCCTCGAGTCCCTGCTCTGACCCCAGGAGGCCCGGTCGCCCTGCCCCGGAACAGACAGCCCATCCCCCAACTTTGGTGCTCTGGGCCCGACACGTCCTTCCGGGACTGGGCTCAGCCCTCTTGACTTCCAGACTGTTCCATCACCTTTCCCAGAGACCCCAGTCCCCCTCGCTGAAGCCACTAGCGCCCCAGGTCCTGGAACGTCTCGGTTGATGTAATGGGGGGCCCATGGGGTGGAGAGCACGTCCCCAAGGACAGGCCAAGGGCCCACGGGCCAGGAAGGGAGAAGGGGACAGAAGAAGAGCCAGGGCCGGGCAGGAGTCGGGGGGTGGGGGGGTCCTCTCCCAGCCCCGTGCTCCAACCCAGTGGCCCAGCCTGACACCCCCACCAGGAAGCCACTTGGGGTCCCCGCCCCCAGTGCAGGCCGCTGTGCCGAGAGACCCAGCCAGAGCCACTCACAGGGGCACCTACCCCGTCGGGCTCCAAGCCCGCCCAGGACCCTTCTCCTCCAGCCCAGCCTCTGCACATAGCTGGAGGCCTAATTCCGACCCCAGGGCCGCGGGGCCCCTCCTGGTCACCGTGTCAACCAGCCAGCTCTCACGCAACACGGCTTCTCCTAGCTCCAGCCACACGGGCTGCTGGGCCCTGTCTCAGCTGACCCTCCACGCGGAGCGCCCCTCCCCCTGACCTGCCGCAGCCCTGCCTCTGCTTCAGAGTCCACGCCAGGACTGGCTCCCACAGGAAGCCCGGCCGCCCTCCCGCTCACGGCCAGCTCCGGCCCGGCCGGCGCTCGGCAGGTGTTCCCCGGGCGCCGTGGGGACTGAAGCCAGCCAGCAGGCCCGAGTCCTTCTAAGGAAAAGCACATTGAGACTTTATTAGAATCAGCTGGGAAGGCCAGGCCCGTGCGCGTGTCCGTGCACGCATGTTTGTGTGCGCGTGCTCGTGGGAGTGGGTGCGTGAGCGCCCGTGCGCACGTGTGCACGTGTGTTCGTACGTGTGCGTGTGTTCACAGCTGTGCACCTGTGTGCGTGTACGCGTGGAGGCGTGCGGTCACGTACACGCGTGTGCGCTGCCCACAGGGAACGCAGAGATAAGGGGACCAGGTGTGGCTGTCCTCGCCCAGTACCCCCACCAGGTCCCTCAGGAATTTGCTGCCTGACAGCTCTGCCCTGGCGGGGCGAGGACGGGGACCCCAGGCCACGGGGGTCTTGAGGCTGCGCCTCTAGCTGTCACCCAGCCCGTGGTTTTCCAGTCTATCAATAATACCCTCAACCCTGTGCCACCCCCAGCCGGGGACAACCCCAGAGGAGGTTCGGGGTCTCCACTCCCCAGAGGACCTTCGAGGGGTGAACGGGGGCAGAACGCGGACAGACGGGGACAGCGAAGCTTCAACCTCCACCAAGTCTCCCAGAACAAAACGTTCCCTCACCTAGGGCCCGGCACGCGTAACAGGGCTCCCGGGGAGCCAGGACGGGGCACAGACCCACACCTGACGATCAGGAGGTCGGGGACAGCGGCGCCACCCCAGGGACTGGTCCTGGCCCAGCTGGTGCTCAGGCCCCGCCACTGGGACACCAAGGTGCTGAGAGAAAGCAGGCAGGACCGTGCAGAGGGGCAGCGCGGCACAAAGACCGCGACGGACCTCACGTTTCCGTGGGCCCCGCGAGGCTGTCACGAGGTCCTAGCAACCGAGGCGCAGGGACACAGCAGGCGCCCAGGGACTGGAGCCATCATGTCCTCGGATGGACGGCACAGTGCCCCGGACACGTCAGAAGAGATTCAGAGACATGGGACAGACGCGGGCCGAGGAGGCCCACCTGGCTTCTGGAGACCAAGGAAATGGGTCCCTGAGCGGCCGCCCCGTTCACTTGCTTCACTCACGCAGGGACGCGGGTCCCAGGCACGAGAGGACACACCGACGTAGGGACACAGGACAGACGGTGCCAGGCACAGGGCAGGCAGGGCCCAGCTGCGGGGCCTAGAGCGAGCGCGCGGCTGCAGCCGCCTGAGCGTGCGCGCACCGGGGCCGCCATGTGCGCGTGTCCCCACTCTCCTCCGCGTCGGCCGGGGCCAGGTTTACTGAGCTGCTTTCTGCCCCACCACGCTCACTCGGCTCTGAGCTAGACGACTGCTTTGTAACTCTAGGGTGCAATTTCTCCGTCTGTGAGGCACCGGGGCACGACTGCTCGGAACATCCCGCACCAGGCTCGGTGGGCGCGCAAGCGAGGCCCTCGCCCCCCCAGCTCCTGCGGGCCTCGGGGAGGGGGCACGGAGCAGGGGCCATGTCGGTGCTCGCTCAGCACGGGAGACGAGGCCGGGGCGGCCCTCCTCTCCAGCGTGGGCCCCGCAGCCCTGACAGCAGCAGCCGTGCCTCTGCTTTGTGCTCCTGTTTCAGCCTAACACTCGAGAACCGGGCCCCTCACTGATCCAGGCAGGGGGCACGGGGAGGCTCCGGCCACAGGCCTCGCCTTCGAAGAAGGGCCGTCAGGTAGACACGCCCCCGAAATAAGATGGGCTGCCTTTCCGCCAGCACCGCAGAAGGGCCAACACACGTGTCCATTTTACAGATGCACAGTTAAGGCTCCGGGAGGCCGGCAGGCAGGCCACACACACGGGCAGCAGGGACAGAGGACCCGATCCCCAGTGGCCTGACCACCAGCCCACGAGAGGCCGGCAGGCAGGCCACACACACGGGCAGCAGGGACAGAGGACCCAATCCCCAGTGGCCTGACCACCAGCCCACAAGAGGACACAGTCCCCCAGGAAGGTGCAGCTCCCAGGGTCTGCTCCCCCTCTCCCCGGGAATGGCCGGGTCATTCGAGAGAGAGCAGGCAGGGGGAGCAAGTGACAAAGGGGCCTGAGGAGGAGAGGAAGGGAGAGCGAAGATGGAGCTGCCCCTTGGAAAACGTAAGCAGCGCAGGCAGGGGAGGGGAGGGGCCCGGCCCTCTCCCCGCACCTTCCACAGCATCCAGGTAACAGACCTGCACCGTGCACGTCAGGGCAAAGGCATCTGATCCCCAAGCGGACACCAACCTCACCAGCCACCCAGGTTCTCAAGGGCCTGCACCCCTGCCCAGCCCTAACCCTGCCTGTAGTCAGCTCCCATAGGAACAGACCAGTCGACGGGACACCTGAAGGCCCTGCCCCCCTGCCCATCCCTAACCCTGCCTGTAGTCAGCTCCCATAGGAACAGACCAGTCGACGGGACACCTCAAGGCCCTGGACCCCTGCCCAGCCCTAACCCTGCCTGTAGTCAGCTCCCATAGGAACAGACCGGTCGACGGGACACCTCAAGGCCCTGGCCACCAGAGCCAGCTAGACAAATTGTGACAGACTAGGGGTGGGTGAAGAGGGAAGGTGGATCACGTCTTGTCCTGGGCCAATTCAGTGGCCTCTGCTCTGTCCTATGGACAGCAATTGAGTCGGGCCCAGGAGCCCTCTTCTCCTGGAGGACGGGCCTTACTCGAGACCACCGCCTACCGTGGAAATACACCAACTGTGGAGAGAGCCCGGGCGAGCCAAGAAAATGAAAGTCCGGAGGCAGCTTCCACCGGCTCTGGGCAGGCGTCTGGGGCCTCCCCCCGACCCCACACCACCTCCTGTGCAGCCGCTGTCTGTCCCCCCTTGGCTCACCGAGGGGCCCCTCTCCTGATGCCAGAGCCCGCGGTACCCATACCCAGCCCCATTCTGTACCACACAGTAATCCCACCACCAGCCCCCAGAACGGGAGACAAGGACCACCAACCGAAACCCGCCCACAGAGGCACAGAGGGGGTGGGGCAGGGGCCGGGGAAAGGCAGGCAGAGGGCCTCCTGGAGGAGGCCCAGCTCCCCGCAGGCCCGGAAGGACAGGCACAGCTGGAAGAGCTGGTGGAGCTGGGATCAGGCCCCCAGCAGCTGCCCCAGGGCGAGCAGGGCTGCCCGCTCAAGTCTGCCAAACCCCAGCTCAGCGCTGCCCGCCCGCACGCCCTCCGTGGCTCCTCCTGGGGGTCCCCAGCTCGCCCCACCCATGTTCGGGCAGAGCGGGTCAGGGCTACACGCTGGGCCCAGGCACAGCAGACAGGCGACCAAGCCCAGGCAAGGATGCAGGCCAGCAAGGCCACGGCCACGGCCACACCCATCTGAGGGCTGTTTTTCTCACCCTGACACTTCCCCCGTCAACAAACAGAGCCCCCTCCAGAGTTTACCAAAACAAACGCCCCAACAGTCAGCAGTGCCCAGGCCAAGACAGGACTGCCTCGCAGGCCGGACTCCAAGCCCAGCCTCCAAGCCCAGCCTCCAGAGAGACACATGACCCTGTTATTTCGGGAGGCCCCGGAATGTGCTCTATTTTGGGTCCCGAGGGCTCTGATGTTACCAGATGCCCCTTACCGGGGCTCCAAGCTCTCCCAGGTCCCCAAGGGCTGCCCAGAGGGTGACCAGTGGACCTCCTGCTCTGCTACTGCCCCCCACCCTTCCCCGGGCAAAGGGGCTACTGGCAGCCAGGGCTCTGGGGTCTGAGACCTTGGGACACTGCCGACTCAGCCTTCCAGTCCCACTGTCCAGCCTGATGCCAGCGCACGTCTCCCCCCGACGGGCACGGGCACTGGTCCGCCCTGGGCAGTGGCGGCAGGGGCAGGGAGCAGGGGCTGCCTTGGGCACGTTCCTTGGCCTCCAGATCTGTACCTTGGGCTCATCCCCGCCCCGCCCCCACTGGGAGGCTCAGCAGCTGGGAGACTCCCGGGCGGGTGACAGCAAGTGCCCAGGCCCACCGAGCCCCAGGCGATGGGTGCTGGAAGGAGCAGGCCCTCTGCCCAAGGCCCCGAAAGCGGCCGGACAGCCGTATGGGGCAACGCCACCTGCCCAGCAGCTCCAGGTCCGCCCTGGGTCGCCAGCCGCGCCTGGACAAGCCGGGCCTCCTGATACTGACCCCCAACGAGGAATTAGGCCGTGTTGACAAAAGGGCTTAGGCAAGTAGCCGCTTAAATGGACCTTCAACTCCACCGGACTTCAGAGCTGCTCACAAGCTTAGAAAAAACTAAAGTGTAATCAGAGCCCAGGGCTCTCCACTCAGGCCTGGGGCACGAGCTGCCTGGGAGGCCACAGGCTGAGTCAAGGAGAGAAGCTCCCCCAGCCAGCCAACTTGCAGCAGCGGGGGCGGCAGGGCGCAGGGGAGGGGGGGTGGGGGAGAGGGGGAAAGGTGCGGGGAGGAACACAACACCTACCCAGGTTCCTGGGGCACGACCTTTCCTCTTCACAGGAACTCCAACACAGCGACCCTACAGCCTGGACCCTATGTGTGCTGACTCCCGGGACCCTCCCAGGATGTCAGACACTGGGACCTGTCCCGCTCCAGGTACCCAGCCATGGCCCTGCCTCATCGCGGGGGCCAGGAAGGGAGCAAAGGCAGAGCTGAGCATTCTTGGTCCAGAGGGACGCTCTGTATGTGCACACACGTGTGCAAAGCTTTAACGGGGGACAGGAGAGGCTGTCGGCTTCCATGGGGCCCCGCCAGGCCCACGCCAGGCCCGGCAATGGCAAGTCAAACAACTCAGCTTTCAATCCTGCTACACAGACAGACACACACACACACACACACACACACACACACACACACGGTCACCACGGGCTGGGGGTTCAAATCCAAAATCCATCACTTTGTAGCCTGTGGCCTCAGTTGCTCTCACCCAGGTTTCTCATCTGCAAAATGGGCATAAGCACCCACCCTGGGGGCTCTGGGGAGGAAGGAGGGTGCTCAGCCTGGTGCCTGCAGAGGTCTTCACTGTACAGAGTCAGGGAAGGAGTCTTAGCCTTGACAAACTCGGAACCCTGCCCCCGTCACCCTGCCATATGCCCCTCTGTGAGCCGGCGCCCGGTGCTCAGACCCTCGCCCAGACATCCCGGGGAGGGGGGCCAGCTCCACGCGGCTCCCCTCCACCTCCCCGTCTCACCAAACGTCCCTGCAGCTGTGCTGAGCTCTGGCAGCCAAGCCGGTGGCCAAACTGCACCCCGGGCTGCAGGAGGGTGGGCAGGCAGGAGGGGCAATTGACCGCGGGTTTCATTCATAATCAGCTGCTCTAATTTCCATTCAGCACAAATCCTTCACCCAGACTGACAGCCTAGCTGCCGGCCCCACCACCAAATTAATATCCTTCCCGGGCTCATTTATAAAGTCTCCCCACCCCCTCCCCCCTTCCCGGCCTCTCACTGGCTCCCAAACCCTAGGGAGGACGACGGCTCGGGGCACCTGGCCATGCCCCCTCCTCCTCCTCCGTGGGTCCAGGCCTTGAACTGGAGAGCAGTCCGGGGCAGGGAAGCCGCTGGGTGGGATGGCAGTGGGAGAACAGGAAAACCGGCCCTCCGTGCCTCTAGGGTGTCCACCCCAAGTGCAGGGCCAGCTCCAGAGAACGCCCGGAGAACACTCTGGTGCGCCAGAGTGAGGGGCCCCATTTCTGGAATGGGGCCCCAGGTTTGATGTTCCCGGTCTTACGGCCCCTTGGCGACCCTGCCCACCCGCGCCCGGGCTCCTCTGGGGGAGGAGGAGTCCGGAGTGTTCCAGGGCCGGCGGCCTGCTGGACTCGGCAGCCCAGGCGGCGGCGCAGAGGCCGTCCCGATGCCAGGGCGGCTGAAGGCTAGGAGCGCACAAGTTGCGCCGCCCCGCTGGAGGTGGGCGCCCGGGCGGGGGTCGCGGGCCGCTGCCAGGAGGGGCCAGGAGCCCCCCCCCGCTTCCAGCCGACCGGCTGCCCCTCCGGCCCCGCCGCCCGCCCGCTGCCCACTCCCGCTCCGCCACCAAGTCGGCGGCCCGGCGCGGGCCGGGGGGCCGCCAGCCGCCCTCGCCCCCTCCCAGCCCGGCCGGCCCGGGTAAAAGTTGCCCGGCCCACCCGCTCCCGCCCGGCGCCCCAACTCCGCGCGGGCCGGCTGGGGGAGCGGGTCTAGCCGGGGCCCCCGCGCGCGCCGGGAACGCGCCCCGCCGCCGCCGCCCCCGCCGCCGCCCGCGATCACTCACCGAGCGGCAGGAAATGTTTGGTGTCCATGTCTGCGGCGACCTCGCGGCGGGAGGCGGACGAGCGCGGCGGCCCCCGGCGCGGCCGGCCGGGCCCGGGCGGCGGGAGCCGGCGGCGGCGGCGGCGGCGGCGGCGCGCGGAGGCCGCGGCGCGGCGAGTTGTTGCAAAAGTCGCCCAACAATGTAAACTACTTGTGCTGCGCGCCGCCGCCGCGCGCCCGCGCCCGCGCCCCCGCCGCGCGCGCCCGCGCCCCGCTCCGACCGCTGCGGCGCCGGCGGGGGGGCGGCGGGGGGCCCGCGACGGGCGCGGACTCGGCGCAGCGCCGCCGCCCGCCCGGCCTGCGCGCCCGCCCGGCCTGCGCGCCCGGAGCGCACCCCCCGCCGGTCCCCCCGCCCGCCCGGAGCGGACTGCCCCCTCCGCGCCCCCACCTCGTCAGCCCGGAGCGCGCCCCCCGCCCCCCGCGCGCCGCCCGCCCAGCCGCCGAGTTGCGAGCGAGCAAGCGAGCGGTGCAAACTTGCAAGTTTCCCTCCACCAGGGGTTCCCCGGAGCCGCGCGGGGGCGGCGGGGGCGTCGGGGGCGCAGGGGCGGGGGGGGGCGGCGGGGGGGCGGGGCGGGAGCAGTATTCCCTCCCCGGCCTGCCCCAAAAAAACCACCCGGCGGAGCAGGCGGAGAGCCTGGCTGGAGCGACCGGCACGGCCGGGCCATTGTCTGGGCGGCCGCACAAAGCGGCCGGCCGCGCTGCGCGCCGACCCTGGCCGGCACGTGGGGAAACTGAGGCCCTGAGTGGCCGTGAGCCCCGACGCGGGAGCACAGGCTCGGCTCCGTCATCTGGGGAGTGTTTTATTTTCTGGAGCCCCCAGTCCGCCCCCGACTTTCACACTCAGGGCAAGCAGAGATCGAAGGGCACCCCGGCCCCGCCCCCACGGACCCTCCCCTGGCCCCCCGGGAAGGAGAGGCTCCCGCTTCTGCTGCACTGTGGCCCTGGCTTCTGGGAGCCCTCTTTAAAGGCACCAGGCTGGGGACCAGCTGCCGCGAGTTGGGTGCTGACTTAGTGACCGGTGGCTATTTTTACGCCTTGGACAGTTCTCTGCCCTGGCTTTTAAATTCATGACTTGTTTGTTTAAAAGCGAAAGGAAGGACGCCTGTCCCGACCGCTCGGGCTGCTGGAGTTGGGGCTTCGGTATGAGTTACCTGCGCGGAGCCGAGCCTCCTGAGCAGGCGCAGGCCAGGCGCTGCCGTGCCGTCGCCGTGTCCGGCCGCCCAGCGCTGAGCCGCCCTCCTCACAGACCCCTGCTAGACCCATATTCCCGGTGGTGACCCAGGCTCGTTGGGGTGGGGGTGGGGGCAGAGGGGCTTACCAAGGTCACACAGGCTGCACGTGGTGGCCCCCGGGCCAGGGGGCACTGATAGGGAGGTGATGACTGTGGATGGCCGTCACCGCTGCCCAGGGACAACCACTGCCCTTCACAAGAGAGGGGGTCCTACTGCGGGGTGCACCACTGTCACCTGTGTGACCTCGAGCCAGCCTCACCACCCTTCTGGGCTTTAGTTTCCCCTCTGTGGAATGGGGGAGCAGCGGGCCCACCTCCTACTGGACAGCCAGGAGCTGGATCCCACCAAGGCCATTGAGACCCTTCCAGGAGGGAGGCCCTTGGGTCACCTGGAGCATCCTGAGGCGGGGCGCTGTGGGACGAGTGCTGGCTGGGGAGCCCTCCCTCCCCCAGCACAGGCCACAGCCCAGGCTTGTCCTGTCCCCTGGCTTCTGCTTGATCCGTGCCCCATCCCCTCACGGAGAAAGCCCTGTCTTTGCTGGCTCCTGGGCCGCCGACCCATCTGCCCTCCCTCCAGCATCAGCCTGTGTAAGTGTGGTCCTCATCTGCTGTCATCACAACAAACGCACTCCCCCTTTCCCCCAGCACAGCCACCCGCTTCTACAACTGATTTCCTCCTGCCAGGGCTGGGGGCAGGCAAGCACCCAGGGAAAGGATGAGAAGGAGCAAACGGGTGCTGACACGTCTGGGGTGTGTGCCGTGTGCCAGCCCCAGTTCTCAGGCCTGTCTCCGTCACCTCTGGCGTGGCCCTAGCCACAGACAGCATCAGTGGCCCGTCTGAACCCCATCCTCCCGGACTGTCCTGACCCGCATCAGACCTCGCCACTCCTGCCGGAGAAGAAGAGGCCAGATGCCCTCGCCACTCGGGGGCCCCACTGGGCACGAGGAGGAGAGCTCCAGCAACCCATGGGCAGGGGGCACTGCCAGCCCACCCAACTGATGAGGACAGCGAGGCTGGGAGAGGCGACACGACGGAACAGGTCACGCTGCAGTGAGGACGAAGCCAGCGTTTGAACCCAAGGCCTGTCCTTGGAACCCCTGGGCCACTGAGGGTGTGAGCCTGCACAGGCCCCCCGGGCCCCCCAGTGACCTGCGGTGCAGCACTGCCTTCCGGTCACATCCTGTGTGGACAGCCCATCTGTGCTCTGCTGGATGAGGACGGGTCGGGGGTGTGCTTCCATCGCTGTGGATCAGTCGTTCGTTCAACAAACGTCACTTAAGCCTTTACCAAGGGGCCAGACCCAGTGCTCAGGGAACTCATGTGGAGGTGTGGTCCCAGATGAACAGGCAAGGGCCGATCCCAGCTCTGCCTCTTACCATACGTGTGGCCTGGCCAGGTCACTCCCTTCCCTGTGCCTCAGTCTCCTTATCTGTAAAGTGGGCATGGCCACCCCCTCCTGCTGAGTCATGGAGATGACTAAACAAGGTAATGCTGGAAGAGTCTGGGCCCGAGGAGGTTCGTGATAGTTACTGCCACTACTGTTATCACTATTATTATAAGACGGTGAATTAGGCCCTCTGGCAGCCCCGGCCCAGGGGGGAAATAAGACACATCCACCCTCCCCCAGCCCCTTCCCCCTTGCCCTGGAAAACTCGAGACTCCCTTTGGAACTGTTGGCACTTGGAGCCAGGGAGACACACACAGGCAAACTTCCATATGGGTTCCTCACGCCGGGCAAGGCACAGGCACCCAGATTGCCGAGGCTGCAAGAGGGGCCTCTGTTCCTAAGAGAGACCTACGAAGGTGTCCCCCAGCCCCAGCCTCGCCCAGGGCTCCAGGAGACCGCGAGACCGCATGGACAGTGAAGGGAACATGGGGTCCAGAGCCACGCAGACCTGGCTCCAACCCATCCTCAGCGCCTACGGATGTCGAGCTGCTCTCGGCCTCCCCTTCCCATCTGCAGGGCTTCGGGAGTGGCAGGGGGCAGGGGTGTTCCAGGAGCCGGCTGGCTCGGAATGGGGAGGGGAGCCGGCTGTGGAGGGGGGCAAACACCCGGGCTCCCTGACGGAAAATGTGTGTGCTGCTTGTTATTTCTATTTCGCACTCCCCCCTCGAGCTGGGGCGCCTTGGTGCAAACGATCCCACAGGACACCGCCCGGGACGGTGGCTGCCCCATTTGGAGTCGCCAGGTCCGAGCTAACCATGGAAAAAACCACCCCCAGCCTTCCTGCCATGTGCTCCTGCAGCCAAAACTATTTTTATAGTAATATCCATCTATTTACAACCTGGGATCTGAGAGGGTTTTGTTTTTTGTTTGGGGCTTTTTATCCCCTCCCGGAGGATGCTTTTTAAGGTACTTTGGTTTTGTCCATGCGCCTGTCTCAGCTCAGTCTTGTAAACCATCTCTGGAATCACTTGGTGAATAATATTTTTAAAGGCCGGTGTCTGCCAGGCTGGAGCCCCCAAGGCTGGCGTCTGGGTGGGCGGCTCCCAGCAGTTGCTGGGGCACCAAGGGGCACCGCAGCTGCTTCCGGTTCCTTCACCCAAGGGAGTGTCCGTGTGATCCCAAACTGGCAACCGGCAGGATCTCGCCGGCGGTCGGGGCCTTTGGCCCCCATCAGGCAGGGCAGGGGCTTAGGCCCTCCAGCCTGTCCCAAAGTCCCCCAGCCCGGAGGGCACTTTCTCACCATCTCTGTGGCTCCTCTGGGGGCGACAGTCTCTATCCCTGGTGACAGATGACTCAAGCTAGGAGGTGGGGATGAAGCCCAGAGAGGCAAGGGCTCACCTGAGCTCACATGGCGAGACAGATGGAGCTGCCCTGAGTCCTGCCCTGTCTCTCCACCGTGTGGGGGAGTGCGGGAAAGCTACGTGTCCACCCTCAGCCTCTAGTCTGTCCTGCTTAGTAGGGAGAAGAGAAGGGATTGGGGCGGGGGGGAGGTGGAAATGCAGTGGAGGAGAGGACGCCTTCTGTGAAATGTCTGCTCCCATCAACGGGCAGTTGCCAGCCCTGAAGGACAGCCAGCCCCACACACCCAGACCAGAGGAGGCCAGAGAAAGGTTAGGCTCTGTTTCAATGAGATGCACTGAAGGCGGCCAGCTTCCCTCCATCGTGTGCGAGCCTGTTTCCAAACCTCTGGGAGCTGAAAGGCAGTTTGGGCAAACCAGTTCATGTGAGACAGGCCTAAGGGGATAGGGGCTGCTGTGTGAACAAAGACCGGGATTTCGGGGCAGCTCCAGGCAAGAGCTGGTGGGATCCTTCCAGAGGCCTCCAACAAGATGCTCCCTCCAAACCCCAAGGCCACTTGGAAGGAGTCACAGATGACGGGGGAGGGGGGAAAGGAGGAGTGGGAGGCAGCTCAGGGGGTTAGAGTGTGCCAGGTGGTCCGGAGGGTTCCAAGCCAGCAGAGGAAGACACTGGTGTTTCCTGGGGACTCTCCACCAACTCCACCCCAGCCCTGCAGACAGATTCCTGCTTCCCCATTTCAGATGATGATACTGAGCCAGAGGGGAGCAGTGACTGGCTCCAGGTCATGCAGCGGCTCCAGCACTGAAGTCAACAGATTCACAATAGAGGTTGATGGTCAGACCCCCTTAGGACAACCACCCACCTCAGCCTCTTGCCTTCACAGTGAACTGCCCCACCTCCCTGCTTCTCACTGGTGTGTGGATGGTGAGACCCGAGTCCAGAGAGAAGGGCCAGGCAGCCGACTTGGAAAACTGGGTGCTAGGGTGGGTACCAGGAGGAGGAAGCCTCCCCTGGCTCAGCCACCAGTTCTCACACGGCCCTCTCTGAACCTCAGTCTCTTCTTCTATGAAATGGAAGAAAACAGCGAGCTAATCATGGAGCCTTTTTTATATGAAATGAGAACATCAACAGGGACATCAACGTTGACCTATACCAGCAGCTCAGGAGAAGGGCTCAGGCCAAGAGTCCCAGCCTGGGGTGCCGATTCCATCCTGGGCCTGGCTCTGAAGATGGCCTGCCCCTCCCTGGCTCCCCTCCATCGTGCCCCTCTCCAGACACCGCAAGAAGATAATGTGTTTTACCGGGAGCATTTATTATCGACAACTGCTACATAAATCTCTCTCTGTATACATACGTGTGCACGAGAGGTGGATAAACAGGGCAGAGCCGCTGTGCGCGATCTCACTGCTGTAGTCAACTTGCCCCCAAAAAGATAACGGGACATGATTCAGAATATTTATTTGGCAGACATGATATGAACCCTCATAGCCTGTTGGGATTAAAAATATCCTACGTCTCTGTCATCCACCAACGTGGTTTAAATATTGTACCTGCGGCCACTGCGGCAACAGGGAGATGCGAGCGGATCTTGATAGCGGCCGTAAAGAGGAGTCCTTGCGCGTTGAGGAATGGGAAAGTAGCGGAGGAGTTTGCCCCGCGCTCCTTGTGCTTGCATCCAGAGAAACCTTCCCTGAAAACGTGGGTCCGCCACCCTCAGACCGCCACCCCTGGGGCAAAGACTGCCCGGCACACGCTGTTCTGCAGCACTCGGCCAGCAGCGTCCCAGGAGGGCCTGGCCTGACTCCAGGCTGCAGCTCAGGGTCCGATGAAGCTGCCACCCCCGCAGAGGAGGCCCCAGAAGGCCCAGGCCCCACCCTCGCTGGCCGGAGACCCCTGCCTGATGGGCCTGTCCTCAGCCTCCATCCACCCAGCGTAGAGCAGAGCCCTGGCGCCACCCTCATCCCCCCGCCCCATCAGGTCACTCCCAGTTTAGAGACCCTTTCCTGCTCCCCATTCCCCTCGGGATAAAGTCCAAGCTCCTAAGAAAACCAGCCAGGCCCGCCCCCCACCGAGTCATCTCCCTCCTGCCAGCGCCCGGCCTGCCCACAGGCCGCCCCCATCCCAGGCAGACGGCAGCTCTGACCGTCGTCGTCCACACCGGCCACTCTGCATTCCACTGGAAGGTGCAGCCCCAAAGCAGCCCCTGTAGGCAGGCGGCCGACCGCCCCCGACACACGCCCCTGAGCCAGGCTGGGCCGTCTCTGTGCCCCACGACAGCCCGCACCCTCTCTATCCCTCCGTGAGGTCCCATTCCTTGCCATTCCCACCGGCCTGCAAGCTCGCCGAGGCTGGGGACCTGGGGATGGGACCGACCCGGGACATCGTGGGAGCTCAAACTATTCACGGAGGGAGGGCGGGGAGGAAGGAGGATATGCTGTTTTCAGGGGCCAGGCTCCCACCATCGCGGCAGTGGCTCCTGCAAGCCTGGGGGTGGGCCCTCAGGATCCCTGTTTACATCTCCGTCCATCTGCACTTAGAAAAACCACCTTTCCCTCCCAGGGCCTCGGTTTACCCATCAGTACAATGAGTCTCCGGCCCCTGGGTCGGGCATGTACCCTGAGCAAGGCTTTGAGGGTTTGCTTTGGGAAGAACCCAAAGACTTAGCTCTGAGAGAATCTCCAGGGGGTTGTTTAACCCCCTCCACCGTTACCCACACCACGCCCCACCCCACCTGGTCCCACCCACCTGCCCCCAGGCCCCAGAGCTCCCTTTGGAGGAGCCCCACCCCCAGGCCGATGATGACTATTGGCCTTTGTTTCTCCCGCAAACCGGGGTCCCTTCTCCCCAGAGGAGCCGCTTCTGAGCTGTCCTGAAAAAGAGGGGCTGGTCTGGAAATGTTGCCCAGAGCGAGAGCCCAGACCCACCTGCCTGCAGCTGGCCCAGGAAGGGGGACGTCACCCTCACAGGTAAGACGGACGGACAGGAAAGGTGAGCCCCGGGCCGGGGCGGTGCTGATGAAGGCGTTTCCCCGGCCACAGGCGCGGTCCTCCATCACCGCCTCAGGGAAGCCCACTCCCCCTGGGCCCCTGCCATCCACGTTCCCCACCTCCTGCTTCCAGGCGGTACTAGCCACGTGTGGGCGCCCACCAGGCACCTCCACCAATACGTTCCCAGGACAGGGGTTTCTGCTTCGTCGTCTGCTTCTGCAACCCGGGGGTCCTCCTGGCCTCACCCTAGAGCCCCGGACCCTGTGTGCAGTGGGCCGCCCTCCCCTTGCCCCCGCTCTGGTCACTCCGTCCTCATCTCTTCCAGGGATGTGAGCAACAGGGCTCCCACCTTCCCCGGGGTGATGGCGACACAGGACGGGGGACGAAAACCAGGCGGTCAGGGGTCCCACGCATGGCCTGGACAGCTGCCGGGATCCAGTGTCTTCAGGTGGGCATAGCAGCAAGGCCCTTTCCTCCCAGGCCCCAGGGAGGGAGGCAGGGGTGAGATGGGGCAGGGCCACGCCCTGGTCGAGGCCAACTGGGGCTCCGGAGCCTGCCCACTAGTCCCCCACCTCTGAGGGGCCAGCCCAGCCCCCGAATCAGGAGGGAAGCCCCACTAAGGGGGGATGACGGGGCTGATCCTGTGGTGCCCAGGGTGGACCGAACGAGATCAAGTCACGAAGCCCCTCCTGGGCCTGGCCTGAGCGAGCAGGCAAGAAACCGCTTGGGTGACTGGGTCATCAAGCCCGGCTGGGCCCAGCCTCCGTGGTCACTGTTAGGGTGCATCTCACACCCATCACCCCCCAAGGCACTCCACCCAGAGTCCAGTCGAGCTCACCCAGGCCAGGTCCCAGCATCACCCGGTTTAAGCCTCATGGCCAGAAATTTCCAGATCGTCCTAGCATTTAGATGCGGGTCCCTGATGTTGCAGGGCACCGTGCCTCTGGGTGAGGACAGGCCCATTTCAGGTGAGTCTGCCCACACCACGCCCACAGCTGGGGAGACGGCCGTGGCTCCGGCCCTTGGAGCTGAGCTGGTTAAGGGCTCCGCCCCTCGAGCAGTGCTCTGCTGCTCTGGCCCCTGGGTCTCAGGTCTTAAGAAGCATACGCTTGGGAAGGCCCAGGGGAACTCCCAGCAGGCCCTTGGGGCTGCTCAGGGCTGGCTGGGAGGGCACAGGGACACCAGCAGAGGTGAGCTCTCGCCTTGCCAGCTGCACTCCTATCACCCCTGGGCAGGGAGGGTGAGGCAGAACACCTGGGGAAGCTGCTGTCCCCACACAGCACCGCCCTCGCCTGTGTCAGGCTGTCCTGAGGAGCTGGCCGGCCAGGCTGGCCCCGTGAACTCCTGGCACACGGCAGTCCAGCCGCTGGCCCTCTCGGCTCACCAGGTTCAGAGAAACATTAGCCGACCGGGACACTGTCACCCTGATAGCCTGACCGGTGTCACTTCCTAGGGTTCAGACTCAGGGAGGTGCCCTGGTCGGTTCAGCCTGTCTGCTGGCCGTCCTCTCCCCAACCTCAGTTTCGTCCTCTGCAACCGAAGCCTGCTGCCCCTCACCCCACTGGTGTGTGATGCCAGAGCTCTGTCCTGGGGATGACCCGGTCGCGGCCTCACCGGGAGCAGAGAGAGAGCCACGCCCGAATCTAAGCCGGCTGCTCTGCGTCCTAAGGAAACGGACACAGTGGGAGATTCAGCGAGGAAGACGAGGCCTGGCGGCAGCTGGGAAGGTGGGAAACAGCCTCAAGGGGCCCCGACGATCGTCTGTCTGTTCAATAATAAGGGATCGGGGACTTCCCCGGCGATACAGTGGTTAAGACTCCGCGCTTCCAATGCAGGGGGTGCGGGTTCCATCGGGGAGCTAAGATCCCACATGCCGCGCAGCTCAAACAAAAAACAAAAACAACAGCAATAAAGGATCAGCTCCGATAGAGCACACGCGTGTGCTGAAAACAATACACTTTCGAGTGGGAAAAAAAATTCCAATTATAAACGCATGCACAGAACTCAGGAAAGAAGCCCCTCCTCCCGTTTGTTACTGGTGGGGAGTTCTAGCAATGGAGCCAGGAGCTTTGCACATCCTCCCTTATAATTTTCTTCGTTTCTCTGTAATGAGCCTTTATCACATTTAGAATCGGGGAAAAAAATAGGGTTAACAAAAGCCTGTCTGAATGCATCTGAAATCTGACTGTTGGTGCTGTAGCCAACCCCGGCTCAGCTCAAAGACCCAGCCCGCTCCCACCTCCCTGTGGACCCCGTGACAGCCTCATGGGCCCTGGAAGCCAGTGGTCTTGTCTCCTCTCCATGCACGACTGCTCCCCCCAGCCTCCTCGTTGTGGGGGACTCCCAGCCCCCACCATCCTGCCACCCCCATCTCCGGGCAGCCTCTCCTCCATCGGCGTGGAGCCGGAAACACCCGCGTCTACTTTGTACTGATAAGGATACACTCTCACCCGCTCGATCAGCTACGGGGCTATTTATCTGATCTGCCCACCTTGTCACCGGGCCAGGTGAGATTAATAATACACTTAATTTCACAAGCACAGAAGGTTTCGTCTAAGTGGGCAAAATATTTGGACCACAGCGTGACAAGTGAGATCATTTTGGTGGTTTTAAAGGCTGACGCAGAAGCCACTTGGTTTTTGTTCCTGGCTGTCTGTTGCCGATTCAGCTGAATGGCTGGCTTCATCCAAGACGTTCTGAGCTGCAGGACGGTGCCCTGGACCCTGGCACCCCGCAAACGCCACCGTCCCTCTGCGGTGCCTCCGGGGAGTCAGCGGTCGAGGGTCAAAGGGGAGGGGGCGACGAGGAAGAGAACACCACATGGTCCAGGCCCCCCTCCCTCCATCTCCAGGTGACGCTGTGGTGTGACACACACCGAGGTGGACCAGACACTCACAGACCAGAGAGGGGACAGGACATAAGGCCAAGGAGAAAAAGGAGATGCGGGATCAGAGACAGCCGGAGGCGCTCTGGGGCCCTCTGACAAGGTGTCAGGGCACGGCGCTCTGAGGTGCCTGGACATGGGGCCAGGGTCTGGCCAGGGGACATAAGAAGGCAAAGCCTCCTGCTGGGGAGGTCAGCCGGGTGGGTGGGGTGAGGGCAACTACGGGGGGGCAGGGGTGGGGGGCAGGATGCTCCGTGGGGAGCAGTGGCTCTGCCCCTGCAGGTCGGAGTGGCCCAGGTTTGGAAGGGCCTCTGTCACCCAGCTAAAGTGCTGTGGAAAGGGGGGAGTGGACCCCCCGGGAGGGTCCGAGCCCAGGGAACCCACCCTCAGGTGACAGTAAGCTATAGGTGCTGCGTTCATTGAGGGCTTGCCCTGACGCTTTCATTCGTATGCAGAGACAAACGCCACGATGGGTTCCGTTTTGCAGAGGAAACCAGCTCGAGATGCTGTGACTTGCTTTATATAGTGGCTGGCCTGGGGCACCGCCCAGAATGCGGTCCAGGATGGTCTGCAGCTGGAGCCTGGTTCCGAGAGGGCAAAGCTGGTCAGACCTGGCTGGAGGAGGAGGTTGGGGGCACTACTGCACGAACCCACCCCCAGCTCAGCCCAGGTCGGCTCAGCTGTGGGGCCCCCGCTGCCCTGCGCCCCAAGAAGAGCCTGCGGCCTCGCCCTGCCCTGATCACCTTCCAGAGGACTAGAGAGAAGCTGCTCCAGGCAGGACTCGGGAAGCCCCCAGACCACTCTGGTCCCCGGGAGGCCTTCTTTCCCTCCTCCCAATTTTACACATGGGACTCCGTGGCCCAGAAGAAGGCAGGGGCTCGCCCAAGGCCAGCTCCCAGACCTTCCAACCCTCAGGCGCTTCCAGCAAGCTCTGGAGCTGAGCGGGGCTTGGCCCTCCCTCTGGCCCCGCCCCCTCCAGCGAGCAGCAGGGATTAGCGCCTCTCCGAGGTCCCTGCCGCCTGGCCTGAGCTCTTCATCATGCCCGCTGCCCCCGGGAGCGGCTTTGTCTAGACGCCACTTGACAGACGGGGCTGAGCAAAGGACTAACAGGATTTCTCAGCCCTGTCACTCCTGCCATCGCCCTCTTCAGCCACCTGAAGACGAATTAGTGTTGCCTCTCCTCCCTCCGTCAGACCACCAGCCCTGAGCTGCTCCCCACGCGGCTGCGTTGTACGGTCAAGCTCAGAGCTAAGCCGGATTTCAGGCCCCGCTGAGCGGGGTCCGCAGGCCAAGGAGCCTGGACAGACACACAGCTCTCCTGTGAGCTAGGCAGCCCTCTGCGCCCTTACTGGGGGCCCATGGGGTGGAGGTGCAGAGAGAGCTGGGCCTTCTAAGCGACCTGCGTTTGGATCCCTGCTCTGCCCCCTCATGAGTCCGTGGAGCCCAAGCGAGCACCTTGGCTGCCCTGCCCCTGCTTCCCCCCGGCTAAAGCAAGGGCCCCAGGACCTTCCAGGAAGGCCCTTGTAAGTGTCCGAGATGCAGCTTGCAGAGGGTCAGGCCCATAGTAGGTCCACGATACCTACTAAGTATCACTGCTGTGATTGGACCAATGACGCCTACAAAGGGTGCTAATTAACTGAGCCTCGCGTCTCATTCTAGTGGACCCTCTAACAGACAGTGGGTTTGCTGGGTCCCATGAGGAAAGGTGCCCACAACACCGTAACTGCCCCCAGGGGCGTCCAGGGTCTCTGTCTGGAGCTGCCAAGGGGTTCTGGGCAGGCGTCTGTGCCGGTATCTCCGACAAGGCTGCACAGGCCTCGACTGGCCCAGGGTGATGCCCTGCGGGGCCCTGATGGCTTCACCCCTCCCACGTGGAACCCACAAGGAGAGACCTCTGGGTCTCAGTCACCCGAAGTCTCCGGGGCACTCCATGGCAGGATAGGAGGACTTGTGGCATGTCCTGTGGGGCCTGGCAGACCTGGGGTCTGGCTGTGTGTCTTGGGCAAGTCACTTCTCTAAGCCTCAGTTTCCTCACCTGTAAAATGGGAACCAGCACCAACCCCACCCCCTTAAGGGGTTGCAGGGCCAAAGAGTGTGGCACAGTGCACATACAGAGCAAACATTCAGTACATTTGCTTTAAGAAAATAAAGTCAAACTTGACTGTGGGAAGAAGAAAAGGAAACTCCCAGAGACTCCCCAAATTATCCTCATGGCTGAGGAAGGAAGCAGGTTCTTTTCCCGTAAGCAGTGCACCCACACTTCTGAGCAACCCCACCCCCACCCCGCAACTGGCTGGCCTGCCGTCTTTGCTAGGGTCTTTTCAGGACGAGGTGGCCCTGCTGAAGCAGAGGGTCCAGCCCCACCCCTGGCCAGCACTTCCCGCTGGAACAAGAGGACGCGGCACCACTTCCGCACTGAGAGCACACCCAGCCCATCAGGGAAGGTCGCAGCTCTGGGCAGCAGAGACACCTGTGTTGGATTTCCTGCTCCTTCAGAGATTAGCCCTGTGACTGGGAGCCTGGACAAGACCCCAGCATGTCTGAGCCTCCTTTCCATCTGTAAATGGGGCACAGACTCTGCCGGGGTGGCAGTGAGGAGATGGAAGCATGGTAAGCTGTGCTGTTGTCACGAGTATCAGGCTTCAGGCAATGACCCACAGCCTAGACGAGGAGGCAAGACAGATGTCTAAGTTCATAGAAAGATGGATAATGGCAGCCATGACATTGCCTTTATGCATGAAGTAACCGAGGTCCAGAAAGATGAATGGACGCTGACACAAGACAGTTTGACCTCGGCCTGGAGCAGTGACACAAGAGGAGTGCAAGATGGACAGATGGCCTCAGGCAGAAGCCTGGCAGCATGACTTTGGGGAGGAGACGGGTGATGAGGTCTGAGCTGGGTGGGGTGAATAGAGCCCTCGTGAGAAGCCAGGAGATCCCCGCCCTTTCCACAGCAGGCCAAGGAATTCATGGCTTCATAGGCCAGTTTCTGTCCTCATGCCCAGAAATGGAATCTTAGGTGTGACTCCTGGATCCAGCCTGTTCTCTCCAAATATTGGGAATAAAGTTGCAATCGAAAAATGACCCCACATATCAAAATTTTTGGGATGCAGGTAAAGCGGTTCTTAGAGGGAAACTTATAGCTTTAAATAATTATATCAGAAAAGAAGAAAGATCTAAGACCAATGACCTAAGTTTTCACCTTAGGATAATTAAAAAAAAAAAAAGAAGAAGAAGAGCAAACTAAATCCAAAGTAAGTAGAAGGAAGGATGTAATAAAGGTACTAACAGAAATTCACGAAATAGAAACAAACCACAGAGAAAACTGACAAAGCCAAAACTGGGTCTTTGAAAATATCAACAGAATTGACAAACCTCTACTTAGAATGATCAAGAAAAAAGAGAGAGCACAAAAATCACCAGTATCAGAATGGAAAGGGAGTTATCACTACAGATCCTATAAATATTAATAAGAGAATTCTATATACAATTTTATACCAAAAAATATGACAATGTAGATGAAATGGACATATTTCTTGGAAAAGACAACTTACCAAAATTGACAGAGGAATAGAAAATCTGATCAACCCTATAGCTATTAAAGAAATTTAATTTATCAGAAATAATCTCAAAACTCTAGGCCCAGATGGTTTCACTAATGAATTCTAGCAATCATTCAAATCTTATATCAAATATTTTTCAAAGATTTAATAAAATACCAAAATATTAACAAATTAAATCCAAAGTATTAAAAAAGGGATAATACCTTGTAAGATAATATCTCATTGAGATAATATTTCAATCCCTGAGATTTATCTCAGAAATGCAATGTTGGTTTAACATTTGAAAGACAATAGGATTCACCATATTAACAGGCTAAAGGAGAAAAATCGTATTATTTCAAAAGAAAATATGATTCTCTCAAAAGATTCAGAAAAAGCATTTGACAAAATCCACTAGCCATTCATTATAAAAACTCTCAGTAAACTAGGTATAGTAGGAAACTTCCTCAAACTGATCCAGGGAATCTACAACAGACCAGCTTATAGTCAACATCATTCTTAACAGTGAAAAACTGATGTGTTTCCCTGACACTGGGAACAAAGATGTTCTCTTGCTACTCCTGTTCAACATTGTACTGGCCATCCTAGACATTGCTATAAGCCAAGATAAAAGAAATAAAAGACACAAATATCAGAAAAGAAGTAAAACTGTCCCTATTTGTGGATGATATGATGATTTATGTAGAAAATTCCAAGGAATGTACAAAACAACCATAAGAACCAATAAAGGGATTTAGCAAAGTCATAGGATACAAAGTTAATATAAAAAATCTATTGTACTCTTACATGTTAGCAGCAAACAACTGGAAAATAAAGTCTTAAAAAGTCCACTTACAATAACACACAAAAAATAAAGTGCTTAAGAATAAATCTAACAACATTTGTCCAAGATCTCTATGTTGAAAAGCACAAAATAGTGCTGAGGGAAAAAGAAATAAAGATCTAAATAAATAGAAGAATGTACCATGTTCATGGATTGTAAGGCTGAATACTGGATAAGATGACAATTTCCCTACAATGATTTGACACAATCCCAGTCAAAATTTCATCAAGCTTTCTGATAGAAGTTGACAACTAACCAGAGTCAGTGCACAGGGGCACCAGCCCCTCTTCCCCTCCAGCCTGAGGACAGGAGGCAGCAGGAGTTGCAGCCGGGGCAGCCCACCTGCCAGCAGCTCCGACTCCTGCTCTCTCCTCCCTCTCTATTCCCCTTTCCCTCAGGGCAGCCTCAGTCAACCAGCCAGTGAATCCCCCAGAAACGGGGCCTGGCAGGAGAGAATGCCAGGCTGTTGTCAGCATGGGACCCCTGTGAGCTGCCTGGGTGGCATCCTCCAGCCAATCGTGTCCGCCAGGGCTGCCCTGCCCTTGAGCGAACGTGCCTGTGGCCGCCGGTGGTGCCCCACCGGGGAGCTCTTGACTCACACTGTTTGGGGCTCCTTCCAGGCACACAGGGCCTTCCTTCGGTGACGTTTTACAGCTCTGTGAACACCTGGCTTCCCCCTTGCTGGGAAGTTGGAGCCAAGCTGACTTTGCTCTTTGTCTGAAGTGGACCCCATAGCAGGGCAAGGTCCAGGCGGGCGCTCAGGTCTGTGATGTCAAACCAAGCAGCCACCTGTAGGTTCACGTTCATCCAGGAAGTGGCTGAGAACCAGAGCCATCCAGTTCCAGTTAGCTATTGCTGCATTACACATTGCCCCCCAATTTAGTAGCCCACAGCATCTATTTTATTAAACCTCAAGATTGTGTGGGCCAGGAATCCCACTGGGGTTCAACTGGGCAACCCTCCAGCTCCATGTGGCACTGGGTGGGTTCACCTGGTGTTATTCAGCTGACAACCAGGCTGGTCTGGACGGCTTTACTCTCAAGTCTGTTTCCTCACTGCATGACTAGGAGGCTGGGCTCAGCTGGGACTGTCACCCAGATCACCTCCACATGGCCTCTGCAGCAGGGTGTTCTCAGGGTAGCTAGACTATGCATAGCTGAGGGCTCCCAGAATGTCCTAAGAGGTCTGGGGGTCAAGGAGGCTGCAAGACTTCATCTGACCTAGCCTTGGAAGTCACATGGCATTATTTCCTTGGAGTTCTATTGGTTAAGCAAGCCATAGAGCCAGCCCAGATTCAAGGGAAAAGGATTTGACTCCACTCTCTGTGGGGGAGGGATCACTTTTGTAAGGACTCTCTGGTAAGGCTGTTTCCTCGGTGGGCTGTACAGTCAGCACGTGAGAAAGGTGTTTTATCATCTCCATCCCAGCATCATCGTCACCACCAGCATCATCTTCACCATCCTCATGGCCACCACCATCGTCATCCTTTTTACCATAATCACCACCATCACCACCATCATCACCATCACCACCATCATCACCATCACCACCACCATCTTCCTCTTTACCATGACCACCATCAACCTGTACGTGCACCTCTCTGAGGCTAAGGCTGTTAGAATCCCTACGGAACAGATGAAGAAACCCAGGCACAGAGCACCTTGCCCATGCTGACCCTGATAGACAGAAGTTCCCATGAAGTGTACACTTTTCAAGCACCTAAAGTCACGGAATTAAAAAAACAGCAGGTCACCAAGATGCAAGTTGGTCTGCACCACACCCTCTCACATGAGCTCCCTTTAAGCACTGGTTCCCCTAGTCTTCCCAGAGCTCTTACTGAGGTTAGCGCACGCGTCCTCACCACAGCCTTGTGGGGGAGGCTTTATCGTCCCCAAACTAGAGTCAGGGAGATCGGGGCGCAGAGAGCCTCAGTCTCTTGTTTCCAACATCCTCTCTCTTCTTCTGCAGCTGCCTAAGCTCAGGAATAGAGCGGAAGCGGGTATGCCGGGCAGACATTGGTGGTTCTGTCTACACTAATCAAGTTAATTGGATAATTGCCACTTCATGGTGTTTGGTGTTGACACAACCTTGAACTTGGCTTTTTTACAGGTTTCCTCTGAACCTCTCTTGGAGGCTCCTCCGGCTATTGAATAGAACCTCCTACTCTCCAGGCCAGGGACGCTGGGGGTCTCCTTTTCTAGCCGGTGGGGGCGGGGGAGGGACTGGCAGACAAGAAAGGCTAAATGACTGTCCAAGGTCACGGAGTGACCTGTGGACGAGGTGACAAGAGAAGCCCACGCCTGCCCACCGCCTCCGGCTCTGACAACTAAATCACCCCAAAGAGACGTGTGTGGTTTCATTTCTATTCCATCTGCAGGAGGGGGAAAAAAATCAATGTTTGCTAAATGAAAAAGAAAAAGATCGGCAGGCGGAAAATGTATTTTCAACTTTTAATAGCGTGTTACCGACAACGGCAAGTCCACGGAATACAGCAGGCCCACCTGCCGTGGGGCTGGGCTGTGATGCGGGGACATGATCTCAGTGGCCAGGTGTCGGGGATGGTGGAGGACAGTGGGAAGGGGCACAGACACCCCCGTCTGCCAAGCCTGGGGTGGCTGGCAGCCTCTGAGTGAGCCCTAGGTGGACGCCCCCAATGGGCAGAGAGGGGGGTCAGCTGGGCAAGTAGGACAGGACCCCTCTGTAAAGGGGGGTGGCAATCTGAGAAAGATGTGGTCCTTCTGCAGAGCCCAAGCCCTGCTCGGGCCACGAGACTCGACAAAGAAGGGCCAGGAGGACCTAGATGAGGATTCCTCCAGGAAGGATGCTGCCCACTCAGGTCCCCCACAGGCTCTGGAGACCTACACCAGGCACCTATCAGGGCAACCTGCACTGGCGAGGGTCTGCTTTCATCCATTCCTTGATTCTGGTGTCTATTGAGAAAGAAGTTGTTGAGTATCTCCTGAGTGGTGGACACACTGCCCAGTGCTGGGGACACAACAGTGACCAGGGCAGAGACTGGCCCTGTCAATGGGGTTTCTGGTTTGGTAATTACAGTGATAGAGGATGGGCATTAGGCAAGGGCGGGGGAATGATGGCCAAGGGTGGGGGTGCCAGGGCTGGGGGCGTAATCCAGCCAGGGACCTCTGTGGAGGCTCCCAAGGAAGGGATGCAGCATGTCTCAGAGGAAGCGTGTTTCCAGCTGAAAGAGAGGGGCCAGTGAGGCCACAGAACGCACCAGGCTCCCGGGGTCCCGCTACGGGGAGAGGGGGCGGGGGAGAGAGGTGAGCCATGGGCTGGAGAGGTGGTGCCCTCGCTAAGCCAGGAATCCTCCGCAGGGGCTCAAACAGACCCCCGTGTCAAGTGGATCCAGACTGTGCAGGGGAGGAAGCGTGCACAGCTTTCAGGCCTCTTGAAGAAAACAAATAAAAACTGCAAGTACAAAATTAGGTCCAGGGCCTCAGAAGCAGGCCCTGCAGGTGAGGGATGTAACGGTCAAGCTTCATCAGCCTCCTGGGAACTCCCCTATCCATCTATAGAGCTTCATCTCCTCCACGATTTCTCTTAAAAACCTGTTTCCTTTACATTCCATTCTGTAACCCTCGCGACCGTAATCACAGGGCTTTATCTGACCCCAAGTAGCCTCAGGGTGCTCCATCCACCCCTTGCTGCCTGTCCGTCTCTTGGTTCCTTCATTTTTAATTTTATTTTATTTTTTTTTTTTTGCGGTACGCAGGCCTCTCCCTGTCGTGGCCTCTCCCGTTGCGGAGCACAGGCTCCGGACGCGCAGGCTCAGCGGCCATGGCTCACGGGCCCAGCCGCTCCGCAGCATGTGGGATCTTCCCGGACCGGGGCATGAACCCGTGTCCCCTGCATCGGCAGGCGGACTCTCAACCACTGCGCCACCAGGGAAGCCCAGTTCCTTCATTTTGATTCGGCTCTCGGTGACCTGCGTTTTGTTGTTGTTGTGTGTGTGTGTGCGTGCGCACGCGTGTGTACGCGTGTGTGTGTGTGTGTGTGTGTGTGTGTGTGTGTTTTGGCCACACTGTGCAGCTTGCGGGATCCTAGTTCTCTGACCAGGGATTGAACCTGCGCCTCGGCAGTGAAAGCGCTGAGTCCTAACCACTGAACTGCCAGGGAATTCCCTCTTCCGTGGCTTTAGGTGCGCAATGAGTGTACATTTCCCGGGACCTGGCAGGTCTGCCAGTGTTCCCACCGGCTCCCCAGCCAGATGCCAGCTCAGCTCGGGAAGACTCAGGACCCTGGGGCGTGCCTTCCTTGTCTTGATCAGACCTCGGTGTCGCCTTGCAGAGCGACAGGGTTTACAGGAAGAGCACCTGAAAGGAGTCAGGCCTGGGGAAGGCGTTTCGACCCAGTCTGAGGGGACAGATCACCGACAGTGAGACAGGCCAGAGCCGGCCGTGACCACAGCCCCTGGAGCCTTTGCTGGGGTCCTTCCCCACCCATGATGCAGAGAAAAGACATCTGGAAACTGTAGAGTGCAGCGCACATGTGCCTGTGTGTGAGACGTTGTCATGTAATGCAGTCTGCCCCAGATGTGACTTCTGTCTGTACTGGTCCTCTGTGGTGTGAATTTTTAAGTTCTTTCCTTTTTAAACAAACAAACAAAAAAGTAATTCATTGGAGAAAGTCTGGAGAATGTAGAAAACTAAAGGGTAACAGACAAAATAAAAATACCAATAATCCCAGCATGAAGAAGTAATCATTATGAATACTTTGGTTTTTTCCACCAGTCTCGTTTTCTGTGAATATACACATATACACATGTTTTTCACCGAGAGAGCGCGCTATATTTACCATTTTGTGCCCTCTTTTTTCTATTAAAATTATATAATGCACATTCTCCTGTCTCATTAGATACTCAAATTATCATTTATAACGGTTCCACTGGGGTCCAGCAGACCGATTTCGATTAATTTACTCAAATCTTCCTAGAAGTAAGGACCTCTGATGAATGTCCTTCTCCGTACATCTCTGTACATCTCGGGTTATTTCCGACTCCGTGCCCATGGGGCAAGGAGTCAGAGGAGCGCTCACTGTCAGGCTTGACCCCTGCTGCCAGATGGCCTTTGGGCCAGCTGTGGACCCTGATCCAGCCGTGCCCACACAGCCTGGTGATCCCGGGAAGGGACCGGCACCCACTTTTACTCAATTCTTGGCAAATTTTTTCGGTGTCCTCTTGGGGTGTGAATTTACGTTTCCTTTACGACCTGGGTATGTGAACACTGCCTCATGTTCTTATCGTCCACAATACTGATCGGAGCTCTGCTTCCCCTCACAGAGACAGAACTTCCAGGAAGAGCAGAGGCAGTTTGTCAGCTGTTCTTTGCCCATTTTCCTCTCCAGATGCCCATCAGTGGGGGGCCCCTCACTGGTGCTTTCAAGTAAAGTAATTTGAGGAGTGCTTATAAAGGGGAGGATTTGCAAAGACGTGGGAAACTGCAAAAGGCAGGGCCCTACCCGGGCTGGAAGCAAGGACTGTCACCACCCGAGGCTTGAAGGGGCAAGGGGGAAGGGGTGGTGACCTGAATCCGGAGGCAGAGTGGGCTTGGGGTGGGGGGCACCTGGCAGGCACTGCTCTCTGGAGAGAAATCAACATCCTTACCATACCTGCTACCCTGCCTCTGAAGCTGGAGGGCAGCAAACTCTGGATTCCATCCGTAAGGGTCAGCCTCTGAGAACACAGAGCCACGGGGAGATGAGAGAGGGTCCCCCAGGGGCAGAATTTCTCTTTTTTAAAAAATGTAATTTGGGACTTCCCTGGTGGCACAGTGATTAAGAATCCGCCTGCCAATGCAGGGGACTCAGGTTTGAGCCCTGGTCCGGGAAGATCCCACATGCCACGGAGCAACTAAGCCCGTGCGCCACAACTACTGAGCCTGCACTCTAGAGCCCACGAGCCACAACTACTGAGCCCGCATGCCACAACTACTGAAGGCTGCACACCTAGAGCCCATGCTCCACAACAAGAGAAGCCACCGCAAGGGGAAGCCCACACACCGCAATGAAGATTAGCCCACGCTCGCCACAACTAGAGAAAGCCTGTGCGCAGCAACAAAGATCCAATGCAGACAGAAATTAATTAATTAATACATTTTAATTTTATTTATTTATTTTTTGGCCACACCATGCAGCCTGTGGGATCTTCATTCCCCGACCAGGGCTCGAACCCGGGCCCCCGGTCGTGGAAGCGCAGAGTCCTAACCGCTGGACCGCCAGGGAATTCCCAGCATTCCTCATGGATTTGTGGACCCTCTCTACTATCGTGGCATTGGCCTCCCCCTCCAGCACCCAGCTTCGGTGGCATAATCCGCTTCCGTTTTCACTGTCCGGCCTTGGCCGCTGTGCACAGGACAGGATGCACGTGGGGATGTTTTCACCATCAGCGCCCAGGTTTGCCAGCCTTCTTGCCTGCTAAGGAGACCGTGTCAGGCAGCTTTAGAAGTATCAGCTCGGCCGAGAGATGGTCCCAAGGCTTAGTGCAGCGGGAGTAACCACATCACAGTGACTATCGTCGCTTTATCTGGAGGGAGTAGAAACAGCACATACCGAAGGGCCGAAGAAGCTGCGCACACCAGCTCCAGAAAGGTTTTGATTTCACGTGTAAACTTCACGAGTTCACGCGCGGTAGGCAGCCTCCAAGTCGGCCCTAATGACCCCACCTCCTGGTGTCCACACCCTCGTGTGGGCCCCTCCCATGATGAATAGAGGTGACACTGTGGACATGATGGCGTGTGGCTTCTGAGGCCAGGTCCTAAGACATTTGGCTTCCGCCTGGCTCTCTCTCAGACCACTGGCTCTGGGGGAAGCCGGCCACCCTGTCCCGAGGACGCTCAGGCAGCCCTGGGGAGAGGTCCATTTGGGAGGAGCCGAGGCCTCCTGCCAACAGCCAGCACCAACTTGCCAGTGATGTGTGCGAGCCCCTTGGAAGTGGACCTTTCAGTCCCAGTTAGGTCATGTCAGCCCAGTTGACATCTCGACCGCAACCTCTTGAGAGACTCCAAGCCAGGCCAGTTTAGCAAAGCTGCTCCCAGATTCCAGATTCACAGAAACTGTGGGAGATCATAGATGTTATTATTGTTTTAAACCGCTCCATGTAGCATTATTTCTTATACAGCAATAGATGCAAGCACAGCATTTCACTGCAAACCTACAGAACAGTTTGAAATCAAGGGCTGGAGTCCAAATTCTGGGTCTCCATGTGAACCCGTTGGAAGCACCTAGCAACACAGGGGCTGCTGGCGCAGACCTTAGGGAAGAGAGTTCAAGGCTGAGCGTTTGGAGTTCAGAGCTCCCCATGGAGTCAGTGTTCCTCTCTGAGCCTGTCTCCCCGTGTGTAAAATGAAGGAGCTGCGCTAAGAAGCCTAGACCTTCCGAGATTCCGAGGTCAGCATGGACAGAGCCCATCCCACTCCTGACACCTGCCTCACTTCCTTGAGCAGAGCCTCGGCCGTACCTGTGCCCCGATTCCAGAAGCACCAGAAACAGGACCCGCTCTGCTACTTGTTTGGCCAGAGAGGAGGGCATTGCCCCTGGCCAACCAGAGCTCCCCCAAATGGCTTTGTGTGTGTGTGTGGTGTGTATTTTTAACACTGAGATATAATTCACAAACCGTAAAAGTCGCCCTTTTAAAGTGTACAACTCGGTGCTTTTTAGTATTTTCACAGAACTGTACAATCATCATCACTAATTCCATAATATTTTCATCACTCTAGAAAGAAACACTGTACCGTCTAGCAGTCACTCCCATTACCCCCCAGCCCACCGCCCCAGCCCCTGGCAACCACTTATTTACTGTCTCTGTGGGTTTGCCTCTTCTGGACGTTTCACGTAAGTAGGATCATACAACACGTGGCCATTTGCATGTGGCCTCTTTCATTTAGCGTAAGGTCTCTGAAGTTCATTCACATCGTAGCATGTGTCAGAACTCCCTCTTTATGGCTGAGTAATATTCCATTGTGTGGATGAACACGTGGGACGAACACGTGGTTAGCCGATGGACGTGTGGGCTGTTTCCATCTCTTGGCTGTTGTGAATAGAGCTACCCGCCCCCCACCCCAGGAAGCAGAAAGCAGCCAGGGAAGCTGACGAGCAATTCTCTCATTACGGGAAGCGTCAATGCCTTCATCTACATTTTAAAGTCAATTTGTGAATCAGTCTCTGGGAGGGAACCCGTGGCTTTGGATTTCCAAAAGCACTTTCTGTACCTGAGCGAAGTGGGGGCTGGCCCGAGACCTGAGCCCCCAGTTCCAAGCTCCGTTCCCCTGATGCTCTGAGGCTCAGCCTGGGCCTCGGTCTCCCCATGAGGTCAGGGGTCAAGGAGGACCCTCGCCAGGACAAAGCTGCTCCTGACTTTGCCACTCAACCCTGACCCCCGTGCCCAGAGGCCCAGAGGCCCAGTCTCCTCCTCTGTGAAGTGGGGACGCTGCCACCCACCTGCTAGGACTGTGGGAGAGGTCAGAGGCCGTGCTGGAGAACACGTAACCGTGAGTGAAGGGGTTTACAGAGAGGAAGTGAGAACGTGGGCCGATAAGGACGAGCTGTGAGTGAGGAACAAGCCACAGCGTGAATAAGCAATTGAACAGACGACAGAAGGAACAGAGGCTCCTTTGGGGGTGTTGGGTGGGGGTCCTTCTAGCCGGGCCAGTTGCTCTCCCACACCAGGGCTGGACACAGGGCTGCATCCCCTGGGCCCACACATGGCCTGGCTGACTGCCGGGAGAGGAGGGAGGAGGGAGCAGATTAGAGCTAGGGCGAGGCTGGGGGCCCGGCCCCTGAGAGGCCCAGACTGGGTCCCCCAGGAGACCCCAGGAGCAGAGGGGCTCCAGGGCAGGGATGGGCACCCTGCCTTCAGCCCTCAAGGCTCATACCTCCTCTTGGTGGCCAGTCCTGGCTCCAGGCAGGAGTGCCAGGGCCACAGGGCTGGCGGGAGGCAGGCCCCCCGCTCCCAGGGCTCGGGGCCATCCATCTTGGTCTGACCCTATTAAAATACATTATAAAGGGAAGAAAAGGGTGGGCCAGAGGGTGAAGGGGAGGAAAATGATGCTGCGTCAGGCCTTTGTTTGTTCCTCCCCCAGGACCCGGAGCAGAGAAGATAAAAGGGGGCCTGGGGCTTTGTTCTCAGGGGCTGGGGGCAGCCGAGCTCAGTGGGGGGGCTCTGTGGGAAGAAGAGAGGCCAGTGGGACGCACCGTCTCGGGCCTGTCCCTCCCGTGCTGGCTGTCGCACCCTCGGACACCACAGCTGCCTCGCACCCAGATGCCTGCCAGCGCGCCGCCCCCCACCCCCCGACCCGGCAGCTCCAGCCCTGGTCCTGCAGACCCGGGGCAGAGAGGCGGGCTCCAGCTGCACCTGGGGTGCAGGAAAACCATCCTGGGCCTGGCAAAGATGGAGCTTTGGAACTTTCCAGCTCCTGAAGCTGGTTCCCAGCACCTGCTGGGGGCCCTGAAGAGCCCACAGGGGAATAGTAAGAAGCCACCCACGGGCGGGCCCTGCCTCTGAGATGGGACCCTGGGCAGCTGACCATAGAGTGTGGGCCATGTAGGCGGCCCAGGCCCTCATCCTGGTGCTGGGAAAGGGACAGAGCCACCCAGAAGCAGATGCTTCCCTGCTGCCCGTGGGCACTCCCTCCGCCAGGCCCCACAGCTTCCATTCCAGTCCCCCCTGGGGGCACCTACTGAGAGCCAGGACGGGCCACGCCTCTTCCCAGGGTGATAGCTTTGATCCTTGACATCAGCGGTTATGGGTTCAATTCTATCCCTCCCCCAAAAAGCTATGCTGAAGTCCTAACCCCCAGGATCTCAGAATGTGGCCTGATGTGAAACAGGGTCACTGCAGATGTCATTAGAGTGAGGGCATGCGGAAGCAGGGTGGGCCCCCGTCCGTGATGAACGGTGTCCTTACGAGGAGGGTGCGGCACGGAGACAGAGGCCCGCACGGGAGGGCAGAGGCAGAGACTGGAGGGGTGAGGCTGTGAGCGCAGGAACGCCAAGGCCACCAGAAGTGGGGACGGCCACTCCTGGCAGAGAACGTGGGATCCCTTCCTGTTCCAGCGCCCTGAGAAGGTGTTTGCACAGCAGGGCGGGGGCCGCGGCTCGTGGGTTTGGGAAAATGATGCCCTGATCCAGTTAAAGAACCCAGGGCGGCTTTGCTGGCTGTGAACGTGGCCGGAACACTGTATCAGAGTCAGAAAGCCCGGAGGCTGGAGGCAAGCGGGCCCTGTGATTCCCTATTCTTGTCCCTTCTTGGTGACTCACCGTCTCCAGGTCTGAGGCCGAGGGTTTTGAGCACGTCGCGTCCACGTGCCGGGCCTCCCAGGCCACACACTGGGAGTGGCACAGCTCGACAGAGGCGAGGGCAGAAGCACACCATTCACGGCCAATAACTCGGCCCGGTCAGCTAGCTCTGCCCAGCCCTCCCACCCGGGGCACACACGTGGGCCCACAGATCTGCTGCCATGGTGCCAACCTGCACTGACTCACCATGTGAGCTTCTCCAAGCAGAGGCCGGGGCCCCAGCCGGAGACTCCTCCCATATTTATGACGTGCCTTCCCTGGGATGAACAGTCCACAGTGCAGACCTGGCCCTCACAACCCTCACACTCTGGGAGGAGGGATGTGGGGTCACACCTGCTGTGTTAGGGGCTGTAAGAGTTCAGAGCAGGGACCCTAACCGGCCCGAGGAACCAGGGCAGGCTTCCTAGAGGAGGTGTTGGTCAGGCCAGCAGGGAAGGGTGTCCCAGGCACAGGGCACAGCCTGTGCAAAGGGCTGGAGAAGACACATCCCATCATGAGCACGTGTAGCCATGGGGTAGAGGTGGAGGTAGGCACAGGAGGGGCGTGGCCGGCTCCCACAGGGCCTGTCAGTCACATGGCCCGATCAGGGCACTGGGGAGCCACAGAAGGCTTTGGGGGAGAGGAGGAGGGTCGTTGGTGTGAACATCCGGAAAATGCTGCGGATGCCACGTGGAGACGTGGGGGCAGGTGTGCAGGCAGGGAGCCCCTCAGGGGTGCACATGCCACCACGGGGGACACCCAGGACCAGGCCGGGGGGTGGGCGTGGTGTGAGGTGGGGTAGAACAGGAAGAACACTTCGCACCTCTGGCTGTGTCTGCTCCACTTGTTTTCTGGAAGGACTCTGCCCCCTCCCCATGCCGGGTAGCAGGCTGGTTCCCGGCTGGCACCTTGCGAGGGGTCGGGATTTCCATCTACTCGTTCCCTGCTGGTCTGTGCCATGAGTTCATCTCCTCCCGGGCGCCGGGGCCAGGGACCCGCCGGGTGTCCACAGAAGCAGGGTGGGTGGAGCCCCCCAAAGGTTCCTCATCAGAGAGTCGTGTGTGTGGTTGTACAGGGCAGGCAGGGGCGCACTTGGTGCATGTTGGGGGGTCAGCACTGGGGAGAAAGGGTGCAGAAAGGGAGAGGGTTTTGTTTCACTGAAAAGAGAAACGCAGGCAGATGCATTAAGATGAATGTGATCGCCACTTTTCTGTGTCCGCTTGCCTGGGCCATGGGGATCCCAGAAACTTGGCCACACATTACTCTGGCTGTTTCTGTGAAGGCATTTCTGGACGAGGTTAACATCTGAATTCTTGCACTTAGCAAAGCCGATTGCCCTCCCCAAAGTGGGTGGGCCTCATCTAATCAGTCGAAGGGCTGCCTAGAACAAAAAGACAGGCCTTCCCTGAGTGAGAGTGGATTCTCCAGTGGCTGCCTTCAGACGCTCTGCACCGTCGGCTCTCCCCCTGCCAGCCCACACTGCCCATCTGGACCTGCCATCACGGCAGGAGCCAATTCCCTATAATAAATGTTTTTCTCTATCTATACACACCCTCCCCTTTCTGTCTCTCCAGAGGACGCTGATGGATAACACGAGGCTCCCACCCAGGCTGGCTGGGACAGAAGCAGCTCTGCAGACCCGAGGGGTGGCCGGCACCCTCTTCCCATGGCCTTCAGATACCAGCCTCCAGAAGCAAGGGAAGCGGGGGTGGGTCTCAGCTGGTGGGAGCAGGGCTTAGGCACTGCTGTCAAGACTCCAGCTCCTTCCTGGGAGGACAAACAGGGGTTTTTGTTTGTTGTTGTTTGTGACCCCAGAACCTCTGGGATCACGCTGGTAACCAGCTGAATTTCTGCCATTATCACAAAGACCCGCCTGGTGGCCTGTGCCCTAAACTGGGGAGAGGGGGTGGGACCTGCGCTTTGATCATGTCCAGAAGAGGCAGCGTGTAGAACACAGACCCAGTAGGAGGGTGTTCCGGGCACCATATTGGAAAGGGCACCAGGCAGGGTCCCCACTGGCAGTCCCAAGAGAGAGAGATTTGTCCGGCGTCTGATCCCCAGGTCAAGCTGGTCTTTTATTCCCCCTCATCGTGAGGGCGCAGGCGGGAGGTGCTTCCCCAGCCCATTTCCCTCCCAGCTGACACTCACCCCCCTACATCAGGGATGCCTTTCCTGGAAAGAATCGCCTCTAAGGTGGGTCAGTTCAGACAGTGAATGGGAGCGTCAAGCCAGCACCCGACCCGGCACACAGCAGGCTCGGGACCCACGGCCGCTCTGTCTCTCACACCCAGGTCCAACCCGCCTGGTCCACGCGGCCTGGGGTTCCAAGGAGAGGTCCCGGGGACGGTTGAGGCTGGCCACCAGGCGAGGCCCCACATCCCCACCGGGGCCAGCAGGGCGGCCACTGTCTTTGTTCCATAAATTGAGTTTCTGTGCAAGATTCATTTGAAAATTCACACCTGCAGCTTAAACCGCTGACTTGGGTACACAGAGGCTCGGGGCGTGGACACGTCCCCTTTCCGGTGATGGTCACCGAGTTGAGGGATGGAGCAGGGTCTCCATCTTGCAGGGTCAGGTCCTCAGGGATCAGGTGTCTGTGAAAACCATCCCCAGAGAATCGCCCGGAAGCTCCACTTGCAGCCAGGGCTAGGGTTCCAGAGGTTGCCCCGAGCTCGTCAGGAACAGGACAGATCGAATACACGTCTTTCGGAAGCCTCACCGCCTCTGGGAGACTGGGCGTGTTTGTCAGGCGTCTCTCGTTCACTCAGCTCGATTTCACTGTAGTCCCATCTTCCTAGGGCTGGGGAAACAAAGGTGATGAGACAGCGAGTTTACCGTCGGGGGGTGGGGAGGTGGGGAGGAGAGACCGCCCTACGCTGCCCTTCCCGCCTGGAATGATTTCATTGCCTCTGTGACTGACCCGGGCCTGGAAGGAACAGGCAGCCAGACGGTCTGTGCAGGGAAGCAAACCGCAGCACTCCTGCCCCGGCCTCCCTGGTCTGGGGGTGGGGGCTCGGGGATGGAACACGTGTAACTCCAGCCAGGAGGTGAGACCCCGGGCGGGGGCAGCGTCCACGTGAGCCACAGGTAGTGTCACTGGCTTTCCAGGACAGAGGGTCCGTGGGAAGGGCCTCAGCCCATCTCTCCTGCTAGCCCTAGTGGACTCGCTGCATGGAGCAAAGCGGACGTGGAAATCGGGGTGACTCGCCAGACCCTCGCACGCCCAAGACGGCCTCAGGCATCCCGCGTGAGTCGCAACCGCGGGCGGTTCCAGGCTGCCCCAAATCCCCGCACGCCCGCCGGGGAAAGGCCCGACCGAGCCCTGCTGGCAGGTCGGCGGCCCCTCCTCCAAGATGCTCTGGGTGCAGTCTGCTCAGCTGGCCGAAATGGACGTTCCGCATCTCCCGGCACTTACTGTCATTTGTATGCTTCTCCCCAGAAACGGGGATTTGGACATGAAGGTGGTTCGTGACACCCGAGTTTCCATGCGTGTGTGAACAAACACATCCGTCTCCCCTCAGGACTGGGAGAAGGCCGGGGGCCCAAGGGTGCCACCTGAGCCAGCAGATCTGACGGAAGCAGCCCCCGATGCGGGGCTGAGCCCGGGGTCCTCCCACTAGCGGCCGGCGGCGGTACCAGATCTGGAGTCTGGTGGCCTCTGCTCCTTCCTGTGGCATGGGAGGCCCCCGAGACCTGGCCCCACCCCTCACCACGCCTGCAGAGCCCCCCGTCCCTGCCTTCGCCTACCGTGCCTCCTCTGCTGGGAATGCCCCTTGCTCTGGGTCTCCCCACCATCCTTCCAGACTTAGCCCAAACATCACCCCCTCCCCAACTGGTCCCTCCTCCGCCTCCCACCCGGGTCTCCTGTATGGACCCTGACACATATATTCATAATCATCTTTTCCCACCTGGCTGTGGACAAATGCTGGAAGAATCTCAATGTTATCACAAAATTCTCACCCCAATATGAGCTAACGGGCTCGACTTCAGTTCAGACGTAAGGAAAAGGACACGTCCACGTGCACACAAGCCACCAGCAACCCAGCACCTACTGAGGGCTGCGGGCACCCGGGGCCCGGCACAGAGCAGGGACCACAGCTATGGACGTGGTCCACAGGGACCACAGACGTGGGAGTCCTACAGCCACCAGTCACCTCCCTGGTCTGGCTGTGTGACCTCCCCAGGCCTGGCTCACAGTACGCCCCTCTTGAGTGAGAGTGGACGCAGGATAGAGGTGACAAGGAGCCCTGCCCTCCCTAAAGGGACAAGACTCTCTTGTTGAGATGTGGCAGAGGGGGGTCAGATGATGGTCTAGAGCCTGGAGACAACCTGGACCAGCCCCAGGAGCCCCGGGAGACAGGGGCCAGCAGGGCCAGCGGGGCAGTGTGGGTGGGCTTCCCAGAGGAGCCTGTGGGTCGATGGTGACACCTGGGAGGGGGGGCTCTGGCTCAGGAGAGAACACAGGGAGACACAAGCCCCGATCTCAGACACGCTTGTCCACTCCCTCATTCCCTCACTCACTCAGCCTGCAGTGGCTGGGCCCAGAGCAGTGCACTGGGGACCCCCGGGAACAGCACGGACGACACCTACATTAAGTGGGAAAGAGGGAGACAGGGATCTAGGTGGTGACAGGTGCAGATGCTGGAATGCAGGCTGGGGTGGGGTGGTCCAGGAGGGCGCAGGGAGGCCAAGGCTGGACTTCTCAGGGGCCTCAGCAGGAAGGCCCAGGCCCAGTCTGCTGGCCTCAGGCTTGGGCAGCTGGACCCAGCCCTCACTCACCTTTGCCCCCATCTCTCCTCACATTCAAATTTGAGGATGTGGGTCATTTCGCTCACGGGACGGAGCTGCATATCCAAGAGCTCAGGCTGAGCAGGGAAAGGATGCCCGAGACTTCCTCCAACCTCTGGGGGCCCCCAGACCCCAACAGGCCCGTCCTGGGCTCTACGGGGAAGGGCTGCCAGGGGTGGGGGGCATGCAGCAAAGCCCCCATCCAAAGTGTGAGCGTTCTGCCCTTGGCCCCGGGCCCGCTCTGCCTGGAGCCCAGCGCCACAGAGGAGGGAAGGAGGAGGCCCACACCGGCCGTGGCTTCCTGTGTGCCCGCCCCCAGCCTCGAGAGGGAGGGGTGGCAGCATTCATTGATTTAATTTTCTTCCTCAAGGGACTTCCCTGGTGGTCCAGTGGTTAAGACACCAGGCTCCCAGTGCAGGGGCAGCTGGGTTCGATCCCTGGTCAGGGAACTAGATCCCGCATGCCACAACTGAAGAGCCCGCACAGGGCAACGAAGATCCCGCGTGCCACAGCTAAGACCCGGCACTGCCAAATAAATAAATAAAGTGATCAACTATTTTAAAAAAAAATTCTTCTTCGAATATGCCCTAAGCAATCTGGAATTTCAGGAGCAATTCACAGCAGCGATGGGGAAGGCATCTCAGGTACAGCTGTTTGATTCCCAGTAGCCTGGACAAGGCAACCTGTAGATTGAGACACGGACGCCTGGGTCCCGAGGGAAACACCACCACACCTGTCACGAGCTGCCCTGTGACATGGATGACGTCGCCTCCACCGACACCAATGTGCTCATTCGGGCAAGAGGCATTTGTCATGGTGGTGGGCCTGGGCTGCCCCGGGTGACCTCCCTGAATGCCCCCCCCCCATGCGGGAGCCCCGGGCTTAGTGTCGGGAAGGAACACCCTGGAGGTCCCCTTCGCTCTCCTCCGGGGAGCACCTTGGAGGCCCCGGGAGCCTCCACCTGGCTGCTGTAACAGAGCTCGCTGGGCCTGGTTGCTGCCCCTCTCCCTGGCCTCCGGCACGGGGGGTGGGGCCACTGAGGCCCCGAGACGCAAAGCAAGTTGCCCAAAGTCCCACAGCCCGGATTTAAACGCAGCCCGTCTGTTTCTGGAGCCAGGGCTCTGAAAGGCTGTGCTCACTGTTGCTGCCTCTCCTGGGGGCAGGGCTGGTGGGGTCTCTGGTCTCGGTGCCTCTGGTCTCGGTGCTCTGCCAGCCCCGCCCCCACTAGTGTGCCGTGGAGCAGGCTGGGGGGCACTTCCGGGCGCAGGCACTGAGCGCCCTGGCGCACCAGGAGCAAGTGAGCCGGGGGAGACAGGGGCCTTGACGCCTTCTCGGGCGGGGCCTTGATTTACTCCCCGGCAAAGGGCCGTGGTGGACCAATGGGGGCGCTGTGGGCTGCCAGCCCTCCTTGAGGGGCTGGGGAGGCAGCCGCCAGCCCCCTGGGTACCGCGATTTTGTTCGTGTCTCTGTGCACCCTGCACTGGTGGCCGGAGCAGAGAGGGAGCCTCCCTGGTGACTCCAGGCCATTCCAAGGCCACGTCTGGGGCCACATCCCCAGCAAGAGGCTGACGCCCAGCAGGACCCCCAGTGGAGCCGGGACCCCTGAGGTTGGCCCCAGCATCTTCACGACAGCACAGGGATGGCCGGGCCACCGGAGCCGAACTGGAACAGAGCGGGCAGGAACTACACCAATAACAAGCGGTCCCCAGAGACGCAGCACGGCTGCACCGGGCCCACACGCAAGCACACCCAGGGAAATCCACACACTCACACGTGTCTGCACACCTGCAGGCAAGGAGCCCACCCATGACCACATGCTTGTGCACTGTGGTGTTAATGACGGGTCCATGCGACTGGGCCACGCGGTATCCAGGTATCTGGTTAAACATGACCCTGGGCGTGTCTGGGAAGGTGTTTCTGGCGAGATCAGCAGGTGGATCAGTGGACTTCGTAGAGCGAATTGCCCTCCCCGGTGTGGGTGGCCTCATCCGATCTGCTGAGGGCTTGAATAGAACAAAAAGGCTGAGAAAGGGGGAACCTGCTCTCTCTGCGGGCAGCTTGAGGTGGGACGTGGGCTCCTCCAGCCCTCGGTCCCAACTCACACCACCAGCTCTTCGGTTCTCAGGCCTTTGGACTCAGACTGGAATTTACACCACCGGCGGGCAGACAGGAGACGGTGGGACTTCTCGGCCTCCATGACCTCGTGAGCCAATTCCTTGCGGTAAATCTCTCTCCACGCGCGCACGCGCTGTTGGCCCTGCTGGATCTTTTGCTCTGGAAGACCGTAACACACTGCCTGCCCCACACGCCACCCTTGCGCCCCGTGTGCGGAGCTGTGCGCTGAGGACTCTGCGCCTCCACGTGGGGGCTTGACTCCATCTCCATGAATCCTCACGGCAAGTGTGTCACATCAGCTCTGTCATCGTCACTGTCTTCAGACGAGAGGACTGAGGCGCGGACATAGCTGGTGGTGGATGACAGACAGGTCTGGGGTCCCCTGTCCAGCTCAGAGTCGTGCCTCAGACTCCCTCAAGCACCCGTGAGGACAGCACCCGCAGATACCGGCTGAAAAGGCACGTTAGTACAGGCTCCTGGGTACCCCAGGCTCAGTCGGGGTCCACAGGCCCACGTGCACCCACAGGCCCGTGTACATCCCCAGCACGCTCACACCCACAGGATGCACCCACAGACTCCCACGAGTCTGGCGTACACAACCACAGCAGCGTAGTCACGTCCACACCCTCCCTCCCCTCCCCTCCCCGCCGCACAGCGGTGTCCAGCCCCTACCGGGAACTGCGCAGAAGACAGAGGCCCACCCCGCCCCCTCCCCGTCCCCAAAGCCGTGACCAGACGTGCTCGGCTCCTGTCCGTGCGATGACTCAGCGGCCAGCAGCCAGTCAGTGAAACGGCGTTCATTCTGCCGGGGTCACCGCTGGCGCTTCCATCAGAAGGCAGACCGGTGCGGCACGCGCAGCAGCCTTCGGGCGAAGGTGAAGGAGGGGGTCCAACCCAGACCCCATCACTCGCAGCTAGGAGAGGCGGTGCCAGGACAGCCCCTCGGGGCTCCAGCCCAGGACCCTAGACAACCCCCGCCTCCGGGTGGTGATGGTCCCCCAAGCCCCAGCTTCCCCAGCTTATGGGTGATGGTCCCCCAAGCCCCAGCATTACCTTATGTAATGAGGGCAAAGGAGCTCCCAGAGCAGCCCCACCCCGTGGGGCCCAGACAGGGTCAGGAGAGCCCCCCGGGGTCTGAGTCATGCTGCAACTATTAGGGAATGGCGTGGGGACCATACTCTCCAACCCAAATACCCCCTTCAATTTGCCCCGTGTCTTGCCAAGTGTAGAGAATACTTACTGTTTGTTGAATGAACCATCGTTGCCTAACTGACAACAGTATTAACAGCATCTCCCTGGACAGGAGGGCTGCCTCTAGAGCAGACATCGGAGCCCGCCTCCCTGGCTCGAACCCTGCCTCTGCCGCTTAGCAGCTGTGTGGCCTTGTGGTGTCGCATCCCCGTGCCCCCATTTCCACGTTTGTACCCTGGGGCCAGTCAATGGACCGTGGAAGGGTCCGCTGGAGGACTGTCACCCAGTCAACGTGAGAGCTACACGTGGCTCATCCCAGCCCCGGCGCACCCCAGCCTCACCCCACACTCCAGATGGGAGCCCGAGGCCCAGGAAGGCCATCACCAAGGACCCAGGTGAGGCCGCGGTGCTTAACACTCACATCCCAGGACCCGAATTCGCCCTGGGCTAGGAAGAGGAGCCCCAGGGCTTCAGCGGAAACTCCGGAAAACCGGGATTGTGTTAGCTCCTGGGACAAAATTTCTCAAATCAAAGCCATTCCAGAAAAATCCACAGGCTATGTTTGCCCTCAGAAAGGTGATTAATGGCAGGATTTCGCTCTCTGAACAGAACTTGTCCCATGTCGGCTGGTACTCACGGGAGGCCCAGCTGCCTGCTCTGCACAGCCGGCTCACCTCGCTGTGCAGTGCCGCCCCGTTCCGGGCTGCGGAGAAGCCATCTGAGCGCCCCTCCCTGCCCGAAGACCGGGCGCCCTCTGGCTCCTGGAATACGACACCCTGCATCCCAGGGCCAGGCTGTGGTCAGTGGCGGCCGAGTTACGGCGATTCAGTTGCCTACTTCGGGGGTCAGGCTCTGGCATGGCCTCTCTGCCCCAGAGCCTGGCTGAAGCCAGTTTGCCCTCCTGGGTTTGCCTGGGCAACACCGGGCAGACCCCTGACCACCCCCACACCCCCCCCCCCCCCCCCGCCCCACGCCAAGACCCTGGTGACTCTGATTCTCAGGCACGAGAATCCCCCTTTGTCTGGCCTGCCTGGCAGAGGGGGAGGGGACCGCTGTGGCTTCCTCTGGGGTGGGGGACGGCTTGGCTACATTAACCCCGGGGGCTGGGCCCGCCCCCCCAGGCCCGCCTCGAGCCCAGGTGCATGACTGTCACCAAGATAAAAGCAACATAATTAAGTTCCAATCAGCGGAGTGATTTGTTTTCATAATGTAATATTTCCCTCCAGCCCCTGGGCCCACAGATCTGTCTCCGTCAGGCCTGCCCCGGTGGGGGTCCCCGTGTGCGTGGGCTCCAGGCTTTCCTGCCACCCAGGGCCCAGCTGCTGTAGGAGTGACAGCAGCAATGTCCACACCGCCTGCCCCCTCTCGGCCACACACATCCCTCCCCCAACTCCAAGCTGCTGAGGTGATAATGAAGTCATTTTTCTAAGGAATGTTCACCTGGAAGACAGCCCCGTCCGTCTGCGGACCAGCTAATGGAGCTGGAAGGCAGGCCCAGGGGAGAGGGCAGGCGGGCAAGGTGGCGGCGAGGCGAGCGGGCGAGGACGGTGAGTGTGCTGCGAGCTGCCGCCCCCGGGGGGTGATTGATGTGGGAGCTCCTCGGAGCCAAGGCACTGCCGCTGCCTCTGTGTCGGAAAGAAGAAATCCAGGGGACAGGCAGGGTCCCCCAGCAACCAAGCCCACCTGGCCTCCGGCGAGGAGGTCGGTGGCGAGAGCTCCAGCTGTAGCCTCCCGGGCCCAGGAGATGCCCAGCCGCCTCCAGAAAGGACCCCGGTGTCACCGTGCCACCCGACCCTGAGATGCTCCAGCCTGCCATGCCCGACAGGGTCTTGCCACCAGCACCGCAAACCTCTGGGAAGATCTGGACGTTTCCCTCACTCTCCTTTTTGCATACACTCGATGTTCAGTCCCGTGGTGGCCAGGAGCCTGGCTGGGGGCCTCGGCTCAGCAGGTACCCTCAGGGCCGTTGTGCCTCCTGATGCCTCAGTTTCCCCATCTGAGAACTGAGCATCATGAGGGGACCCGTAGGCGTGATGAGCACAGAGGCCCTGGACGTAGCACCCGGTGCAAAGGAGAGGCTCGGGGCTCTTATTATGATGTGAGTGGAAGAGAACCAGGCGGAATAATCCACAAGGTAGCCCGGCCACTGGAGGCCAGGGTGGGGAGGGGCCTCCGGGGAGTCTGTTTACGCCTTTCTGTTTTTCTGTGGCTTCCACATTTGCTAAAACGGGTCTGTTGACTTTCACGGGGGAAGCACGGGCTGTGTGTGGCCGGGAGCCTGGCGTGCGGGCAGCCGCAGCGGCTGGCGGGTGGGCCCGACCTGGGAGGTGGCGGGGCGACGGCTCCAAGCACAGAAGGCGTCTGTCTGTGCGGACGTCGTTGGTGTGTGTCCTGGCCCCGCAGCCCGCTGGCCGCTGTCTTCCCGTCGTGGACAGTGGGGGCTGTCTGTCGGGGCGACGGTACCACCCTTAATAGCAGCTCCCCTGTGCCAGGCGCGGGGACCTGCACTGCACACACTGTCTCCTTACACGCTGTCTCCTTACATCTCACACCCTCACTCCTCAGAAAGCACTGTGCCCACGTCAAGGGCGAAGGAGCACCATAAAGGGCCTGTTTTCTGTTCTTCCCCTGTGATTCTCCCCACGCCCCGGGGGCAGGTGCATAACCGCATTTCACAGGGAAAGAAAATGAGGCCCAGAGAGGCTGAGTAACTTCCAAAGTCACACAGCTCCAAGGGACAGAGCCTGGATTCAGACCCGAGTGGGAGGCTTAGAGCCATTCGCTCAGACTCCGAGGGCACACAGAGGGGTCCGTGACCCTGGGTTCACAGGGAGTCTGAGCCCTTCGCTGGCAGAGCCGTTTGGGGACGGGTGACAGACGCTGGGGCCCAAAGAGAGCTGATGAGACCCGACGACTGAGGGCCCAGGGAGACCACCCAGACCAAGGGGGGCTGCAGCCTGGTCAGGCAGGCCCGGAGCTGGGCATGGCAGCGGGAGGGAGGACCTGACGAGGACGGGCCAGGCCCCGCTGAGCAGCAGCAGAGGGACAGAAATGGGAGATGCCCTCCCTAGGGGACACCCCTTGAGAAATGCAGGAGGGCAGGACCCTACAGCTGTGACTGTTAGGGCAGGGATGCCCGAGCCCAGGCTGGAGGCGTCTGGAGGCCCGAGGACAGGCGGCACCTCTCTTAGGGAAGAGCTGTCCAGCGGTGGGGTGGGGGGGAGGAGAGCCCAGCCAGCCACAGGGAAGGGACTGCCCAGGCTGTGCTGTGATGGGGTGGGGTCCCAGAGCCCTGCACCTGCTTGTGAAAGATGGAGGTTTCCGACCATCCCCAACCAAGACCCACTGGCAACAGATCACTGGACGAGGGTCCCTGGAACCTGGGATTGCCGAGGCCCCGGGGTTTGAGCACCTCTACCTAGTGCCCGGAGAGCGGTGACTGGGTAGGGCTGGGCCTCCGCTCAGGGCCTGGAGCCTTTGGGGCGGAGCACAGAGCTCCCTGGGGCCAGCCGGCTCTGAGTGCCCTGTGAGTGATGCCGGCCAGGTGGTGGGGAAGGGCCAGCAGAGAAGGAGTCTGAGCTGCTCTCCTCCAGGTGCTCTGTTGGTACCCACAGGCTGGGATGCTGGCAGACTCGGGCTTCAGTCACTGTTTTAATAATACCACGGCTGGGATGGCCAGGCCAGTCTCCTGTGCCAACTGCAATCAGCTGATCTTGGCTGTGCAGGGCGGGACAGGAGCCAGGCTCAGTGGGAGAAGGAGCCCTGCTCGATTAGTCATGTCTGCCACGGGTACAAGATAAGGGCCTGGCAACTGGGCGCCTGGGTTCGCTGTCCTTCCCAGAGATGAGATCCTATCTCAGAGCGGCCCTCTCTCCTGCTGATATGCAACACGGGCATGGGACACAGGTCTCTCCCTCCCCCAGATGCTGCCTTGCATATACTCTTAGCGCTGCCCAAGGCTTCTGTGACACGTCCTACTGCACGTCTGCCAGCCACCTATCCATCTGTCCATCCGTCCACCTGTCCATCTAGCTCCAGCTGAGGCCTGTGGAGGCAAAGGCATTGGAGGCAGAGGGATGGCCTTCCACACGTGGCCTGCCTCTGGGTAGCACACACGCACCAGGGGAGCTGGCAAGTACCCCAGGTGGCCCAGCCGGAGCTCTGCTCTGCAAGGGCCAGTGGACCCCATGTCTGTGAGGTGGGCCCGGGGGAGGCACGGGCTGGCGTGGCCACTGCACTTCCTGGGGGACAGTACAGCAGGTGGGAACGGGGAGGTGCGGACAGACAAGGGAAATGGAGTGGACAACCGGGGGGGGGGACACGAGGACACCATATGTGCAGAAGGGGTCCTGGTATGGAACGCTGACCTCCAGTCAGACCAACTTGGGTCAAATTCGACTCCGTCCTACCACCTCCACGTGGTTGTTGAAACTCTCAGCCTCAGTTTCTGCATCTTTGAAATGGGGATGCTGGTCCTTGCCTCGGTGAGGTCATGAGCATTTAAAGTGCCAGGCACGCACGCTGCACACGCCGGTGGCAGCCCTCGCTCCCAGGACGGGCTCGTCCATGGCAAGAGGCCGCAGCTCAGCAGCTTGGGCGCCTGCCAGCTTCTCCCGGGAGGCGTCCTGCCAGCTCCTGGTGCGTAAGAGAACGTGTCAGGGAGAGGGAAATAATGTGATCAGGAGGGGAAAGAAGCAGCTGGTACCAAGACGGTCCTAGCAGCGCTATTCACACAGCAGGCGGAGAGCTGGCGCCTCCAGATGCCAACAAGCGGAGCGGGGAGGCCGGCGGCCGGGACGCAGCTGCGCAGCCCTGTGGCCCACAGCGGAGGCTGGGACTGGGCAGGAGTGGGTGGGCATGCCGGCCACCACGTCACGCTGCCCGAGCCTGGTGGGCCGAGGGCACAGGCAGAGGGAGCCCACAGCGGGGAGAGTGGCTGGGGGTCTCCCGCGCCCCGGGGCCCTGGCTCTGCTGTTGCCCCCATCAGAGCAGAGAAGGGGCTTTGGAGTCACACATGGGGATTAAAAGCAGCCGGTCGTTACCGGTGGGGTCAATGCAGGGCAGCACCCCCGCCTTCCTCACCTCTCGATGGGGTAGCAGCGGTTCTGTTAAACCTGGGGATGGGGCCTGGCCCTCACCTGGGTGCTGGGCGTTCAGGAAGGCAGAGGGGGCTCCTTGTGGACCCCGGAAGTGTGGACTGCACTCCTGGAAATGGGGCCCCCACACCTTCCCCCCAGCCTCCCCGCTAAGTCCTGCAGACCTGTGGCACACGGGCGCCTGAGGGGCAGAGGGAGCTGGCAGGTGGGTGGGAGGGGGGACCCCAGGACTCTGCACTCCCAGCCCAGGCCCCAGCCACGGCTGTGGGGGACTCCTGCAGGAGGGGCTCCGGCCAGTGGGGAGATTCCGGAGCCTGGTGGGTGGAGGGGAGGCACGCTGCAGGCCTGGGCGGGAGCCCCAGGCCTCCCCCACTGGCTAGGGGCGGCTCCGCCTCAGGGCCTGCGCCCTCGTGGGGAGCAGGGGCCTTGGAGGGCAGGGAGGCGTCTGTGCACCGCAACCTTGAGCAATCCAGGGACGCTCGGGAACATCGGCCGAGCGCCAGGCCGCGGCCCCCTGTGCCACTGAGCCCGGGCCGCTGGAAGGATGTTCACACCTGAGAGATGCCTGACCAGGTGGGACAGACAGCTGCCCCGGGATCCTTCAAGAGGTATCGTGGCCATGTTCCCCTAGGACCGGACACTTGATAAAGCCCTTTTTCGGTCATCATTTTATTTGGTGCACAGTCATCACGTTTCTACAAATTTCACAAGTAGGGAAGCCCAGGCTGGGCGAGTCCTGGCAAAGTTAGCATTTAAACGCAGGTCTCCGCGCCCATAGCTCCTGGAAGGCGAAGTCCACGAGGGGAGGGATCCTCAGCCTGCTCCCCCTTCCACGTGCCCACGACCAGCGCTCTGCCTGGCCCGCTCTCAGCGCCCCACACCCCGGCCACGTGGGCTCTTCCCTCCCTCCGCTGGTCTGGGCCGCTCTGGGCTCGGGCGCTGTGGACCTGGAGCGGCTGCTCCGGAACTCACGAGCAGAGCTGAGCACGTACGACCATTTTCTCGGATGAATTATAATTTTCCTTCATTTCCTCTTCAAAACACACTAATTAAACGGACATTGTAGAGACAGCCAATTGAAATTCACAGAAGCATCCTCTCTCTAAAGAAGCTATTTCTTTAGAGCCAATTGTGTGCATTGTGTAAACGGTGCGCGGATGCACACACGTGCCCACACGTGCACACACGTGTACCCACACTCACGTGCGGGTGCAGACACCTAGCCTCACCTGAACGGTGTGCGTTCGTGTCCAGCGCCAGGACTGTTTGGTTGAATTTCGTCTGTTTCCCATGTTTGCCATGGTAACTAGGACACAAATAGCCTTACAACGTTCTTTCCTCCTGCAGCTGCCCGGCGCCCGTGCTGGAGGGGTCCAGGGGGCAGACTGACTCACGAGATGCCACCTGCCGTGTCGGAGCCCCTTCCCCTGGCTGGTCGCTCCCACAGAGGACACCGTCTCCTTCGAGCCCCCATCTCCCCTTCACCTGAGCTCACCCAGAGGCTTCTGGAGCCAGCCTGGAGACGGTGGAGGCCTCGACCAGCCCGGTGACACCTGACCCCAGTCTTCAGGGTGACAGGCCAGTGGCTCCATGATGGACAGGGAAACCTCAGCCTTCCAGAAACCCTGGAGGGGTCCTGGGCCTTGGGGTAACTAGGGGCTCCCCTGGGGGCATCACTCTCCTTTCAAAACGTAACTGCTTCATGTTTTTAATCAAAGTGTACCAACCTTGGGAACTCCCTGGCGGCCCAGTGGTTAGGGCGCTTTCACTGCCACTGGCCTAGGTTCGATGCCTGGTGGGGGAACTAAGTCCCGCGAGTGGTGCTACGGGGCCAGAAACAAAAAAGTGCAACAAATTTACAGAAACTGCACATATGATGATGACTCATCACAGAGTGCCACTCTGCGTAGCCACCAAGTCAGGAAGCACCAGCACTTCACCGCCGGGAAACGGCCCCAAGCCCCCAGCACCCTCCCACTCACCACCCCCAGCCCCCGGGCACCTGAAGGAACAACCGTCCTGACTCCTAACGCCTCGGATCTCTCTTGCCTGTTTGAACTCTTGATGATGGGCTCATCTATTGGTTTGTGTCCTGCCGTTGTCACTAGCTCCCGGGTGAGACCTGCCACCTGCGGGCAGGTGTAGCTCGCCCATCCTGTGACGCCACGCACGAGGACGCCTGGGTCCTCTCCTGCAATCCGTTCTCCTGGACGACGTCAGAGCTCTGCTTTCTAGAAGGCAAAGCTGGCCCTGTCACTGGCCCAGCCCCTCTCACTGTCTGCTCCCCCATCGCCCCAGCACGCAGCACAGAGCTGGGCACGGAGCAGGGGCCCAGTAAACACCTGGGGGAGGGGGTGCAGTAACGCCCAGTCCCCCACTGTGCTGGGACACTCCGCATCCTGAGGTTGCAGCCCCGCCCCATCCCCGGCCCTGCAGCCCCACCCTGACACCCTCTCTCACCCCGGGAGCCTTGCCCTCCTTGGGACCATTGCTCAGAGTGAGGCCCCCGTGTCTCAGAACAGGTACTTACACGTTCAGTGTAAGGTCTCGTCTCCCAGCCCCTACCACTGATGCCGAAAACTCGGCCTCTGTGCTCCGGTGCCGAATCTAATCTTGGAGACAGAGTTTGGGGTGAAGTAGAAGAGAATAGCTTAATTGCTTTGCCAGGGAAAGGGGGACACAGCGGGCTCATGCCCTGAAAAACTGTGAGTTCCAACCCGGAAGGATCTGTGAGGAGTTTTACAGCAGTGGTTCCAGGGCGGAGTTGCCAATAAGGATGGCGTATAGCAGGCCCTGCACGCCTTTAATCTGGCCTCAGGTGGTCCCCTCCCTTGTCTCTGCATCCCCTCCCTTCCCTGATTAGCAACTGTTTGAATCTGCCCTTTGGAACTCAGGGAAGGTCATGGAGGCCGCAGTTCTATTCCCTACAAACAAGAAATGGGGGACTCAGAAAGGCTTTTGTGCCCAGGAGCCCCACAGGGTCCTGCTCGCTTTTACCATGAACTCCAGGTCAGGGAGACAGAGTCGTGCTCAGCACTTGGGGAAGGCTTGGATTCGCAGGGCCCCCACAACACGTGACACCCCTGAGTCCCCAGGGGGCTTGGCTCCCCTGCACACGGCTTGGCTGCCATCCTGTCCGGACTTACTCTGCGGGCCACTCTGGCCAGCTGGCATCCTCTCAGAGACAGCTCCCGGGGTCCCCGCAGATTCTCTAGCTGGGAAGGTGAGGGCCCCAAACAAGGAGCCTTGACAGCAGAATCCAAGGTCAGGCCCGGATTTCGAGACCAGTGACCGAGGCTTTGAGGAAACCCAGCCTGCCCATCCCTCAGGCTCTCCTTGCCCCTCCCCTGCGCCCTCTCCCTGAAGATGGCGCTCTGTCTGCCAGCCCCACCCACGCCGGGGCCACAGCACCTTGCTGCGGGGGGCGGGGGGGGGAGGACGGATGACTCACCACCTCCGTCAGTGGAGTGGGGCGGGGGTTTGGGGTCTGTGGGGCTCCTGGGAGCTGCTTAGTGCTGGGGGCACCAGGCCTGGACAACATCCCTGGGGAGGAGGGGGTCAGATCCCTGCACGGACGGTGTAACTACCCCTGGGACAGGCGATACTTCGAGGAGAGCATCTCGTGTTCCTGCGACCTCCATGGGAACTGCTGCCGTCCCCCCATCACGGAGACCAAAGCTCCCGGTGGCCAAGCTGACGGTCAGGTTATTGGGTTAATAACTGGCCACAGTGCAGCGTGGCCGGGGTCTCCCGGCTCCATCTACTCGCCTGTTTCTGGATCTTGGGGGAAGATCTTCTAGATCAACTCTGTTCCTCGGGAGGAGGAGGTGGGTGCATAGCGGCGGGGGGACAAGTGGGGGCTGATGGGGACCAGAGACCCTGAGGTCAGACCCCACATGGTCACAGCCCCCGGGGCCTGGCCACAGCTGACTCCTCGGGCTGGGAAGCCCAGAGGTTCCGGGGGAGGCCAGGCCTAGGGAGGCCCCCCTGGAAAGACCACACCTCATTCCTGGGACTGAGAGGGCCCCGGCCACCCTCCCAGCAGCCCCTGTGGTAAACAGTGACCCAGTAAACGTTGAGTGAGCGCCTGTTGTGTGCCAGGCATGGAACCTGTCACCAGTGACAGAAATGCATGTGACATGTGCTGGGATACAGAAAGCCCCTGGGGCTGGCCGGGCGCAGGAGGGAAGGCTTCCTGGAGGAGGCCATGTAGCCAAGCTGGTGAGGGGGGCCAGGGAGGGGCGTTCCTGGCAGAGGAAGAGCAGGCACAGAGGCCAGGAGGATGGAGCGAGGCTGGGCGCTGGGACTAGTGATGGGGTGTGTGTGAGTGTGAATGTGGCTGTGTGGGAATGTGTGTGGATCTGAGTGTGGGCGAGTGAGGGTGAGAGCGTGTGGATGAGTAGATTGGTGAGTGTGTAAGGATATCGTGAATGTGTGTGGCGTGTGGTGCGTGTATTAGGTCTGCTGTGCACGTGGCAGGTCACCAGGGCCTTGCAGGCTGAAATAATGCGATAAGGAGCCGGGACTCGATCCTTGAGGTACTGGGGAGCCACAGAGGGTGGTAGAGTCAGATCGATGATTGAGGCTCATCCCTCCAGCTGCTGGGTGGAGGCCGGAAGTGGCTGAGGTACCAGCTGGAGGCCACTACAGTGTTGCAGGATAGGGGGGGCAGTACTGGCCAGAGCCGAGGCACTAGGGTCCATCTGAAAGTTGCCTGGCAGATAAATGTACTGGGTCTTGGTGCCTGGCCACAAAACCTGCAGGTCCAGAGACAGAACAGGAACGATGGCTACAGGTCCCCAGCCCAGGTATCCCCCCTGACCCAGGGCCTGAGCCCAGCACGCTGAGAGCTGCCAAGCTCCTTGCTTGCCCACTGCTGCCCACCAGGCCTAAAAGGCAGAGTACTTTCGCAGTGGTTGGGCTTGACTCTCCATCTGCCTCCTCAAGCTGGGCAGCCTCGGGCAAGTGACCCGACCTCTCTGAGCCTCAGCCTCCTCATTGCTGGCATTGGAAGATTATAATAGTACCTGCATGTATGGGTCAGCTCTTGCTGCGTAACAAACCGCTCAGAATTCGGTTACCACAACCAAAAGCGGTTTCCTTGCCTGTGGCTCTGTGGGTCGGGGTGGCTCTGGTGGGCAGATCCCCAGCGCACAAGAGAGCAGGCAAGCCAAGCATGTAGAATGTGCCCTGCTCACCTCCACCCACACCATCAGCCCAGGCCAGGCCCACGCCCAGTCCAGCCATGGCGGGCAGGGAAGTTCCTCCACCTCCAGGGAGGTCCAGGAGGGGCCCTAATCCCACTGAAGGGCATGAGGAACTGGACGCCCTGTCCAGTTCCTGCATCCCTGGGTGTTGGGAGGAACAGAGAGGTCAGCTGTGCAGCGCCCACACTGTGTTCCAGACACAGGGTCTCTGCGGATTGGCCCAGGAGCAGACCCCACCCCACCCCACCCAGAAGGACTTGGCCGGCTCTTCTACGTGCCTGTAGGGGCTGGGAAGGGGGTCTGATGCCCTCTGAGGTTCCCCCCCATCCCAGCTCCTTGTGCAGAGATCCTGAGACTCCACCCTCCCGGCAGGAGTGCCCTCGACGCACAGGCAGCCCAGCCGGGCCCGTCATGATGGCAGCTCTACCGTCCAGGGGTCTGTGTGGCCCCCCAGCCCTAACCACCTTCACCTCTGGAGTCGTGGTCTCGAGCTCAAGCCAGCCTCAGGGAGGAGGGTGCTCTTGCCTCACCACCCCTGGGGGCTGCCCGGCCACCTCAGTCATGGGCGCCCCGTCACCTAAATGCTCTAGACCCGCTGTGCCCCAGCCCAGCTGGGGGCCTGGGAAGGCAGCCTGGGAGGCAGCCATGGAGAGAGAGGTGCTGACCCTTCAGCCTGCCCGCCGGATGAACAGGCAGGAAGGCAGGGGCGAGGCAGCCTCGCGGGAGGAGGGGCCCAGCCCCCAGTCAGAGGCTCTGGAGGCAGCGTCCCGTACACACCTCCAGAGACAGGAGCCTCACTCCCGCTGAGGCAGCCAACGAGAAAGCTCTTCCTCATTTGCCCCGAGCCGTGCCCTGGGGTCCCACTCCCACCTCCAGATCTTCAGCACGGGCGCCATCGCCCAGCCTGGGAGGCTCCGAGGGGCTCAGACACTGCGGGCCACCCCGCTGCCTGCCGGGATAGCCACCTCCCCGGCGACCCAGCCCCCTCTGGGGCCCCTGGCCAACAGCAATAGGAGAAAACCTCGTCCAGAGGCCTGAGCGCCCATGGCTTTTCACACCTCCTCCCTCCCTGAGATGAGCTATGAGGCCCTGACCACCTGCCTGGTGGGGCATCCAGGGGCAGCCGAGAGGGGAGAGAGAAGGAGAGAGAGAGAGGGAAAGAGAGGGCGGGAGGAGGGAGAGCACAGAGGAGAGGAGGGAGGGAGGAGGGAGGGGAGTTGAGCGAGAGGCAGGGAGGGGGAGGGAGAGTGAGCGGCCGCCCCGGCTTTGTTTTCTGTCTCAGCACCACTTAGCGCAACTGTTAAAAAGATTCCGGGGCAATTAGGCTCAGGGGAAGCCATAAATCTCAATAACCATCAGCCCAAGTTTTCTCCCCTCCTTGAAACAACAGATATAATTTCACTGGTTGCGGCCCAGACTCCCAGAGGGCTTTCTGATAAAAAGCCACTTCTTCAAAACATCAAACCCAAGTTCCTCTCGTCTTTCAAGCAACCAAAGGGTCAGGTTTCCCTAGAGTGGACGAAGGCGGGGAGGCGGCTGGATGTCCACAGTGGGCCTGCCCGCCTTCCCTGGGGTGAGAGAGCTCGAGGCCGAGGCCGTGGGTTCCCAGATCATTTTGCGGCCTCCTTGAATCTGACATGACACCTCTGAGCGAGAGCCATCCAATTTCTGCTTAGTTACCGCTACCGGCAGGGTGCTCACTACCTCTCACAGCTAGTCCTTATGGGAGTGGCTCTTCAGAAAGGAGATGCTTCCCATCTGCCTCTGGCACCGCCCCCATGGGTCCTGGCTGTGTCCGCGGGGTGCACAGAGTCCCCCGCAGTGGGGTTGGGAGCCTGCATGAGAGATCGAGGGGGGCCCCTTGCCCTTGGGGTGGGTAGGGAAGGGGAAATACTCACATTGTGTCTATGTGGTTTTATGCTGGGCAAGCTTTATCCTCAGACATTGAAAGGGTTTGGAGAAAGCTCTGGAGCGGCCAGCCCTGCTGCAGACCTCACTGACGGTTCACAGTAACTGAGGTGGGGGGAGGGGGAGGGCACGTTACCCTGTCCCCATTCCACAGAGTGGGAGACTGCGGTTACCAAAGGCACTGCCTGCCCATACCGCTCCCTCCGCTGCCCTGAGCTGGAGGTGGGGCTACACCTCTGAGGCTGGGCTCCCCTCCAGCAAGGGGTGGGGAGGTCATGGCCTCATGGGCTTGCCTTTTTCCCTCTGCCAGACGGGGAGCTCCTTGAAAGCAGATGCTGAGCCTGTGGGGGGTTCTCAGTTCCGCTGTTTCCATGTCAGAAGACCCCTCTATAAAACGGGTGTTACTGTGCAGATCCAGTGAGGAGGCTTGGGGACAGTCACAGGCCAGGGGCCTGGGGTCAGTTACACCTCTGCAGCCCCGGAGCCCTCCACAGCAGGCTCCTGGACATGCAAACACTGTGTCCCCTCCAAGGAGGCCGAGGACGCCCCTCGGCCACGCATCTGCCACGTTTCCGCCCCTGATCTCACCCTGCGTGGGTTTGTCTTACTTTCAAGACGAGCGAGCCTGCATCCGGAGAGGCTGGAGACAGCTGCGTGGGGCTGTGCGGCCACTCCAGGCTGTGGGCTCTGTAGAGAGAAGCCAGTGCCCCCACTCCTGTGCTTCAGGGGGCCCTCTCGCTCCATCGAGGGGTCTTGGGGTGTGGTCACGAAAGGCCTGCGGGGCTGGAAGCCTCGTGGCTCAGGCCCTCTCACCAATCATCCCTCCCCCTCAACAACCCTCACGTCAGGCACAGAGCAAACAGAGGCTCAGAGAGGCTCAGCCACCCACCCAGGGTCACACAGCAATATGCAGCCGAGGCAGAATTTGAACCCAGGTCCTGAGCCTGGATTCGTGGCTCCACTTGGGACAACCTTCCTTTAAGCAAGTAGAGGGAGGCTTGGGGACCCTTCACACTTGGGGAGGCCAAGGCCAGAGAGGGGACTTACCCAAGGCCACACCATGAGCCGGGACATGCTGGGGCTAGCCCCTGGGTTTCTAGATTCCAGTCCAGAGCTAGACCCAGCCTCGTGGGCCAAACTGACAGCCCTGCCTGGGGCACCTGTCAGGGGGTCTCTGCCGAAGACAGTTGAAGGCTGCCTGGTCTTGGGGAACCCCCTTCTCTGTCCCAGAAGTGCCCTTTTGGACGCCAGCGGGGTGCAGATGGCCTGACCCCCATGATGGTACCAGTGCCATCTGCCGACCTTGTGCCAGCCTGCAGTGAGAACCAGGACCCCCGCAGGCAGGCGGGAGGCCCCTCAGCTCCCCTTGGTAGGGCGTGAGCACCCCCGCCTCCTTCGTGGGTCTCTTCCCAGGGCGCCAGGGCCACTCCAAGTAGCCCCTCTCCCTCCCCAGCTCACGGGCCCCACAGGCACTCGGGGCATCCCCGCCAGCCAGGGCAGGTCAGTAACATCTGAAAGGAAGCCCCGTGGACACTGTTCAGCCTTCCCAGTTCCCTCATTCCTTCATATATTCCTTGAGCATTTGACACAGGCCTTGCTGGGCTCCACGGAGCCTCAGGGAGCATGACTGGTTCCTGGCCCCGGGGACTCTGGTCCTCAACAGGTGCCTCAATTCTGTGTGGCAGGGTCCTGGCCAGGCCAAGCTCAGAGTGTATTTGTTTAGAGGCCCAATCCAGACTGGGGAAATCAGGGAGGGCTGCCTGGAAGAAGTCCCTTCCGAGCTGAGACTGCAAAGAAGGGAGGAACTGTCCAGATGGGGAGGAGGACAAGGTGGGGGGGGAATACTGGGCAGAAAGAATGGGTCCCGTCTAAGAGCCGATGGCAGCCGGCGTGGCCAGAGCTTAACGTGGTCAAGGAGTGTCTTAGGCAAGGAGTTTGGACTCTGTCCTAAGGGCCAGCAGTGTCTCTCCATGCCAGGCCTGGGGCTGGGCTCATGAGATGTCAGCTGCCCCCTGCAGTCCCCAGTGAGTCCCCAGTGAGTCCCCAGTGAGCGGGGGTCTGAGCCCAGCACCGTGTGGCCCGGAGAGGGAATGAGACGGTGAACGGGGGCAGGGAGCTATGGCAGCAGATGAGTGAATGGAATGCAAGCCAGCGTCAGGGCGGGACGTGCTCCAGACCCCCAGGAGAGCAGGGCGCCAACAAGCACTGGCAGAGATGCCTGGCGTCTGGACACTGTGCCGACCTGTCTGCAGCCATGGGCACTGAGGCTTTCGGGCCCTGCAGACATCACCAGCCAGGCTGTGCTGACTCTCACTGAGTCAGGGCCAGGATGCTCCTGCCCCGGGACAAGGCTGGACCACATCAAAGCCGAGATGTCCTGGGTGCCTGCAGCCCGAGGCGGGGAACCGGTGCCAAGGGGTCTTCACCTGCCCCCCACACCCGCCATCTCCCCTTCCACTGGACCCAAACCAAACCCAGTGGAAAGCATTTCACCAGGCACCCTGACCCCACGGAGGTGGGATGGGGCTTATGGAATATCCATCTGGAGGGAACTGTGTTAGAAGGAAACTGGGACACCCTCCCCCGCCTCCCCGGGCAAGGGCAGCGTTGCCCTGGAGCCCAAAGCCAGCTGGAGGCCTGGAAGTAGGAACAGGTGCAGCAGCTGCAAGGGGCAGGGGACGTGGGGCAGGTGGCTGTCGCTCTCCTCCTGCCCCAGAGTGTGGTCCCGGACAGAGGGGCTTCCTCAGCCGTCCACCCTCCTCCTTCTCCAGTGGTATCTGGTGCGGGCAGTGATGTGCTTGGAGATAATCTGCTGACCCATCCAGAACCATCAAGCACCCTCCTCCTCCAGGAAGCCTTCCGGAGCTCATCTGGGGGGCCCAGCACACTGGGCTCTGCCTGCCCCTGGCTGCGTCTCCCATGCCCTCTCCTCTGCTCCGGTCATGCGGCGTCTTTTTCCCTCAAAAGCACGGAGCCTTTGCAGTTTCTCTGCCCCCTCTTCCCCCAACATGGCCAAGCTTGCCTGTGACTCAGGCGCCAGGCCTCTCCCTGCCCCACCCATGCTCTCTAGCCCGTCCCTGTTTGTCCCCTTGCTTGTCTCCTGTCTCCCCCACAGCACGGATGACTCTCTATGTACTTCCTTCCCTTCCTGGATACACTTCCACACTCCCCACCCGTGTGTCCCGGATCCCCCTACACACACACACGCACGTGTACCCACGCGCACACGTGCACACCGGGACACAGGGACACACGTGCTTGCGCACATGTGCACGCACACAGCCTTGAACCCTGGTCTCGGTCTGTTCTGACACCTCTCCTTCCCCGGCCTGGCAACCTGCATTATGGATTCCCACTTCAACTGGAGGGGGACAGGCTCAGAGATGTTGAGAACCTGCCGAGGGCCACACAGCGAGTCAATGGCGAAGCTGGGGGTCAACCACAACCGCTTCCTCACCCCTGGGCCCCACAGCCCCCGCCATGCGCCAGCGCGGCTCCTGTGCTCACTGGGTCCTTGCTGGGGCCTCTCCCAGAGCCCAGAAGGAAAACACTTCTCAGCCCTCCCCCCGCCCTGCCCTCCCGTCTGTCAACACAACATAAAAGTTAATCTAGAAGTAAATAAATTTACTAAGAGGAACAGAACCTTTAAAAAAGAAAACTGAGATGCCCAAAGGGGGATGCCTAATTTTCTCCCATTTCACAATTGAATTGTAAATCTGTCTTGGAACTGAGCTACCAGGCCATGTGCTCCGTTCACAGGGGAGGGGTCTCGCCGGCTTCCTCCTCTGCCCGCCCCTCCAGGTCCCAGCACAAACCGGGCTGATTTACCCATGTCACCTGTGGAGCCCTCAGGCCAAGGCTGAGCTGCTGGGCCCACGTGTCTCTTGGGGTCACTGAGCCCTCAACGCTGCAGTGGACAGCTGCGGAGACACCCCAGGCCTGAGGGGCCCACGAGGGGGCCGCCCATGCCCAGGTGTGCTACTGACCTGAGTTTTCTGGCAGCAGAAAGCAGCGGGGCCACCTGCCTTAGCGTCCCAGCGCCACCCAGTGAGGCCCACTGAGTCCTCTGGCCTCGTTCCACTCCCATGGTTGGGACCCACGGCCAAGACGCCCCAAGATTTCTTGGGGGGCACTGCTACCATTAACTTATAACAAGCAACCCCAGGAAAGCTGGAGCTGACCGACAGAGGCACGGAATTGAAATCTGTGATGTTTAAACTTTGCAAGAAGCAACGTGAGCTTTTCTCTTTTTTAAAAAATAAATTTATTTATTTTTGGCTCCGTTGGGTCTTCGTTGCTGCGCGCGGGCCTTCTCTAGTTGCGGCGAGCAGGCTTCTCATTGCGGTGGCTTCTCCTGTTGCAGAGCACGGGCTCTAGGTGCGCCGGCTTCAGTAGTTGTGGCTCTCAGGCTCAGTAGTTGTGGCGCACGGGCTTAGTTGCTCCGCAGCATGTGGGATCTTCCCGGACCAGGGCTCGAACCCATGTCCCCTGCATTGGCAAGCAGATTCCCAACCGCTGCACACCAGGGAAGTCCCACAACGTGAGCTTTGAAGACAGCATTTCCATATGTTTATTAACAGTCCTAGGAGGCCATGTCTCTGGCCCCTCTCATTTCACGTGTACCCCCCATGTACCATCATCCTCGGCCCTCCCAGACCCGACATCGTCTACGAGAGAATCAATCCCACTGCTCAGGTACGCATGGCGAGCTGGTAGCCGGGGTCACAGCAAGCTGGCTGGTCTTGGCCCTTGGCTAGCAGTCCTGGTGAAGCGCTGACGACAGCAGCTCCTGCACCAGCATCGGTTCCGCGTCAGGCCCTGCGCTGTCCACCCTGACCCCCCTCCTGGGAGGTAGGGGTTTCCTCCACCAGACAGGTGGGGAAGCTGGGACCCCCAGACCAGCTCATGGTCATGACCCGGATCTGATGCCCAAGCCTTTGCTCCCCTCACTGCTCCCCACCTACTTCAAAGACTGCACCCGTTTCAGGCTGTGGTCACCTCTGCGCCACGTAACGGGACAGCGGGGGGCCCAGCTAATGCACAGACAATCCCGTTCTCCCAACAGAATCCAAAGCTTCCTCTTCCCATGTACTCTGCTGTCCTCTCAGTGACCCCAGGCCTCACCGCCTCACCTGTTGATGCCAAGCTGAGCTCGCGCTTGACCTTGGCCCTGACACGTGTGAGAGAGCAGGACGGGAGAAGCCTGAAAGACGGCCAGCCCAGGTAGAAGGACTGACGTCCCCCCGGGGCAGGGGGTCTTCTTCTGGAAAGAGGCCCCCGGCCGCCCCTGCTGGGCCTAGAAGCACAGCCCCAGGCTGGATCCTACACCTGCGGGCCCTCCTCCCCCTGAGCACCCAGCGCTGGGTTCTCCACTTCCTGAAGGCGGCCCCTCTTCTGACGTTCCAGAAGGTTCCACCGACAAAAGCATGGCTGCTTCTCTAATTACTAACAGGCAAGTGCCCCCCAGGGAAGCCCTCAGCCTCCAGGTTCTGAAGCCTGAGGGATTACAACCTCTTCTCCGAGCTTCAGGTCAGCCTGCGGGCCGGAGGGATGGGGGTGGAGGTGCGGGTCGAGGTCCCACTCCGTTACACCACTCAGGAAAGAGAATTCCCAGCCCCTCCTCACTTCACCTCAAGAATGACACCCAAGGGGAGGGCGCGTCATCCCACAGCGAGGAAGACCCAGGGTGTGGCAAACATCACCTCAACAGCAGGTGGAGACTCAGCCCCTACGGAGCTTCGTTTAAGGCGAGAGGGGGTTTGCTAACAGACCAGCCAGCAGAGGGGCTCAGCAGGTGGGCTTTCAGGGCTCCCTGTGAAAGTGTGCAATTTCTGATTTGAACTGAAATGGTGGACAAGAAGGATCCATCCACCCACCCTCCTACCCACACACCCATCAATCCATGCGGCCACCCACCCTCCTACCCACACACCCATCAATCCATCCATTCATTCATCTATTCACCCATCCATCAGCCCTTCCACCCATCCGCCACCCACCAATTCATCCATCCACCCACCCACCCCTTCATCCCACTGCCCACTCATTCAACCATCCATCCATCCATCCATCCATCCATCCATCCATCCATTTGCTTACTCAAAATCCGCTCAGCTCCCACCACTTGTGTTACTGTCCACTCGTCCCAGAGGGTACAGATACACTGACCTGGCGCCTGCCCCTGAGGCAGACACAAAAACAGATGTTTATAAAGCCCGTCAGGGGTGCAGGCATTCCCTGAGGATGGAGCCTAACCCCCAGGCCTGTGTGCCGACGTGCAGCGCACTGCCCCTGCACCAGCTCACCAGGGGCTTCCTGCTGAGCCCCCTCCCAGCCTACCCTGGTGCTTCCTCCCCCTGACCTTTGCACGTTCTAGAGGTAACACCCTCCATTTTGTCTGAAGACCCAGATCCTACCTGTGGTCAAGGCGCAGCTCAAAGGCATGGCCTCCTGTGTGTTCCTGGCCAAGCGCTTACCACGTCACGTCCAAACAGCCTGCTTTGTCTGCTCCCCACCAAGCCTGGGGCTCCCTGGATGGGCAGAGACCTGGTTCTGTTCAGGCTGCATCCGGCACAGAGATGATGCAAGAGCTGATGCTTCTGAGAAGAGTTTGTGGAAGAAAGGAGGGAAGGGAGGGAGGGAGGGAGGGAGGTGGCGGGGGGAGGAGGGAGGAATGGACAGAGCCCCCGTCTGTGATCCACCCACTGGCGTCTTCAGGCTGCTTGTCCTTCCAGGGCCTGGGGGCTGCCTCCCCACCCCTCCGTGGACCCTCGCGTGGCACCTGGCACCTGCCTTGGGGACTGCTCTCCTAGGCCCTGGGAAAGATGCCCCCTCGCCATCCCAGCCCCGGCCCAGCCCCACCCAAGCAGCTCCCCTCCCCAGAGGCTCCCAGCCCACCGGGGCATTTGGGAGCTTTTTGGAGGAACCAGCCCATTTCTGGACCCATCAAGACCCTGGGAGATAGGACTCCTGGGTTAGCATCTTTCGACAATGGTCACTTGGAAAGCCTGTCTGTCACAGAACTCTAAAGCCAAGACCAAGGGCCACGGCCTTGACCATGAGCCCGGGTGCAAGCGACCACGTTTCCCAGCACACACACCACTTAATGTTTAACACCCCGCGAGCTTTCCAACCGCTAATGACACGACATTAACTTTGCACAAATAAGAAGGTTCAGAGGAGCCGAACTGGACCGCAGCGAGTGTTGGCCAGGCCACCACGCCCCCTCTGGCCACGAGGGTCTTGGCCTGGCAGTCCAGGGGCTGGGGGTCAGGGGCCACTAGGGGGTGGGGAGTGTGATGGAGGGACCTCAGGACCACAGAGCTCTGTTCCCACTTCTCCCATCTCAGCTGTTTCTAGATTCTGCTCAAAGGGTGCCCCCCCCAGGAAGCCCACCACTCTCTCTGCTCCCACCAGCATCACACTCACCGAGTTGGTCTCCTCCACTCTCCTGCAGGTCAGGGTGATAAACTAGCAACCCTCTTTCTTAGTCAGGTCCCCGTTTAAAGCAGACTGGAGACAAGGATGTAGGTTCAGGCAGCGATTCCTGGAAGCACAGCAGGGACCAGGGAGGAGAAACTGGGAAAGATGGGCAAACAAGAAAGCTGCTTTCTCAAATGGGTTTCTGCTGCAGGCGACGGGGGCTCAGTCCCCTGGGAGCCTCTACGAGGCTATGGAGAACACCCCAGAATTGTCCCCTTCCGGGGGGGAGCACCTACCCACCAACATCCTGCTTGAAGCTCATTCGTGGGACCGTAAGTCCCCAGCACCTCCTGCAGGGCTTGCCTGCAGCCAAAGAAGTGCAGAACGTCGGTCAGGGACACGGGACGGCCCCCAACCGCCGCCATTGACGGTGGAGCCACGTGGGCCAGGCGCTGTGTCAGCAGGCTCTCGCTCCCCTCGGCTCCTGGGTTAGCCCTGCTACTGTGGGACGGCCCTGCTAGGAAAGGTCCCCATTTTAGAGACTAGGAGACTAAGGCCAGACTGGGCACGTGGCTTGCCAAGTGGAACAGCCAGTGGGTGCCAGAGCTGGATCTGCTCTGACCACCGGCCGCTCGATACGCTCTGAACTTGTGGACACACTTCCTGAGTCTCCAGCCACACAAGCTCAGCTCTACGAAGGCCCCGGAGCTCAGAGTCGGGCGGCAACAGAGGAGGCCGCCTTCTCCCCGGCTCTGTCCAAGGAGGTCACAGGAGACCTGGTACGGCCGGCTCTGTCTCCTGCTGAGGCGGGCCCTCGGCCAGCGTGGAAACCGTCCCTCTTTCCATCGCAAATGCAAGGAGAGGGCATGGGGTGACAAATGCAATCCCAGACCCGTATGGAAACTCAGAGAACATTCCTGAGGCCAGCCAGGCTAACCAGATTCTCCAGAGAGCCTTAATTAGATAGAAAGTTCAGTCCCTTTGCTCATGGAAAACTCCACTGGTGATCAATGGAAGATACTCAAAATGACGGACAGGGGACCTCCGCCCAGGACTCTGCCCAGACCCAGGCTCCCTTCTCGCTCCCTCCCCAACCCTCCCACCAGGCTTGGCCAAGGGAGCCCTGGAGAGAAAACGCCCCCAAAAGCCGTTCCCGTTGTTGGCCCCTTTGGTGCACTGCTCTGGGGGCCGAGTGTGCAAAGGGTGAAGGCAAGCCCTTTGCTCCCTCTCCCGGCCCCGCCTGGTCCACGGCCCTAGGATTCGTTTCTAGAGTGACGCCCACCTCCCTGTCTCCAAAACCCCCCATGTCGCCTGGCCCTGCGCTTCTAAAAGTCCCCAGGAATAGGTCGCCAGCAGCTGAGGGAAGCGTGGGCGTAGACCCTGGCCCTTAAATGCAGAGTCGTGATCCACGGGGCTGCTGGGGGCGGGTGCATTTCACACAGGAATCTTGACATCAGCTCACCAAGCTTCACTGAGCACCTACAGCGTCAACCAGACCAGAGGATGCCCGCAGAGTGGAAGACACCAAGCGCTCGTGGTCCGGGAGGGGACAGCTCAGGCACAGATCCCACCCTGATTCCAACAGGACTCTCCCAGATTAACCCCCAACCTCCTGCAGGAAGCCTTGAGCACCCAGGGGACCACAATGGGGAAGACGCAAAATATGTGTGTGTTGGGGGGGTATCAAAAGAGTAGACAATCCAGATGTTGCTGGCATATGCAGAAAGGACATCTAAATGACCTGGGAAATCAGGGAAGACTGCCTGGAGGAGGCAGTGCCTAAACCAGGACCGAATTTAGCTGGAGAGAAGCGATTCAGGAGAGGCCTTCCAGCAGGGTCAGCTGCAGAGGTGTTTCAGGAGTGGGCTGGGTCAGCCTCGGCAGGGCCACGTGAGGGCCTCTTAGGTCACTGATGGCGGCCCCTTTACGGCAGGCGTGTGACGAGAAGCTGGAGCGTGGCCCAGGGCCGAGCTCCATCCTTGCTCCCGGGATAGGAGGGTTTCACGCAGAGCTGGTGATGAAGTCGGTCCCAAATCCTCTGCAGCACAGAAGGCAGTTTGGGGCTTCCTTATCCTCCGGGCAGTCAGGAACAGCACAGGGTAGACCCTCCCTCCTGGCCCCGTCAGCCTTCCAGAATCTTCTTCCAGGTGTCAGTCTCCTGGAAGCTGATGCTCAGGGAAGGGTCTGACACCCGTTTCCTGAGTCCACCCCCTCCCTGCTGCAACCCTGGAAGGAAGAGGGGTCGGGGGGTGGTACCCCAAAGTGGAGCCCCACGCCCAGCACACTTTCTGCCTCGTGGGTAGGGGCCATGATAGTGGGATTAAGCAGAATGTACGTGAAGTGCAGGGAAGAAACCGGACCAAGGGCAGGTCTCAGAGCCAGAGCAAGCCACCAGCAAGTGGTGTCTCAGCTCCTTCTGTCTCCGAGGTTCACTTCCCATACTTGAAGGAGGTCCACCGGGCAGGGCTTCTCTTTCCACTCTGTGTCTGTGCCCTCGACAGGCCAGCACACAGTGGGTGCTTTGCCAAGGGCGAGGATGAGTCCTGCCTGCTCACCTGCACCTGCCGGGTGTGGGTCTGGCCCAGGGCTCTCCCCTCACCTCACCCCTGCCGGCCAACGGCGGCCCTTGACTCCTAGACCCAGAGACAGCACGGTGCTCCCCCACAAAATCAGAACAACGTGAATTAAAACCCCAATTCTGACGAAGAGGGCGCCCCAGGATGGCTGGCTGAGCCTCTCTGAGCCTCAGTTTTTTCATCTGTAAATTGAGGACGACAGTAATCCCAGTTTGCCGTGAGACCCACCCGAGGGAAGGCATGCACACAGTGAGCGGGCAAATCGACCAAGTCTGGGTACCATCTTCACTTTTACAGTTTTCACTGTGTAACCCTCCAGCTGCCCAGCTGAGTCTGCAGGATTCCCGGAGCCAAGATCGGGGCCTTCTGGAGCGCCCCACGGTTCGGCCTCTGTGTCCTGTGGGGAGGTCAGGTGAAAGTTCGGGGACAGTAAATAAACTCACAGGCTGAGTGAGGTGCCCACCATCACCTTTGGTCCACAGACTCTACGTTATCTCCTGTCCCTCCCGCCTGTCCTGTTTGCCCACGTCAAGGTGATGGACAGTGGGTAAACATGGCCCCAGCAGGCTGGCCCGCTGAGAGGCAGCGGGGCAACGGGGGCAGCGGAGGACGGCCAGGAGAAGCTGGGGACGGGGTAGGGACCAGGCCCAGGAGTCTGGGGGACAGAGCCAGCTGCAGGAAAGAGCCCACCCCCACCTCCAGGGCTGGCCCCGTCTCCCAGGGTCGCAGATCAACAGAAACCCAGCCCAGCCAGGTACAGGCCTGCCTGGAGACCCAGCTCCTGGCTCACCCTCAGCCCCTTACCCCCTGGATCCCACCTCCCTCTGCGGGACTAAGGGAACACCCATTCCTTCACCTGACAATTGTTACCCCGGCACCCAGTGAGCGTGGTCACCGAGCTAGTGAGCAAGTTAGCGGGATCCTGTCCCAGGGTCTACTCTCTGTCCAAGTCCACGTGGGATTCCAGATCCAGAAAGTCAAGGTGTCTGCTCAGCTGACTCCATGCCTCACAGAAATCCCTTGGCCTCTGTTGAGGGGCCTTAGAAAAAAAGCCTTTTGAAGGCATGGACCACCCTCTTCCTCTTTCATAAGGAAACATCTGATAAATCAGTGCTGGACCCTAGCCCCAGGAAAACTAGTCCTCCAGGTGAATGCTTCCTCCCATTGGCCAGAAGGGCAAGCCCATCTTCTTTCTTTCCTTGCTGTGGCTGCCAGGAAGCTCAGGCTCACATCGTGTGACCAATGGCCCTCTCTCTGGTTCCTGAGACACTCTTCTCTTTCCTCTTCCCTCTACAGCATTCCTGACCTTTTCCTTCGATTTCCATAATTAAGTTCTGTGTTTCAGTATGTATTTTTATGCAGAAGATGCCCAGTGAACACACAGAAAACATCTAATTGTGTATATACCCAGCCACTTAACATTGCAAAATAAATAATTTCCAGTTGTGTCCTCAAAACACTGGCGCGCACACACGTGTGTGCACATACACACAATCTTCAGAGTCCTCCCCTTAGCCCACTTTCCTAGATGCGTTGTATCTCTAAAGGTATGAGTGTCATACTCATCCCCCTGCTACCACCCTGCTTTCAACACACACCTCGTCCCTGATGGGGTGTACGGGGTGGGGAGGGAGCTTGGCAGGCGGAGTCCCTGGGCCTGGAGCCTGCTTTGCCCCCATGAAAGTGAACACGTGGGGGGCCCCGCCTGCTCCCCAGTTATACACCTGGAGCACAGGAGTTAGCGATTGTTCCTCTTGGAGGGGAGGGAGGATTCACTGCCCCAACTGCCACGTCTGACCCCCTTCCAGGAAGGCACCCCCTCCCTGACCATGGGCTCCCACTCTGTAGACTCTGACCAAAGCCCTGGGCCAGCCCCCAGAGAGAACCCCATGAAAAGCCAGCCTGAGCCAGCGCCGCCAGGTTCTGGGCGCTGCCAGGAGCCTCGCTGGCCATTCCCTGTGCGATGCTGTCCCTCCTTCTCCCCTCCAGACTCGGGGCTCCCCCAGGGCAGGGGCCTGCCCTTCACCCCACAGGCAGGCGGAACCCAGCACTAGGAGCCCTCCTCACCCCAGCCCTACGGAAATGCCCCAGCCGCTCCTCTCCCCAGCACCCCTGCCCCTGTGCAGGGTTGCTGAGGTCGCAGGCTGCCCTCCCCAGACCTGTGCACCGGATGAGTCCAGCCACGTGAGGACCGTGATGGAGAAACCAGGTCTGGGACAAGTTCAACCAAAGAGGCAGGAGCTGGAGGCGTCCAAGGCACAGGGCACCCATACCCCGCCCACCCCGGGCTCTGCAGGAGGCTGCCGCACGTCCCCCAGGACACCCTGCCCCCTGCGCACCGCAGAGCTGCCTCTGACGGTCCCTGACACAATTCATCCCCAACCTAACTGCAATGTGCAATAAAGGAAGGATAATCAGTATTAATATTAGTTATTGTTATTGATTTCGGCTTGAAAGAATTGATTTCCAGTCTGGGCCCCTTTTATGAGGCTCTTTGCAGAAGACCCATGGATGAGGCCCACCACTGTTTGTGGACTGGCCCCCTCACCGGGCCGGGCCTGCAAAACTCACCGCAGGGACAGCGGGGAAGGGGGGAGTGAGGAAGTGAGGAGAGGTGGGTGAGGATGGACGGCCCTGGGGCGGAAACACTTCCACGCTCTGTGCTCCACAAGGAGCCGACCCCAGGGGCTGGGTGGACCCGCATTCATCCAGGGAGCATAGATCTTAAAAGACCACGTCATGGGCCTGCTTTTTCTCTGTGCTCCACATTCACCCACTTGCCCACTCCAGCCCGACCCCCAGGGCCCTGCCCGATGAGCCTGCCTCCTGCTGAGCTCTCCCCGACCCCAGCCCCTTCCCCTGCCCACCCAGAACCCCTACTCCCCCACCCCCATTTCTTCCGAATACCCCGGGTCGGTTGAGACCCTGCTCTGGGCTCCTACCCACCACAGCCCTGCCGTGTGCCCACTGATGGGGCAGGCGCAGAACCCTGAGTCTCACTCCAAGTTACCTGCAGAGACGTACTCCAAGCCTGGCTTCCACGCACACACACAGGTTTGTTGAATGAATGAATGACCACAGCGTTTTTGAGCACCTACTCTGTGCCCAGTCATACGCTCCTAGAATGTCAGAGTTGGAGGACAATCTGACAATTTAGAGACAGAGACGATCTCATCCACCCCCTGTACAGATGGGGAAACTGAGGCCCAGGGAAGGGAAGGGACTTTCCCAGAGTCACTTGTTCCCCCTCTGGTGCTCTCTGGGCAGACCACACAGTCCTGCCAGGGCAGGGCAGGAGCAGGACAGAGTCCCGTGACAGGTCCCTGATGGGGATGTAGGGGGTGCAGGGGGGCAGGGTCCTGCTTTTCCCCTCCAGCCCCCACTGCTTCAGATTCCAGGAAAGGCAAGAAATCAGATTTCCAGTTGTCTCCAAAGGACAATTTCTTGCCAACAACATGATGCCAGGACTCATTCATTCCTTCCCTTAACTGTTCGTTGACTCTTTGAAGGATTCACCAAGACATAGCACCAGGAATGTCAAACAAGGGCCAGAACATTAAACACGACACATCCAGGCATTTTATAACGACTTCAAAGGCATGAAAACTACGACCCTGAAGGTGTACAAAACAGGCAAGAGCCTTTATGTTCCGTAGAGGTAGCGGTGAATCGGGTGAAGAGCACACGTCCAGGGACCCCTCCAGGGGGCGAGGCCCCTCGTCTGACTCCCTGGGGGCTGCGGGCTCCTAGTACACCCCGACTCAGCCCTCTGCGCTAGGGGCGCCCTCGTTTCTTTGATGCAGGGGGCGCCTTTGAGAACCTGGCGGAGCCCATGAGTTCTCCTCAGCGGCATGGGTGGTGTCAGGGGCAGTGCACCCTGCAGCCCACCCAAGCACCCTCCAGGCTTCCCTGGCAGCGGGTAGAGCCCAGCTCGTACCACCCAGGTACAGCGCCCAGGGGTCTCCTGAGATTCCCAAGGTCACCCCAGGGAGAGGCAAAGCTGGAATCCAGCCACAGCTCCAACTCATCCCAAAGCCCAGGTCCTGCCCCTGGGAGGCTGCCCGCGTGCCCCTCGCCAGGCACCCTAAGACGGCCCCGGGCTGGGGGCCTGGACATCTAAGGGCTACCTAGGATGCAGTGCAGGTGTTTGCTGGGTAAAGCAGCTTCCCTTCGTGCTGGCAACGTCCCCGTGGCACCCCGTCCGTCAGAGCCACCCTCCTCCAGCCCTGCTCCTTCGTCCTGGTTGCCAACCCCCTTCCTTGAGCTATCTCTGCGCTTCAGAATCGTATTCCAGGGAACAAAGAGGCCTGGCGGCAGGTGTCAGCCCGCCCGCAGTGGAACAGTTTTCTGCAACCGTGCGTGGATTTCCTGAGAAGACGGTGACGGTTCTCTTCCCTCCGTCGCTAAGCCATAAAAATAGAGTAACCTCCGCAGCAGCGGGCTCACCCCCAAGCCCAGCCCTCCGCCTCCTGCCTAATGCGCCGTCCCTCCCCCAGGCTTAGGGTGGGCAGCAAAGCGTCTTCTCCTGCAACTGGGCCGCAGAGTCCTTGCCTCCCGAGTGGCCGATAAATTCTGCCCCAACTTAGCTAATGAGGAGCCAGCGGAGCTGGGCTTCCGTCTTCCGAGGGCGCCCCACTCCCGACCGGGACCCAGGCGTCGTCTACTGTCACCGCTGCGAAATGAGGGTCATCGCCAGGGGCCCAGAGCACCTGCTAAGGGACAAACGGGTCCAGCGGGCGGGGAGAGCGAGACTGCCAGGGCCCGGGAGGAACAATGTGGTAACGACTCCAAAGTGATAAAAATGGGTCTTTAAATAATTATTATCTCAAGCCCTCCTTAAAAGCTACATTGGGCAAAATGACTTTAAATACTGTTTTAGCCTATTACCATCCTATAAATTAATTGCTCACAGCACACAGAGGCGTCATAAGGGGGCGATTGGGAGAGAGCCGTGAAGTAATTATGCGCGAGACAAGAAACTCCTGCAGAAGAGACATATTTTACACTTAAGTTATAATTAAATCTTGAGAAATCTCTTCCACCCAGTGCACAAATATAATCTCTGTCAACCTCCCCGAGAGGTGCGATTCTAACCAATTGATTTGCTGTTGGAAGATACCGAGGCGGTAACCAGTCACGGTCTGGGCTTCAAATACAGAAGCAGGAAAGCTCCAGGACACGATCTTTGCAGCAACTCCACCAACCCCAGATTTGTGGTTATTAAACCTAAAACTCCAGAACCTACCCAGCAACCTGCAGGGAAGAGAAGCACGGTGAGCTTTCGTGGGCCCAGGGTCAGGAGGCAAGGATGGGGGTGAAGACCCCCCGAGGGTCTGCAGGCAGGAGAGGTAGGAAGTCCCGGTGGGCTGGATGCCAGTGAGGGGGCCCACGGGAGTCCCGGGGGCAGGCAGGACTCCAGATCAGGAAGGGGTGCAGACGGTGCCCACTGAGCTGGGAGCCCGGGGTCCTGCCAGGGTGGAGAGCCCCGCTCTTGTCCAGGGAGATGGAGTCTTCATCGCACTTTAATTGCTCGCCCTAGTTAAAAAGCAACAATGCCGTAAACGCCCTCTTTCAGAAACATGGAGAGACAGGAAGGGTCTGCCCTTCTCCTTGATAGCTCTCCTCGGGACAGTTTTTGCTCTTTCCCCCAACATGGGCAAATTTCATGACTGCCTTCCCCCCATTCCAGGGCAGAAGTTGATCACAGCTTAGACCTTGTGATGAAGGATGATCTCCCAGACCAATGCCTGCCCCTCCTCTGGGCCTCTCCAGAGGGCTTGGACTGCTGCGTCCACAGGATGCAGATGGCCTCCTGCCCTTACTGAGTGTTTCCCATGCGTTCGGCGCTCCCCGGAAGGCGCCGGGAGGCTGGGGTGCTGTTGACCCATTTGGCAGCAGGGAAGACTGAGGCTCCAGGAGGCTGAATAGCGAGGCCAGCGAGTGGAGGAGCTGAGCTTCAGACCCAGCACCTTTGGTCTCAGAGGCCAGTCTTGTACCCGCTGCCCTCTGCTCTTGTGGGGCGGGGGTGCTTACATCACGCCAAAGTGGGAGCAGAGGGCGTCCACCCAGCCCCCCCAGGCAGGGAAACCCCTGAGTGGTGGTGTCTTAGTCTGCTCGGGCAGCCATAACAAACTACCGCGGACGGGGCAGCTTAAACAACAGAGATATATTTTCTCAGTTTGGGAGGCTAGTGCTCCAGGATCAAGGTGTGGTCCGTCGGGGCTGGGCTCTGGGGAGAGCGCGCTGGTTGGCTCGCAGGTGGTTGCCTTCCGTCCACTTCCTCACATGGCCTCTTGTCTGTGGGGACAGAGAGAGAGCTTGGGTGTCTCTTCCTCTTCTTTTAGGGACACTAGTTCCATCATATCAGGACCTCACCCTTACAAACTCGTCTCACTTTAATCACCTCCCTAAGGGCTGTATGTCCAAATACAGTCACATAGGGCGCTGCTCAAGGCTTCCGCACACGGAATGAGGGAGACACAGTTCAGCCCATTACAGCGGGGAAGATGCTCTCACCCAGAACAGGGGGTAAGGAGCTGTGACCACAGCGTCATTCATCACGAGACTCTGAGGCCAGGAACCCCCTGACCAGAAGCCAGAAAGCACACATTAGGCCCAGCCAGACTGGCCAGGTCCTGGGCCGCTTGGACTGATTACAGACCGGCGGGCAATCCAGGGGCCGGAGAGAGCTGGGTGTCCGAGCGCACAAGCGCGCGGATCCCTAAGCGGATAACCCTGACCACTTCTTACCGCACAGAGCAGGGCACCCCCAAAGTGCACACCTCCGTGGTCAACGCGGCACCACCAGCCCCCAAGCCCCCACGCCCGGTAACCACGGTCCTGACTCCCAAAGCCACAGGTTAGGTTTGCTTGTTTTGAAATCCACATGAGGGGAATCAGACAGAATGTGGTCTTTCCCATCTGCGTCCATGGGCTCAGCACACCGTCCGGGAGGCGCCCACGTTGTGGCTTGCAGCGTGTGCTGAGTTACCGTCAGGGCTGTGTGTGTGGCGTGGACCCACGTGGTTACTGTATCCGTGCTACTGGCAGTGGACGTTCGGGCAGTTGCCAGCTTCTTGTTCAAACAGAGCAAACGGGACTCCTCCGGTACCTCTCTTCCGGCCAGTCCACACACTCAGTGGGGGCATTGCTGGGGTCTAGGCTACAGCTTGTGGATGATACCGAGTGGTTTTCCAGGGTGGTTGAATCACTCCACACACACCACAACCTCGCCAGCAAGAGCTAGTGTCGGTGTCTTGAGTTTTGGCCCTTCTGGTAGGTGCGCAGCGGAGCCTGACTTGAGTTTTCTGTGCATTTCCCGCATGACTCATCAGCCTGGGGATCTTTTCACGCGCCTAGTGGCTACTCGGAAATCCTATTTGAAACAGGGCCTGTTTAAGAATTCTGCCGATTTTGCTACAGATTGTCTTTTTCTTACTGATTTGTAGGAGTTCCTTCTGGGTCCTGGATGTGGGTCTTCTGTTGGATGAATATACGGCAGACACACGCTCCAGCTTTGGGGCTTTGCCGTTTCATCTCCCGATTGTGTCTTTCGATGAACGGAATGCTTCCTTTTAAAGGAATATAGTCTATATTTTTTTTTCCTCTAGGCCCCTGTCCTTAAGGCTGGTCTCAAGGCTGGGTGGTGAGGCTCACCTCTTCATCCTCTAGATTCTTACACCCCAGCCTAGCTCCTCTGCTGGTCCGGCCCCTCAGAACATCCCCAAGTGTCCTGAGGCCCTGGTTGCTGCAGGTTTATCTACTTACTCTCAGAATTCGGCCGAGAAATGCCAAGAGATGCCTCCAGTGGACCACCAGGTGCTAAATGTATCGCTCCTGCCCTAGAGTATGAAACCAGCCCCATCGCCTCTTCACGCTGCAGGTCAATTACCCCTGCCAGGATGGTCTCTCAGCAACAAGGAGCCTGTGGCAGGGGGGCAGGCATGAGCTCGTGTTTAATGAGATTCTTATGGTGTCACCTGGTGGAAGTGCTCCCTTCTGGGAGGTAGCACTTGTGGACCACAGAGCCTGGGACTGTGGGGATGGAGAATACAGATTTCCCAAGTAGGTCACTGGGAGTGATGGTGTGTGGGACGCCTCCTACTGAAATCCTTGGCTCCCAGACCCAGGACGCTGCCCACTGGGGGCACAGCATCGTACATCCTGGAAGATGTACCTCATCTTCACAGGTAACGTCTCCAAGCCAGAGTCAGCTCTGTCTTCGTGAGGCTACTCCACCCGTCTACCGGTCCGCAGCTGCTGGGGTACAATATGTGATACAACCACGACCAGACCGTCCACTGCCGGACCTTTGTTGTAAAACTTGTTCTTCTTTTTCTCGTTTCTTCAGGTGGGAGGCGAGGTTATTGATTTGAGATCCTTTTTAAGGTGGACGCGTACAGCTGTAGACTTCCCTCTGAGCACTGCTTTAATTATATCTCTTACTGTTTGGCTTTGCTGTGTTTTTGCTTTCATTCTCTTCAAGGCATTTTCTAATTTCCTCGTTCTTTGATCCATTGGTTATTTAAGAACGTGTTGTTTAATGCCCCCATATTTGACTTTCCAAATTTCCTTCTGTTCTTAATTTCTAATTTCATTCCATTGTAGTCAGAGCACATATTTTGTAGGATTTCAATCTTGTTAAATGTACTGAGGCTTATTTGTACCATAATCTATGGTCTTCCCTGGAGAATGTTCCATGTGCACTTGAGAAGAACGTATATTTTGCTGTTTGGGGACGGAGTGTTCTATAGATATCTGTTAAGCTCCCTTGGTAGATAGTCTTGTTGAGGTTTTTAATTTCCTTGCTGATTTTCTTCTTTTTTTTTTTTTGCGGTACGTGAGCCTCTCACTGTTGTGGCCTCTCCCGTTGCAGACGCGCAGGCTCAGCGGCCACGGCTCACGGGCCCAGCCGCTCCGCGGCATGTGGGATCCTCCCGAACCGGGGCATGAACCCGCATCCCCTGCATCGGCAGGCGGGCTCCCAACCACTGCGCCACCAGGGAAACCCCTCCTTGCTAATTTTCTAACTGTTATATCCATTATTGAAAGTGGAGTACTGACGTTTCCAACTATTATAGTTGAATCCTCTACTTCTCTCAATTCTGTCTTTTTTTTTTTTTTTTTTTTTTTTTTTTTGCTTCACGTGTCTGGGGCTCTGTTGTCAGGTGCATATATATCCACAAGTGTCAAATCTTCTTCATGGATTTGACCCTTTTACCATTTTATCTCCCTTTGTGTCTCTAACAGCAGTGTTTGTACTAACGTCTCTTTTGTCTGATACTAGTGCAGCCACTCCAGCTCTCTTCTGAATACAGTTTGCATGGAATATACTTCTCCATCCTTTTGCTTTCAACCTATTCGTGTCTGGTTCTAAAGTGAGTCTGTCATAAGTAGCACATCACTGGATCATGTCATTTTATCTGGCTTGCTAATCTCTGCCTTTTAATTGAAGAGTTTAAATCTATTTACGTTTAATATAATTACTTATAAGAAAGAAATTACTTCTGTCATTTTGTGATTTGTTTTCTATACCTCTTTTCTGTTCCTCAGTTCCTCCATCCCTGCCTACTTTTGTGTTAAATAGATACTTTCTAGTGTACTATTTTAATTCCACTGTAATTTCTTTTACTATATTTTTTGAGTTATTTTCTTGGCATTGCCCTAGGGATTACAATTAACATCTTAATTTATAACAAGCTAGTTTGGATGAATAACAATTTATTTTCAACAGTATGCAAAAACTTTGCTCTTCTTAACTCCATCCCCTACCTTTAAGCTATTATTGTCATCCAAACTACATCTTTATACATTGTGTGCCCATCAGCCTAGATTTATAATTATTACTTCATGCAGTTATCTTTTAAGTCAGATATTTTAAAAAGGAGTTACAAACTAAAAATACATCATCTGTTAATCTTATGGAGGATCGCTTGTACATGATGTGTCACTTCTCTCTTGCTGCTTTCAAGATTCTCTCTTTGTCTTTAGCGCTTGACAGTTGGAATATGATGTATCTGGGTATGAAACTCTTCGAGTTCTTTGAGCTTCTTGGATGTGAAAAATATGATGTTTCTTATCAAATTTAGGACGCTTTCCTCTTTCTTTCTCTTCTCTCCTTCTGGACCTCCCATTATGCGTATGTTGGTATGCTGGATGGTGTCCCACGGGTATCTGAGGTTCTGTTCATTTGTCTTCATTCCTTTTTCTTTCTATTTCTTGGACTGGAAAATCTCAGTTGACCTGTCTTCAAGTGTGCCGATTCTTTCTGTTTCCCTAAATCTGCTCTGGTGATTTTTTCATTTCCGTTATTGCGCTTTTCAATTCCAAATTTTCTGTTTGTTTCTTTGTTGTATTTTCTATCTCTTTATTGAGATTCTCAGTTTGATGAGACATCGTCCTTTAGTTCTTTAGACACAGTTTCCTTTACCTCATCAAACGTATTTAAGTTGCCGATATAGAGTCTTTGTCTAAAAAGTCCAATGTCTGGGCTTCCTCAGGGACAGATTATACTGATTTCCTTTTCTTCCTGTGTATGAGCCATACTTTCTGGTTTCTTTGCATGACCTGTAATTTTTTGTTGAAAACTGGACATCTTGAATATTATAATGTGGCAACTCTGGAAACCAGATTCTCTCCCCTTCCCAAGATTTGTTGTTGCTCTTACTTACTGTAGTTGTTGGGATTTTTTTAAAGTAACTTTTCTGAACTAATTCTGTAAAGTCTGTATTATTTGTCACGTGTGGACCCTAAAATCTCTGTTTTGTTAACTTCTGGTCAGGTACTGATTGGACAGAGATTTCCTTAAAGGCCTGGAACAACAGAAAACTCCTCCGGTCTTTGCCAAGGGTCTCTATGTGTGTTTGGACCCAAGCCTTCAATGCCAAGCTAGGCAGTTTCTAACTCTGCCTTAGCCTTCGCTTCCTGCCTCTGCATAGGCAGTGTCAGCAGGAGGTGAGAGCCGAGGACCTTCTGAGTCTTTTCGGAGGATATGCACTTAGCCCTTTAGACTCCTAGGAATAGGTCCAAGCTTTCCAAAGCCCTGACATCTCATTCCCAGCCTTTCCTCCCAAACTTTGTGACTCATCTATTGTTTCCCCCAACTGTTATCTATCACCTCCAGCAGCAGTCAGTTCATGTTTTCAACAAATGCCCCTGTCCACATCTTGAGCTCTAGGCCAACTCTGAGTTAGGTGGAATACCAGCAAACCTTTGAGCTGGTCTTCCAGAGAACACAAGACAAACCAGAACAAATATTTAATCACGATTCTTTGTGAATGAGGTCTGTTCTGCATTTACCAGTATTGGGAACACGGGCTGATATGTTCACAGCTACTGCTGAGCTGAAGAGCAGGGAGAGGGGGACTATCGAATTAACGGATCTTACGAGAATCAGCCATTTCTCTTAAGTAAATCTTCGCTGGGTTACTGCAAGCCTTTGGTTAATTCTCAGAGTTCGGGGGGGGTGGGGTGGGTGCAGTAGATGCTAATCGTTTTTGCCCATTTTTTAATTGTTTTATAGAGGGGCAGAATTTAGAGTTCCTTACTCCACAACATTTGCTGACATCACCCCACACTTAATCTTAAATTGATGAATAACCACCCTCAGGCTCTCACAGTGTTTCTCCCATCCACTGACAACAGCCAGTAACACCACCCAATTCCACAGTCCTTATAATTACTACTTCTCCCCCAGATCTCAAACACTGGAGATATTCCACCCACCCGTGCAGCGTCCCAACCCAGTTCCCCACTGGATGAAGTTTTAATGGTCGCACCACCATCACACGCCAGGGTCTGTCCCTACTTCACCCATCACCCACTGCCCAGCTCCAAAATCCCATTCTGAAATTTTCTCCCTAGTGCCACTCCCTGTACCAATGGCCCTCAGTCAGTTTCTCCAGGAAACTGACTCCAAGGTGGAAATTTGCAGGCAGGTGGCTTCCTGGGGAGAGAACCTGTGAGAGAGCGAGGGATATGGGACTGGGCAGAGGGAAGGCTGCAACAAAGGCCTCAGTTGACCTCATGGGAAGCTCTGGAGCTGGGATAGCCCTTTAGCGTTCTCCCCAGTCAAGGCAAGGGGCTGGGACTTTGAGCTCCCAGGCCCACCAGGCTCGGATGCAGACTTAAACTTGGGTGAAGCAGCCCCCCTTTGGGCGAGGCAGTTCTGGAGAAGCCCTTAGCTGCTGGACATGAGCAGGCAACATGGCCAGCAGCTTGGACAACGGGTACCTCTGTCTGACGTGGGGATTCGGGCGTGCGTCACAGCACCCACTTCTGTGGTTCAGCTCCTGCCAGGCGGCCCCTTCTTCCACAGGGGGTCATAGGGGACCCCAGGAACACCCTCAGTCCCTATGGGTGCTAATCTCTGAGTTGCCCCACCCTCCTGTCTGGGTCCTCCCCTTCCTGCACCTTTGGGACTAGTTCCCATACTAAACTCTGTCTGCTGAGCCACCTGACATGGGCCCTGGCGTCCTGCCTGGTCCCTGACAGCTGATAACTAGGTCACTCACTGCTAAGTCCACTGCTAAGTTCCCTTCAACACTGAAGATTCTCGGCCAGCATCACCCAGCAAGTTTACGGCAGGACGGAGATTAGAACCCAGGCTTCCTGCCCCGCCCCCCCCCGCCCCGCCCCCAGTCTGCCTTGTCCTGGCTTCCTCGGCCCCTAAGGCGGGGTGGGTCACTAATGCTGACCTCCAGGGGCCACTGGGGCATCAAATGGCCTGGAGACACGAAATTTGCAAGCACTCAGGACAGTTCAGAGCAGCGTGCAGATGGAGGGGAGCTGACTCCTTCAGGCAAGGTTGCTTTATCCCTCCTTATCCCTCTTGGATGGGTGTGTAGGAATCACACCCCCTCCTGCCCCGTGCCCCAGAGAGCCTGCTCGGGCAGCCAGCCTGCAGGGACAAAGTTGTTCTTGTTGGGTTTCAATCTTCCTTCAAAAAACAGAAATTCCAGGGGGCGGACTTCTGAAGCCCTCTTGCAGGGAGGGGATGGAAAGTGGGCTCTCTCCCTCCCCACTACCCTGGGCTGACTCAAGCAACCTTCCACCAGTGGAACTAATTTTTCTGATGATAAAAGAAACACATGCTCACTGTAAAAACATAAATGAATACGTTGGAGCAGGTCATGGTGTGTGAATTACACAGTGTCACTGCTCCACCAGCCCCAGGACTTGGAGAAGACCCAGTTAACACACGGGCATGTGGCCACCAGGTTTTTCACAGCACCTGGAAAGATGCTGTTTCTGCAGCCATCCGTCCGTGCCAAGAGAGGCGTGGAGAGCTGGGTAAGAGCCTGGGCTTTTGAGTCGGAGAGACCTGGCTGGGACTCCCAGCCCTGCCACCACTGCCGTGCATTTGCATACCTGTAAGGTGGGGACAGTCACACTGGCCTGGCTAGGACATGAGAGTGCAACGTGTGAATGCAGGTAAAATGCTAAACAGCGAGCCAGGCACTTGCCAAGGTCTCCCCTGAGATTCCAATTCAAGTCCAATCCGCTCCCTCCAGACCCCGCCCTCCCCTGTTGAGCCCAGGAGTACAGAAGAGAGGGTGTGGCAGGGCAGGATTGACCCCTGCGGCGGCCACTCGTCCTTCTGCCCACCCGGAAGGGCTGGGACCGGGGAGGGGGCCTGCCGATCACGAGGCCCCGGTGCCCTGTCCGGGGCTCCTCAGGGAACTCGGCTCAGAGAACGGGCTGTCAGAGCGCTGGTGGAGGTTCCTCAGGCAGAAGGCGTTCCACCGGCAACTGCGGGTGGGACTCCTGGGTCAGGCGAAGTGAAACTCGGCCTTCACCGCAGAATCTCTCGGGGCCGCGAGCTGTTTTATGATAGGCCTGCAGTATCTCGCCCCCCTCCTCTGTGCTCCTGGCTCTGCATCCTCCTTTTCGTTAGTAAACTTTATTTTTTTTAGAACAGTTTAAGATTTGCAGCAAAATGGAGACAGTGGTACTGAGTTCCCATCTCCCCACTACCCCGTTTTCCTAATTATTAGCATCTTACATCCGTGTGGGGCGTTGGCTACAAGTAATCAACCAATATTAGTAACTGAAGTGCACTCTTTATTCAGATTTCCTTAGTTTTCCCCCTAATGTCCTTCTCTGTCCCAGGACCCCACATGGCACTCAGTCATCACATCCCCTTGGGCTCCTCTGGACTGGGACAACTTCTCAGACTTTCCTTGTTTCTGGCGAATTTAGCGGTTTTGAGGAGGGCCTGCCAGGGTTTTGTAGGATGGCCCTTAGCTGGGCTTTGTCTGATGAGATTCTCATGGTGAGACCGGGGTGGGGGTCGGGATTGAGAGGAAGACCCCAGAGGTGAGGTGCCCTTCTCACCCCGTCCTACGAGGGGCACGTGCTGACGCCAGGACTCGGCCCTGGGGATGCTGACCTTGGTCCCCGGGCGGAGGTTGTGGCTTCCCTACAGAGTCCCTTTTCCCTTCCTGCTGCACTCGCTGGCCTCCTGGGCCCCCGTCTTGGGGCCGTCCCTATGGAACCGTGCGCTTCAGCAATGCAGAGCCCGTTCAAGCCTGGCACACAGTAGGTGCCTACTTCACCGTGTCTGAACTGAACGGGGCAGGGAAATCAAACCCACGCTGTCGGCCTCATTAGGAATGAAGTCTTCCCTTGATCCTTGACTGGAGTTCCTCACCGTTTGTGGTCTAATTAAGCTCAGCTGCTCCCTCGGTCCTGGCTCGTGGGGTCGGCTCACCCACGACCTGGGGAGCTCCCAAGGCCCCCCACTCCCAGCCTCTGCCCACCCAGGAGAAGTGCACCCCCAGCTGGAGGGGCAACCAGCTCACACACAAATACCCTGTGTTTAACCCCACATAGACTTCAAAAGCTCACCAGCACAGAAAGGTCCGCGACAGCACGTGAGCAAGTGAGGGGCTGTGGCCGTGACTGTGGCTGTCCCCCCTGCTCCGCCTGCAGCAGAGGTCCATCAAAGCCACGAGCAGCCTGGGAGCCTGCGGTGAGCCCCAGCCCAACCTGCACAAGCCCCGTGGGGTGGCACCCCTCCCCCAGTGACTGCCCCCACGCTGCAGAGAGGAAAACTGAGGTTCAGAGCGGGAAGGTGCCTGTACCAGGTCCCACGGTGCACAGTGGGAAGGTGGGATTCAAACCGAAGCGGGGCCCCGAAGCTCGCAGCCCTCCCGCGAGTGGGTGGCCACCTCTGTTACATGACGAGCAGAAACCAGAACGTGTTCAGGTGGAAAGTGGAAGGGGCTTCGCCAGTCCCGGTGAGCCGGGCACCTGGCCTGGGGCAGGTCTGGGCGTGGCGCGGGGTGGCCTTTGCCCGAAGAGGTACAGGCAGGCGGACGTGTCCATGCCGCAGGGGTTCTCCAGGCCGCGTTGAGCCCCAAGTCCCCCGGCACCTCGGGCCTGACGCCCCCTGACCGCTGCCTCTGCCCTCTGCGGGGACGAGGCTGCAGTAGGGAAGCCTAAGCACCAGATGGCCGGCCCGGCACCCGGACACCTGGGCCCCGGGAGCCACAGCAAGTGGAGTAAGAGGGGAGAGGAGAGTGAAGACGCGGCCCGGGCGCCCTCCAGGGCGAGAAGTGGCTGCGGGCACGGGAGTAGGGCCTCCGTCGGGGACAGGAGCTCCAGGGAGGTGACAGCTGAGCTGGACGCGGAGGTGGAGGGGAACGCACAGTGCGCTGGGCAGACAAAGGCGGGGATGCTGCCCACGGGGGTTACAGCGAGTGCAGAGGTGTGGGCGGCTGGCCTGGGGGGAGGCGGAGGGGGAGGCAGCCCAGGTGGGGTCCCCGGGGCCCCCACACATCCTCCAGAGTGCGAGGGGAAGACGTGGAGGCCCTGAGGGACACAGTCAGATCTGCATTCTAGAAAGATCTGTCCGGCTGCAGAGTGGGAAGGACAGGAAGGGACAGCCAGAGGCAAGTGACGGCTAGGAGCTGATGCATCCTCCCAGGCAGAGATGAGGAAACCCAGGGGTCAGTGCTTCAGAGGATCCCTCCTCCTTGGTGGTTACTTTCGGGGTCACCGGGGTCTCCGGGCCAGAGGGGACAGAGTCCCTCTCCCATAACCAGGGTCTCATAACGGGGTCCGCTGTTGCAGAGACCGACCCCTCCTGGGGTGGCGAAGGTTCAGGAGGGGCCCTGCTTTTCCATTTTTCTTCAGGCCCCGAAGGAATCCATTTGCCTGGTCCGAAGCTGGGCCTCCCTGCTGGCGCCCCGCCCTGGAAATGTGTCGGGGAACAGCGCACAGCTGGCTCAGGGGCGAAAGGCCCGCGCCACCTGGCTGGGAGAGGGGAGGCCCAGCGGCACCAGGAGGGAGCCCCAAGTGCAGTGACCTGGACGGCGCACAGCACTGCCCCCTTAGGGCCTGCCTCTGGCCACGAAGGCCTGTTGCAGCACCTCTGCTCCCCCCAGGCCGGCCCTGGAGCCCCAAACACGGACACCGAGGTAGGAGGATGGGGGCTGGCCCTCTGGGGTCGGCTGTGCTTTTCCGTGTCCTCTACTTCGCCAACAAGGGCGCTGCTGGTGTCTTCACTCGCGCCCTCCTCTAAGTGACTGCCGCCACCCTGGACGCCGCTGGGCAGGGCACTGCTCCCTCCAGTGAGGAAACCGAGGCCCGGGGGGGCAGCTTCTTGGCCCGCACAAGCCTGTCTGACCCGAGGCCCCGGAGCTCCCCTGTGTTGTTGCTACGCTGGTCCCACACCCCCTGCCCACGCCAGCCCCGACGGGCGGCCGGAGGGTTCAGGTGGCAGCTCCCCACAGACACAGGAAGCTTTTGTTGCCTCAACTCCTTGCACAGATGTCCTGCCCTCAAGTACTGACACTGCTCAGGGCCCCTGGAGCTGGGCAGGGCAGCCCCCTGCTCCCAGGATGGGCCGGAGGCACACCAGGATCTACGGCGGGCGGGGCACCTGGACAGCGCGGCCCGTCAGTGAGAGAACAGAGCAGACCCTTTGCCTCTGTCCCAGGGTCTTCGGTGCCCACGGATCAGGCCCAGCTACAGCTGGGGAACTAGGGCCTCCACCCAGCCCAGAGCCTCTCCCAGACCTTCAGGGAAAGGGAGGGGGTGGGAGTGTCTGGGGACCATCCCGCACCGGCCCAGCACATGCCACAGCTGTTTCCTTTCCAAATGTGAAGCCACAGGGCAATTTCTACAGAGAAAATGGGCTCGAGAGACAAGAGGAAAGCGCGGTAAGGATGCAGGCGGGCAAGTGGAGCGCACAGGACTCGAGTGGGGAGTGGAGGCCCAGGGGGAGGAGGCCCTGGCCAGTGTCTGGGCCTTGCGTCCCTGTGTGGGCTAAGGAGGCGAGGACACGCCGCACTGGGGCTGCTCCCCCCTCGCATAAGCAACCCTGGAAGAACCTCGTCCCTTCCCACCTGCGTGGGGCATGAGGCCCACGGAAAGGAGGAAGTGGTGAGCGAGGGGTGAGGGAGGCCATCTGGGCAGGCAGTGCCGTTTCACCAGGCACGATTTAGAGTGGCCCTGGGCTGAGGGACCCAGGGGCCCAGACGGAGCAGGAGCTGTCTGAGGCCTCACAGTGAACTAGCTTCCAGGTTGGGGCCAGAAGCCGGCCTGCCTGTGGCCGTGGAGAACTGACATCTTGTAGGTGGTCCAGCGGTCCCTGCAGTAGCCCCCAGGTGGGCCAGAACTACATGACCACTGTGACCTTCTGCCTGTCCAGGGCCCCTCACCCCCGTGCAGGGCCTCAGCACCCCCGGGCTCTGCGGATTCAGGGCCCCCAAGAGCCTCTGCCTCAAGGGCATCCCCTCCCAACCCTCACTCAGACTGGAGCTTCACCACTGCTCTCACTCCCTGGGCTGAGGCTGGGCTCCCAGGCTCCTCCCTTGCTGAAATGCAAATACTCAAATTGCACCCTCGGCAGGCGCCTCTCACAGCTGCTTTCGGCAAGAGCTTCGGAAGGAATGTGGGCCACATCTTCCCCAGAGCACCTGCCAGTCCAGGCCTGGACGGAAGGACCCTTCCATAAACAATGTCATAAAACACTTCTCTCTTGTTGATCACAAACACCGTCTCTCCCGTCATAGCTCCCTTTTTGCCCTGGCTGCCAGGAAGCTCAGCATTGCATTCAGGGCCAACCACACGGTCACTCTACTCGCTTCCCCACCCTACCCTGCCCTCCAGGGTTGGCTCTGCTTTCCCCTCTCCCGTCTGCCTTCCTTGATGTGTGTGGGTCCCTGGCGAACCTCCTCAGACCTTAGAGGAGTGGGGTGGACTCCAACTTCATTTATGTCAAGCCGCATGGAGCCGTATCCACCAGCAAGGTTGACATCCAATTGGGCCATGCACGAGTTCGGGAGGCCGTGGGTCCTGGGGAAGCAGGTCTGGGATGCTGGGTGTAAAAGGGTGGTCATTGTCAAGGCTAGAACCTGGAGGTGCTGGAGGGGGCAGTGGGCAGGGGAAGGGTCTCCAGGGAGATGCCGTGTGAAAAAAACCAAGATAAAGGTCAGTCTTTACCGACAGCCAAGTGGGGGAGGATGGGCAATGGGGAACTTGTCCCCAGGGGGCCCACCCACCCTCCACAGGACAGCTCTGCTTTTCTTTCAAACTAGGACCCCCAGGACCCAGGTTCAAGCAGCTGGCCCCTTGGGTTCCAGCACCTCCTCTGCAGCTGTCTGTAGGGTGGGTCCTGGGGACGGTGAGGGTGCCTGGCCCCTGCCAGTGGGGGCTGACAGTCACTGGGGGAGGCAGTAGACATCGGCCTCCAGAGGGGACCAGGAAAGAAAGTCCCTCTGTCCCTATTACTCCAACCCTGTTTCAGGGAGGAGCTGAGTCGGGGTACCTAGGCAGGGGTCCCTCCCAAATCTCGGTTACAAGGTAATCATAAGATTGGGGCTTGTTCCGTCAGCAGTACGATCAATGGTCTGAGAAGTCAGCGGGGTTGGGGGAGCCTTCAAGTCGCCCCTGTGCTGGCTCCCAGTCTCCACGTTTCAACGCTCCGTTTCACCAGGGACCCAGTGTCGGGGGCCAGCAGCCCCTGCGGGGCGAGGGCCTGCCAGCGGACCCAGGTCCAAGTGCACACCATCCCACCCGGAGGGGGAGCCGAGCTGGCCCTTTAAGAAGAGGGGGGCGGCTCCTGGCAGAGCGCACAGCTGGCCCCGCCAGAGACGGGCACGTTCCTGATCTTTCTGGAAGGCTGAGTTGGAAAGGGGACAAAGTGTTCCTGCACAGCTCAGTAAACAAGCCTAGAGTGTTTTGAAAGCCTCTGCCGATATAAAGGACTGTGAAATAAATGCAAGAATTGCAAAAGAAGGACCAGCTGCTGGGGGCTGGGGAGCGTGGGCGGGAGGAGGGCATCCGGGCGGCCCACCGCCCGGCCCCAGGAGCGCCTGTGTGGTGACGGGTCGCCGTGTGTGCCTGTGCTCCTGGCCACGGCCTGCGTGTGCAGATATGGGGGCCGCCTGTATGCATAGCGGGGAGCGTGTGTGTCGATACACGCCTCTGGGAGTGAACGCAAACGCCCGTGGGTGTTTTCGTGCCCATGGGCGTGTCCCCGTGTCTCTGCGTGTGGCTCGCCCACGGTACACAGCAGCTCCCCGGCTCACCCCACCCCTTCCCTAGGAACCCAGCTGGAGGAGGCCCAGGTTAGCGCCACCCTTGGAAGGAAGCAGGGAGCCCCGCTCCCCAGGGAGTTAATTAAGGGAGACCTGGCGTCGGAAAGTGAGATGTGGGCGAGAGGCGAGCCTGGCGGGAAAGCATGCTCTGGGGCCTGGACCCGCTCACGCGCTCGTCCCTCGGCTCATCCAGGAGGGGTTTACGCAGTAATGATGGTGCTGAGGGTGTAGGAGCTCCCATGGGGCCTCCCCCAGGTGCTGGGGGAGGTGCCTGACCTTCCTGGCAAAGACCAGGACCCAGCCCAGCTCAGCCACTCCCTGCTCTGTCGACCTGGGGCTCAGTTTCCTCCTCAGTAAAATGGGCAGAACACCACCTCCCTCCCAGGACGGTTGTGCAGATCGGATGAGAGCCCGTGCTGGGGGTAAGGTGCCTTCCGCAGAGAAACACGGCCCCCCCACCCCCAGTCCCACCTCTGCACTGTGGGCGGGAGGAAAGCAGCCAGGTGGGACCCCGTTCTCTGACTGCCTCGGGGCCCTCAGCCTCGCCCTGGGGAGGAATCACCTCCCCCCACCCCACCACGGAGCCCACCCTCCCTTCCCATCACTCAGGAGCCTCGAGACCTGGCAGTCGGCCCGACTCAGGGCTGGGCCCCAGAGGGTCAACGCACCAGTCAGGCCCGAGTAGCCCTGGGACAGGCACAAACCAGGGCCTGGGCCGCCGGGAGGCGCCGCACTGCACTGCGGGAGAGACACACAGTGGCCTTGGGACCGTGGCGGGGCCTCCAGGAGGAGAACAAAGGCTCCTGGAGCAGTTAACGCGTGAGGCCTGAGGACAAGGCTGGGGGGACAGACCAGGAGGGCCAGCTAGAAGAGCACCCGCACACAGTAGGTGCTCAATCGATGCCTGTTTAGTGAACGAATAAACCCACAGAGGGAACGTCCCTCTAAGGTCACGACGTCCTGTTTGCCTGGCCCCCACGGTTACGCCCCTCCCTGCCTGAGAGGCTGGTGCCGCCAGGCCGGGCCGGCGCCCGGGGAGGGGTCCCCCCACCGCCTGCCCCTCTCCGAGGGTTTCGAGCACCTCCCGAGGCTCAGGGCTCAGCACTGGCTGCCCCTCCGATCCCAGCGGCGTCGCCAGGAACAGCCAGGATCCTGCATTCCTCCCCGAAGCCGTGGGGTGGCCCCGGGAGGCCAAGGACCGTCACCCAGCCTGGCTGCAGCAGGACGCAGCCCGGCCAGGAGGCCCACTTGGGAAATGCGTGGCCGGGAGAGGCCGCGGGGGCGCGGGGCCAGCCAATGCCAGCGCTGCCAGCCCGTCCACCCTCTGCTGGTGGGGGACTCCCTGGCAGGCTGTGCCTCCGGGTACCTGTGAGCCAAACCACTCAGAAACCACAGGCCAAATGAAGCCACTTTCTACCGCGCCCAGGAGAGAGGGAGACACCGTGGTTTCTGTTCCAGCCGCCCCGCCCAGGAAGGCTAGGACAGCAAAGGGCATGGGGGGGGCGGGTAACACGCCAGAGCCGTCCCCAGTCCTCGGCGCCCCTCGGGTCACACATTCAGGACTCCCTCCTGTAGGTCCAGCGTTGGTCCCGGCCCCGAGAGGGCTGCTAACGCCTGGCGTGCCCTCCCCCATGTCAGGAAAGCGACAAAGGCACAAAGTACTGTCCCAGCCAGAGAGGGAAGGGGTAAAGCACAGGGTGGGAGCGGTGACAGGGCCGTGCTGCCAAGACAGCCTCACGGGGACCAATCCCTGGGCCGCTGCCTTGCTCCCAGGCTGTGCGCTCCCCCGGGGGCCAGGCTGGGTCTCCCGGCAGAGTCCACACAGTTCGTACTGTCGCTGCCCTGAAGGCCACAGACGCCGGGCAGGGGGCTGCCCCTGCATGGGGCCGGCGTGCACTGCCTCTCGTCCCCATAACCCCGGAGCTCGGCACCTAACACGTCCAAGCCACACAGTCAGTAGATGGACAGAAGGATGGGGCCCCTGAGCCCAGGATCTGCTCCCATTCCCGAGGACTGAATGTCTGCGTCACGCGCTGGTCTCTCACCCTCCAGCCTGGGAAGGGAGGAAGGTGGGAACAGGGGCCCCCAAGCTCCGAGAGGCAGGGAGAGACTGGGGTGAGGGGGGGTGTGGGGCCGGAAAGAAAGTGGGTGCTCTTGGGAGCCAGCAATGTCCATCCCGTCCTGGGGTGGGAGAGGGGCACCCACAGAGGTAGTGGCTGGGAGGAAGGGCAAAGCCTCCCCACCCTGCCCGTGTGCAGGGGACGTGTGCAGTGGTGAGAGGGGGAGGAGGGGGGAGGGTGAAGAGGGGGTTGCAGGGGGGAGGATGCACGGGGTCCCCTCAGTTCCTCTCAGGCCTCCCTTCCCATATCCGTGAAAGGAGAAGGAGTCCAGATGGATCAGGGTCCTCCTCCTTGGGGTCCAGGGCAGGGGACGTCTCAGCAGCAGGGACACCCCAGCGCGTTCAGTCACTCTGCCAACGGGGAGGGAGCCCCAGGCTCTGTGCTGGGCTTGGATGTTGGTGGAACCCCACTCCTGCCTCAGAAGGCTCCCTCTGGGTGGCTGCACCCCCAGAGTCCCACTGGACCTGGAGACCCTTCTCCTGCCCCCAGTGTCCTCACCTCCCTCTGGAGGGCAGGGAAAGGGTGCCCCAGGCTCAGACAGGTCGGCAGAGCACTGAGGGGCCCTGTAGGACTGGCACCCAGAACACGGGACTCCCAGTCCTGCACCCCTTGAAATGCCCAGCAAAGCCCTTGCCTCGCCAGGCACAGAGAGCTTGCTGCGGTGGACACGTGGCGGCCTCCAGCCGGGGCCTATTTAAACTAACGCTGTGGGGTGCAGGGACCCCTAAAGAAACTCTTGTAATAAAAGACCCTGGGGGGCTGCTGAGGGAAGAGAGGGAAACAGGGAGCTGAGCACGGGGGGGAGGAGAGAGGGGCACAGGATGGCACTTTGGGGACCCAGTGGCACCCCAGAGATGGAGCAGCACCCAGGCCACGGAGGCCCAAGAAGAGATGACAGTGCCCGGCGGGAGGGGGGAGGGGTGTGGGGATGGGCAGAAATCTGGTGCCCTCCCTCCTACCCACCCCAGACACCGGCAACACCTTGAGGAGGAGGCCGTCTGTCTGGACACGGAGTTGGGGCAGGGGGGAGGGTCAGGAGACTGACTGATGCCTTGGGCAGGGGACCACGCATGCCGCTCCCAGCCTCAGTGTCGCACTCGGTAAGGTGTCGCTGCCCTGACCTAACAGGGGCGCCGCAAGGACGAGCAGAAGTAAGTGTGTACAGGGCTCCCGGCACCCCCAGTAACCTCAGAAGCCCTAGTTCTTGTTCTGGTGTCCCCTCCCGCCGTGGGAGGGACAGGAGCGCCCACCACCTCAGCAGGTCCAAGCCTTCCCTTCCTGCTGGCGCCCAGTGTGCCCGCTCCCTCCACCCCCAGGAGTTCAAGAAGGGCATCATCCCCGTTGCCCAGGGGCGCCTGGCAGGGCCCTGCCACGTGGGGTCCCAGGGTGGTGCACGTTTGAGGAGAAAGCCCTGCCCAGCACAGGGGCTGTGGGCCCTATAGGAGGTGCTGAGTAAGGGCGGGGTCGACCTGAGCCTGGGCTCCTGAGACCTCCTTACCCGGGAGCCCTTTCCCCAGGGACCCATCAACATCTCACAGAGCTGGTGCTCCCGGAGCAGCTTCCGGAAGCCCTGGGGCAGCCGGATGTCTTCTCCGCCCCCAAGAGAACACAGAGGGTTTAAGGGCGGCTCTATGTGGCAAAGCCACCCAGTCAAACAGCCACCTCCGCTAAAGGGCAGCGAGAGCCCAAGTCCCCTACCCTCGCTCTTACTGCTGGGCGTTTCTCACCGGGTTCAGTGGACGCTGAAAAGCTCAGGGCCCTGCCTCCACCTCTCCTACCTGCAGCCGCCACACGCTCCCTGCCAGCATCAGCTTCCCGAACCGTGAGTGCTAGACTACCACTCCCTCCCTAAACAAGCCCCCTGGGCGCCCCGTTTCCCCAGAATGGAAGGTCTCTTCATTCACGGGCTTCCGCTGCAAGGGCCGGCCTCTCTTTCCCAGCTTCACTCCCCAGACTGAGGTTCCCACCTCCTCTTCCTCCTGGGCCTTCCTCCCAGGGACCCTCAGGATGTCCAGTTTCACCAGGAGGCACCTCCCAATCTGCCCCACTCCCCTCATCACAGCGCCCCCTCCTGGTGTCGGTCCCTCCCAGCCCTGCACCCAAGCGGGTCTGGAAACTGATTCATACTAGAGTGGAAAGAGCTGAAAAGTGGCTGCTGGTGAATTTGTCCTGGAAACACATCACTATTTACCTGGAGCTCCTACAAGTCCAAACTTTAGCCAAAGCCCTGCAGTTCTGATCAGAGAACGACCTGGGATTTCAACTTGGGGGTGGGGGTGCCCGCCTGCTCCCCTCCCTTCTCAAGGCCCACAGTGGGACAGTGGCTTGACCGTCTCCTGCTCAAGTCGGTGGCAGGGTTAGGCCAGGATCCCAGGGGTCCGGCCTGCAATCCAGACCCCCTCTCTTTCCTAACCCAGCTGAGAGTGGGAGGCTGAGAGCCCTCTGACCCCCGGGAGCATCCCTGGGTCGTGGGACTTCCAGAATCAGAAAGGGGCTCCACGGAAGGGGTGCCGTGGGTAGTGGCTCTGAGGCCCTATCACCAGGCAGGCGGGGAGGCCACAGGCCTCTGGATTCCAGGCTAATTGGCGTCTGGCGGAGCACTCTCCTCGACAGCAGGCCTGCCTTCCCGCCCAGGTCTGCACGCTGACCCCAACCCCGGGACGCCCCCTAAAACCCAAACTGACGCAGCCCCATCTGCCTGGGCCGCCCCGGGAAGTCTCTGACCCAGGCCCTCTCCCAGCCGGGAGGCACCACGGTGGCTGGGCTGCAGGCCTGGGAGGAATGGCTCCCTGACCTCAGGGCCAGAGCATCGCAGGGAACCCAGCCGGAGACAGACGCAGGCTCCAGAGGCATCCAGGGGAGAGTAGAGGCGGCCACATAAACAGTGATAGGGAGACGCGTCTGCACTGATCCAGATGCTGGATGGGAAACAAAGCTCTGGGCAGAGTTCACCCCCGCGGGAATTGCCCAACTGGACTGTTGCAATGGGTTAGGATTCCAGGGTTGGCCCTGCAGACAGCCGCCAGGCAGGCCCTCCCGGTGGCCCTGAGCGCCTGGGGTTTGGGGACGATGGTTGCCGAGCAGGGAGGAAAGGCGGGTGTCCCTGGGCCCCCATACCCCGTGGTCTGTGGACAGGATGTGAGGGTCAGGAACGAGGCCCCGGGTGCTGCAGTGGCTCAGGGCTGACCGTTCTCATCCCGGGACCGTCCCGAGGCGTCCCCCTTTGCCCCCAGGAAGCAGGGAAGACCCAAGCCGACACCTGTCCAACAAGGCCATGGGACCTGGCCGCACCCTCCTCTTCCCCCACTCCCCACCCACCGCTCTCCCATCACACGGGCCTGGGGGAGCAGATGCCGCCCGCAGCAGGATGGGTCTTAAACCTGCCCCAACACATGCCCTCCGGCCACGGGACGCGCCGTCCCCGCCCCAGCTCGCCAGGACTCCCGAAGGCCACACGCCCTGGCCTCACCCTCCCTGTCCCTGTCGTGCACAGGTGGTCGGGCAACCATCGACCAGCCCCTGCCCCTGCTCTCCCGACAGAAGGCTGAGCAGCCCAGTTCTTTCCACTCTCTCTCACCAAATCTCTCCCTTTTTTCTGCAGAATCTAATTTCTTTTTCGGTCAAGCCACCATGTATCAAGCACTTTAAAGTACAGTAGGTATGAGGCCATCTCGTCCACTGGACCCACCGTGAAGCAGGTGCTCTCGCCCCATTCTACAGGTGGGAAGATCAAGGGGGTGAAGGGTCACAGCCAGAACACCAGCCCAGAGCCTCGGGTTTGCTCCCTTCAGCATCCGTCTTCCTCTGCCCGAGCTTCGCCCTGCCCATCTCCCTCTCTGTCCCACCGGGCAGCCCCTCGGGCCTCAGACCCCCTCTGACCAGCCCAGCCCAGGGCCGCTCAGCCCCCACGGGCCGCAGACCAGACACAGGCAAACAGCCCTGCGGGAGGATTGAAGGTCAGATAGACCGACGGTGACCAGTGCCTCCCTGGGCCTCCGTCCCCACTTTTGAGGTTAGGGTCCTGCTGGGATTCAGGAGCACCACCTGAGTAGCAATGGCTCCTTTCCTCTGGCTGGGGCGGGGGGGGGGGTCGACCCCAGAGGAGGCAGCTCCACTCCCGAGGGGCCCCCAGTTCTCCCAGGTGAGACGCCCAGAGGCACAGCCTCCCACCCAACCTGGCTGTTGGGCTCCCTGCCGAGTTCTCGGTGGCACCCCTGTGACATGCTGGCCTCTGAGCCCCACCTCCCAGCTCAATCCACCTTGCGATCACAGGAGCCCAGGCAGGAAGCAGAGCCTTCAAGAAGGCTCAGAGGTGACAGGCCCTGGCTGAGAACCCTGCTGTCCAGCCAAGGCCATGCTCAAGGGTGTGTCCAGGACCCCTGGCTGGCCCGTCCCCAGCAGGACCCGTGTAATCTGCCCAAAGCAACGTGGCTAGTTAAAAGTTTTATTGATCGAACACAACTGAGCGTTAGTAGTAAAAGTTCTCCTGATGTAACCCACTTTTTCTTAATGGGTAATCTCAGACACTCGAGTTTGTGTGTTAAAGGAGCTTTAGGACAATTTAATAGCTCATAAAATTTTATAGTCCCAGTTGAAATCAGAGTGATAACTCTGGCCTGCACGGCGATAGTTTGCGAAATGTCTCTCATCTATTTTTTGCCCCGTTTATTGGAAAGTTAACATCTGCTCCGCTATGGGTGGAAAGAAAAGGGAAGGAAAATAATGATCTATTTTTCTAGAAGAGAGGTAAGAGATTTGGGCTCTCCTGGCAGCATCCTATTTTCCAAACACGTGGTTTTCTTTAAGTCAAAAAGAGATTTGAAAAACCGGCTGGCCCACAGTTCACCGAAGGGATGCCCCAGCTGGCGTCAGGACCCCTCGGTGACTACTGAGGAATTGAAGTCTATCCAGGCCACGGCCACGTCCCAGGATCAGCCCAAACCTGGGGAGCCCGCTGAGAATCACTGCCTGGTAATTTATAAAGCACCTACTGTGTGCAGGGTCCAGGGGGCCCACAAGGACACAAGTTCGCTGACCGCAAGGAGGACTGGCCCTCGGCAGGTTAAACTGTAACCGGGCTTTGCACCCAGGCAGCCTTTCCGAAGGCTTCTGGGAAGAGGCGGAGGCGGGACCGGGGCTCCAGGGATGTGCAGGATTCAGAGGCTGGGTCCAAGGGACAGGAGAGCCCCAAGTCCCGGCTGCACCACTGGGCAGCATGTCACCTGACCTCCGGGAGCCTCAGTTTCCTTGTCTTTCAAATGGGAATCACACGGCACCTGCCTCTTAGGGTCAGTGTGAAGATAAAAGGAAATGAAGTATGTGGAATGCCGGCCAGAGCTGGTGCCTCACACATTATCAAAAAGAAGGAAATTCGGGAAAACAATATGGATCAACCTCAGAAACACCATCCTAAGTGAGAGAAGGTGGACATGAAAGGTCACATGTGGTACAATTCCTTTTCTATGAAGCGTCAGCGTAAGTAAATCCTCAGAGACTGAAAGCAGATTGGTGGTTGCCAAGGGCTGGGGGAGGGGGAGGGGTTTCCTTTCGGGGTAACGACAATGTTTTGGAACCAGACAGAGAGGCGGGGGTTGCACAACAGTGTGAATGGGCTAAATGTCACTGGATCGTCCCCTTGGAAATGGTTCATTTTATGGTATGTGAATTTCACCTCGATAAAAAAAAAACATTTCTTAAATTTATATTGACAAACGTGACACGTGGAATGCTCGCTGGGGCCAGACACAGGGCCGCCTGTACCCTTCAGCCTGTGAAGGGTGAGCTGCTGGGTGGCCCCCACCCCCGCCACGCCCTGTCCAGCCCTGGGAGCTTGGAGCCCGGCCGGCGGCGCCCAGCGGAGGCCAGACACGACAGGCGGGGGGTGGGGCGGGCGCAGGTTGGCTGCCCCGCGAGGTGCGGTGGAGAGGCCCGCGTCCCGGGGCTGCTGGAAGGGCTATGCTAAACGCAAGGTAATTTAGGGTCGGTGCATTAGGAAGAGAGAAGGACGAGCTCTCAGGCATACCGGCTGCACCTGCTGGGAGCGCCTGGCCTGGGAGCCACAGGGACCTGCGCAGTGGGAAGCCCGCAGGGGTCAAGGCAGAGCCCCACCTGCCCCCGACTTTGGGGGCGTTCTGCTCCACCTCCCCGGCCATGCTCGCTCCCCTGGCTTCTCTGGATTCCTCCCAGACTTCCCCTCCTGATTCCACCCCGGGGCCGGGGAGAGGGAGCCCAGGGCTGTGGCTCTCTGTGCTGTGCCCGCCCCGTAGGCAGCCAGGCCCACGGTGTGAGTCTCCCCGCCCGGAGAGAAGGCTGCCTGGCCCAGCAGCCATGGAATAAGCACCCGCCACATGTGGCTGCCACGATGCTGGGCCCTGGGCTTTCCCCACCGAACCCCACTCTCTGGACAGCCCCCGGGCTTTTGGCCACCGGGGAAAGGATAAAGAGAGGCCGTGCACCTCCTGCCACGTGCAAGCACCCACGCTAAGAGGGTGGGGCAACACTGTCACGCGGAACTCAGGTGCCCAAGGACCACGGGGGGCATTCAGCCGGGCGAGGCTCAGCGAGCCCAACAGCACTGCCTGGTGGGATCCCAGGGCTCAGGGAGACCATGCTGCCACGGGTGCCCAGGTCTCCCCAGACCGGGCTGGGGGCCGCCCAGTATTTATAGTGTCGCCTGACCGGCAAGAAACACACCTGCCAAGGAATCTGCAAATCTTCAAATTCATAAATGCCCTAACGGGTTAGGGACCCCTTGAAACGCAGGCAGGTGTTACGGAAAAATGCCCGCGATCCCTTCCTCCTCGTGATAACCCCACACGGATGGAAGGAGAGTAATTTGCAGAGCACCTGGCTTTTCTTGAGGTGGGCTTGCCATCTTCTCCAAGGAGTGGGTTTTATCAGATCCGGATGCCCAAGACCCTGGGGCCTGGCCACGGAAGGACGGGGCTGGACGGCCTGTCTCGGGAGCCACACACTGTCTGGCCCTGCACCCGGTCCCCGTGGGCAGCTCAAGCAGAGGGCAGAATCCACTTCACGGGCCTGCAGTGAGACCTTACAGCAGCAGGACGCTGCTTGCCATCCCCAGCCCCCTGCCCTTCGCTGCCCCCTCTGTCCAGAGCCTGCCGGCTCCATCCCATCTCTAGGTCACCTCCTTGAGACCACCCACCAGCAGAAGCCCCCCACCGGCCACTGAGGCTCCCCTCGAGGCCCCTCCGCAAAGCCCTCAGCCGCTTTTCAGTCATTCTGTTCTGTGATTTGATCTGTGTTTATTTCCTGCCTCAGCCTCCGTGGGGCCTGACAGCTTCCCCGCTGCATCTCCCAAGCGCTGAGCCCCGACGGAGGTAAATACTTGTTGAATGAGGACTGGATACCGAAATGGAAAACACTCTGTGATCAGACACCTGAGTTTGAATCCCTGCCCGGCTGCTGAATTGTGACCTTGGCCTCGTTATTTAATCCTTCTTGTCCATAAAATGGACAGAATGACACACACCCACAGACTAGCACTCTTTTCCCATCACTCTGCCTGCCTGTGAATCTCAGGAATGAAAGGATTTTTTAGGAGGGCTTGAGACCACCCTCACCACCAAGAAGAGCTGCAGTTAACTGCTCCGACGTGTTGGCACAAGTGCATTGCAAGGGCACTGGAATAATCCAATTGCAGGAGGAGAGAGAGGGAGCGAGGGAAGGATAATTGAATATCGCAGAGGAAGCTATTCTCAGGTCAGCGGTGTCATGGTTCGTTCTCGTATTTATGTTTTCTAAGAGAGCCCCCAAATAAAACAGTTCCGTTATCGTATGACTTATAAAAGAACGTTATAACATCGTAACAGCAGTCATCGTAACCGCACTTATTGAATACCTACTATGCTCCGTAAAGCTCTCAAGGTGGGTCCTACTCTCCCACTTTGCAGCCGGGAAAGCCACGGCAGCGGCCACGCCGCCCCGGACCACGAGGCCACACTGGGCTGGACCCCAGGTCAGCCTAGTCGGAAGCCGCCCCCCCTCCCCTGAGCCTCTGCCCGTGAAAAGCCCTTTCCAGATTTCGAGGCGTCCAGGCTCAGTCCTCCGTCGTCAGGCTTAGGTGCTGCTCTGCTCTTCATTTCCAAGTCTGGTTACTACAGATGCAAAATGAAAAATGAGCCAATAACCCAGTAAACCCAAGCCACTCGGCGCGAAATGCAATAACCGTGGTGAAGACCGGGCGGCGAGTCCAGCCAGGCAGATTAAGCAGGCGTCGCGGCGAGAAGCTGTCCTCTCGGGCTCTCGGTGACGTCGAAAGGGCACGGAAAGGTCTCACCCTGAAGAGCAGAGGGGGGTCCCAGCCAGGGCGGGGTGGGGGAAGGGACCCAGGCTCCGGCTGTGACTCACCCTTCCCAGCAAGGGGCCCGGGCCCGGGGCGTTGCTCCTCTGCCCCTTGGCTTCCAGGTTTGGACACTGAAAACACACACACCTCGAAAGTTCCGGCACGGGTGAAGACCAAGAACGTCAGTGCCCGCCCGGTGTGTGAAATGGGCGCGATCCTGCTAATCTGGAATGGCAACTTTCCAGCAGAGGATAGCACAGGTGGTGAAGGCATTTGCGGTTGGAGGTTCTGTTCTTTTTTTTACTTTTTTTTTAAATCGAAGTATAGTTGGTTTGCAATGTTGCGTTAGTTTCAGGTGTATAGCAAAGTGATTCAGTTACACCTACACACACGCACGTATTCTTTTTCAGATTCTTTTCCCTTATAGGTCACTACAAGATACTGAGTTTAGTTCTCTGTGTTATACGGTAGGTCCTTGTCGTTAATCTATTTTCTGTATAGTAGCGTGTATATGTTTATCCCAAACTCCTAATTTATCCCTCCCCTACCCCCTCTCCCCTTTGGTAACTACAAATTTGTTTTCTAAGTCCGTGAGTCTGTTTCTATGTCATAAATAAGTTCATTTGTATCATTTCTTTAGATTCCACATATAAGTGATATCATATGGTATTTGTCTTTCTCTGTCTGGTTTTTTGAAAGGAATAGACGTAAAATATAACAAGCTGCTCTGCTTACCACACTGTTTATGATCTCCCGGGAAGGGGATGGACGGAGAGCAGTGACGACGCCCACACTAAAACAATATGTTACTGCAGACTCAGAGGCCCACGGGCCAGGTAAGGTCCTGACGGGCTTTCAGTCCTGGAGACGTCTTTTTTTTTTTTTTATTTTTTAATATTTATTTCTTTATCTATTTCGCCGTGTCGGGTCTTAGTTGTGGCACCAGGATCTGCGTGGCTGCACGCGGGATCTTTAGTTGTGGCGTGCGGGCTCTTTAGTTGCAGCATGCGGGATCTCGTTCCCTGACCAGGGATCGAACCCGGGCCCCCTACATTGGGAGCACAGAGCTTTAGCCACTGGACCACCAGAGAAGCCCCCGGGGAGGTTTAACAACATTCATGCCTCACCCCCCGCCCAGACCTGGATTTCACTGGCCTGGGTGTGGCCCGCTGGCCAAGCACACCTGACACCTATGCTCCGTGGGGCACCCCACCCAGCAAGTGGGCCTCCCTCCTCGGTGCCCTCCTGAGGGGCCAGGAGGCTGCAAAGCCCCCCAAAATGGGCCTGCCCCACCCAGCCCAGCCGTCTCAGTAACAGCATCAGGGCTGCGCCGCCTTACGCGTGGAGTCACTGAGCACCCGGACGCTCTTGAGGGCCGAAGCCCCGCACCTTCCAGGAAGTCTCCATCAACCAGGAAGCCCAGCCAGACTCCCTCCTCCCAGCCGAGGCCGCTGGGTTCTGGGTCTGTCAGACTAAGTGAGGCCCCTGGCCTTGACCGGCCCCTGGCAGCATGGCCGTGAAGGATCCGGAAGGCTCGAGCACCCGCGGCGGGGCTCAGTGGGCCCACACCAAGCACATGAACCCCCTGCCCAGGGCGATCCCTTCAGAGCTCAGCGCCCCCAACAGCAGCCTGCCCGGCCACATCGGAGCCGGAGGTGACAGGAAAAGGCAGTGACCCTGACCCTCTGTATTTAAGAACTGGGTATTTAATTCACTGTGGCCTTTCTGCGTTAAGTTTGATTTTTAAGAGTATTGCATTAAAGCAGTATTTCTCTCGCTGACGGCGCTTCCGAGAGCCTGGGATGGGCGCCTTGCTCTCCTTACCCTGGTCCCAGCCCTGGCCTCTCTGTGGTCTTCCGTGCTGCTGCCTGCTCTCTGGACCTGTGGACACTCTGCTGGTCATTCTGTTGACCCGCCAAGCCCCCCCAGCAAGTGAAGACGTCCTCTGTTCAGTCTCCAGAGCATGTATTGTCATAGGGGTCCATCATGATGGTTAAACGCTAAGCGGCCCCACCTCCAAGGGGCATTCTGGAAATTCAGGAAAGGCTGTTTTGGGGGTGCTTCAATGACCGTGGCGAGGGAGGGGCGCCCTTGACATTCAGTAAACAAGGGCCCACCATCGCACAGACCAGCTCCACTGACCACACTGTTCCGAGTCACACACAATTTCTTTTTTCTTTCTTTCTTTTTAATTTAACTTGTATTCTATGTTGGAGTATAGTTGACTTACAATGTTGTGTTAGTTTTAGGTGCAGAGCAAAGTGATTCAGTTATACATGTACCCATTCTTTTTCAGTTTCTTTTCCCATATAGGTTATTACAGAATATTGAGTAGAGTTCCCTGTGCTATACAGTAGGTCCTTGTTGATCATCAATTTTATATATAGCAGTGTGTATATGTTAATCCCAAACTCCTAATGTATCCCCCGCACACACACCTTTTCCCCTTAGGTAACTACACACAACTTCTAAAGGTCGCACCAGACATTCAGGCACATGACCCGAGCTAGAAGCGTACAGAGGGAGCCCTGAGCCTCCTTTGTGTGTGTTTAGCAATTGTCGAACTTTTCAGGAAAGTGTCCACCTGTGGGTTGAAGTCCATGTGCCTTGTTCTGTTTGGAATTTACCATCTGGGATCATCACGTCACAGACAGACACACCTGCAGGTGCTGGAGGCCCACACACCTCACCTGTGTCTGCTGCATCCTCGGCCGTGGCCGGCGTGGGGACTTCCTGCAGCTCCTACAGGAGACGGGCTGGTGTCCACATACTGAAACACAGACTATCTTATTATCAATGATTTCCCTGCTATTCCTCCCTTATGTCACAGTCGGGACATTACATTGATTTTTTTCTGAAATTATGTGTGAGATGAGTTACATCTCCTATGATTTTTATATCAAACAGTAAAGGGACGGGTCTGACGAGGGAGAACAGGTCAACCCAGTGTCCAGGCTGCCCACCAAACCATCTGGGAGCATCACAACACGCTGGTCCCCAGGGCCTGGCCCGGGATGCTGACACACCTGGTCTGGGAAGTGACCTGGGCAGGGGGTGGATGGAGAACCTGAGCAGCACAGACTGCATCCAGTCCCAGCTTGGGTGAATTCCCTGCACGCTGCAGGCCTCAGTTTTCTCATCTGTGAAATGGGAACATCCCAGACGCACCCAGACCCAAGCACACAGACACGGGAAAGAGGCTACCTCCTTCGGCCTCATGCTCCCCTGACAGCGTGAGAGTGTCTGTGTGTCCACCTCACCGCTCCCCAGCCTGGGCCCCCTCCGCACGGAGCCAGCACACAGTGGGTGCTCACCGAATGTGTGTTGCCACGCAATGCGCCATGAGGAAGTGAGAGTCGCCCTTTCCTCCAGAGAGGCTAGTGGGGGCTCCCCATCCCCTTCCAGGGGAAGCAACTCAGCTGCGGGTGGCCAGGCTAACCTGGCCGATGGCATAATACAATACTGAAGACGCAGGACCCTCACGTAAGTAGCTGTGTGCTATCTGGGCCCCGGGAAGCTTCATGACTCCAGGGAGGGAGGGAGGGAGCCCCACGCCCAGGAACTATCTTCTGCAGCACAGAATTCCCACGGGGGGCTGTCAGGGCGAGAGGGAGAGATGAAGGGGCCGTGGCCCACCCGCCCAGGGCTCTAAGGGGGAGGCCGAGGCAGGGAGAGGGCCGGCCTTCCTTTGGGGGAAATAAGGGATCGACCCCTCCCGGGAGCGTCTATGATCTCAGTTATCGTGATGGAGGGGCAAATGGGAGCCCGCCTGCCCCAGAGAGCTCCTGGTACTTCATTATTAGCCTGTTGTCTTCCCAACCATCTGACTGGAGAGAAAGCCCAGGAGCTGAGTGGCTTTGAGATCCGGACCAGGAGGTAGGGGGTCGTGGGGCCTGGGGCTCCATTCCTGCCCCCCATGGCAGCCTGGCCGCCCTTGCTCCAGAAGCCCTTCCCAGCCTCACAAGGAGCAGGGCGGCTCCAGGCCCAGAAAGGGGCAAAGGGACCAAAGGGCGATGGCACAGGCTCTTTCCGGGTTGTCACTGGTTTCTGAGCAGCGTGGCGGCCTGGACCCATCCCAGGTGCCGACTGTGTCTGGTACAAGGGGGAAGAATCCTTTTCATTGTTTTGTTCGGGTATAATTCACATACAGTAAAACTCACCCTTCTTCGCGCACACTCCTGAGAGTCCTGACAAGCGTGTGCGGTCACCTGAGCATCGAGATCTAGCTCGTGCCATCACCCGCCAGCTCCCCTGTGCCCCTTGGCTGTCAGCCCACCCCCACTCCAGCTGCTGGCAGCGGTCCACGGCTTCCTGCGCCTGTCGCGCGGCCATGTGAGTGGAACCGGAAAGCACGTGGCCTTTGGAGCCACGCCCCGGCGCTGCAGCCTCTTCCCTGCTCAGTAGCGCTCCGCTCAGGCATGGCCTCAGGCGATCTGTTCCCCAGACGAAGGACCTTCGGCTGTTTCTAGTTTTTGCTTAACCAAGTTCTAAAAAGTTGCTTCTCAGCTCAGAGCAGGCTTCACGGCCACCAGCTCTGGAACAGAGCCCTGGGGCCACTGTGCGCTGACATCTGGGCAATCATGAGAATCCCTGGGGGGGTGAGGCTCGGGGACCCCGAGTCTCCGGCTGGTACTCACCCGGGGCCATCGGACCCCCGCCCCCGCACGCCCCTGCCCTTGACAAGTCAGCGTTGCTACGAGGCCACCTGGAGTCTCAGGCCTTCTACAAATGGGACCTGGGGTCCTGAGGGGGGGCTGCTTCCCCCTCTGCACCCCTCCCACCTCCACCACCTCCTCACGTGAGCGGCACGCGGGGGCAGCCCACAGGGGCTGTGCCCGCCCTCACCCAGCCCCTCCAACCGGAAGAGGATGGAATGAATGACGTTTCCCGGCAGCCGATGAACTGAGCACGAACTCGACTCAGCTGAGGGAGGGATGCGGGGAGAGGCCCCTGTAGCCGTTCCTCAGCCCCTCCGGCCAGCCGTGCGTCCCTTTGTTCCCGAGGGAGGGACGGTGGGGCTGGACGGCCGCTGGGTGCCTCTCTGCCGCCCTCCAGAGAAGAGATCACTCAGGCCCTGATACGATCACTGCGGGACAAGCGGCAATTGGAGTGTCCCTGGTGCTTGATCGCGCCCGCCGCGGCCGCGGGGTCATTAGCGGCCAGCGTAACGGCCCGCATTCAGCTCCCCTGGCAGCCCCGTGACCTTGGCGGCTCGGAGCCCATTGCCGTTTTAATGAAAAATCAGGAGTTAGGGAACGGCTGTGGCTTGGAGCGGGGAGAGAGGGGGTGGGCTCTGTGCGGCCGCCCTCTGTCCTCCTGTCCACACCGACTGCAGGCCGCCCTGCTCCCACCTCTGGCCGCCCAGCCACGCTGACGCCCTCATGGTGGGGCCCGGGGACCCCCGAAGAGACCAAGATCCCCAGCGCCAGGGACCTTGGGTCCTAGCTGTGACAAGCAGCTGCGGGCCCCCAGCGGAGGGCGGGGTGGGGAGGAAGGCCGTGAACATCTGTCATGGGAATGCGGAGGAGCCCGCAGGGGTGTGTCCTCACCGCACCGGGACCAGGGGACGCTCCATCCAGCCTGGGCCAAGGTGCCCACTCCGACACCCACGCCCCAGCCCCGGTCTCCCCGTCTCCAATAGCTCGGCCCCCCTCTGGCTCCCCCAGTAAGAACCGACGGCTTCCCTGAAGCACCTACTGTGTGTCTTCCCTGTCCCCAGAGCGCCCCGTGACCCCGGGCTGCCATTCACCCCATTTTCAGAGGAGGAGGCTGGAGTGACGCCCCCCCGCCCAAGGTCATGAAGCAAAAGGAGCACACACCGCTGGGGTGCAGACCCTCCGCCCGGGCCGGGGTGGGCCCACTCACACCCTGAGCTGTGCCTGTGAGCTCTTTCCCAGGAGATGGGGCTCAGGACCAGGCCCCGCTCCGTCACCTCCCCGCTCTGAACCGCGCCGGCCCCTCTGGGCGGACAGCTCCCCCAGGCAGGGGGCGCCCAACCCAGCAGAGCACCCCTGCCTGGTCTGTCTGCACCCACCTCCAGGCCTACATAGATTCCAAGCACCAGGGCTTCCCTGGTGGCACAGTGGTTGAGAGTCCACCTGCCGATGCAGGGGACACGGGTTCGTGCCCCGGTCCGGGAAGATCCCACATGCCGCGGAGCGGCTGGGCCCGTGAGCCACAACTACTGAGCCTGCGCGTCCAGAGCCTGTGCTCCAAAAGGCCGCGATAGTGAGAGGCCCGCGCACTGCGATGAAGAGTGGCCCCCACTCGCCGCAACTAGAGAAAGCCCTCGCACAGAAACGAAGGCCCAACACAGCAAAAATTAATTAATAAACTCCTACTCCCAACATCTTCTTTAAAAAAAAAAAAAAAATCCAAGCACCAAAGTCCAGGGCAGGGCCCAAGCTGGGGAGGCTCCCGGCCCTCCTTCCCTCACAAAAGGCGCCCCAGGTGCCCCCTCCCCTTGCAAGCACGCGCAAGGCACAGCGACCCCAGGCTGACCCTGGTGTGGCCCAGGGGGGATTCCCAGCCCAGCCTTGTTCACCTGCTCCAAGCATAGCTCAGAAGGGCCACCGTCCTGAAGGCTCACTACCTCCTTGTTGCTCCCTGAGCGGGAATACACCAGAGCGGCTTCCTTGGGGACAGTCAGTCCCGCTCTGAGAGCAGAGAGAGAGAAAACAAAACACTCAGTGATGATGGCCGACAGGCCCGGGTCCTCCTTGGGGGCCTGGACTCCCTAAGGTCCATACGTCTGTGACACTCTAAACCCTCACAGCGACCCCGGGAGGCAGAAGCTATCATCAGCCCCATTTTTCAGACCAGAACCCAGAGGCACAGAGAGATAAAGTGACTTTCCCAAGGTCACACAGCTCCCAAGCCAGGGGTTCAGGATGCAAACCCAGATGAGTCCCAGAATCTATGCCCTTAATCATCACACTGGCCGTGAGGGTAAACACCTCCCGCCTCCCACTGCCTTGTTTGTTTTTGGTTTTTTAATAAATTTATTTATTTATTCATTTATTTTATTTTTGGCTGCGTTGGGTCTTCGTTGCCGCGCGCACGCTTTTCTCTAGTTGCGGCGAGCGGGGGCTACTCTTCGTTGTGGCGTGCAGGCTTCTCATTGCGGTGGCTTCTCTTGTTTCACAGCACAGGCTCTAGGCATCTGGGCTTCAGTAGTTGTGTCACGGGCTCGGTAGTTGTGGCTCGCGGGCTCTAGAGCGCAGGCTCAGTAGTTGTGGCGCATGGGCTTAGTTGCTCCGCGGCATGTGGGATCTTCCTGGACCAGGGCTTAAACCCACGTCCCCCGCATTGGCAGGCGGATTCTTAACCACTGTGCCTAGAGTGGAATAATAGAATAATAATTCCTATTATTTCCCAGTCTTTTTTAGAAAGGCATGGAACTCTAGTCCCATTTTCCTGATGGGAGCAATGAGGCATGAAGGGTTAAATTGGCACCTGCCACCTCCAGGGAACCTTCCTGGTCTGCCAGTACTCACATTCCACATCCCTCTGTATCCCTCTGGGGACCCTCACCCACACAGCATGTGCTCTCACTTCTATAAGAAAGCTTGGATGGTTTGACCCCCTCCCCCAAGATGCAGTGTCCCTGGAACCTCACCTTTGTATTCTTTCTTTCTCCTGGAAAACTGCATGCAGTAGGTACTCAGAAATGCTGACCTACTAGATAACTTTGGGGTCGCAGTGAGACTGCACCCGCCAGTGGAGCTGGAAACCAGGCACCCACCTGTTCCCTGGGGCCCAAGGGGGAAGGGAAGGCAAGGGTGGGGGAGGGGGGGAAGTGAGCCGTCACTCACTGAGGGCTCCCACAGCCCGGCTGAGCCAGCTGCTCTGCCTACATCTCCCCCGTGAGCTTCAAGAACCTCATGGCAGCTTTGAGTCAGATGGCCTCCCCACTTAGAGATGAGCGAAACCAGACGCCAATAGGGGAAATTACTTGGGAAGAGCCCGCAGCCTGCAGGAGGCGAAGTTTGAAACGGGCTCTTGACCCCACATTGCGCCAGCCCCAGGATACCTGGCGTGCGGCAGGTGTCAACAAGCATCAGAGGACAGAAAGCCTCACTGCAGACACAGCTGGCAGCCGTCCCAGAGGGCAAGTCCAAGGCCAGGCTGCAAGGGCATCAGCCTCCCCAGCCCCATGCGTGCAGGTTCAGAGCCCTGTAGGCTTGTTAATCGTCCCCCACGCAGAGGGCAGGTGCAGTTTATAAAGTGGGCCTCGGACACCCCTGCCTCCGTCCAGTAGATGAACACAGGGTTTTGGCAGCGTCCACAGTATGTGGGCTGCATGTTTGGTCCAGAACGACCCACCTTTGACAATTTCTGCCTGGTGCCCACAGCAACTAACAGAGTCGAGTCACCCCTTTGCCAGGGGACATACCCTCACTGGCCAGCAGGGGCCGTCTCAGGACCCAGAGGGCAGGGGCAGCTGGGGGACGCTGCTGCCGTGCACACTGGCAGTGACATTGATCCTCCTCCGTCTCCTGGCCAGGTGGTCTCTGGGTGCGAAGCCAGTGGAGGCAGGAGGCTGGGATGGGGCTGAACGTCTCGGAGGAGAGGAAGGAGTGAGCCCCCCGTGCTGGAGGGAAGCAGGGAGGAATGGGGAGTGTTTCTTCTCCTCCTGTTTTCAGAGCCTTCTTACCAATCCAGGGCACTATGAATGGCGACCACGTCCCAGCCCGGGTCACCTGCACCCCTCTGAGAATGCCCCCGCCCCCTTCGGGCACCTCCATGGTCACCTCTGGCACCCTCTCTCAGGGGCCATTCTCTGGTCCACCTCCTGAGTTAGACCCTGGAGCCCAGATTCTGCTAATGGCCAGCTCCTGAGTGGCGCCCCCTCTCTGAGCCTCAGTTTCCTCATCTGTAAAATGGGTGTCTTTGCCCCAAGGTATGTTTTCTGTGAGGCGAGGCCGGTAAAGCAGTGGGTGCAGAGCCCGGTTGGAGAAATGCCCCATGGCAAGGAGCCACGATCATTAATGACGTAGCTGGGGCCTCACCCCTCACCCCACCCTCCTCCAGCCATCCATGGGCCCTGGCCCCTGGCCCACCCAGCACAAACCCACCCCGGTTCTCTTCCTGAAGCAGAAGAGTGCTCACCCGCACCTCTGCTCCAAAACTCCCAAGACTTCCTGTCCACCAAGCCAGTCTCAACTCCTACTCTGCCTCCGAGGCTTCTGTGGTTGCCATGGACCCAAGGACCTCGCCGGCCCAACCCAGGCAGCTCCCAGCGAGGGAGGCCTCCATTGGTCCATGTGGTTGGGTTGGCTTGTGGCAGGAAGGACAACGGGCCAGAGCCTGGGGAGGGACGGACGTCGCCCGTGAGCAGGACAGCTTGCCCGAGACGCAGTGAGGAGAGACCCGGGAAGTCCCGGAGATGGGAGGGGGGGTCCCCATGCAGGTGGCCCTGCTCTGTGGGTCAGAGGCCCAGGCCCGAGGAACATCCAGTAGGAACATCTCACTCACAGTAAGGGTTCCGGGGATCTTGGCCCTGCGTAAGCCCACGCATGCCAAGTTCTTCCTTGCTAAATACTTAGCCACACAGGTTTTTAGGAGAGAGCTGGCCCGAGAGTGTTCAAGCTGCATGTAAATAGGGCAAAGAAAGTGGAGAGTCAGCACTTCCGGGTTTGCTTTCACCCCTGGAAAGCATTTCAGGCCCATGAGTGTCGATCTCGATGTGCTCATGGGCAACATGGTGATGAAACAGGGGACAGTGTCAGGGCTTAGTTTCCAAATCCGCGAGGGACGCCCATGCTAGCTGCCGAAGGCCTTGGGACCGTGTGCACAGCTGTGCGGCATCTCGAGGACCGTGGGCTCACTCAGCATCAGGACCACCACCACCGCAGCCAGCCCAGGGCCCAGGTGTCACCCCAACCCCCAGGACCTCTGGGAGGCTGAGTTAGATCCAGAGCCTCGCAAGTCCGGGTCCCCAGACCGGGCTCTGGTGGTGCCAACGTCTTTTACCATCAGTGGCCGACAAGAGCAGGACGTGTGACGGGCCGTCCTCTATTCTGACCTCATGTGACTTTCACTCTCTGAGGGTTTAGATGTCCTTTGTTTTATGAACTCGTGGTGACAGCGGGTGGAAGTTGGGTGTTTGTTTTGTTTGTTTGAGGGTCTTGACTCAGTAAAGGAAGAAGTGAGCCACTGTTCGATCCCAGATGGCTGTCTGCACTCTGTTCTGGGTGCTGAGGGATTCAAGCCCTAGAAAGCAGCGTGTTCTGGGCCATCCTGGGTATCTCACCTGCCACCACCACACCAGCTCCTATTTTGACGTGAGCGGGGCAGAATTTCCACCCTAAGGAGGGAGGTGGATGTCTCCTAAGTAAAGAAAGAATGTGGTTTCTGGTGAGTGTGATGGACGTCACACAGCAAACAAGCAGGGGCAGGGACTGAGAACGGCAGGGAGGGGTGGGCCCCTTGAGCTGAGGGAGGGAGGGAGCGACTCCTGTGGGGAACAGCAGGTGCAAAGGCCCTGGGGTGGGATGGAGGGGCATGGCTGGGCAGAGGGTGCACAGAGGGCAGTGTCTCAGGGTGTCCACCAGGGCGCGGCAGGGTCAGTGGGGCCTGACAGACAATGATGCTGTCATTTAAGGGGCGGGCGGACACGGGGAAGAGCGGGCTTCTGGCTTGGACACGCCAATCATGAGCTGCTAGGTAATCTCACAATTAAGGTTGTAAGAGATACGGGACTTCCCTGGTGGTCCAGTGGTTAAGACTCCACGCTTCAAATGCAGGGAGCGTGGGTTCGATCCCTGGTTGCGGAAATAGAATCCCACGTGCTGTGTGGCACGGCCAAAACAGTTTTTTAAATTTTTTTAATTTTTAAAAAGAAAAAAAAAAGGTTGTAAGAGGTTGACACGTTGAGGCGTTGAGTGGGTGGCTGGATGAACACAGTTCTGGATCTCAGGGTGGACTGGTGCCCAGAAGCCATCCCCACGTGGACGGCGTTTAAAGGGCTGGGAGATGTCCTGGGGGAGGGGCCTAGATGGGGCTGAGTCCCGGTGCTCCCAGGGGGGAAAGAGCCAGAGGGACCAGCCCAGGAGACGGAGAAGGCCCTGCCCAGAGGGAGGAGAAGGGCAGGTGGGGCCAGTGCTTCGGCCCGGAAGGCTGAGAACGAGAGACTTTCTGAGGACGGACTCGTTGATTGAAGCCGGAAGTGAGGAGGATTTTGCAAAGAGATGCGGGGAGGGGAGTGAGCTCTGTGGCAGGTTGCTAGGACTGAGCCCACATGCAGGGAGGCTGATGACCAGGCCAGAGTGAGGGTGGCTTTGGACCTGTCCTGCCCCAACCCTGAGACCAGGTGCGTTTTGGTGCCTGGACTGACCCAACCGTTCCCCCTGAGCTGTGGGCCTCCCTCTGCTGAAGCCCCCATTGCTCCCCAGTGCCCTCAGGTGAAGTCCAGCCCCCATCCTTCCCCAGGAGACCTGCGCTCAGGCCTCGACCTTCTAAAGCCCCTCCAGGACGCCCGCCCCCCTCCCCTGGGAGGGGGCAGGTCAGGCTCACTCCTCACTGGGGTCCGCTCACCTCTGCCCACCCCAGACCTCCAGCTCCCAGAGGCCTCAACCGTGTGTCCAGCCCGGCTGTGAGCACCGAGACACGGCCGCAGAGCCAGAGCGCATGACAACTGGGGGAGACTGCTGGGGTCAGCCGGGTCAGCCACATGCCCTTCGACCTCCCACCTCTCCTTTTCCTCTCTGCTCTCATTGCCCAGCTTCCGCTTGGATGCCCCCCACGACGGGGTGCTCAGCCCCACGCAAGGCAGCCGTGTCCACGCTCTGGTTATTCCCTCCTGGTGTTGGGTCTAGGCTAGAGCAGGGAACCGGGGCCGACAGGGCCAGCGGTGGGGCGCACTCCCCAGCTCGGGGGCCCCGCCACTTCTTTGCCTCCACGACACCTGTACACACGTCTCGTTGCCTGTTCACAGACAGAAGATGGACCCACCGCTGACCCAGCTCTCAGACATGTTACAGTGACACACACCTTTTCATTCGGACCCATTATTGTAACCTGCTGGAAATAAAGCATCTTTCGCCCCGAGACAGAGTCACACGGGTGCTCCCAAATTCTCTTTTTTGCACGGCCCTCGGAATCCTGCCCACCGTTCATACCCATCATCCGGGAGAAAAATAATGTCGTTTCTATGATGCGCACCCTCTCCACGGAGGCGCTATAAACATAGAGAGATGCCATTGAGGGCAGCACGGCTGTGCGAGTGATGTCATCTTGCGGGGTCGCCTAGCAACCCAACAACGTTCGGGAGGCGCTAACTCTTGGGCAGGGTAAAGTCACATTTCTGCGTTCAGTTAATCGCCTTCCTGGCAACTCCGCCAAGATGATCTCATTTAATTCATGATTCTTTGACGTGAAATGCACTTTTAGCTCTAAGAGAACACAAAGATTTAATTCAAAATCCGCTATTGCTTTATGTTTCCAGGGTGTCGTGTTAACATGGCGTCCACGCAAATAACCATGGTAACACATGGGTAATTAGTATAGGCAGCGCACGGCATCAATACAGAGCCGGGGCCAGCTCCCAGTCAGTGGGGATTATAGCACGTCATTACTGGAGTGATTACCTGCAGTAACACACAAATTGAACTAAACGGTCAATTGAAGTAAAGTGAACGGCTTTTTATTCTAGTCCCTAAATAATGCGTCTGCTTGCCTGAGTAGTTCAAAGTAAATAAAACTCTCAAATTGATGGCCTCTCCCCCGCCTCGCCCTGGTAGAGAATTGGGCTTCCTTCCAGACAGGTATTCCTGGGCGCCCCCTGCCGATCCACCAGCTTCCCCATGTCCTAATGGGCACCCCCGGCCCCCTGTCTCTGCAGTGCCCTGGACCTTATTTTAAAAGTCCTGAGGCCTCACACAGCTGTCTTACTCATCCCCCAAGGGAAGAGGGCACAGAACTTTCCAGATAGAGGATGGGGTGAAAAGGCAACGGCCTTCCTCCCAGGGATGTTTTCTTGCCCCTCTGGTAGGTGGGGCAGAATCGCTGGCTTCCTGTTACAGGATGTAAGGGGGGGAGGGTGGGTCAAAGGTTACTTCTGCCTTTATTAACAGAGCGTTTCTCAAATTCCATAAACTTAGCAAATCTTCAAACAGGAAGTCACCCTGGACCCCTGAAAGGGACCTCCGGGGCACGCACACTCCGAGTTGGAGATGCCTCGCCTTCCTTTTGGAGAAGCAGGGAACGCCCGCCAGCGGTCCTCGGAGAGCGAGACTTGTCCGGCCAGATGCCCAGCGGTGGATGGAAGGGGACCAACTCGGTCTTATTCCAGGCATTACCCACCGACAGAGGCAGAACCAGACAGTGGTGAGCAGGCCGGGGGAGTCTGGGCTCAAAACACCCAGCACCCCATTTGATGGAGGTGGAGTGGTCTCTCCAGCAGCTCTGGCGCCAAGGGCCAGCCTTCCGGACGATGGCCTTCGCCCTGCAAGGCCACCAAATGCCACCAAGGCAAAGATGGGGTGCAGGGGGGAGCTTGAAGGGGGAAACCTGGCTGGGGGTCTTCTCTCAGGAGTGATATTTAAGCTGCGGTCAGGGAGGCTGACCAGGAGGCCCTCAGTCTGAGGGCAACTGAAAGAAGGCCACTGATCTTATCACTGTCTCGACATGCACCCATGCCAAAATTCGTAAAGGCAGAGACACATGTAGAGGGAAGAAAAACGTGACTTCAAAACCCACGGCCGTGTCTGCATCTCAGGGTCGGAGGGGGCAGATTCACCACAGCGGAAAGTGGCTGTGTTTCTCAGGACACATTCTAAAAGGCTTCGGTTTCCAGGGCCAGACCACCCTATCTACTCTGGTTTGGAGAAGCCAAGACAGACAAAGGGAGCAAATCGCACTCCAAAACAAAGGGTGCACCAAAATAGCTCACGGGTGCACCCTTCTCCCATCCTACTGCTCCAGCGATAAAAGCCACGCAAAGGAGGTGACCCAACACACACGGTGGGCTAAAAACGCGGTAACCTCTCCAGAAATGAGGGACACAAACTCAGGGCGGGGCGTCCGGACTCTTGGCAGTCGCTGCAGGGAGCAGGCACCTCGGTCCAGGTGGGGCCCGACACAGGTCTGTAGAAGGAGACAAGAACAGAGCAGCGCAGCTCCCACACAAGGTTGCCCTGTAGAGGGGCTGCGTGCCGTGGAGATGGGAGGGAGGGAGGCAGAGGGAGGCTGACGCCAGAGCTCAAGGGGAGAAGCCCAGGCAAGCTGCCTTCTGCCTCCAGGACTGGATCTGCTTGACCCCCGTGTCACAGCCCTCCGTGAACATCACCTCGAGACCTGGTTCTGGACTAGGGGCGAGGGGCTAGTAGGCAAACACACAGCTGGTCAGGGCTGCTCAGGGAGGAAGAGAGCGTGAAAGCAAAACCCCAAGTCCTCCAACTCAAATGAGCCTCCAAACTAATGTTTGCAAAACACGGGAAGCAATGGGAGAAAGGAGAAGGTAAGTCTGTATAGCAGTCTGACAAAGACTCTAAGATAACGATGCTTAGGTTCTACAAAGACACAAACAGATGTCTAACATCTATTTAAGATGAACAAGGTACCTATACGTTTGAAAAATACATGAAGTTAGACGAAATGGGCAAATTTCTTAAAATTAATTAATAAAATAATTCATCAAAACAAAACAACTCAAGAAGAAATAGAAAATAATAGAAAGAGAAAAACTGAGTGGTCCTATGACCATTACATGGATTTAGCCAGCTAAAAGAAAAACAGGGCTTCCCTGGTGGCGCAGTGGTTAAGAATCCGCTTGCCAACGCAGGGGACACGGGTTTGAGCCCTGGTCCGGGAAGATCCCACATGCCGTGGAGCAACAAAGCCCGTGCGCCACAACTACGGAACCTGTGCTCTAGAGCCCACGAGCCACAACTGCTGAGCCTGCAAGCCACAACTACTGAGCCCGTGCGCCACAACTACTGAAGCCCACGCACCTAGAGCCCTTGCTCTGCAACAAGAGAAACCACCACAATGAGAAGGCCGCGCACCACTACAAAGAGTAACCGCCCCCTCGCCACAACTAGAGAAAGCCTGCGCACAGCAGCAAAGACCCAACGTAGCCAAAAATAAATAAATAAAATTTTAAAATATATATTAAAAGAAATTTTTTTTTAATTAAAAAAACAAACCCCCCCCTTCCTAAATAGGGAAACTCCGGTCATGTTGAATGCAAACAGAAGAAGTTTTATATCTTCCTTTCCAATCTGTGTATATATTTTTTTCCTTGCCTTATTCTACTGGCAATACTTACTCCAGTACAGTACTGAGTAAGAGCAATGACACTGCATATCCTCGCTTTGGTCCTGATCTTAGAGGGAAACCGTTCAGTGTTTCACCATTAATTATGATGTTAGGGATAGGGTTTTTGTAGACACCTTTTGTGAGATTGAAGAAATTCCCTTCTCTTTCTGATTTGCTGAAAGTTTTTTTTCATGAGTAGATGTTGAGCTTATCAATGTTTCTTTTTACATCTGTTGAAATATGGTTTTTCTTCTTTAATCTGTTGATATGGTGAATTCTATTGGTTCATTTTTGAATGTTGAACCAGACTTGCATTCCTAGGATAAATCCCATTGGTCATGATGGATTGCCCTTTCGGGATATTGCTGGATTGGATTTGATAATATTTTATTAAGAAGTTTTATGTCCAATTTCATGAAGGATATTGGTCTATAGTTTTCTTTTCTTGTAATGTCTTTGTCAGGTTTTGGTATCAGGGTAATGCTGACTTCATAAAAAGAAGTTGGTAGTTGTTCCCTCCTTTTCTATTTTCTGGAAGAGATTGTGTATGATTGGTATTATTTCTTTTTTAAGTGTTTGGTAGAATTTGCCAGAAAACTCCTCTAGGTCTGGAGGTTGTCGTCGTGGTTGGAAGGTTTGTTTTGTTTTTAATATTTATTTATTTTGGCTGTGCCGGGTCTTAGTTGCGGCATGCGGGATCTTCAGCACGCAGGTTATTCGTTGCGGCATGCAGGTTTCTTAGTTGCAGCATGTGGACTCTTAGTTGCGGCATGCAGGCGGAATCTAGTTCCCCAACCAGGGATCAAACCCAGGCACCCTGCACTGGGAACATGGAGTCTTACCTTCCGGACCACCAGGGAAGTCACTGTTGGAAGTTTTTAACATCAAACTCCTTAGTATTAATGGGACTTTAACACATATATGAGCCTGTTTTTTCTTGTGTGAGCTTTGATAGCTTATGTCTCTCAAGGAATTTGTCTACTTCATCCAAGTTGTAGACTCTATGGGTATAAAATTGCTTGTAACATTCTTCATTATCCTCTTTAATATCTATAGGATCTGTAGTGATGTCCCCTTTTCCATTCTTGGTATTGGTAATTTGTTACTTCTATCTTTTCTCTTGGTCCGTCTAACTAGAGATTTGTCAATTAGGTATAATCTTTTTGTAGAGGCAACTTTGGTTTCATTCACTATTTTTTCCTGTTGCCTTTCTGTTTTCTGTCTCATTGATTACTGTTTCCTTCCTTCTGTTTGCTTTGAATTTGCCTCCTTTTCTAGTTTAAGGTGGAAGCTTGGATCACTGATTTTCTTTTTTAATATAAGCATTTAACTCTAAGTGTTGCTTTAAGAAAATTTTCTAAATAAATAAATTTTCTAAATAAATATTTAAATTTTCCTTAAATAAATTTAAGCTATAAATTTTCCTGTAAACATTGTTTTAGCTGCATCACACAAAGTTGATCTGTTGTGTTTTAATTTTCATTCAATCCAAAACACTTGGTCATCTCCCTTGTCCGTAACCACTCCCCTAGACTAGCTGTGTGGCCCTGGGTGAATGGGGTCATCAGGAGAGTTGGGTAACACCTAAGCAGAGGATTACCGTCTGGGACTCTGGAAGTCCACATCCAGTATCCTGGCTAAGACTCCACATTGCCCTGGGCCAATCCCAAAAATGCTGTTCAAAGGAGAGAAAGTGAGTGAGGATTCACGAGGCCTTCTCCGATGCCCTGTTCCAGCTCAGCCCTTCCCTGGCATCGCACCTGGTGCAGCATCAGGGCCTCAGGCTTTCTGATGCTCTGGCAGCAGCTGGTACCCAAGGGCCACTAACTCATGCTCCAGGATGAGGGACTTCTCACCTCTGTGGCTCCTTATCCACCAGCCCAAACACATATGATGCTAGCAGTCAAGAAGCCCTCACTATACACCAGGGACGGTAGGCTAGCAGTCCCTAAACATTATCTCCCGAGTTTGCAATATTCCTTTCAAAGTAGGGAGAATTATTATTCTTTTTGCATATTCTTTATGGTCACCTGGCCAGCAGGGGCCTGTGTCAGAGCAGAAGCTGCAGGTCTTGACTGTTTGGTTCGTGGAGATCTCCTGAGACCATCTAGTTCCCCAGGATAGCTCAGACGTACCCTGCCCACTGGCTCCATATTTCTTTCCTTCCAGTCTAGAACCTAGGTGGGTGTTTGTACTTTGGAATCGAGGGCATGGATGTTTTTAAGGAGAAATGCCAAGTCTTGAACTGGCAGCTTCACCCTGAAGCCAGCTGGGACCCAGGCATAGGCACAGACATAGACACCCAACTTGGAGGCTGTCTCTGTCCCACCAGCCAAGCCCCTCCCAGGCCAGGATGTTCCGTGGTGTCCCTGCCGAGTGTCTCACACCACGCTCACCTCCACGACCCTCCTGTTTCTCCCCATGCAAGGCAGGTGTTACCGACCAGGGTTCTTGGCCTCCTTAATCAATAGAAACTGATCAGAGGCCAGACAAGAAATTCAGGCAAGACTTTACTGGGGCCCCTGCTGCAGCAGTGGGGAGCACGCACAAGTAACAGGTTCCCTTACTCGCTGAGCTGGCGGTGGTGGTGGGGCATCTGGTTCCCTATATGGGATGAGGGTAGGGGTGTGTCCAGGGGGCGGGCTGGAGGCGTGGCTTAGGAGGTCTGCCCGCCCCCTTGGTGGTGGTGTGTGCAGGGGGCGTGCTCAGTGCCCTGCTTTTGCTCCCAACCCCCTGCTTTTGCTCCTGGCTCTTCAGAAGTGGCAGTTGGGCTATTTGGTCTCTTTGTATCTTGTCCATAATTTGCCCCAACTGTGCACGCACGCAGTTATTTTTAGTCCCTTATAGTTTCTTTGTGTTTTGACGCTCGAGGAGAGGTGTGTCCAGGTGCAAGCACTGCAGCAAAGGGTCCCAGGTCCCAGCCTGTCTCCAAGGGAAGAGAGGGAAACTCAGAGACACAGAGAGAGCAAGCACATGGGGACCCGCCTCAGGGTGCAAAGTGAACCCAGCGTGGCCACAGGTGGACAGAGTCCTCGGCCTCGGCCTTCACCCCGACCTGTCAGCACGCTGGAGCCAAGTTTGCCTTTCCCACCGGCTGCAGGCACGCAACCCAGCGCCCTGGCAGGGGAAGTGGCTGCGGGGGCCTGGGTGCCTTTGCCCACCCCGCACACTCTGTAGACCTCGTGCACAGCAGCCCCCTCGGGCCCCCCTTCTTGCTGCACCTGGAACAGTCCTCATAATGTTCCCTGTTTCTCCAAGATGCAGAAATTGCAAGTGGCATCCGTGTTCTTGTACCAAATTAGCCACACTTAGCTCAAGTGCCCGCCGCCCGCCCCCTTGCTGCCCGTCTGCCACTCGCCTACCGCTCGCCTGCCTGCCCAGCCACGTGCCGAGCCCGCAGTGGGCCTGACTCACTCGCCTGATGCCACTCGGAGTTCACGAGCAGTGGGTGACACTCGCCCCCCACACACCCTTGTGATTACCAGGCCACGATTACTGGGCGCCAGGCCAGGCTCAGCTTAGCTGCTGTGTGACTTGGGGCAGTATGCGCCCCCTCTCTGGGCCTGCTTCCCCTCCGTGGAGCAGAGGTTTGGGGTAAGCCAGACCTCTGAGCACAGACGTGACGCAACAGCAGAGACGCAGCAGCCCGGAGCCCCTCTGCCTGTCCTCTCCACAGCCCACCTCACAGCGAGACCCTGCCAGCCCTGGCAGCAGCTCCTTCTCCTGCAGAGGGACTGTCCCCACCCCGGAGATCCCCTGATGGCACTGAGGGCGTGGCAGAAGTCTTGCTGGTTGGGGCCAAGCCATGGAGAGGGTGGAAGATTAAGGCAATGGATTCGGGGGTTTGGGGAGGAGACCGAGCTCAGTTCCCTCCCCATCACTCTCTGGCTGTGTGACCTTGAGCAAGTCTCTTACCCTCTCTGAGTTTTGGTTTCCTCTTCTTACAACATGGGGACAATAATCCCCACATCGCTGGGTATTAAAGAGCCACTGCGTCTAAAGGAGGTGGCACAGTGCCTGGCACCATCGCAGGTTCCGGGTGTTTGTTGAATGACTGAATGAAAGAATGAACGTGTGTGTGCCTGTGTGCTGGCTGACAGTGCTCTGCATACTCTGTGCAATGGGGCTGATGGCCTCAGTCTCTGGGGTGCCTCCTGGGGAAGGGACCCGAGACCCAGGGTGTGGCTGCACGGAGAGCACTGGATTGAGAGTCCAGAGCCTGAGTCTGGTCTCCTCCCACCCGTGACTCCCGGCTCCTCTGAGCCTGTTTCTGCACCTGTTTACCCCAGACACTCACTCCTGGTGAGGACAGCTCGGAGGGGTGGGGGAGTCAAGTTCTCAGCAAAGGGAGGCTGGTCGGGGGTGTTATCTCCTTCCTACCCGGCACAGCAGAGAAGATTCAGAGAGGCTCTTCTAAAATCTACGTTTCAGACTTCCCTGGTGGCACGGTGGTTAAGAATCCGCCTGCCAATGCAGGGGATGCGGGTTCGAGCCCTGGTCCAGGAAGATCCCACATGCCATGGAGCAACTAAGCCCGTGCGCCACAACTACTGAGCCTGTGCTCTAGAGCCCGGGAGCCACAACTACGGAAGCCCTCGAGCCACAACTATGGAAGCCCATGCGCCTAGAGCCCGTGCTCTGCAACAAGAGAAGCCACCGCCATGAGAAGCCGGCACACCGCAACGAAGAGTAGCCCCCACGCACCGCAGCTAGAGAAAGCCCGCGTGCAGCAACGAAGACCCAATGCAGCCAAAAATTAATAAATAAATAAAATCTACGTTTTGTTACCTTTCAAAAATTGTACAGGAGGGCTTCCCTGGTGGCGCAGTGGTTGAGAGTCCGCCTGCCGATGCAGGGGACACGGGTTCGTGCCCCGGTCCGGGAGGATCACACGTGCCGCGGAGCAGCTGGGCCCGTGAGCCATGGCTGCTGAGCCTGTGCGTCCGGAGCCTGTGCTCCGCAACGGGAGAGGCCACAACAGTGAGAGGCCCGCGTACCGCAAAAAAAAAAAAAATTGTACAGGAAAAGTATGTACAGTCTCAGAGACTTACCAATTGTGCCCTTGACTGTGTACGAGCTAAACCTCAATTTTTTCAATAGCTTTCAAATAAAAACAGTAACACAGCTCACTGGACAAAAATCCATCAGTACAGGAATAAATAAACGTTGCACCCCATCCAGTTTCCATTCCCCAGGGGTAACCAGTGTCAGAGGGCATCAGGGAGGCAGGCTTAGAACTGGGGGCTCTTGGGGGACTGGGGGCAGGTACACACTGGGTCACCTTGCGTTGTTCTCACTGTGGGACGTTAGGGACTTGCAGGCGCTGCTCAGGCCTCCAGGACCCAGAAAGTCCCGAAAATGGGTGCAGGCAGGCAGAGGAGGTAGAGGGCCGCTGAGCTGGGAAAGGAGAGGCCGGAGTGCCCGAGCCTGACAGCGGCCCTGGGAGCCCTCCTTCCCCGCGCAGGCAGCCTTTGCCGCTGTGTGCGCGTTCCTTGTACGTTAAGTTCAAGTCGAGAGGAAGACTTCTGCCCAGGCAGATCCTCGGGGCCGAGGGGGGTAACGGGAACCCTCAGGTTCTTGGGCCATGGTCCCCCTGATTCCAGGAAGGCCCCAGAAGCTCTCCTGCTGAGAGAAAAGGTGCATTACCCCTGGTTCTGGGCTCTCCACCTGTCGGGGACCCTCGAGAACCAGTGGACTTCAGACTGTAATGGAAAACAGGACGGCAGAAGCCGCCTTGGGCCCTCAAGTGCGGTAGCCAAGGGCTCGAATCCTCTTGGTCCCTGGCCCTTCTCTTCAATGAAGAGTGGAGTGGGGAGGTAGGGGGGCTTCCAGGTGACACGGGAAGAGGGAACACAGCCACGGGGGAGATGGCTGGGTGCACTGGCGCCGCTGGCCTGCTTCTGCGGAAGCTTCTGGGGCAATGCCACACACAGCACTGCGGGGGGAGAAGAAGCACTAGCCTCAGTCCTGACCTTGCCCATCACGGGCCCTCCGTCTGCCTCTGAGCCTCCCTCCAACCCCCCCTCCTCCTGCTTCCCCGGCCCACCTGGGCCAGGCCACGCCCCCCTCGGGTACCCGGCCCCACAGCCTCCAGCCCCCGCCTGCAGCCCAGGCCCCTCACCCTGGCCCGGTTCCCTGCCCCACGTAACTCACACTCAAGCTTCAGGAGACGCCTCCTCCTGGAAGCCTGCAGGGATGCTCCACAGACCCAGAACCGGTGCGAGCTCAGCCCTCCCTCAGTCCCGTCACCACGTGCTCTCTCATCTGTCCCGACAGCCACCTCGGGCATGGCCGACACGTGTGTCCCCTGGACACAGGTCAGTGCTCAGAAAACATCTGGTGAGTGAGAGGCTGAGGGTGGGGAAGGCATGGAGTCCCCAGTGGCAAGCGCCCCTCCCCCAACCTCCACACTGCCTCTCACACTGTTTGAGATTCCTAGCTTCGTGGGTTCCCGCTGGGCCCAGGGCCCCGCAGCTCCCGACACGCAGGGGCCAAGGAGGCAGGGCCTGGGGGAAGCCGGGGGGGCGAGGGGCCCCTCTCTGTCAGCAGAAAAGGGCCTCCAGGAGCAAGACAGGACCCCAGATCTCAAGCTCCCGGGGCTCCTGCAGAGCCCAGCGCCTGGCAAGCCCTCAGAGACGTCACCAGATTGTTAGGAAGCCAGGTCCTGAGGGCCCAGCTGAAGTCAGCCTTGCGAAGGGGGACGGAGCAGCAGTGAGACGGAGGGCGTGCCGGCTTTCGCGGTCTGGAGGGCAAAGGGGAGGGGCTTGAGCTCTACCAGAGGGCACTGGTCGGGGAGGCATGTCAGGGATTCCAACCGGATTCCAATGGGAATAATAATAACAGTAACAACGAAGATAATAGTAATCCCCAACACCTGGCCGCTGGCCCTGCTCTCGGTCCCTCAAAGGCCCCAGAGCCCCCGCGGTCAGGGCGCGGGAGGCCTGCCTGGAGCTGACCGAAGCTGGAATTCTGGCCTTGAACTTGGGTTCTCTCTCTCCCCCAACCCCCCCAACCCCGTGCTGGGCACTGGGCCGGCCCCTCATCTGTGAAGGGAGGACCCACTAGCCCCCTGACTTGTGGTCGCCAGGACTAAACGGGGCGCCCACACTTGGAAGGCCAAGGCCACTGTGGTCCAGAGCCGCACCGTCCACCACGGCCCACCGGCCACGCTGGCCACTGAGCACATGCAACAGGCCGGCCCGAAGAAAGATGCTGCGACGCGAAACGCAGCCCTGCCCGCAGAGACTCAGCCCAAACAGCAGATGCACCGATCGCTGTTTCCTAGTCATTACGTGTTGACATGACCGTCTGCGGGGTACGTTATGTTACACAAAACATTACTGAAGCTAATTTCACCAGTTTATGTTTTTTCATGCAGCTGCTGGAAATCTAAAATGTAAAACCACGTTTTACCACATTTGCAACTTGCATCCTGGGTCCCGTGGTGCCTCTTCTGCAGAGACAAGGAGCGCAGAGGCTGGGGGCACCCTGGGGGCTGAGTTGCTGCCAGCAGAGGACCAGGCCGAGGGGCGGGACCAGCGTGTGGGAGACGGCGGGGAGGGCACCAAACAGGTCCTGGTCGCAGCAAAGGGGTGACTGCGGGAAGCAGCTTCCCGGGCTCTGGGCCTTCAACCCCACTGTCTGCGGGGCCAGCGTCCCTGTGCCTGGTCCCTGGTTTCCAGTCTCCCTGCTTCGGGCTCTCACCCTGCTGGCCTCTGATGCTCCAGCCGAGCCCGGCAAGGCCTTTGGGTCCTGCACCCCCTGTCCTGAAGGCCTGCTCTGCAGGGATGCAGGAAAGAAGGAGGGAGAGAGGACCCAAGTGCCAGGGTCCAGGCCACCCCACCGCCTGCCGCTGCAAGGCCAGCAGTGCCCCCCTCCGCTGCCACCCCTCCACAGACCACCAGAAACCAACCAATGACGCTTGCTTCCCCGATCCCTCGACCCCATCGCACCTCCTGGGTTTTCCCCTCCCCTGAGCGCCTCTCTCCCTCTCCCTCTCCCTCTCTCTCTCTCTCTCCTTCTCCCTGCCAACCACCTCCCGCCAACAGCGCTGGTGGAGAGGGAACAGCAGCCCGTGCACAGTAGCAAATCTTCTGCGTTACCCCCGCTCCTTTATTTACACCGGGCGCACAGTAGCAATTCAGTCTGAAAAAGTGCCGTGTTTTCGGAGGCGTGCAGCCCGAGAAATTGATGTTTGTGTTAATCAATCTTGTAGCAGCCTGTGGGGCTTGGAGACGTGCGACACCAGAGAATTCTTCTATTGATGAATTGGACTCTGAGCGGGGAGAAATGGGGAGAAAATCAAACACTCTGAGTGCCTTCAAGCTTTGGAGACTAGTGGGGTTCTGTCTGCCCGCCTCTGCCCAGCCTGAGGTGCGTTTGGGGGGCCCTGGGCTCTGGCCCTTCTAACTTCCTCCTGGCTCGGTATCCAGCACCAGCTGGGGGCCAGGACTCCTGGCTCCAGGGCCAGCTCTGCCTGACCCCCTGTAAGTCTTTGGGGTGACCTCTTTCCTGTCTGAGAATGCTGGGCCAGGGGACATCACTGCCTCACATGCCACCCTCTCACTGCCCACATGGCTGGGTCTAACCCTTCCAGAGGCTCCAGGGCCTCCGTGCTGAGTGGTCCCCATGTGGCCCCTTGGCCAGTGCAGACAGGGCCTGGGCTCTGGACAAGTGTGGCTTTGTGTGGCGGTGAGGGGGACCAGAGCCCCAACACTGGGCTTCCCGTGGCCTCCGCCCAGAACCTCCTGATGGAAAGCCTCTGGGCTGGCCCGGGGCTGCCCGTCTGCTGTCTGGGCTGGTGGAAATGAGGCAGGCGCTCGGGTATTAGAACCAGCCCGCGCCCATCCGAGACAGGCCAGCCGTCAATCCAGACCCACTCCTCCTGGGCACTCCTCCTCCAGGGCACTCCTCCAGGGCACTCCTCCTGGGTCCAGTGATCCAAAGCCCAGACACTCTGCGACGGTTCCAGGAGCATCAGTTGGCCTCTTTCCCAGGGCCTGAGAGAACCAGGAAGTGGCAGGTGAGAAGTGCAGGGAAGTGTCGAGGTGCACTGCGTTTGTAGGATGCCCGTGTGGCTGACACAGAAACGGAGTCTGCCTGCTTCTCACTGATGGCGAGGGACGTAGACCCATCTTACAGAGGAGAACACTGAGGCTGAGCTGGAGAAGGACAGCCAGGACTGGAAAACAGGCCTCAGGACCCCAGGGCCAGTGATCTATTCCGAGGTCCCTTGTCCCCAGGAGTCCGGGGACCTGGTGCCAGGACCCCAATCTCATCACGCAGGGAGGTTACAGGGACGTGTGAGGTGGGCCCACTCTAGGACATCCTTGGGAGGTTGGCCATCTGACCGCTTCTCGGTTGGCTGAAGGTTTATTTGGGAGGCAGGGTCCTTGCCCCAACAGGCGCGTCATGAGAGCGTGAAATCACCCCTTCCTCCCCAGGCTGGGAGCCTCATGGGAATCATTAATGTAAAAACAATCACAACGTGAAACCAATTCTACACTTTTCTCTTCTGTCATCACCAGCATTGACTGGGCACCAACTGTCTGCCAGAGACTGTATTCTCACCGTCTGATGGGACCCTTGTCATCACAACCCTAGGCTGGAGGCGTCTTCCCCATCTCATGGGGGCAAAACCTGGAGCTGCGAGCCTGACCACACCTGAGTGGCAAGAGGGTGTCTGTTTCCAACACAGTCAAGTGATGGGGCAGAGACAGCCCTGGCAGGGTGTGGGGCAGGGCGGCAGGGATCCAGGCCTACCAAGGCTCCCACCGGCTCTGTGACTTTGGACATCTTGACCCCAACGCCAGGCCTCAGCTTCCCCATCTGTAAAGTGGGTCTGAAGAGAGACACAGCCAGTGGCCCCCAACCAGGGCATGGTGCTGGGAAGCCTGTCGGCCAAGCAGCCTTTTTCCGGAGCAAACGCGACCTCTACCTGACACGACAGACCGTGCTGGACACGGCTCAAGGACTCCTGTCTTCGCCCACATCGGGGGAGCCGCCGGATGCTGAGGGGAAGCCTGGGTGCCTTGGACACCCATGTGCTGCCCTCGGCCCACCCTCCCTTTGCTTGCTGCCTCCCACCCTCCCCCCACCCCCCGCTGGCAGGGCTCTCCCATGACGGGAGGGCTGAGGGCTCGGGGAGGGGCCCGGCCCCTTCGGCGCTCTGCACTGAAAAGGAAGTGGATTTTAAGGATGGTCAAAAGGCGTTTTTTTAACTGCTAATTGGGTGAGTCTCGCTGCGCTCCCCCACACACGCTTGCACGCACACCCACACCCGTTCACATATCTTTGATTTTCCAACAAACAAACAAAGCGTAATCTCTGTTACTGCACAGAATGTCCTGTTTAGGTTGACGGGAGCCAAAAGGGATGACCCCAAACTGTCCCACCACGAAACGCGTTTCCAGGAACAGTAGCCCCCAGTAGCGCGGGCTCCAGTCTCAGAGAACAGCGCTCCCCTCCCGCCGTAGCTTCACAGTGACGGCGCCCGGCCAGGGGCTGCCCCTCCCCGAGGGCCCCCCACCCAGCGCACGCCAGCGTGACCACCATCAAGGAAAGAGCAACTTGAACGGATCCAGAAAAGTGTTAATGTTCAAACTCCAAAGACAAATTACAGACAGAGCCAAAGGGCAAAAGAGACAAACTTGGAGAAGCACTTGCTGCACATAACGGCTGGAGAAAATTTTCTATTATTAGTCTAGAAAAGGGTCCTACAAGCACGTAACAAAGATGTTGTTCGATCAGGTAAAAAATGGGCAAAGGGGGCTTCCCTGGTGGTGCAGCGGTTGGCAGTCCGCCTGCCGATGCAGGGGACGCAGGTTCGGGCCCCGGTCCGGGAGGATCCCACATGCCGCGGAGCGGCTGGGCCCTTGAGCCATGGCCGCCGAGTCTGCACGTCCGGAGCCTGTGCTCCGCAGCGGGAGAGGCCACAACAGTGAGAGGCCCGCGTACCGCACACAAAAAACAACAACAACACAAAAAAAAAACGGGCAAAGAACAGGAACACCAATTCACTTATAGTCAATAAGCACTTCAAAGTGTTTCACTCCCCAAAATTCAAAAGTTAAAAGAAAGAAGACATCTCTTTACCCCTCATGAATTGGCAGTGATTGTTCTGTTAATACCTAAAATTAATGAGATGGAGGGAAAAGGTACTCAGTTTCCCCATTTATTGTCCTGGAAGGAAACAGGGCAATTTTCACACACACACACACACACACACACACACACACACACACACGAAAGGCACCAAATGCTGTGGTCTCTGGGTGGTAGAACTGATTCTCTCTTTTTCACTTTTCTATTCTTTCTGTTTCATTTTTTGTATACTGAATATCTGAGGGGTTTTTTCCACAACTAAATGCTAAAACTTCCCTCTTTTCCAAAGCTCTCCTCAGAGCCCAGAAACGGACCACAGAAATGCACCTGGCCTGGAACCGACCGCGTGATCTTCAGCAGGTCACAGGGCCTCGGAGCTCACCTGGGAAGGGGGTGACACCTGACTCCCCCCACCCCAGGGTCTCTGAGGGTGAAACTGGAGGGAGCTGTGGCCACGTCAGCAGCAGTGGCCTTTGAAACCGCCGGGTGACCGGCCGCCTTCGCAGTGCGGGAACTGATAGAGTCCATCTTCAGGACCTGGCACTGGAATCTCGTGCATCACCCCCGGCACGTGAGCCGGACCTGGTGGGCAGGCGGCCGGTCTGTCAGCTGCTCCCACATCGCAGCTGGAAAGGCAGGGGGACCCTGCTGGTGCCCCAGCCCTCCAGCGGCATCCCCACCGGCCCCCCACGCCGCCCGGGCTGGTCGTGAGACTCCTGTGACCCCCGGGCAGCATGCGTCCGGGAGAGACACCTTGGCAGACAGGTGCTTCTGAGGTCAAAGCCAAGTCCCCCTGCCTGCCGGGAGCCCGCCCCTCACTTGCTCAGTCCAGAGCCAGCGTGGAGACCAGCTTTCTCCCTCCTCCGTTTCCTCCCGTCAGTGAATGAGGGGCCGCCATCAGAGACAGGACGGCGCGGGGAACTGGTCTGGGGGCGGCAGGCAACGGGGTGGCCAGGACTCCTGGTTGGACGTGTTGCGGACACCCCGGCGCAGGAGCTGAAGGGAGAGGGGTGTGGGGTCGTCGGCCCACGGAAGGGACTAGAAGCCATGGCCTGGATGACGCCTCTAAGGAATGCAGACAGCCGAGGGGGGAGACTGGGACCCACCAGCACCTGAGGCCAAGCACAGGCACAGCCCACAGGGGTCCCGGCAGGGAGGGCTCCGCAGCCACGTGGAAGAAGGAAGGGTAAAGACGGTCCAGTTAGAGAGGATGGGGCTCTGCACAGGTGACCCTTGGAGGAGGGGAGCCACGCTTGGGGGGGTGTTTCCTGGGCAAAAGGGGGCGGGGCTGCAAGGGGAACACATCTCTTAAGGGGCCTCTGGGTAACGGGAGCGGAGGAATGGGGTGACAACAAGGGGGGTTGCGGGGACGGGGTTCTGGGTGTGACGGCAGCCTCGGCAGCAGAAGGACAGCCTGGGAGGGAGGCGGCATGACGGGGGCGGCAGTCAAAGAGGGGATGTCACGGGGTGACCAGGGCAGAGCCCCGGGGAGGGTGGCGGTGTGGCAGCAGGGAAGGCGGGCACGTGGGTGTGTCTAAGCTCCACCCTTAGACGCTGAAGCTGAGGGGGGAACGTGAGGTGAGGTGTAAGGAGTGATGAGCGCCCAGGGCTTGACGGATTCAGGGCCACACGGCAGACATCGGGAGCCCAGTATGGGGGCCAGGACTTTCAGAGCTTGGGGCTGGAATCAGAGGGGGCTGAGCCCAAAGACGGCAGCAAAGGAGGCCCTGAGGCCCTCCTGAGCTCCACCCCTGCAGCCTCATCTGTTTTCAGTCACCGAGCTCGGCCCCCTCAGGGCCTTTGCACGTGCCAGCCCAGGATTCCATTTCTCCAGATCACCCTGTGGCTAGCTCTGTCCTCGCCTTCCGATGGAAGCTGGGTCGGGAGAAGCCTTCCCTGACCTCCCAGCCGAATTCAGCCCCGTCCACTTCCTGTCCTGTGAACCTCCCTCATTTTCCCTGTGTTTTGATCAGTCTCCTCCTTCTGGAAGGTGACACCCACCAGAGCCAGACGTCCACTCACCTCTCCTTCTGTGAGACCTTCGCGAGAGCCCCCAGCTGAGGGCTTGCTCACGTCCCCGAGCCCCGAGACGTGCCCTCGCTCCCACAGAAATGCCTGCCGCACTCAGGGTCACACCTACTGTGCACTCTTCGGGGCCCCTGGCGGCAGACGGGGTCACCCCCTTTTACAAAGGAGGAGACGTGGGGGAGGAGGCCCCGGCCACGCTCAGTCCACACTTTGCTGCCTGATGTGGTCAGCACAGGGCCGCGTGTTCCAGTCCCCCAGGCCCACCCTGGACACCGGCCCGGAAGGGAAGAGGAGCCCTGGGCCCAGAATCCCAAGGTCACGGGCCAAGTGTGGAGGGTGCTGGCTCCCAGTTGAGCAGAGGCAACGCAGGGGTTACTCCAGGCTAAATAAACAAGAGAATCGGGCAGGGAGGGGTGAGTGGACACAGCACGTCAGCTAGCCAGCCAGCTGGTCCGTGAGCCAGGGCTGTGGGGAGCCTGGGGCAGTACCGTGGGACTCACTGCTGGCCGAGGCGGGCTGCGGGCTGGGGGAGCTGCCAGCCTGTTTGGTGAGGAAAAGGCCCACGGCCACACCTTCAGGGCCGAGGGGCCCTGGGCAGAGCTGCAGCCTGGCCCCCGCCCTCAGGCCTGAAGGTGGAAACCCAGTCTCAGCTAGGGCCAGTGCACCGTTCTGCCTCCCAGCTGCCTACAGTTTCGCCAGCCTCCATGTTTTATTCTGGGCCTAATGGATAGCACGAAATGTTCTGGAGGTTCTGGAGGGCTCTGAGCCCCTGGAACCGTGAACATAGCAGCATTTTTATGGAGCGGGAACAGGCTTCTCTCAGAGTCTAAAAGGCCTAGGACTCCATCCCCCTACCCCCAGCAGGACTCTTCCCATTTCAAAGATGCAGGAGCCACTTCCCCAAGGTCTCGAAGGGACTGGTGACAGAGCAGGGCCAAAACCCAGGTCCTGATACCCGAGGAGGGGTGGCTTCACTGGAGGGGACTGAGCCGTCTGCGGGTAAAGGAGGAGGTCCAGGCTGGGCACAGAAACAGCAGCAGCTCGCTCCGCTCAGCCCCATCTGGTCTTCACGATGCGCCCATTTCCAGATGTGGAGACGGAGGCTTGGAGAGTATAGTGGGGTGAAGGCTGGCCCCACAGAGATACGTCCCCTGGACCCCGTGAACGTGAGCCAGGGACGCCTGGGCCCCCAGCAGCTGGAAGAGGCAGGAAGGACCCTCCCCTGGAGCCCCTGGAGGGAGCGCGGCCCTGCCACACCTGGATTTCAGACTTCGGGCCTCCAGCTCTGGGAGAGCACGTGTTTCTGTGGTTCTCATCCCCCCAGTCTGGAGTGCTTTGTCACAGCAGCTGCAGGAGCCTCAGGCAGACAGCTTCCCTTGCCCCTGCCCACGCCACCAAGGACACAGCGGGGATGCAGCCCGGTGGGCGGGACCCCGGAGTCCGAGCCGAAGACGGCCCTGCTGCATCCTCGCAGAGAGCCCCAGAGAGCAGCCCCGGGCCTTCCTGCCTTTGCTTTAGGCCCTGGCCACACCCTGACATCTGGCCTGGCTAGCGAGAGGTACACAGTAACCACCTCCCTGTCTTTGCAGCGAGCTCAGGGGTCCAACACGGCTCTTGTCCCCTGTGTGGGCAGCGGGCCGAGTGTGGAGCCTGCAGGGAGCTGGGGACGTGATCGGGCCAAGGCTCAGAGGGGCCAGAAACAGCAGAGGCCGCCGGGGCAACAGCAGGGTCGTCAGGTCAGGGCAGGATGCTTCAATGGGCTGCGCCGGGCCAGCAGAGTCCAGGCCTCCCCCCGGCCTCTACCCCCCGGCCCCGCCCTCTGTGGGACCTTCTCAGTCACGCCTGCCTCTGGGGCTGAGCCCGCGCTGCCCACAGAAAGTCCAGGTTAGGGCACGTGACCCAAAAGATGACAGCCACCCCCGCTCTGCCATGATCCCATCCCGTGCTTGCTTCCTTCATCCGTAAATGGGAGACCACCGCCCACCTCGTGGTCCTGGGGAGGCCCGAGCTGGCACGGAGCCGGGCCCGGGAGTGGGCACTGCTGTCGCCCCCACCATCGCGGTACAGGGGGACGCCGGGAGTAGGGTGGGGGCTGCAGCAGTGACTCCCCACCTCCCTCACCAGGGCAGCCTTATGCCTTATGCTCAGTCACCCCCAGGGCACCCCCTCCAAGGCCGGCACAGCGATGGTCCAGGCCTGGGCCCCCGCCATCCAGACTGCGTATCCAGAACCGCAACCCCAAGTTTCCAACATGCGCTTCTCAGCCCTCTCCAAAGTAGCATCCCCCGCATCTGGGGCCGGTGGGGCTGGCTGGGAGGAGCAGGCTGCTGGGAGGGGGCCCTGCGCTGACCATCTCCCCAAGGGGACGCATGGGCAGAGCGCCCGCCAGCCTCCCTAAGTGCGGCACCCTGGCGCCCTGGACAAGATGGACGGGCAGGGCAGCGGCTGTTTGACGCTGGGAGGAGCATTGAGGCAGAGCCCACCGCTCCCAGGGCAGACCAGCCCCACGTCCCACCCTGACGACCGCAGTGACTCACTGGGCCACCTCCTCCATGCTGCCCACTTTTGCCCTGGGGAATCCGATCCTGTTGCCTGGCCCCTCCCCCTGCTGCCTCTGCAGCCTCCCAGACTCCTCTGCGGGTGTTCCTGTGCGTCTCTCCTTCCTTTCGGCCCTGGAGGGCGCTGCTCCTTCCTGCCCCAGGGCCTTTACACTGGCGGTGTCTTCACCCCAAAGCCCTCTCCTTCTTTCCTGGGTAAACCCTGACTCCGACTCCAGGTCTCATCCTTCCCTGCCCACCCCCCAGACTAGCTCCCCCAGCCCCTGGAACCCTCAGGAACCTAATCCAGGAGCCATGTGTTCACTGCCGGCTCCCTGCCAGGCCTGAAGCTGCAAGAAGGTAGGGTCATGTGCCTTTGCGGGGTGTCTTCTTGCCGGGACTGACCTTCCACAAGCAATGGTCCCCTGAATGAAGAGCGTCTACAACCACTGCCAGGCGAGGTCTTCCCCTGTGTCTCCCCTGAAAGGTGGGCACAGTTTCCATCTCCATTCACCGTTGAGAAGAGGGGTGCAGAGAGGGGAAGGTCTCGCCCCAGGGCCCTGAGGCTCCTACAGAGGGGCGCCGGGCGTTCCAGGGGCAACCGGTTGGGTGGTCCTATCCTCACCGGCCTGCCCCCGCCCCACCCCGCCCCGCCCCGCCCGGGGAAGGACCAGGCAGGCAGGAGAGACCGGCCCACCCCCACCGGCCCACTCCTTCCCAGAGCTCACAGCCATCCTCCTTCCCTACAGGGCAGCACTCTTCCCAATGCGTGTCTGTGGAGCCCTAGATCCACGACGGGGTGCTATTGGCGCTGCTCCGTGGGGACGGGGCTTTGGGAAGTGCTGGGCGCGCAACGGGGAGCAGAATTCTTTCCCACAGGACTTCTCGGAGCCTTTAGGCGCTGTGCACACCGGCCCTGGGGGAGAACTCTAGCAGACATCCCACAGTGTTTGGCCAGGGGGTGGGACCAGACCCCCATGTGGCAGAAGTCTCGGTCGCCTGGTAGACAGCAGGGGCCAGCCCGGGCTTTGCAGTTACCCGCAGCTGCCTTCAAATCCCTCTCTGTTCTCTTCTGGCTGGGGGTCCTCTCTGAACCTCAGCTTTCTCCTCTGTCACCTGGAGAAAGCAATGCCCAGGTCCCAGGGGTGGAAATCCTCCGGGTAGCACCTGGTTGCAGCCTGCACTCAGAGGGTGGGGCGGCTTTGATTGGCCTGAGGGGCAGAGGGGCAGGCCGCCAGCGCCCGCCACTTCCTCCCGGGTCAGCCGTGCTCTGTCTGGCAGCCTTTCTTAAGCTAAATTCCTTCCAGTCTCTCTCTTAAGGGTGAGTTTTGGTGCCCCAAGCGAAGGGTGTGTCAATGAGTCATCATTTTGAGTCCTCCAGCACCCCTGCCAAACTTGACCCCCCAGGGCCAAGAACTAGGAGAACTGTGTTCCATCCCAGGCCTCCAGGGCTCCGTGACCCCCACGCGCTGTCCAGGGGGCAGAACGGGGCCTGCTGGGGGGCAGAGCGATGAGAATCACTGATGATTATCCACACCAGGTTATTTGGGTCCTTTTAACAGTGCCGGGAGCGCTTGCTTCTCCGTCCAGCAAGAGTTTTTCCAGATTCCAACCGGAGGGACCAGAACCCAGGCCCCAGGGGCGACGTCCCTGCAGCCTTTTGGGAAGAGCCCAGATTCCCAGCCAGGGGCCATAGTGGGATGGCTGCCAGCGCCACTCCTTCCGGCTGCAGGGCCCAGAGTGAGCATCTCACCCATGGGGCAGGGGCAGCAGAGCTGTGCGTGGACCAATGAGGAAACCGAGACAGAGCACCCGGCGCAGCTGGGCCCAGACGAGGTGCAGGACGTGTGCCCGCACAGACTCTTGTCGGTCAAGTTGTTCCGGCAATGGCTCGTTTAAACGTTTGTCTCTGCTTCCTGAAACCCAAGGGCCCAGGCCCAGGCCCAGGAGGACGGCACACGGAGGCAGAGGACACGAGACACACAAACACCATTTACTGCCCCCATCACGTCTTCCCTGTCTCCCCAGCGAGGGGAAGGACTCCTGGCACGTGGACACAGTCCCCTCTTCTGTCCCACAGATGACCGAATGAGAAGAGAAATAAACCAGGACCCTCTGCCAGGCTGCCTCTGGGGCCTGTAAGTGGGGCCGGGCAGCGGGGCAGCCTGAGAAAGTTCTGGAGCAGCTGCGAGCCAGCTCCTGGAGGGCGGGTGACCTGTGTCTGGGTCCTGCCTGGCCCCCCAGGCCTGAGGCTCCCTCCCTCGGGGCCTCAGGACGCTTGCAGGGAGCTGGTCCTGGGACATTTATATCCTGGAGGAAGGGCAGTCCCCGTGCTTGGTCCCCGAGGAGCTTCCTGTCCATCGGGGCCGTGGGGGCCAGGGCAGAACCGGAGCGCCCGGGAGGCCGGCCGGTCACGCGAGAAAGGCCTCCGGCCAAACGCCAGCCTTGGGAACGCTCGGTCCTCTCCTCCTTCCACACATCCGGGGTCAGCGGTCACTTTATTAATAGCAGCCCCCGAGGAGAGGCCTCACCCCCTGGACCGTCATCGCCCGCCCTGTGGGCTTGGCCGAGCGACCTGGGGGCATTCCTCGGAGGGACGGTTGGGGGACATCGCCACCCTGCCTGCCCGGAGGCTCCAGACACTGCAGAGGGAAAAAGCAGGTTTCAAAGATCACACTTTCTCCCTCCCGCCATCAACTGCAAGACACAGCGTCAATTTCATGACAGCTCTTGGGGACGAAAAGCAACAGCACTAACTCTGTACTTCGGCACAGCGACACACGTCATCCTCAGGAACACTCAGGACGAGAGGGGCAGAGTTTCAGCATTGCAAAGAAAATCCTGCCTTAAGCCATCTGGGCCCATTGACGCACAGAGAAAAATCTGGAAAGTTAGTCCCCTTATCTGGACCTTCCCTCCCTCCTCTGCACAGCAGACCTCTAGATGAGTCCTCCACCGCCAGGAAAAAAGATTACTGCTGGTCCTGCCTAGGGTACCCCTCAAGTCATTGCAAACCTATCTTACAACACAGGAATTTATAGGAAACAGGAAACCAGTAAAAGTTGTGCCGATCGAGATGGGTGGTTGGTAAGATGCAGGGTTATTTTGCTCCTGTGTGGTTTTAAATGCACGTGCAATGAGTAGGTATACCATGTATAATGAGAAAAAAAATGGACTTTTGAAAGAATTAACTCCAGGAAAAGTGTCCAGGCTACACGTGGATAGAGATTTTGTGTGTCGGGCGCATGTCAGGAACCGTACAAATCTGACGTCTCCCGCACGGCCACCAGCCCGCAGCACCTCCCGGTACCTCCCAGTACCTCTGGTGCCTCTGGGGGCCCAAGAACCTGGGCTCCAGACCCCACTGCCTGCCGTACCTGGGGGTATCACCTTTAGGCATCCTGGAAATGCCCTGAGCCTCGGTTTCTCTACCTGGAAAATAGGACAGTAGCAGCCACCCTCTACTGAACCCTCCCTGTGAGCCAGGCCCTGAGCTCCAGTCCCGTAAGGGAGGAAACTGAGGCTTGGCCGTGAGGTGACCTGCCCAGGGCCACAGAGAGCCGGACTCTGAACAAGAAAGTAGCCTCTGCTCCAGGGGCTGAGCTGAGGCTTAGAGAAGGTGAGATGCAGGCCCTTCCCCCAGGAAGGATGCTCCAGCTCCATCAGGCGGCATAGACCCTGAGAGGTGCAACCCCGCCCCCTGGTGGAGGAGAAAGCCCGAGCTCCCCACCCACCCAGCGCTGCTCCCACAGGAGCGACCTCCTGGCGTGGATGCCCAGCCTTGGGGTGTCCCTTCCTACAGAGAGCAAAGAACAGGCAAGGGGCAGAAACCCACCACCCAGGGGGCAACCCACCGGCCACTCCAAGGCCAGCAAGACAGGAGCCAGTGGACAGGGGCACCCCCAGGCGGGGGCCTCCCCGATTCCAAAGGCCCCCAGTCTAGGTGGTGGCCGCTAGCAATGGCCTTGAAGCTGATGCTCTGAGCCCCAGCAGTCACTCCGAAAGGCTCGTGACGGCCCCAGAAGGTTGCTGGGTCACCAAGGTCTCCCGTTCCAAAAGGCGACGAGTCCTCAGGGCCTGTCGCCATTCCTGGGAATGTCACTGCTCTCCCCCGTCCAGCCGAGGATCTCCCAGGAAGCTGGAAAGGGCTTAGGGGCCGCCTGGTCAGCAGGCAGAGGTCTGTGAGCTGGAGGTGAGTGGGGCAGGGGCCAGGCTCCCCCATAGCCACCCACCCTCACCCCACGCAGCCCACGGATGCTGACAGTAAGATGTGTGAAGACAAATCGTTGAGTCAAGAGTTAGCTCTCATCCCACCAGATCCCTAGTTCTACAGGATGGTGCTGGGGGTGGGACGAGCGTTTCCATCTACGGCTCTGCCCTTCCTTGCAGGTGCCAAGAAGCCCGAGTTGTGAAAGCCAGCAGAGCTGGGCCATCCCACAGGTGGGTTTCTGGGAAAGGGAACTGGCCACATTTGGGGGCCCAAACTGGCCTCAGACTTCCTCCAGCTGCTGAGTCCTGACCCTGACATTTCTCCAGATCAGGTGCAGCCTTCACCAGAGAGCTGGAAAACTCAAGCTCTCCAAAGTCACCTGCACCTGGGAATAAGAGTATTATAATCAGAGCAGAAGCAGGATTATTTGGCTCTGAACAACCCGGATCACTGCCTGAACTCGTCGACTCAGTGCCCACTGTGGAGTGCTTCCCCAGGGCTACAAGTGGACTGAGGGACTGGAATGGGGCTGGATGTGCAGAGCCAACCATCCAAGCTCTGTGCTGGCAAATCCAGTGGCCACCACCAGGGGGTGCCCTGGCGTGGACCCTGGCTGGTCTGGATGGACCCAAGTACCGCTGAGGCCCTTCAGCCTCCTCCCCTCTGTCTTTGGCCTTCCTCCTCCCCCTCCTCCTCTGCTTTCTTCCCTCGCCTGGGCCCTCTCTTCTCCCTCCTGCACAGACCTGCATGCCACCAGCCCATGAGCCAAGATGGATGACTAAATGACCACGCCCCCTCCAGCCCTCATTTTCACAAGCTCCATGGCCCCCCAGCAGGCTTTCCTTTAAAAAGGGGGTGGTGGAGGCTTCCCTGGTGGCACAGTGGTTGGGAATCTGCCTGCCAATGCAGGAGACTTGGGTTCGAGCCCTGGTCCGGGAAGATCCCACATGCCGCTGAGCAGCTAAGCCCGTGCGCCACAACTACTGAGCCTGCGCTCTAGAGCCTGCGAGCCACAACTACTGAGCCCGCATGCCACAACTACTGAAGCCCGCGTGCCTAGAGCCCATGCTCCGCAACGAGAAGCCACCGCAATGAGAAGCCCCTGCACTGCAATGAAGAGCAGCCCCCGCTCGCTGCAACTAGAGAAAGCCCGCGCGCAGCAATGAAGACCCAACACAGCCAAAAATAAATAAATAAAATAATTTTTTTTTAAGGGGGGTGGGGGCGGAGAAGGACTCTGCAACTTGGTTCAACACAGAATTCCCCAAACAAGCTCCTCCCCTTTTTTCCATAGGACACCTTCCCTTTTTTTTCTTTTGGGTATGAGGGCTTCTCACTGCTGTGGCCTCTCCCGTTGCGGAACACAGGCTCCGCACACACAGGCTCCACACGCGCAGGCTCAGCGGCCACGGCTCACGGGCCCAGCCGCTCCGCGACATGTGGGATCCTCCCGGACCGGGGCACGAACCCGTGTCCCCTGCATTGAGCAGGCGGACTCTCAACCACTGCGCCACCAGGGAAGCCCTTCCCTTGTTTGCACAGTGGTCCCTAGAGCACACTTTGGGAGGGGCTGCTTCCCAGGCAGATGACAAGAGCGCCCCCTCCCCTGTTCCTGGGGTTGCCAAATTTAGCAAATGAAAATCCAGGACAATTTCAGAGCAATAATGAATACGTTTTAGTATAAGCACCGCCCCATAACATATTTGAGGCATACTCACACTTTCAGTGCTCACTGTTTACCTGAGATTCCAATCTAACCAGGCGTCGGTATTTAATCTAGCATCTTCACCAGGACACTTGCAGGGAAAAGGCTCACACAGGCCTGGGGCTTCGCCAGGGCTGGAGGGGACCCCACACTTCCACCATCTGGGTCTGGGTCCTCCCCCCAACCACCCAGGAAACAACGGGCAGGGGGGTGCTCAGCAAGGCCCTCCTCTCCCTCAGCTTCTGCAAAACAGGCAGGTCAGGTGGGTGATCTCGCCTTCTCTTATTTCTGGGACTTCCTGGGTGTAGCCCCTGATCCCACACGGGGGCCTTTAGGAACCACCCCTGGGGATGGTCTAGTGAGTTCCGTTCCTGGTGAACTCGGGTCCGATGATGACCGGGAGGTACCAGCAAGCGCCCGGAAAAGCAGCCTCAGTAAATGCAGCCCAGGAACCCACGTCTGCGCCAGTCCCGGAAGGGAGCTGCTCCTCGTGGGTCCTTCCCGACTGGTCCTCTCAACACTGCGAAGACCCTCTGGCCACCTTCCCTCACAGGCAGCCTCCACCTTATTCTGCAAGTTCTTCCCCAGTCTGTGTCATCATCTTGAAGTCGCCTGGAAGAAATGGAGTCACCCACTCTCCACCCAGAGCAAAGACAGGCCGTCAAGAGGGGGATGGGAGGTGGGGGCCCAAAGGGCTTCATGAATGCAGATTCCCAGGCCTGCCGCTAGACACGCCCCCCCCAGGTTCAGACTCTGCCCAGGAATCTACATTTTAACACTAGGTGGTTTGGAGTCAGCCTAAAGCTTGAGAGGCCTGGTCTGGGGTTCCTGAGGAGCCAGCTGCCCCTTTGTTCCAAGCCAACGGGGACCAGGAGCTTACAGACGCAAGGGAAGGGCAAGGCCCCATGTGGCCTGTCAATGGGCAGGAGGTGACATCACTGGGGCCCCGGGCCACTCTGGATGGACCCTCCCATGTGCCCAGACCAGAGGGTCCCAGGAGGCCCAAGGCAGAGGTCTGTGCGCACAAGTCCCAGCAGTGGAGCAGGACAGTTTGGCACAAGCAGACTCCCAGCCCCTCACCCCGCAGCCCGGCTCTAACCCCTCTGCTGCCCCACTGGAGGTGTGATGTCCACGTCACCCAACCACTCTGGCTTGTGTCCTCAGCTATCAAGTGTGGGTGCTCATGGCACCAACCTCGTGGGGGAGGGGCGTGAAACGGGAGGACGTTAGCGCAGGGCCGCTGGGGCCTTGGCACACAGTGGGTGTTGAGCACGGCCTGCAGCCGCTTGTCCTTAGTGAAGAGTTACAGCCCCGCAGGTCTGAGACTAAGGAAGCCCGGCCGCTAGGACGGTGTGGGCAGCTGGACAGAGCAGTGACTGAGACAGGACTGATGCCCCTTGCAGCTGCCCACTGTACTGACCAGCTCCGGGGTGACACCCAGGCCCCACGCTGCACCTGCGAGCGCCGACACAGGGCAGGACAGGGCCTTGCCCAGAGCACACACACACACACCCACTCCCAGCTGACCCCGTCCCTGGTGGCTGCCTGCCTGTCCCTTGGTCACGCCCTCGGCCCTTCTCTCCCTTCTCTCCCACGATGCTCTGCAAACTGGGCAGAGCTCTCCCGTGCGCACTTGGTTAGCTCTCTACCTGTAACTAACCGGCTGATTGGGAACTTCTCAAAGGAGAACTGGATGGGGGACACTGCTAGCCTCCTGCAGGCCGTGTCCACCCCAGCCGGCTCAGCGTCCCTTGGCTGGACCTACCGCCCCCCCCTTCTGTCCACTGCCCTTCTGTGCTGTCTGTGCGCGCATACACGGTGTGGACGGGCGCGCTCAGGGACGCCTGGGCGTGCACGGACGCCGTGGACACGCAGGCGTGTCTGCACACGTATGCACATATGCTTATGCACACATGCACACGCCTTTCTCAACCCGCGCGGTTCATCGGAAGGTCGCCCCCGGTCGCACGGAGCCCAGCGCACACGCGCGTCCGGCCGGGGAACCACGCGCCCGCAGCCGTGGGGAGGCACCGCGTCACCGCCTCGGCCGGGGCCGCATGGCCCCACCGTCCACACTGCGGGGACGGCCAGCACCCGAAGCATCGGATTTAAATCCTAAAACTCTAGGGAAAGGACGGACGGGAAGAGCAAAAGCCGGCTCCGCGCAGACTCTGTCCCGCCCCGGGGTTCGAACCATCCGCTCAAAAATGGCGCGGAGCGGGCTCAGAGCATGCGCGGAAGACGCGTGGCGTAGGCTGGGAGCATGCGCAGACCACGCCCCGGCTCCCGCCGCACCCACAGTTCCAAGCGCAGGGCCGCGTCCGGATGTCCGTGGAGGGGCTCTTCCTTCCTCGTCCTCTGATTCGCTACCAACCACTTCCATTTCCGCAGAAAGTTCCGAGCCATTTCCGCGAGGCGTGTCGCTGTAGGAAGTGCGCGCCAACCCTGTTTTGTTTCCGGGGGAATCTATTTTCCTGAGGGACGCTTGGACTTCTGGGTGTTCCTCTCAGCCTCTGATTGGCTTGTTTTATGAATATATTAGAACACGAAAAAGAAGTTTTTTCATCGCGCTAAAATAATATAGCGACTTAAAAAGAACTTATTCTCGGCTATCTGTTGGATGCGATCGCTTTCACCAGCGTGTCTGAGGTGCGAACGCGAAGTCGCCGTAAGCAAAAGGCGGTGCGCAGGCGGGTTCTTAAATAGGGAGCGCGCAGAGGATGGAAATGTGTTGTATGAAAGGAGAGAAGGTTAGCACTCCCCTTGACAAGGATGGAAGAGACCTTCGGGTCTAACAACACGCATACGGTTAAGGCATTGCCACTTACGTTGTGGCATCTAACCACTGTTTTTTACTGTGCGGACACAAGGGCGTGTGGTCCGCGGGGGTGCATCGCTATACGATGTGTGCTGCACTTGTCCACACTGACGTGTGGGCGTGACGCGCGCGGGTGCATAAGCGGGGGGTGCGACACAGGGATCTGTGATACACGGCTGTGTGATACGTGTGTGTGCCGCGTGGACAAACACCTATGCGACGCTACTTGCTCGGCTCTTTGAGATGCTTGGCATTTTTTTTTTTTAAACATCTTTATTGGAGTATAATTGCTTTTCAATGGTGTGTTACTTTCTGCTGTATAACAAAGTGAATCAGCTATACATATACATATATCCCCATATCTCCTCCCTCCCTATCCCACCCCTCTAGGTGGTCACAGAGCACTGAGCTGATCTCCCTGTGCTATGTGGCTGCTTCCCACTAGCTGTCTATTTTACATTTGGTAGTGTATAGATGTCAGTGCCACTCTCACTTCGTCCCAGCTTACCCTTCCCCCTCCCCGTGTCCTCAAGTCCATTCTCTACGTCTGCGTCTTTATTCTTGTCCTATCCCTAGGTTCTTCAGAACCTTTTTTTTTTTAATTCAATATATATGTGTTAGCATATGGTATTTGTTTTTCTCTTTCTGACTTACTTTACTCTGTATGACAGACTCTGGGTCCATCCACCTCACTACAAATAACTCGATTTCATTTCTTTTTATAGCTGAGTAATATTCTATTGTATATATGTGCCACATCTTCTTTATCCATTCATCTGTCGATGGACACTTAGGTTGCTTCCATGTCCTGGCTATTGTAAATAGAGCTGCAATGAACATTGAGGTACATGTCTCTTTTTGAATTATGGTTTTCTCAGGGTATATGCCCAGTAGTGGGATTGCTGGGTCGTAGGGTAGTTCTATTTTTAGTTTTTTAAGGAACCTCCGTACTGTTTTCCATAGTGGCTGTATCAATTTACGTTCCCACCAACAGTGCAAGAGGGTTCCCTTTTCTCCACACCCTCTCCAGCATTTATTGTTTGTAGATTTTTTGATGATGGCCATTCTGACCGGTGTGAGATGATATCTCATTGTAGTTTTGATTTGCATTTCTCTAATGATTAGTGATGTTGAGCATCCTTTCATGTGTTTGTTGGCAGTCTGTATATCTTCTTTGGAGAAATGTCTATTTAGGTCTTCTGCCCATTTTTGGATTGGGTTGTTTGTTTTTTTGATATTGAGCTGCTTGTATATTTTGGAGATTAATCCTTTGTCAGTTGCTTCATTTGCAAATATTTTCTCCCATTCTGAGGGTTTTCTTTTCATCTTGTTTATGGTTTCCTTTGCTGTGCAAAAGCTTTTAAGTTTCATTAGGTCCCATTTGTTTGTTTTTATTTCCATTTCTCTAGGAAGTGGATCAAAAAGGATCTTGCTGTGATTTATGTCATGGAGTGTTCTGCCTGTGTTTTCCTCCGAGTGTTTTATAGTGTCTGGCCTTACATTTAGGTCTTTAATGAGATGCTTGGCATTTTTCGTAATACAGAGTGGATCACAGCTTTCTTGTATGGGTATCATTGCACCTGGGGCAGGCGTGCCTTCACCTCAGCCACAGGGTGGGGGGCAGGGCCGGGGAGCGGACATCAGGACACCCAGGTGGCTTCCACTTCCTGTCAGTGTGTTTCAGCGTGGAAGCAGGAACGGGGCGGGGAGGTTAGGCAGGTGACCTGGTGGTCAGACCAGGTCCCGCAGGTGGCTGAGGTCTGAGGCCTTGGTGGCTTCGAAGTTTCCATGTGCATCTCTTCAGCATCACAGACATTCGGGGCACAAGTAGGAATTGAGCAGCCGTCCTCCGTGGGACACTGATCCAGGTGGGAGAGGACCCCAGCCCCAGGAGCTCACATCCTGGACCATTCCAGAGCCTTAGCGGACAGATCCAAAGCAGACGACCTCTGTGGGGTGAGCAGAGCAGGCGGGAGCGGTCAGGGAAGGCGAGGCGGAAGATGCCCTGAACCAGGTTCCCCCTTTATGTCCAGAGCACAAACTGCTGTGAGTTTCAAATGCAGGGCTCATTTAAGGACCCAGTTAAATGATGGTCAAAGTAAATACAAGCAACGTGACCGACGATTTAAACACAGAGGGGTGGTGGTCGGTCCACTCCGGCTCTCAGGAAACGGGGAGACGGGAAGGTGGTCGGCAGCCCCTCGGAGGTGCCGGCAGCAAACCCGGACCTGGACACCTAGGGGACGAGTGACCCATTCTCCAGAGATGCCGAGAGAGAAACGGGGGAACCCGGAGGTTCAAGAAGGAAACACAGGCGGGGGCTTTGCTGGGGCCCCCGGTTCACACCAAGCTTGTGTGCGTGTGCGCGGGTGTATACGTACGTATGTGTATGTAGCTGTGTGTACATACGTAGGCACGTACACTTTAAGATACTAAGACGACTAGGGAAACCTGGACACTAGGTTAAAGAATTCATATTTTAGGTGTGAAAACGGTACTGGGGTAATGCTTTTGGAGAATTATCTTTTAGAGATACCATGAATTCACTGCTTAAATTATAAAACATTTGGGATTTATACTCAAATAACCAGGGAGGGATGCCTGAAACAAGAGGTTAAAAGTTTTTGAAACTGGATGATAGAACACAGCGATTTTCTCCACTTTTATATACGTGCGAAATGTTCCACAATAAAGTTTTTGTTTTTAATATAATAGAAGATATTCCCCAAAATGTTAGTGGGAAGAGGCATCTGGGTGATTTATTATCTTTGCTTTTTTTTTTTCTGTTGATAATTAGCACAAATACATAATCATCATAGTAAGAAAATAGCATTTTTTAAAGACCAAGAACCTTCCGCTAGCGCACGTGGCACTGCAGAGCCTGCGCAGCAGGAAGCACCGCCTCGGGGCCCGCCTCCACTCCACAGGCCGCTACACGGAAAGAAAGGTAAACAGTTCTCGCGGGGACACAGTTACAAGACAGGAAATTCTTTATTTTCAAAAAGAGAATGTATTTTTACATAAATCTACAACAGAGAATTCAAATGTAGAAAAAATAAACTATATTCAAGGACACGGCACTCTGCACGCATGCCCCTCCCCCCGGGGCGAGTCCGACACCGGAACCAACAAAACCCAAAGAACCTCAAGGTCTCGGAAATCCTGAGGCCAGGCCTCCGCCACCGACGCGGGGCCTCAGCGTCCCCCGTGCGGACGCTGCCGACACGGGGGTCCTTTCGCCGGAGCAACTCGCTCCTACGACAGCCAGCGTCCGCACGGCTTCTTCCCACGTGGTGGGGGGGGAACGGCGGGATGCTCGTTTCCAGACGCCGGTGCGACTGTCCTCTCTGGGCCACAGCGGCCGCTGCGGGGTGGGCTGCCGCTCCCCCATCTGCAGGGACCCCCGGAGCCCAAGGACTGGCCCCGCCGCCCGGCATCAGGCAGGGGACGCGCCTCCCCAGCAAAGGTCTCGGGGCCACAGGCGAGATCGGAACCCCAGGGTGGCCTGGCTGCAGGGAGGGGTCCCTGTGGACGGCAGCGGCTCTGCGACGACACTGCCCTGCAGTCAGGTGCGCCCCACACCCCACTCCCGCCGGCAGGAAAGAGGCCCCTGACCCAGCAAGCAGAGCCGCTGGGTGCGCGAGGAGGGCGGATGACACCCAGCTCCCTGCGAGAGGCCGGCTCCCAAGCCCGTGGGTCCCGCGGTTGGCGGCGGGGGCGGACACCAGCCTGTGCGCCCCAGACCCGGGGCGCCCACACCCCCGCCCTCGCCAGCGTCCGCCAGGTTCCACAGGACAACATCGCAGGGTCCCCGGCACCATCCCAACTAGGCCCCCGCCTCCTTCCCGCGGCCCCACATCTACGCGCCGTTAGCCCGCGGGGACTGCTGACTCGCCCTCTGCGGCCCCGGACCCCGCGTGGACAAGGAAGGAGTGGGCACATCACTCGGGGGACCTGTCTCGTGAGAAAAATCCTTTCAACCTCCTGCCAACTGAGACTTTTCCTAAAAGAGCCGCATGGAGGAAAGCTTTGCTGAGAACTCGGCTGCCACACGCGCACACGACCCCACCTTCATTACAGCCCGAGGCGCTGCCTGTAGTGTGACCACCCGTGGGACAAACGGAAGCCCTGAGTGTGGTCGCCACGCCAACAGCACAGGGGCAACCACCCCAAAACACAGAAGGCTTTTACCCGGACGTCAGTGCACGCCGCTCTGCGCTTCCCAGAAAGACTCGAGACACGTGGCTACTGCTACAGGCGGGACAGTGTCTCCAGGGCATCTGCTGAGCACTGACAGGGGCAACCCCCGAGTTCGGGCGGGCCAGGCTGGCGGCCAGAAGCCGTGGCAGCAACACAGCCGTGGTCACAGCGCTGGCACTGGGTAATAACATCGCATAAACGGTACAGAACAGTTACTGGAAAAACACACAACTCGTGGTAAATTGAACTTCACCTTTTTGTAATAAAAAATTAAAAATTTCTGTTGACTCTCTTTGAACACAACACAGACTAGGAACTCTTCCCCAACGGTGAGAGGAATTGGCGAGAAACTTCACCAGCAACTTCTAGAACCCTCCAGTGGGAGACACGCCCCAGGCAAGTCGTCTTCAGAGGCGGCTCAGGCCCAGCCCCTCCGGCCCCCAGGCCCGGACCCCGGGAGCCCCTCCGGGAGCCGCGCCCCCGCCAGTCCGGGTGGGCTTCCCGACAGCCCCCGCGCGGCGGGCCTAGCAGTCACTCTTCCAGAGCTTGATCGTCTTGTCGTTCTCCAGGGCGGCCGAAGCGATGATGTTCTCGGTCGGGTGACAGGCCGTCGAGATGACAACGTCTGGAAACGACAGCCGACAACAGTTCCTTCCTTGGACCGGGCCCCTCCCCACAGGGCCCTGCGCGCGGTGCACTCGGCAAACAGAGCCCAGGGCCCGAGCAGGAAGACGGCGGGGGCTCCCAGCCCAGAACCCAGCCCGGAGGCTGGGGCGCCGCACGGGCCGGGGGCACAGCTGGGGGGCCGCTGTTGGTCTCACGGTGTCAACACTGCACCCTCTGCACCTGGACCAGAGCCCGGGGCTGCCCCCCTCCACCAGCGCTGGGCCCCAGGACGCCCCGAGGGGCCAACTCTGCGAGTCCACCAGGGCGGGGACAGCAGATCCCGCGAGCTGCCACTTGGGGCTGGTCAGGTTAATGCGCTTGTAGCTTTTAAATAAAATGAACCCCAGAATTTTCCCTGTTGCCTGAGTGGCTTCAAACAAGCCTCTGAGCGTCCTGCCCGCACAGCAGAGGAGAAGCAACAGGCCAACGATGGAGGCCGAAGGCCAGTACTGGCCTCCGGGGTCAGGCCCTGCTCCCAGGCGGAGCTGCTTTCTTAGGGAGGAGGGTGTCACTCTGATCTGATTCTCAACGGGCTCAACACCACTCTCCACTGAGCACGGGGGAAGAGCAGCGGCCCGGAGGGCAACCGGGGTGACGGCAGGCATCCCCGCTCCCCGCGCCACCTCCACGCAGGACAGGCCACAGCGCCCGCATGGGCTTCCTGTCGGCCGACAGGAAGAAGAGGTTAAAGGCTGTGGCCTCAGGCTGCGGGAGCCAGGACCAGACCACCCCCACCCCCCTGCCGCAAGCAGCCCCAAAACGGACAGCGTCCCCCAGTCACCCGCGGGCGAGGAGAGGAGGCAGCGGAGGCAGCCCAAGGTGCCCACGTGCGCTGGGTCGGGTTTCCCGGGGCACCAGGCGCAGGAGGGCGGCGGCACAGGTGCCGAGCTCACCTGTGTGGCCCTGAAGCTTCTGTACAATCTCCTTGGTCTGCAGGTTCCAGATGTAGACCAGGTTGTCCTCCGAGCCCGACACAATCCACTGGTCACAGACGAAGGGGGAGAGAGCAGGGTCAGGGCGCACATGTGGACGGACAGTACCCTGCACCCCACGGCACACCCGCCCCCGTGTGGGCCCCGAGCCCCTGCCCTCCTCCCGTGCAGAGGCTGACGCATGGCCCGCCACGCGTCTCGAGGCGCCTCTGGGACAGAAGCTGTTTCCTCAACTCCGTCGCCACGTTTGACATTTGCCGTCAGTCGTGGCTGGGCTGCTCGTCACCATCAGCTCCTCAGTCTGAGCCTGGGGGTTGGGCGAGGGCCGCCCGCAAGGGCAGAACCCACCGGCGACCGGCTCCCAGGAGGCCTCAGCGTGACCACGGAGCCTGCGGGCCCCAAGCAGCCAGGACAGGACACCCCAAAACAAGTGAGAGTCATCAGCACTTTGTGTGGCGTGACTTCATTTTGGTTAAAAAACAGGAAATTCCTGTTTGTTTTGTGGGTGAGAGTACAAGGCCCGTCTCAGGAAGGGGCCGGGAGCAGCTCCTGAGCTGGGAGACGACTTACCTTCCCTCCAGTGACGGAGAAATTAGCAAATATGCAGTACTTCTCATTCTTGTGGCCCGTGTACGTCTTCAGGCACTGAAACGGCCAGGGGACGTCAGCTCAGTCACGACCGCCCTGCAGCCCAGGTGCTGCCCCCGTCCAGGCATCTTACAGCGACTGGACGGCTCTGAAGAGCACCGGGGCCCCCCACCCCCGCACAACCCGCCCAGGTCCAGCTTTAACCCGAGTCGTCAGGCAACGTGCACCAAAGCAACGTGCAGGGCCGCTTCCTGGGCCCCTCCGGCCACAGCCCAGGACCCCACACGAGCCCTCTGCGAGCCCCGCCCGCCGCTCACCTTGCCTTTGCTGTAGTCCCAGAGCTTCAGCGTGCTGCAAGGCAGAGGGGGCAGGTCAGTGCGCTCCGCCACGGCCGCCCCACCCCCTCCGGGTGCAGGTGCCCCGCGCGCACGGCGTCCAGGGACCGTGAGGACACCCGAGCAGAGTGTGGGGCCTCCAGCATTTGTGGGTCAAGGACACTTTTCTAAAGGAAGCTACTCAGTGTCCCTAAGCCAGTAAGGGGTCCTCGCTGCTGCCAGAAAGGGACAGAAGAAGCCCCGTCCAGGGCAGTCCTTCCTCCTCCCATGGGGGCCGACCCGGCAAGCCCACTTGAGGGCAGCCCACGGTGCACAGGAGGCCGAGCGCCAACCACCTCCCGGGAGGGCGGCCGGTGGCCAGTGACATCTGCCCAGAAGCGTGTCGGGGGAGAAGCAGGGTGCCCGGGCAGAACAGGGCCCCGCACCTCGAGGCCACCATGCCCGCCACCACCTCAGACAGGATGGGCCACGGTGACCACGGAGCCAACAACCTGAGATCCAGCCCCCACACAGACAGGCCCTTCCAGCGTGGCACCCACGTCCGGAGCCCAGCCCCAGCGGGATGAATCGTCTTTCACGCTAGGAATCCGGCCCTGGGGGGCGACGGGCCTGGCCGCACGCCACGCCGGGGATGGAAGCACTTACTTGTCCAAGGTCGCGGCCAGGATGTACTTGCCATTCGGAGAAAACTTCACAAACGACACGGGAGGGTTGTCATCGTCTGCATGGAGCACAGAGACGGCTGCCAGCGGGGCACTGGCTCTCCGGGAAGGGGGGCTCTCTCACCGCCACCTGCGCCGACACCGCCCCTCGCGGGCATCCCCCAGGGCCGGCCACCTCCCTCACCCACTGCTCGTGCCAGCGTGAGAGCCGGTTCTCCCAGTGACCCCATGACACTAGGGCTTCGGGAGCGAAGGCCCTGCGGCCAGTCGGCCTCGGGATCGCCTGCCTCACAGGAGGGAGTTTGCAAACACCCAGCTAAACCGAGAAACTATCCCCCTGAGAACACAGTGGCTCAGGCAGGCGCTCTCCGGTTGCATGGTTATAGCGGAAGGCGTGTAATTTCTCCCCGGAAACAACCCTGGCGACGTCACAGCGCACCCTTGCTCCCAACACTTGGGGTCAGAGCGCACGCCCCAGGGTGGCCCTGGGAAGGCGGGTCAGAGGCCCTGCCACCCTCTCAGCCGCTGGCACGGGAGCACACGCCCAGGAGGCGCTGGGGCTCTGTGACGGTCCCACGCCTCCTTGGGAGGAGGGTGTCCCTGCCTGAGCGAGGAGAGCCCTGGGCGTGCGCCCTGGGGGGGGCCAGCGCGGCCACGTGTCCCGAGCACCAGGCGCGGAGCAGCACGCGCATCACCACCTCGGGAGGCCCAGGCCTGCCCCCCGCGCACCGGGGGCCTCTGCTCCCTCCAGCTGGTCCCCGACACCGAAAATGCCACGAGAAGCAGGCGAGGGCCACCCGGTCGCCGGGCCACACGGAAGGCCCCCCCCCCGCCCCAGCTCAGACGACAGGAGGCAGTGCCCAGAGGTCTAACGAGGCTCCGACGGCGAAGCACCGCGGGGCTGCCCATCAACGCCCGAGGTTCTAACGCCCTAGACCCGAGGTTAGAAACGGGACGGGACTCGGCTCCCCACCACCCCTCCCGGCCCGGCCCCAGACCGCTCGCTGCTGCCAGCTGTCAACCTCTCTGGCCTCGGCTTCCCACCCAGCTGCGGGGCAGCTGCAGGGACTGCCCGCGCTCGGCCGTCTGGGCACGAGGACACTTCCCGCCGGGCGGAGGTGGCCACCCAGGCCTCGGGGGGGAAGACAGCGCGACAGACACAGAGAGATGCCGCGGTCGGGGGAAGGTCGCGCGTCAGAAGGGTGGCCCCCCTCGCAGAGCAAGAAAACCACAGAGGCCGCTGTGTCCCTCCCCGGTTCTCCTGCTGAAGCCCTAGCCCGGCACCTGGGAGACAGCATCCTGGAGGCGGGCTAAGTTAAAATAAGGCGGGGGCGGGGGGGCGCCCAAGCCAGTCTGACCGGCGTCCCTGTCAGAGCAGGAGGTGGGGACAGCAGGAGCCCACGCAGCGGACGACCACGCGAGCGCACGCTGAGAAGGCCAAGGAGCGGCCTCGGGAGAAGCGGCCCGGCCCAGCCCTGACCCTGGACATCTGGCCGCCAGGGAGTGGGGACGGGTCTCTGCTATTGAAGCCGCGCAGCCCGCGGTGTCCTGTCACGGTGGTCCCAGCGCACTCTCACAGCCACGCTTGTTCCCAGGACAGCCGGGCGCAGGAGGCTCAGGTGGACGCCCCGCCCTGGCGGCCCTGCCTGCTCAACGCGACACTGCAAAGACCTGCCCGCCGAGTCCGTGACCGGACCCCTCCAGGGCTCCATCTCTCGCGTTGCCTTCCCAGGCCCGAGGCCACCCTCTGGCCACACACCCCCCACGCCCAGCAGCACCAGCTGCCGCCCAGACCACGCTGTCCTTCCACTCCGTGCCGCCTTCCCCTCCTCCCCAAGGCACAGCCCAGCCCCATGTGCAGAGACCTCGGGGCCCCTTGCCCACTTCCTCCCCCCCATTTCCGCACCCCCAGCAGACAGGGCTCACTGAGGGCAGGGGCTCAACCCCATGTGCTGAAGGAATGACCCAAGCGGAGGGTCCGCAAGGCCGGGGAGGAAGACAAGGGTCTGCTGAGCACGGGCAGAGTCCGAGGGTCGTGCGGGTCCTTCAGAGGACACCGCCGGGCAGCGCCACGCGAGGCCAGAAGGGAGAGCCAATCAGGAAGGAGCGGATGGGAGCCGGAACCGCTCAGGAGAGGGGGAGCCCTCCCAGAGGGAGTAGGTCCAGCGGGGAGAGAGGGAGGCTTCCAGAGAACCACACACGGAGGGCAGGAAGCATGGGAGAAGCCGCCACAGCCAACCCGGCAGACTGTCCCCTGGGACGCGGCCCCCCTGCAAGCAGGAGCCGGCGGTACTCACCGATCAGTGTCTTCAGGCACTGGCCCGAGGCGGTGTCCCAGATCCGACTGCAAAGCAACGAGCACAGCAGGTGACTAGAAGCGGCTTCCTACTTCCCACGGCTCTCAACGCGGATGTTTCAGGACCAAGCCACAGCCAGTCCTATCTCGCTTTTCCAGTCACCGTTCACAACCACTCCCTTGAGCCCTGGGGACCAGAACGGGCGCGGCACGTGCAGACGGCACGCGTGTGCTCTTGCTGCCTTCACCACGGAGCAGCGCGCTCATCGCGACAGCTGGGACAGCCGGGGGGGGGGGGGGGCGATGACCGGCCCTCTCCGCACACCCACGGCCGCGAGGCCAACAGCCCGACCTGCGTCCCTGCAGGGCTCTCCACGCGAAAACACGCCAAGCACACGGTCCCTGGGGCAGAGTGCTTTTTATAAAAACAGGATATCGTAGGCACTTTTCTGGACGTCCCCTAGTTCAGGACCAAGAGAACCCACTCAAAGGGCCGCTATTCCCCAACGGGACGCGCCAGGTATCCCGTCGCTGCAACCTCAGTGTTTCTGTGATTTCTGCCAACACAACACCCTGTTTTGGGAACCATGGCGGTGTATTTGCGCGGACACTTCTGGAGCACAGATGCCCAGCGATGGGGGCGGGCGTTGGGTCGAGGGCACGTGGGTTTTACAGGTAACGGGAACGCAGGGGTTATCGCCCAAGCGTTCACTGTCCCACCTGCAGCCCTTCGGAGCCAATCCCGCCCTGGGGGCCGCAGTAACTGTGTCTCGGGTTTTAACACCCAGAAACATCACTCCCCCACTCGCTGTTTGTTTTAATTCTATTGGCAGAGAACTCAGTTTACGCTTCTCTAAGAATTTTAAATTCACTTTATCTAGTTGGAGGGGTTCTAAATCGAACCGCTTACAGCATACCAGCCCAGGAGACGGGCGTTCCCCACCGCCAGGATGAGGACGTGCCTGGTCCCCCGTCCCTCCCTCTTTGCTTTGTGTCCCTCTGGTTACATTTTACCATTTCCTGAATACAGGCCTTGCTCTCTTGTTAATTGCATTCTAAGCACCCCGATGCTTCTGTGACTCTTACGGGGGAACTTGCTCTCATCCACTAACTGGTAGCTCCCAGGATAGCGAAACACTGTCAATCTGCAAACAGTGACCTCACCAAGTGCCCGTCCACGTTCTGTAACCGGCAGGCTTGGTGGCTCAGAGCCTGGGTTCCAGAGCCCGAGCTGTGCTCCGGACCCTGGCTCTCTCGCTGACCAGCTCGGGGATGGCGGGCAGGGGCTTATCCCTGCCTCAGCTTCCCAACTGAGGATCAGGGATGGCGACCATCCAGTACCCGAGTCACAGGACTGTTGTGAGGCTTAAATGAGTCCCTATTTGTAAAGTACAAATACGTGATTTTTAAGTTTTAAAAAACATACAGGGCTTCCCTGGTGGCGCAGTGGTTGAGAGTCCGCCTGCCGATGCAGGGGACGTGGGTTCGTGCCCCGGTCCGGGAAGATCCCACATGCCGCGGAGCGGCTGGGCCCGTGAGCCATGGCCGCTGAGCCTGCGCATCCGGAGCCTGTGCTCCGCAACGGGAGAGGCCACAACAGTGAGAGGCCCGGGTACCGCAAAAAAAAAAAAACCATATAAATGTTCCACCTACAGAGAGATAAGTCTCTATCCAGTTTTCACACAATGACTTTATCTTCTTACCACGTTAGCTAGAAATTCCAAATAGCACCAAATGCTGAAGGAGATGGGCATGACTTTTGCCCGATTCTAGCAGAAATGGATGTGCCACGTTAACCACTTGCTATAAACGTGACTATTAAGTTTCTGTTAAACAGTCTGTGACACTGGCCTATGTTGCTGGAGTTTTCATTAGGAACGGCTGCTGGATTTTATCAGGTAAGAAAATTATACGGATCTCTGCCTCCAATTTCTTGGTATAATTATTAGATTTTCAATTTCCTATTGGTTGGCACATTACTACAATCGTCTCATGACTCACAAACCCACTTGGTCAGGAAATACTACTCTTCCACACACTGTGGACTCAGTTTGTAACATTTTCCTGGGATTGTGACCTCAAGTTTCACTAGTGAAGTGTCCTTCGTGGTTGTCTTTTTTGGACTAGCAGTCAAGCTGGGGAGTTAGGTCATGCTGGACCCAGAAATGAACCGGGGGCTCCCCAACTTGTCCTGCGGTCCAGTTCCAGCAGCCTTAGCAGTTTCTGTCACTTAACCCAATTCCAGTGTAGAATCATAGGGCCCATATAGTTTTCAGCCCTTGAATCGCTTTTTCCAATCTCCGCCATGGTGACCCCCTTGCTCAATTTAGGGAGTCGGAATTAATCCCCGTCTACACAGCCTGCTCAGAGGTGGGCCAGGCATCCTCCTGCTCGTCCCTCATCCCCCCGAAACTGCTCTTTTCCACCCCCTTTTTATTTTTTATTTTCTGGCCATGGGTCGCACCTTGGATATCAGCTTCCCAACCAGGGACTGAGCCCGGGCCACGGCAGTGGAAGCGCGGAGTCCTCACCGCTGGACCGCCGGGAATTCCCGTCCCCTCTCTAGTTTAGTCTTGCACGTTTCTGCTCTTTTTCCTTACTTAGGCTTATAAAGGCTGACCACTTTGTGGGCCTTATGAAGGATACAGCTTATTTAAATTTCCCTGTCACTTTCCCCTTTCTCCGCCTTCTAACTTTACAACTTTGCTCCCCTTCCTTTTCTGGCCTGCTTTGCTTTCCCCTGACTTCTTTAGAAAGCTCTCAGAGGCCGTCCGCAAGCAATTCTGAGAACGCGCCACACGCTGAAGAGAACCAGCACTTCTGCAGCAGATACCCAGCCTGTGGCATCGCTCGGCCCCGCTAACCCCAAGCCCCCTGCTGTCGGAGTCGAAGCAGCAGGCTGGACTCCCTCACAAGCACTTCGGCTCCCTGTACCCCTAGCTTCCCCACGGCAGCCTCGGGCGGCCGTGGGGCCTGGTGCCGGAGCTTTCTCAGCCTTCCCGTCAACTCCACATGCTGCATTTCCGTCACCGTCGCCCCGGCTGACACTCGGTCTCTGCTTCCCACCTGCCCGACCCCATGTGCCCACCCTTCTTTTCCGAGCCTTGACTCATCCCTTTGTCTTAGGTGTGTCTCTTGAAAGCAACAAGAGTCAGAGGGCTTTTAACCCAAACCTGACAGCCTTCCTGGGGGTGCTCAGCCCGCCCTCCCACGGTAAGCGCCCAGCAAGCACCCTGAGCTCCGTTTCTTCCACGGTACTCTTACACGTTATCACTTATGTTACTCGAGTTTCTCTACTTTATTTTCACTAAATGTAGACAAATTTCTAGCCACCCTGTCTTTCTCCCGCGTAGCTGGGAAGTCCTTCTCAGGCCATCGGTCCGGCTGGTGGCTGCTGCCGCCCCACCCCCTCCCCAGGTTCCCCTCCCCGGTAACCAGGTGAGCTGTGACGCGCAACCCGCCAAGCCCAGATACCTCCTGACGCTTTATACCCACGTGGGCCGCGTTAAATCTCAAACGCTTATCTCCGCGTCTTCCCTCGCGTCTCTTAAAGCATCCACAGGGCACTTACACTACCAGCGCCAAGGCCACGAGCGCGATCCGCTTAGACTGGATGTCCCGCCCCCGCCACCCTTCCTCCTCACCCTCCGTGACGGGACCTGTTTTCATCCACCTGTTCAGGACCCTGACGGCCCCGATGGACACTCTCGGACGTTCACGTCAGCACACCTTCCTTCCACCTCCCCACCAGCGCCACGAGCTTGGGACGCGCCCCCTTCAGGGTCCACGGGGAGCCACGTCCAGGACAGCAGCGCCTCCCCGCGTCTCCGGCTGGGGCCTCGCTGCTGACAGGAGCCCCCTCTCCCGGCCACGCTCACCGCCACCCCGCCTGCCCAAGCCCCTCGAGGCAGACGCTTCCGCTGGACGCCCGGAGGCACAACGGTGCAAGGGGAAGCCGTTAAACGCTTGCTGACTCAACGAAGTAAAGCTCTTTCACTTACCAGAGACCATCGTAGCTACTTGAAACTATCAAGGATCCATCACGATTAAAATGAACCTGAGGATGAAGGAGCGGGAGAGGGGAAAAGAAACTTACTTTCAGAGCATCAACACAGACTGCGCCTCACCTGGATGGCCTTCCGTTCACCGGCCCCCGACAAAGGGACACGCACCCTGCTGCATTCTGAGCGAGCTTTAAGTTCTGATTTCCCAAGGATGCTAACGCAGACCACAAGCAGCGTGGATAAAACGGTCATTTTTACCTGGTGTCTCAAGCAACCGTCAGTTTGTTTCACGACGGAAGACTGAACCACAGAAAGAAAACCAACCCCGAAACACGTCTTGAGTATTTAAATCACAAACTCGACCAACCCAGACCTGCTGGCTCCGTGGAGGCCCCACTGCCCAGAGCGTGTCTGTGGACCCGCATGGCCGTGGGGGCAGTGGGACCAGGGCTTCCCCGACTTCCATCGAACAAGGCAGAGAAGTCAGGAGAAGGATGCCCGCTCATTCAGACACTCCGGAGCTTTCCCAGCCGCGTAACGCTGAGCACCCCCAGAATCACAAGACGGCCCGGTTCCTGCTCCGAGGGCCCGGACACCAACCCCTGCGACACTCGAGCTTTGCAGACGGGGCAGGAACAAGATCCAGGCTGCTCCAAACTCTGTGCCCGGGAAGAGGAGCAATGTCCAGATCGGGGGCCGGGCCCAGAAGCCGACCTGTGACACTTCCACACCAGTTATTGTATCTGAATGCCTGACTGCCCACTACAGAGACAGGCGAGACACACCGTCTGATAAAGAAATGGCAACGTGAGCAGTCCCTTCCTCAGAAGTGGTTTGCCTTTGCCTTTGTCCTCTTTCTTTTTTCCAACTGAACCTCAGTGTATACAGAAGGAATCACAACGTCAGAAGTAGAGTTCTTCATCAATTCCCATCGTTTTCATTCGAGTCCTGGGCAGGAAAAGCCTTTTTACAACACACCCCCCCCGCTGGAACGCCCTCTTTCCTGCTACGTGTGATGCCTGTCCCATGGGGGGTCACGCCCCGGGTCAACTTCTCGGGGACAGGGCTGGGGCTGCCCGCCTGCCGCCACGGTTCAGACCAGTGTCTGGTCCTCACACCACTGACACACGGTTCACACACTCCTTTGCTATGCGCTGTCCCGTGTAGCAGCTCCCCCGCCCTTGACTCACGAGATGCCAGTAGCACCTGGTTGTTGAAAACCTCAACATCTCCAGACGGTGCCAGGCGTCCCCAGGGGACAAGCCCACGTGTAGCAGAAGCACCTGGAGGGCTTGTCAAAGCCCAGCGCCGGCCCCGAGAATCCGCACAGCTTGCGCACTCCCAGCAGAGGTGGTCCTGGGACCACGCTTGGAGAACCACCGTCCAGACTGTCGAGGGGCCCGTGATGGAGCCACGTGTGCCACTTAAACTTCTTAGCCACTGCAGCAGGGGAGTTAACAGGTGAAACAAACCTGACAGGTTTTTACTTAACCCAATATACCTGAAATACTACTTCAACACGTAACCGACACTAAAAGTTATAAACAAGACACTTTACGTTCTTTCCGTTGCACTGGATCTTCAGAAGCTGGAAGCCTACGTATTGCCCACTCCTGCATGTCTCAGCCTGCGGTGCTGCCGTGTGTGGCTGGCGGCCTCCACGTGGATGGCGGGCCCGTGAAGGGCCGCCGTCACCGTCCTCGTCCTGCTCCCCCGGCGGTGCTGACGGCGCCCCCTCCCCCCACTCCTGAGCCACGTGCTCGTCAGCCTCCCGAAGCCGCTTTCCCTACAACTCACAGCAGCGGATCTCATCACACTCGTCCCTCTGAACCTGCAAACTACGATCTGATCCAAGCCCCTTCGCTGGGTGATGACGAGCTGACACGGGGCCCCAAAGCCTGCCCCACCAGGGCCGCGCTCCGCTCTGTTCCAGCCACGTCCAGACAGCACCGCCGGCACACGCTGGCAGACCAGCGCGCGGGTGTGAGGGGCAAGACAGCCAGAAAGTCAGTGCTACCCAGAAGGAAGGGGGGGGCCAGACAGACCCCAGTGGGGACGCCAAGTCCCGACTCAGACGGACAGCCGCTGAGCTCCCTGGAGGTGACACCTGCAGGCGCGCCGTGGAGGGAGAGAGTGGGCAAGTGAGGCAGACGCACAGGCCAGCAGCTGCGGAGAGGGGGCGGGATGGACGAAGGGGACAGCAGGGACCTCAGGAAAGCACTGACATGGGGGAGTCCAGGCAGGGGGACAGCAGCTGGACTCAAGGGGGCGGAAGACTGCAGGAAGCCCACGCACCCTGAGGGCTCTGATCCCCGACTGGCCTTGCAAAGGCTGACCGCTCGCAGACCCGGTGCTCCCCCGACACCTGCCCGCAGATGCTGTGGCACAAGCGTGCAAGGCTGTTCAACAGACGTGCGCTGCACTTCTCTCCATAAAGTGCAAGTCACAAGCCAGCGTCCCCGGGGGGACGACGAGAGCATCGAGCGCCTGCAGGCACAGAGCCGGAAGGTGTCCGAGACCTTTCTGCGGTGCGCAAGCTGGAGCAGGATGCCGCTGTCCCGTAGCACCACCGCCATCCGACAAGGGGGGGTGGGCTGGAAAACACGCACTTAAAAAACCGAAACCCCCAGACGGTAGCTGCCAGCTGCGCGCAGTTGCCTCTGAGGATGGGAGCTCAGAAGACTCTGATTTGCTACGCGCTACGTTGCCTCTTGCCTTTTTTAAAAATAAGCACACATTACTTTTGTAAGAAGCAAAGACTTTAAAAATCCTACCATCGTTTGCGATCAGAGCCCCGTCCCTGACCACTGCAACACAGACAGAACTCTTTCAACTCATGGCCTTCACTCCGACTATCTCCTGGTTACTTCACACATGCCCATTTGCGGCCTGTCTGGAAGCCAGCTCGGCTCAGACGGGGCCCCCAGCACAGAGGACAGAGGAGCGACGGCACAGACTCAGGAGGGCCCGGGGCCCAGACGGCAGGGGTGCCTTCCCCGCAGCCGCAGGCACCGGCCGTGACACAGGGCCAGCACCGGGCCAGGCAGCCTCGACCAGCACACGTTACGCGTCCCCCAGGGGGTCAGGGCTCTGCCCACGGCCCCGCTGGACAAAGGGCTTCCAAGGCTGAAGCCACTTAAAGTCACTCACCTCCACAAGCCTAGAACCTGAGGAGGACCATGTCCTCGTTAACAGAGAACAAACTATCTATACGTGACCCCTTCCACTTTCCAAAAGGCAAACCTGGCTAAGAAACCACTTCGGGCCCTTCGCTGGCAAAGAAATACTTTGGCCGTTTGTGAATGGAGCCGTTTATGACACGCACGTAGTTTAACCCCTGCCTGTTCATCCTGTGCGCTGGCAGCAGCCCTGGACCGCGCGTGCAGCAGGCTCGCGGGGCCCCACCTTCCCACCGCCTCCCCCACGACTGGGCCACCCGGCCCCCAGGGCCCTCTGCCCACCCACCCAAAGGTGGCTCCACGCAACACCCACGCTGCCCGCGCTCCGCCTGCTCTGCCAGCCTCCGGGCAGGGCCGCCTCCCCGCCCCGCCTCCCACGGGCACGGAACCCTGAGCCCAGTCTCCACTCGTGGCCCTGCTGTCGGGCGAGCGCCGCGACCTGGCTGGGCGGGGGGCACTCACGGCTGAGACGGGGTCCGAGTGCGCGGGCAGGGTCTTGAGGCACTTCCCCGTCTTCACGTCCCATATCCTCACGCTTTCGTCAAACTGGAGACAGAGGGGCAGGTGGCAGTGGTTCTCCGGGGGCTCGGACGGGACAGACTCGCTGGCCCCCGAGCCCCCAGAGCAGCCCAGGACGGCCCCCGGTTCACCCCCGCCCCTGGGGAGGCCCCAAACTCACAGAGCCCGAGACGATGAGGTTGGACTGGGGGTTGAAGTTACAGCAAAAGACGTAATTGCTGTGTCCCTTCAAGGTTTTCAGACACTTTCCCTGAGAGGAAGTGTTGTGAGACTAAGTCATTCCCAGTGGTTGTTTCTTCAAATGTCAGCCGTCAGGCTAAACCCATCAGCAGCTGACCCGCCACAGCTGTAAAGCCCCTCTGACGACAAGCACGGCTGCTCCCCAAACGCAGTCCCACCCCGAGCCCCTTCCCCAAACGCACGCGCTTCCCAAGGAGGGGCCCATGCGGCTCACCGAGCTCACGTCCCATATCTTCAGGGTTTTGTCATCTGAGGCAGAAACGAGGAGGTTAGAATCTGAGGACCACGCCACGTCAGATATTCCCTGGGGGAGGAAACACACGGTCACAGTCACTACCTCGGCAAAACGGGATGAGCCAGCAAAAGTCAAGTCCTCAACGTCCAACTGGGCATAACTGAGCAGGCCACGCCCTCTGGTTCGTGCTGACCGAACAGCCTGAACCCGCAGGCCGGGCCCAGAAGCCTGGTCTCCGTGGCTCTGCCAGGCCTCACAGCTGGGCAGAAACTCATCTGGTCGAAACTATTTGCTTGAAAAACAAGAGGCGGACTTCCCTGGTGGCGCAGTGGCTGAGAATCCGCCTGCCAATGCAGGCGACACGGGTTCGAGCCCTGGTCCGGGGAAGATCCCACATGCCGCGGAGCAGCTGAGCCCGTGAGCCACAACTACTGAGCCTGCGCTCTAGAGCCTGTGCGCCACAACTACTGAAGCCCATGTGCCTAGAGCCTGTGCTCCGCAACAAGACAAGCCACTGCAATGAGCCCGCGCACCACAACGAAGAGTAGCCCCTGCTCGCCGCAACTAGAGAAAGCCCCTTCACAGCAGTGAAGACCCAACGCAGCCAAAAATCAATTAACTAATTAAAAAAACCCCAAGAGACAAGTAACTATCCCAAAAATTGGGGGCAGGGAGGTTCAATCTTAACCTGACAAGCCCGGAGATGGGCCCCAACCCACGTCCAGCAGCAACTTCGGCCCAGGTTGAGACCTACCAGCTTGTGACCAGAGATGGTTTTCTCAAATTTCCCATCGTATGCTCCCCAAATCTTAATGAGTTTATCTGCAGCTGAAAAAAAGGAATGAAAAGCAACTGAGGTCTCCAGTCATCCAGGGGCCAAAATCTGGGCTGCCCACAACACAGCCTCCCCTAGGGAGCCGCGGTCCTCGGCACCCACCCCCAGGCCTCCCCCCTGGCCCAGGCCCGTCCCTTCAGAATCACAACCGGCACGGGCACATCGAGGGGACACGCAGGGAAGCCCCAGGGGCACCTACACGAACTCGCCAGCCACTCCCCATTCGGGCTGAACTTCACGGAGGACACAGCTTTCGTGTGGCCGGCCAGGGTGAACTTCAGAGCGTAGTTTGGTTTGACAGGTGTGGGCTGTTCAAGAGAGAGTACTAGTCAGCGAAAAGTAACCACCACTGTCCAAACCCATTGATCGCCAGTGTGGAGCTGGCGCCCAGGCCGAATTTCACGCTCACACCTACCCTGTGACGGCGCTTCCCAGAGCCCTCGTCCACCGGGGTGCACCCGCCTAACCCCGGGCTCCGCGCGTCCCCTCACAAGCCCTGCCTCTCCTGAAGCCCCCGTCACCCAGGCCGCCCTCCAGGCAGTCCCGCCAGTGCAGCCGGAACCTCTGGCAGCCCCAGCCCTGCTTCGGCAGCCCACCCACCCGAGGCCAGGCTCCCCGACGCACACCTGAAGGCCTGCGCCCTTGGTGAGAGGCCCGCCTGCGGTCTACAGGAGGGGTTAGCACACCCGCCCTCCGCAGGGAACTGTGCGGGCCAGGGGCGAGGTGCTGAACAAGAGGCATTTCCCAGGTCCCACACAGACTCTTACGATCAAGACCAAGGATGCGTACTGCTGGTGAAGCCCCCTCCCCAGGTGACAGGTTGGGAATCCCCGACACGGCCCACATCAGCACTGGACTGGCTGGGAATGTAGTTTGGAGTAAAAACTGGCAATATTTAAGTGGGGGGTGGGGAGGGGAGGGGAAACAGTTCCGGGCGTGAAATATTCCCGAGGGTCTCCCAGCCTTCGTGCCCAGGAGCCCGCAGGGACGTGCCTTGCTCTGCGTGGCCGACGACGACGGGGTGGGCTGTGCTCGGGCGGCCTCAGCCTCGGGCTTCTTCTCCTCGGTTGCCATGGCTCTGCAGCCCACCAGGCAGGGCGACGCGGGTAGAGAGTTCACAGCTCCGAGTGGAGGACGCACAGTGGCAAGGGCTGTCTGCTAATCCAAACCTGCAGTGGGGGACCGAGGCCAACAGACAAACCACACTTCAAAAATTAATTTCCAGGAAAAAGAATTTTAAAAATCTGACCACCTCACTGAGCCCTGTAGCAGGTGCCGTTCCAAACTAAGGGTCCTCTGCACGTAACTCCTCGCTAGTCCTTTGCAGGTACTCTGCTGCTCTCATCCCTTCTGTGATCAGAGTCCAAGACCCACCTTCAGGGGTGCTTCCTATCTTGTTACCGCATGTCTGAAATGCAGCACAGTCCAGGCAGACAAAACGTAATTCTCTTCAAAGAGTCCTTGATACATTTAAAAAAAAAAAAAATCAACCAAAGACTTCTTGTCAGGAAGCAAACACGCCAAATTACAGGAGACTGAGCTACGGGGTGCAGAAGTTTGGGAACTCATCCAAATCCTTAAATGCATCCCAAGTGATGCAAAAGTGCTAACAGCCACGTTTGAAAACACAAGAGCAGGCCCCAGTGGTCCACACCTCCCGGGGACTCCAAGGTCACCACGTGTAGGCGGCAGACACAAGGCTGCTTCCAAAACGCTAACAGCCGAGAGGTTCTCCATCCCTGGTGAAGCAACGACAAGACTCAGCCGGAAAAGCACAGACTGGAGCCAGCCCCGCCTGCCGGAGTCGCCAGCGCTAGGCTTCCTAAAAGCAACCTGAAGTACGCAAGGACACTCTGCAAGCAAACTCACTGCAGAGGAGGGAAAGAGGCTGCAGCTCAACTGGGTTTCGGCATGAAGACGGGAACCCCTCAAATGCTGCATGGTAAGAGACTGGTTTCCTCTATCACAGGACTAGACTCCGCGACTTGGACACGTGGCACAGAAGCACACCAGGTGACGCTGAAACGAGGGAAGGCGCCTTTCCAGAGGAGAGCCACCAAGACATCCTGCAAGCATCACTGGCCAGCCGACTCCCGGAAGCTGACACCACCGTTAATCCAACGCGTGCACACCTTGTAAATTCTAGCTCGGCGCTTAAAACTGGAAGCTTGCACGGGCTCCTTGTCGCACCAAGGCGGGACAGAAGCCATCAAAAAGAACACGTCCCCAAGTCTTCATCCAAGAGGAGGGGAGCGAAATCACAATGCAATACAGCTGTGCAGAGCACCCCGTGAGGCCACAGCGGGTTACCTGCAGCAAGGATCCCGGCCCAGGAACGGATCCTGCAGCACTCGAAGCCCAAGCAGTAGGGTGGGGTAGGGGAGGGGCAGGTCAATAAAGCTGCTGGGGGGGGGGGGGGAGTGCTGGCACGAAGCTGGCGCTCCGGAAACGCTGCCTACCTGGTGATTAGCTTTAGCGCAAGCAGGCCGTGCCAATTAACCCAGGTGCTGCCTTCCCCTGGGTGGGCCGGACAAGTGGGGGGAAAGGAGCCAAGGACGAGAGCTGGATGGTCTGTTTCACAGAACCTAGCATCTGAGAAAGGCAGACCACAACTAGGGCTGAGAGGAGGAAAGCCCGGGGCGCGTCCAACCTAAACACCAGTGGGAACTGAAGAGGCTCCACGTGGGGTGGAAAGGGCAGCCCAGAGGCCTGAGCAGCTCCTTCTACAGTAAAAATCAAGACCCGCCAGGAGGTGTGGTGTGACTCCCGCAAACTTGCTGCCCTCAGGTGAGGAGCTGGGGATACATACAATAGGTGGTCTTACAGAAAGGTGCCCAGCCCCTCCCAGCTCAACCCCTGCCAGCAAAACATTAACACACAAAAAACCAACACAAAAATTCAGCAAACTTTTAGAAACACAACTTCTCGACTCAACGTTTGCAGCCGGCCTCCAGATCACTTGCTACCTGCTCCCTCTTGGGACCTAGGTGAGCCACACCACCCAAGGCTGAGCGTCCGAACTTCTTCGGAGAGCTTCGGAGCAAAATGCAAATTACTAGGCTCCACCCCAGAGACTGGGCCGCTGGGTGTGAGAAGACTGGCGGTAACGAGGCCCACTGAGAGCGAGGGAACCCGGCTCTCCGCACCCCACCTGGATTCTCAGAGACGCGGGCGTTCTGGCTTACCTCTCCGCCTCCTACGGGGCCGGGCCAACCTCAGAGACAATGTCGACAGCGGACCTGGGCGGGTAGAAACGGGGTGAGAGGACTACCAGGGAGCATCTTCCACATCCCCCAAAATGGCTCTCGCAGGCCAGACTAGAAGGGGTCTGAGACTCCACAGCAAGAGCGTGGTGGTCTCTCCCTTCATGCCGGCAGCCCCGCACCCCTGGGGCCCCGGGCTCGCGCGGGGGGAGATGGGGCCTGGCTGCCCCCGGCTGGGGGTGAGCAGCTGGTTAGGGTGAGGGCGCCTCTGCAGCAGAGAAGAGCGGACAGCGCGCCACATCCAGGCACTGGATGGCTCGGTGGCCCAGAGGTCTTTCTCTGGAGGCAAACGGGGGACGCACGCCGGCTGCAGGAGGAAGTCGCAGTCCCGGGTCCGGGGGCTTGTCACCTGACCGCTGGGGGCGGGAGAAGCCGGGGGTCCCCGGGGCTCGGCGGTCCGTGCGGGTCCGTTTGGGGCTGGTTCGGGTCAGGGGAGGGGGCCGCCGGGGCCCGGTCGCTCGGCGGGGAGGAGGGGCGCAGAGCGGGCACCCGGAGGCGAGGCGGCGGGCGCGGGGCTTCTGCGCCGGGAGGCCCGGTGGGGCTGAACCGGCGCCGGGCCGGGCCCGCCGGAACACGTGCGGCGGCGGGCGGCGCGGGGGGAGCTAGCGTCTGTCCCGGTCCCGCACCCCCGGGGCGTGCCTGCCGGCCGGGCGGTCGCCACTTACCTGCCGGGCGGCTGGGGGACGGGGGCGGGCGCTCAAGGCTTCGCGTCGGCCGCCGCCTGGGCGGGAGCTCAACTAGGCGGTGCGGGGAGCAACAGTGCGCGTGCGCGCGCGCGCGGGGCGGGGACTGCTGGGGCGGGGCAAACGCACAAAGCCGGCCTCTCGGAGGGCAGCTACGGCGAGCGGAGAGGAGCAGAACGCCTCGGCATGGCTCAACGCCTTAAAGGGACAGTGTGCTGCCCGTGCCTCCTGCTTACAGGCGTTAACCCCAAAGGTGGCCGGTTCCAGCCCTTCTCCTGCACTTTCTGAAAACTGAAGTAGGAAGAAGATACATAGAGGAAATGCTCATGTGCCCCTCGATTGTCCACATCCTGAGCTCGCCCTGCAGCAGCGCCCAGGGAGGAGAGAGCACCCCGCCCCCGAGATTCGCGGGGCGGCGGGGCCCTAACGTTTCTCCTGGGCTGGGGCACCTGTGCGGTCGCGTCCCTCCGTCGTCGCGCACGCTGGGGAGCGGCGGCTACGGCGTCCAGAGCGTCCGACCGGCCCCGGCGGTGTCTCCGCGTGGCGTCTCCATTAATCTCGGGACACCCCCGTACAGGGGCCCTTACCTTCCAAGTTTGAAACGAAGAACCTGAGCTCCAGAAGGTTCAGAACCCGGGCTCTGGGAGCTGCGTCCCCCGCACTGCGCCCACCAGCTCTCCCGCAAGGCCGGCGGCCGGGTTATCCGGGTCTTCCCGATCCCTCCGTGCGGAGAGCCCGCGGGGCGCACCTGCTCCCTCCTGAGCCCCCAGCGCGGAGATGCGAACAGTCACTGCATGCGGGCTGCTCTGCTGTCTGCAGGGTGACGGCCCAGACAGGTATTACCACCTCCAGTTGCAAGTGGGGAAGGGGAGGCCTGGAGAGGAGGGCTCAGGGACACAAGGAGAACCCGGAGCCGGCGTTCTGACCCCAAAGCCTGCGCATTCTCACCCCACTGCCCTACTTCTGCTACCCACAAAGGTCTTAGAGTCGTGGATGTTCTCCGCAGCCCCGTTCAGGCCCGTGGGTAGAATAATATGCAGTGTCTTATTTCCCAACTAAAAATGGGAACACCAAATATGACACAGGAACCCGTGCAAACAAAAGGACAGCGCATTTTAAATGGAAATGACCAGGGAAAATGAGTTGTGTGGTTGTCATAGATACAGGAGCCACGATTGACAAGCCGGCTGGAGTGCCCCTCCCAAGAAGGATGCCGGGGGGGGGGGGGGGGGGGGGCGGGGGGAAGCAAAGTCCCAGTTTGGCCCTGCCCGGCCGGATGTGGAGCTCTGTGCCCTGCAGCCCTAGTCATCTTAGGCCAGGTGCCCTGGAGCATGAGGCCTTGACTACAAAAGGTAACAAAATCAGTTCCGGATGAAAAAGGGTATCTGCATCCACCAGGCTGCCTGGGCCGGAAACAGAGCCCATTACGCAGACCCCTCCCTCACCTCTCAGACAGCTCTTAGAGCCATCCTCTTCCCTCCCTCCATCCCTACCCCAGTCCCACCTCCCAGCTGGCCTCTTCCAAACCTCTCCGAAGCACTGTCAGAAGAACTTAAAAAACCCCCGGTCTGATCTGTCACTCCCCAGTTTACGACTCAGAGCCGGCTTCCCATTGCCCTCGGGTCCAAACCCAGTCTCTGCTGGCGGGGTTTACCAGACTGGCCTCCCCCTGTAGCCTAATGCCACCCCCAAACTGTGCACCCCGGATCCCAGCCCCAAATCGGAAGTACTTCCTGACCCTGGAACTCAACTCAAACCAGGCTCCCAGGTAAATCGGTCTTGCCTTCCCCCCCGCCCCCAGGAGATAGAGCCTTCCAGTTAAAATGAGAAAATCTTCTAAATCTGTTGAGTGTTTTTGCGGTCATAGCTAAAATCCTGAAAGCAAATAACATAGCCAGTAAAGCAATTTAACAAAAGCAGGTGATTTGTTTATTGTCTTAAGTTTTAAATCCTTTTACAATCCTCCCCAAATGCGGTCAGGCTCAGAAAAATCACAAGTGGAAAGGGAAGGGAGAATAAAAACTAGAGAAGGAGAAAACATTTTGGAGATTTGTCTTTTAGAACATTTATCACTGTGCTTTGGCCAGCGGCAGCTAATTGGCAAAGGAACCTGTTTCCGTGAACGATTTCTATAAATACAACACATCCAGGCTGTCCCATCAACCAGACAACCGGAGCATGTCTGGGCACCTCCCGACTCACCCAGCTCCCTCCACCAGGCTCTCCTGCTCTCAGGGCACCCTTCCCACCGACAGCCAACGTCCATCCGCTTGGGCTTCCTCCCCCGAGCCCCAAACCTGGTGAGTCTTCCTGGCTACATTTTCACGGCTCCCAGCTCCTCCTCAGCAGAAACACTCTTCTTTCATCGTAATTCCTTGTCCAGCGTCTCCTGGCTGAGCTGCGTCGGGGTCCTCATCACAGCACTCTGCGCAGGTGGCCCAGGATGAGAGAAAGCACCTGCGTGCTTTATTCTTTAGTAAGTTTGTTACATGTTACCTGCCTGCACCTGCACCTTCACAGCAAGCCTGTGAAGTAAGTGCCTTTATTCCTTTTCACAGTGAGGAAACTGAGGTTGAGAAGCTTCCCAAGGACCCATAGGCGGTAGGCGCAACCATGGACTTCAGGGCTGGAAAGGCCGAGGCTGCACTCGCAACCACCATACTACACAATACACACCCAGTGGTGCTTATCGGATGGACGGCTGGATGGATGGATGGTGGGTGGATGGATACATGGACAGATGGATGGATAGATGCCTGCATGGTGGATGGATGGATGGTGGGTGGATGGATACGTGGACAGATGGATGGATAGATGCCTGCATGGTGGATGGATGGTGGGTGGATGGATACATGGACAGGTGGATGGATAGATGCCTGCATGGTGGATGGACGGGTGGATGGATGGATGGATGAATAGCAAAGGAACAACCTATGTCAACGGGAGCCGTCAGTAAGGGTCTGCGGAAGTGGCGGGGCTGAAATGGAGAACATCACCTTCTTATAGGACTTGAAGCTTTTGAAAAACCGTATTTTGTCACCTAGTGATAAATATTTCATCAGGGACAGCACTCGATCAGGGCTTGCCAGGAGGTGACAGAGGAACAGATGACGCGGCAGACGTGGCAGGAAGGCTGTGATGCTCCCCACAGTGGGCAGGACGCTGGGTGGGCAAACTGGCCCTTTACTGGCCAGGCCCAGAGCTCTGCATTCCATGGCAGTTGATAAGGGAGGGTCGTGGAAGACGCCCAGGACCCAGGGCTTGCGGGCACTGCCCACCAGATTTCCTGACTGGACGGGCCACCTCTGCTGGGCCACATTCCAGGGAGCTGCTGACGCTGCCCGGAGACCCCAAGGCTCCTGCCAGCCAAGGTCAGTGGGGTTTTGTGTTAAAACTCCTTTTCCCCTGGTAACTACGCCAGGGCAGCTGGTTTGGGAGACTCTGTCCCCCTTTTCCCTCCCTGATCTCTGCTCTCCCTTTCCCCACACCTCCCACCAGTCCATCAGGACAGGCAGTTGCCCCTCGACCCCTGGGGCCCAGCGGCCCGCAGCTCTCAACCCTGGTGCCCAGAAAGCCACTTCTAGTCCTAACTGTGCCACCCTCCTTCTCTTCCTCCCCTGGCCTCACTTTCCTGGGTACAGAAAGAGCAGATTAGACAGCAAGAATACCAGCTTTTGACATTGACAAGATTTCTCCTGGTGTCAGCTTCCCTCCTTCCATGGCCTTTGCCCAGCGTAGCCCACAGCCCCACGTATCCTTCCTTGTCTCCCTTCCCCCTCCCACTGGCTAGGAAGCACCCCTGCATGGCCTCTCCTCCTGGTGCCACCCTCCCTGAGGTCAGCCCTGTAGGTTGCTCTCCCCAGGGAGACTGACCATCCAGTTTGCCTGGCACTGTCCTGTTTCAGAACTGAAAGCTCTCATCCCCGGCAGCCCCTCCGTCTCAAGAAAGTGGGGACAGTCACCTGAAGCCACCTCCACTTCCATCACTCCTGTGGGCTCATAGGAGCAGGGGTGGCCCGTCTGGGCTGAGATGCCTGCTGGGAGGGGACACAGTAGGGGACAGACCCTCCAGATGAATGAATCCAGGAATGTTCGATTTCACTTGCAGTTGGATTTAAACCTACTCTCACTTGTTGGAAAGTCCCCACCACGAAACCCCTCAGCCTCGAGCCTCCTGCTGGCTCCAGGCCTGGGTGCCTCCGGGTGGGCCCTCTCCAGGTGGAGCTGGGCGCTGCGGGCACCGGTCTGGCCCGGAGCCAGGCTGGGCGGAGCGCCCGGCAGGAATCCGCGGAACGCGGCTCCCACTTCCAAAGCCAGGCCCCACCTGTTCCGGTCTGCAAATGGTCTGCAAATTCTCCTCCCCGCCTCGGCCTGGGTGAACTCCCCCTGGTTAGAGAGGGTCCCAGCAGCGAGAAAAGAAACAGCTCCTGTGACAGGCAAGGTGGAAATCAGAGGCCCGCAAAAGCCAGGGGATAGTTTTCAAAGGCTTTAGAGGTGTTTTCCGGGTTGGCGGGGGTGGGGGGAGGGGGAGCCGGTGTGGACTGTGCAGCAGCGGCTTATGGGGGCCCTTTTTAAGCGATGTGAAGTTGGCTGCTGGTCTCCCACAGGTGTTTCCCCGGTCCTGTCAAACTATTTCCATTTGTCCCTGTTATAAAACCCACTGCAGCTGCCCTTCCTGAGCCCCTAATGTGTGCCTTTCTGAGTCCTCCTGGCCTGAGGATTATAAACACGGTCCCCTTAAACCCCAAACGTGGTGGTAAGCTATTCTGAGGTTCACAGATAAGGAAAATGGAGGCGCAGAGGGTCCCAAGGCCAAAGCGAATGGCAGAGCTGGGGCTTGACCCCACCCTCGGCCTTGAGTCTCCCGCGCGTGCCACCAGCCGCCCGCCGTTTTCCGTGCGCAGATACGGTTTCCACGTAACTGTAATCACAGCCGTCCTGCAGTCACCCTTCCTGCTCAGCGCCTGTCGCGGGCTTTTCCCACGTCACCCTGCGCAGCGCTCTCCATCCCCTTCCCACGGCCGCGGTGAGCCCCGGGCTGCACGCTTGGGCCGTTGCCAGGGTTTCACGTCTGCAAATTGTTTCTGTGGGATAAGATCCAGGAGCCCGACTGGGTCGCAAGTTGGGAACATTCTCGACGGGACACGTAACCCAGGGAAAGGGTGAGGCCAGGGAAAGGGTGACCTTCGTGTGGGCGAGCGAGCCTGCCAACCCGGGTGCGCCCCTCGCCCGGGTGCTGGAGGGCACCCCAGGGCCGCGGAAGGGCGCGCGGGAGCCGCGCAGACCCAGCGCCCGCCTTTCTGGGTTTCCCACGGCTCGCTGAGAATTCCCTGACGAGGAGCAACCAGCCTAAAATAGAAAAGCTGACACAGGGGAAACGCCAGGGGCCGAAGTCTGTGCCCAGGCGCTCCGGCTGCAGCTGCCGGCACGCTCCCTCCAGCCCTGGCTCCCCCCGAGGAGCCTCGGTGCCCCCTGCATCTGCGTCCCCACTTGCCTCCATCCTCGGGGCCTTTAAATCCCCCTGCAAACAGCTCAGGGCCTCGCATTTGCAGGCACCGTGGACAAGGCTTCTCCAAGGCTGGCCAGCAGCCAGGGCTTCCTCGCAGCTGTCTTCCTGTGTGAGCCTGACCTTGGGGCATGGAACTGGCGGCAGGGAGGGGCACCCCACTCCACCCAGCTTCCAGCTCCCAGCAAGTGGGACAGGCGTTCCCCACTGTGGGCCCGCTTTGGGAAGTTGGAGCAAACTCGAAATTGGGGCCGACTGGCGCAGTCTGGGGCAGAGGAAGTGGGGCGTGGGTTTTCTGGCTATAGCTCTAATCCCAGACATCAATTCATGTTAACGCTGTCCGGGGACCAAAGAGGAAGGACTGCAAAGGTAGGAATGCCATTTAAATAATAGAAACAGTAGTCCCTAAAACCCAAATGAAAGATGGACCTCAGTGCCATTTAGAACACATAGACCCTGCCGCCGTTCCCTTCGGGGAATCTTTCCCTCGGACACAGCTGCAGAAGGCTGCAGGCTGCCCAAGGAAGTTCACGGCGACCTTTTTTTTTTTTTTTTTTTTTGGGCGCTCCACAAGGCCTGCGGGATCTTAGTTCCCCGACCAGGGAGCAAACCTGGGCCCCTGCAGTGCAAGCACGGAGTCCTAACCACTGGACCACCAGGGAGATCCCACAGCAACATTATTTATAAGGATGAAATAATTGGAGACAACATAAATGTCCATCCCTAGGGGAAGAGGTGAATCCATCATGGTACATTGGGTACTGGAACATTCTGCAGCCTCCAGAAGAATGAGGTAGCTGGGGGCGTCGTGAGTGGAGGGACGGCCGCCATGGCACATGGAGAAAGAGAATAATACAATTGTTGTGAAATAAAGCTGTGTGTAGGGAGAAAGTGAGAATCTGCGGGCACAGTCTCTGGAGGATTCATCCCTGTCACAGGTGCCCGGGGGAGAGGACTAGGAAGGATGGGAGGGGGCACCCTTCAGTTTTCCTTTTATGCCCCCCCCCCGAGATTCTTCCAATCGGATGTTCGTTGTGATTAAAGGGAATAATAATGGGTCTCGGTTTTCCTTCATTTCCACAGCAGGAGAATGACATATGATTTAGGTAGGCCATTGCAAACATTTCTCCCTCCATCCAGCCCATTCCCCGGCCCCCTCTCACCCACCCACCAGCACCCCCAGAATGGGCCCACATACCCCGTGCTGCCAGGGGCCGTGGCTGTGAAGCTGGCCCCACAGGGCCCCTGCCCAGGGGAGCTCTCTGTCTAAAGGGAGCCAGACCCACAAGCCAGTGGTCCCAGAACGTGGTGCCAGGTTCTAGAATAGGCTTCTAGCGGGTTGGTGGAAAGTCTAGGAGGCCTTCCCAGATGGTGTTTGACCAGAGGCCCCCGAAGCGCAGGGGCTGGCCCACAATCAGGGTGCAGGCCGGTGGGGCAGGGCGGTCGGGGAGGGGAGAACAGGCCACATAAACAAAGGCCAGCGGGGTGGAGGAGGGAAGGCGTGAGGCTGGAGCAGGCAGGGCCCGGCCAGCAAGCTGCGGACAGCGTCCGCAGGACGTAGACAGGGGGACGGAAAAGCTCAGCTCGAGGATGACGCGTGGCAGGGAGGCGAGCCTGCAGCTCCCCACACCCGGGGATTTGCCCCAAGCTTGCAGAGGGTCCGGAAGACACAAGGATGGAAGAAACCAACCCTCCTGGGACAGCAGTAGGAACGGGGCTGAGAGCAGGGCTCTGGGCTCAGACCGTGGCACCCAGAGACTGGCTGGGTCACCCAGAGTGGCCTGGACACTCATTCCATGGGTTCTGCCTCCCCTGAAAATGCGGGTGATGTGAGGGCGGACTTGCCTTGTAGGGCTGTTGCCAGAGCGAAGCCATCGCGAGCCCGAGGCGTTCGGCCCAGCTCTCAGCTGCGCAGGGAGCCCGACCCGTTAGGAAATGCTGGGAGAAGGAGGTGGGCCTGGGCCTGGACGGCGCAGCCCGCAGTGAGTCCGAGGCAAGGAGACCAACGGGGCTGGGTTTCAGTCTTAGAGGGGCTAGCGTTGCTGTCTGCGGCGCTCGGGGCCCTGAGTGCAGAGCCACCCCCAGTGCCCCAGGCTACCTCTGGTGGGTGCAAGGGAGGGCAGCAGGGGAAGCCCCTCTGAGAGCTGCCGCAGGTAGCGAGGCTGCAGGGGACCTTGGCTTCTGGGCGCCTCACTGGTCATAGAGCCTCTCAGACTTGGGGCCCCCCGTGTGCCTGGTGGGAGCCCAGGTGACTGCAGCCCCAGCTGGCCCCCTGCAGCATCCTGGCCACGCTCAGAGGAACACTGTTCTGGGGCCAGCCCCGACGTACCCGTCCCTCGGACGAGTCCACCCCCCCATCTGTCCCTGTGGCTGAGACCTCGGTCAGGCCTGCCATCCCCCCTGCTTTCCCAGCCTCTGCTCCGTCTGACGCTGCCCCCCGCGCCCCCCGCGGCCCTCTCCCCCAACCCCGACCCCATTCAGCCTCAGCTCGGCCTTCTAAGGGCCTCAGTCTCTCCTGATCCCGTTCCCAATGGCAAGCCTGGGGGAGGCCACTTTTGGCCAGTACCCCCTCTTCAGCTATGCTTTCAGGGGTGGGGAGCGTCCTGGCCCAGGGCTGCTCCTTTGGCAGGGCCTGTGCTGGCCGATGGGAGCTTCGAAGCAGCCGTGGTGTGACCACAGCTGCCTCGGCCTGCCTGGCACGGTGTCCAGACAGCTCCAGCCATCCTGCGGTGCTCGCCCAGCCAGCCGACCCGAGGGATCCGCTTTGGCTCTTGGCCTCTGTCCCCCTCCCATTGGGTGGTCTGTCCAGTGCCAGAGTCCTGGTTTATCCCCGAGAAGCCATGGGCATCTTCTCAGTCTCCTTGAAGGCTCCATGAAGCAGGCCTGCTGCCCCCACAGCCTGAACACGGACTTGACTTTCACAAGGCTCTCAACTGCGTAGTCGCTACCAGCGTGAGCTCTGCAGTCAGACACACCCAGGCCGCTCCCTACACCTCAGTTTCCTCATCTGTAAAATGGGAATGGTAAGCCCAACTGGTGGGGTGTGTGAAGGATTCTTATGTAATAACGTGGAATGCGGTGCAGGGTCTAGACCCCAGTGAGCACTCAGAAGGTCCAGATGTTTGCAAGTCTTTTACTTCTTTTTAAATTGATATATCGTAAAATTGAAATGGGAGGGGTGCTCTCCAGTTCTCTGAGTTGCACACACATGTACGTTTGTGCCACCACCACCATAAGCAGGACTGTCGAATACCAAACGCTCAAATCCCTCCTGCTGCCCTTTGCAGTCAAATCCCCCCCATCCCTAACCCCTGGCCATCACAGATGTGTCCTACAGCCTACAGTCCTGTCTTTTCCAGGATGACATACAAACGGAATTAGACAGTAGGTGACCTTGGAGACTGGCTTCTTTCACTCAGCGTACTGCCTCTGGGAGCCATCCATGCAGTTGCTGTATCAAGTCTGTTCTTTTTCGTTGCTGAGTAATATTCCATTGCATGGATGGACTGCTGTCTGTTTAACCATTTCCTCACTGAAGGGCAATTGGGTTGTTTCCAGTTTGGGGTGATCATGAATAGAGCTGCTATAAGCATTCACGCAGAGGTTTTTTGTTTTGTTTATTTATTTTTGGCTGCATTGGGTCTTTGCTGCTGTGCACGGCTTTCTCTAGTTGCGGTGAGTGGGGGCTACTCTTTGTTGCGGCGCGTGGACTTCTCATTGCAGTGGCTTCTCGTTGTGGAGCACAGGCTCTAGGCACGTGGGCTTCAGTAGTTGTGTCGCGGGGGCTCAGTAGTTGTGGCTCGAGGGCTCTAGAGCGCAGGCTCAGTAGTTGTGGCACACGGGCTTAGTTGCTCCGCGGCATGTGGGATCTTCCCGGACCAGGGCTTGAACCCATGTCCCCTGCATTGGCAGGCGGATTCTTAACCACTGCGCCACCAGGGAAGCCCCATGAAGAGGTTTTATTTTGAGTCAATACACAGGAGTGGGATTGCTGGCTCTTTGGGGTGAGTATGTGTTTAACTTTTAAGAAACTGCAAAGCTGTTTTCCAGCGTGACTGGACCGTTTTGCATCCCCACCAGCAGTGTGCAAGAGCTCTCGTTGTTCAGCGGCCTCACCGGGACTCGGTATGATCAGGTGTTTCCCCGTTCTAATAGATATGCAGTGAAGTCTCACTGCGGGCTTTTTGCCAACAGTTTTTACTGCGGTAAAATACACAGAACATAAAATTTACCATTTGAGCCATTTTTAACTATACAGTTGACCCTTGAACACCTCGGGGGTAAAGGGTGCCAACCACCACGTAGCTGAAAATCCACCTGGAACTTTCCATCAGCCCTCCTTGTCCATGGCTCCTCCGTACACACAGTTCCTTTGTATCTGTAGTTCTGCACCTGTGGGTTCAGCTGACTGTGGATCCAGCAGTATTTACTGTTGAAAAACACCCACAGATAAGTGGAGCCATGCGGTCCAAAGCCATGTTGTTCACGGGTCAACTGTATAATTCCGTGGCATTAAGTACCTTCAGCCCGTTGTTGCAACTATCACCCCTATCCATTTCCAGAACTTCTTCATCGTCCTCAACATCCTAAGCATGAACTCTGTACCCACCAAACACAAACCTCCTATTCCCACCTCCCCCAACCCAGCCGCTGAGAATCTCTATTCTACTTTTTGTCTCTCTGAATTTGCCCATGTAGGTACTTCATACCAGTGGAATCATGAATTCTTTTTCCCTTCCAGTCTGGATTAGTAGCATCATGTCTTCAAGGTTCATCCACAGTAGCATGTGTCAGTACTTCATTCCTTTTTATGCATGAATAAATTCCATCACGTCTAGACCACATTTTTTAATCCATTCATCTATTGAGAGACAATTGGTTTGTTTCTATCTTTGGGCTATTGTTGTGCATAGTTTTCACCTCCATATCTTCTTTGGTGAAGTATTTATTCTGTTTAAATATTTTGCTAATTAAAATTTTTAAAAAAATTTTTATTGGCCACACCGTGGGCTTGCGGGATCTTAGTTCCCCAAACAGGGATCGGACCTGTGCCCCCTGCAGTGGAAGCGCAGAGCCCTAACAACTGGACTGCTGGGGAATTCCCTATTTTGCTCATTTGTAAATTTGGGTTGTTTGTTTTCTTATTTTTGAGTAATGAGAGTTATTTCTATATTATAGATACATTCCTTTGCAGGATATGTAAGTAACAAACATTTTCTCCCAGTCTGTACTTATCGTCATTCTCTTAGCTGTGTCTTTCACAAAATAAAGGGTTTTTTAAAAAACTTTGATGAAGTTCAAGTTACCAATTTTTTTCTCTTATGAATTGTTTTTGTCATGTCGTATCTAACGACTCTGCCTAGTCCATGGTCTTTCTTCTAAAAGAGTTCTAATTTTACATTTTACACGTAGATCTATGATCCAGATTGAGTTACATTTTGTATTAGGTGTGAGCTATAGGTACATTTTAATGCAATAAATGTACAATTCTTCCAACACCATTTGTTGAAAAGACTATCCTCTCCCTATTGAAATGTCTCTGGACTTTTGCCAAAAATCAAGCAAAAGAAATTTACTTTAGATCTAAGTACACAGATAGGTTGAAAGTGAAAGGATGGGGAATTCCCTGGTGGTCCAGTGGTTAGGTCTCTGTGCTTCCACTTCAGGGGGCCCCGGTGCAATCCCTGGTTGGGGAACTAAGATCCTGCATGCCTGTGGTACAGCCAAAAAAAAAAAAAAGTGAAAGGATGGAAAAATATTATCCATGTAAATAGCAACCAATGAGACCAAGGGGGGGCGACACTAGTATCAGACAAAATAGACTTTAAAACCTTTTAAAAGCTATTAAAAGAGACAAAGAATGACATCACTCACTGATAGAAGAATTGATTCACCAAGAAGATGTAGCAATTATAAACGTATGTGCACCAAACATCAGTGCTCTAAAATATATAAAGCAAAGTAGAAACCAATTGACCCTAACAGACATATACAGAACACTCCATTCAACAACTGCAGAAGACACATTTTCTCAAGTGCTTATGGAATATTCTCCAAGATAGACCATATGTAAGGCTACAAAACAAGCTTTAAAAGATTATAAAGATTGAAATATACAGTGTCTTTTCCCAACACAATGGAATGAAACTAAAAATCAACAGCAGAAGGAAGGAAGATTTTTAAGTGTGTGGAATTTAAATAACACTCTATTTAACAACCAATCGATCAAAGGAGAAATCACAAGGGAAGTTGGAATATATCTTGAGACAAATGGAAACAAAGACACAGCATGCCAAACTTAATGGACGCAGTGAATGCAGCACTAAGAAAAGAAATTATCTCCGTAAAGACTTACATTTAAAAAAAGAAAGACTTCAAATCAACAATCTAAATTTACACCTTAAGGAACTAGAAAAAGAAGAGCAAACTAAACCCAAAGCTAGCAGAAGAAAGAAAATAATAAAGACTAGAACAGAGATAAATAAAATAGAGAATAGAAAAAACAATAAAATCAATGAAATCAAAAGTTTGTTCTTTGAAAAGATGGCCCCCACCCTGCTTTTTTTGTCTTATTGCAAGAAACTTCTCAGTGCTGGAAACTGAGAGTGGACTACCTTGCCTGATTCCTGATCTTACTGGATAGCATCCAGTCTCTGACCATTCAGTATGAAATTGACTATAGGTTTTTGTAGATGCCCTTAAGGTTAAGAAAATTGCTTTCTATTCCTAGTTTTCAAGGGTTTTGTCACGGATTGATATTGGATTTGTGTCAAAAAGCGTTTTCTGCATCAATTGGTGTGATCACGTGATTTTTCTTCTTTAGTCTGTTCACATGCTGGATGACCTTCACTGACTTTCAAATGTTAAACCAGCCTTGCATTCCTAGGGTAAGCCTCGCTTGGTAATGAAGTGTTATTCTTTTTATTTGTTTCTGCAGTTGACTTGCTAATATTATATTAGGGATTTTGCACATATGTTCATGAGGCATATGTGTCTGTTGTTTTCTTTTCTTGAATTGCCTTTGTCAGGTTTTGTATCAGATGAATGCTGACCTCATAATAGGGGCTAGACTTTCCTCCTCTTCTATTTTCTGGGAGAGATTATGTAGAATTGGTGTTATTTCTTCTTTAGATTTGAGTGGAATTTCTAGTGAAACTGTCCGGGTCTAGATTATTTTCTTTTTCATAAAATTTGAAACTGAAAATTCTATTTATTCACTAGATATGAGACCGTTTGTGTTATCTATTTCTTCTTGGGTGAGTTTGGGTAAGATTGTGCTTTTCAAGGAATTCATTCATTTCGTCGAAGCTGATGACGTTATGTGCAGAGTGTTGCTTGTGGTATTGTTTTGTCATCCCCGTAATGTGTGTGTGGGGGGGGGGGGGTCTGTAATGCTATCTTCTCTTTAATTCCTGATATTGGTAAATTGTGTTTTCTCTCTCTTTTGTCAGTCTAGCTGTAGTTTTACTAATTTTACTGGACTTTTCAAAGAGCCAGCTCTTAGTCGCATTGATTTTCTCTATTGCTTTTGTTTTCAATCTTATTGATTTTTCTGCTCTTGTTTTTGTTATTTCTTTCCTTCTGCTTACTTTGGCTCTATTTTACTTTTCCTTTCCTAGTTTAAGGAGGGCGCTTATATTATTGATCTGAGACCATTCTTCTATTCTAATATGAGCACTTAATGCTCTGAAGTTCCTGCCTCCAAGCTATGCCTTAGCTGCATTCCACAAATTTTGATATATTTTCATCTTCATTACATCTAAACTATGTTCTGAATTCCCTTGAGACTTCCTCTTTGACTCATAGGTTATTTAAAAGTGTGTTGTTTAATTTCCTGTTTGGGGATTTTCTTATATATGTGAGTTAGATATTTCTAATTTAATTCAGCTATAGTCAGAGAACATACTTTGTATAATTTCAAGTTAACAGTTTAAAACAGTTTAAAACTGTTTCAGGGGGCTTCCCTGGTGGCGCAGTGGTTGAGAGTCCACCTGCCTATGCAGGGGACACGGGTTCGTGCCCCGGTCCGGGAAGATCCCACATGCCGCGGAGCGGCTGGGCCCCTGAGCCATGGCCGCTGAGCCTGCGCATCCAGAGCCTGTGCTCCGCAACGGGAGAGGCCACAACAGTGAGAGGCCTGCGTACCGCAAAAAAAAAAAAAAGACACAGCCTCAGGCAGCGATGCACAGCATGGACCCCAACAGGATGGGATGGGATGAGACGGGCTCTCCACCTCTGTGGTCTCTTTCCAGAACCCATAATCCCAGACTCATCATGAGAAAACCTCAGACAACCCGAGGTTGGGGGACATTCTGCGAAACACCTCACCAGTACTTCTCCAAACAAGAAGAATCTGGGAAACTGCCACAGAGGGGTGGAGGCTGACAGCTGGAGTCCAAGCGGCATCTGGGGATTCTGAACAGAGGACGAGGCTAACGGACACGCTGGCAAACCCCAGATGCAGTCTGTGCCAAAGGCGGCTTCTTAGTTGTGTCGGACGTTCTGTGCTATGTAAGGTGGGAAGGATGGGGAAACTGCGAGAAAGATACATGGGACTCTCTGTGCCATTTGCAACTTTTCTGTAAATCTAAAACCATTCCAAAATTAAAAGCTTATTTTTAAAGAGACTGGAGGGGCCACGCAAGGGTCACAGGCTCGTGGGTGTGTAGGCGCCTGGGCTCACGGCAGCGTAGAGACACTAGAGGCAGGCGTCCATCCTTCTCCGGCTCCTTCTCTGCTCCTGGTGGTGTGGCTGCCCTGGATGGCCTCGGGCACCGGGAAGACCGGCAGGGCTGCATGCAGCTCCCTCTGCGGTGTTGCCCCAGCCCTGCCAAGCTCTAGGGGTTACACGACTGCGCACCACCCTGGCTCCCTGCTCCACTCTATGACCCGCTTATTGACCTGGGGTCCCTGCACCCCCTTGGCCTCTGTGGACCTCCTGGTGTTGTGTGCAGAACTTTGCCAATATGGGCACAGTACATGCAGGGGAGCCAGTGGGGGAGCCCTTTTGGGTGTTGGCCGATCCCGGCTCTGATACCTACTGACACCTACTGATGCCTACGTCCCCTTAGCCTCGGTTTCTCTTCTATAAGGTGGGTCAGTGGCAGCACCCAGTGCAGGTGCAGGCGTGGAAGCTCCAGGGTTGGTGCGGGGCTGGCGCAGGGCAGTGCTGCCGTTCTGGTGGGGCGGCCTGGTCCTGCATGGAATGTGGTTCAAAGGGAGCACCCAGGCGGAGGAACGGAGGCCCCCGGCAAGGAGAGGCAGGTGTGAGGCCCCCCTCACCTTCTGCCCCCCACACTTACTTTCTACTGTGTCTCAAGGCTTTTAGGAAGACGACTCTTCCCCCTACTTAGAGAAGGTCCCACGGGACATCACTGTGCCCAGCTCCCCCTAATGCAGAGACACGTTGTGGGGGGAGAACTTGAATAGCCATTCATTTTCCTACTTAAGAAAACATATAAGCAACTATAATTCGAAAGGATACACGCACCTCTATGTTCACAGCAGCATTATTCACAATAGCCAAGACATGGAAACAACTTAAATGTCCACCGACAGGTGAATGGATGAAGAAGATGTAGTAGGGGGTCCTCTGGTGGCCTAGTGGTTAGGATTCCAGGCTTTCACTGCCGTGGCCCGGGTTCAATCCCTGGTTGGGGAAATGAGATCCCACAAGCTGCACGGCGCAGCAAAAAAAAAAAAAAAAGATGTGGTACATATTCACAATGGAATATAACTCAGCCGTAAAAAAGAATGAAGTAATGCCATTTGCAGCAACATGGATGGACCCAGAGATTACCATACTACGTGAAGTAAGTCAGAAGGGGAAAGACACATACTATATGATATCACTTACATCTCGAATCTAAAATACGACCCAAATGAACTTGTTTACAAAACAGAGACAGACCTAGAAAACAGACTCGTGGTTGACAAGGGGGAGGGGGGTGGGAAGGGACGGACTGGGAGTTTGGGATTAGCAGATGCAAACTATTATATATATTCAATAGAATAGATAAACAACAAGGTCCTACTGTATAGCACAGAGAACTATATTCTATATCCTGTGATAAACCATAATGGAAAAGAACATAAAAAGAATGTATATACGTAAAACTGAATCACTTTGCTGTACAGCAGAAATTAACACGGCCTTGTACATCAACTATACTTCAATAAAATAAATTTTAAAAAAGAAAAGAAAAAACAGCATCAATTTGAAAAGCTTTAGAAGTCTTTCTGGGACTTTCCTGGTGGCGCAGTGGATAAGACTCCGCACTCCCAATGCAGGGGGCTCAGGTTCGATCCCTGATCAGGGAACTAGATCCCACATGCACGCCGCAACTAAGAGTTTGCATGCCGCAACTAAGGAGCCCGCGTGCCACAACTAAGACTAAATAAATAAACAAGATAAAAGTCTTCTTTCTCAAATGAGCAGCTATTACAATTAAAGCAGCCACACACCGAGGGCTGCCTCGGTGACTTCATTTGCTCCTGGTGTCTCCCCTTGGCTGTCCGGCAAGGGTCGTGCGCCAAGCCCTGCCCAGCACTCACCCCCGAGGGCTGAGAGCTCGCCTGTGCTAAGCACCAGGGAGGTGCAGGTGGATGGAAACAGCCTCAGCACCATGGACCTTGGGAGCAACACACGGCCCAAGGGTTGTGCTCCTCAGTGGGAGCGAGTCCTGCGATGGGTGGGTGCAGCCGTGCGTGTGAGCTACAAAGTGTGAGGCAGGGCAGGCAGGTTTCCTGAGGAGGGGGCCCCTGAGAGCCTAAAGGTCAGCAGCAGGAGCCAGGGACAGCGAGGCAGGGGACAGGAGGAGTGTTATAAGCAGAGTGAACGGCTTATGCAAAGGCCCTGTGGCGGGAAGGAGCTTGGCGAGCCCAAGGGTCTGGGAGGTGGCCAGTGTGCCCAAGACGTGGTGGGCTGGAGCGCATGGGACCTGCAGGCTGGGCTGGGGACATGGCACAGCTCTGACGCGCTGGCAGCAGCAGTGAGGTGTTCCTCCAGCTGTTCTGTGGAAGCCAGGGGCGGCTGTGGTTGTACAGCAAAAGAGGGACCAGACGTCCTGGAGTGGTAGTTAGGAGGTAGACTCCACAGGACTCGGTGGCCGTCTGGATGTGGGCGGGGGGGCGGGAGTCAAGGATGATGCCAGTTTCTACTGGGGCGTTTGGGGGACAGGGGTGTCCCACGGGTGCCCTTCGCTCGCCACCTCCCAGGTCTCAGCTCCCAGGCCTGACGCCCGCTGCTCAGTCCTAAGCTCGCCTCTCAGGGCCGTGGCCGGGGCCACTCCACCTCCACACACAGCCCCCTCTTATTATTTGTCCCCCAGAACCCCTATGATGTTGGTTCTCTTTTCATCCCTGCTTTCCATGTGGGGAAACCAAGACTCAGAGGGGTTTAGCTGCTGCGGGTCACAGGAGAGGGGGCCGTTAGGATTCAACCCAGATCTGAGAGACGCCAAAACTCTGGGTGCCCTCCAGGGTCGCACGCGCTGCCTCTCAACAGCGGACGTCCAGGGAGCGCTGCTCCGAACCCCCGTGACCTCCTGCCCAGGCAGCGCGGGCGATGCGCGTACAAGCAACGGAGGATCACTTATTTTCTTGTGTCCTGTGATGGCTTGGGAGCTACCCATCCTATAGCTATTATTTTAGCAGTTACCCTTGGCATTTTAAAGACCTACTTCCTTGGAGACGAAAGTGGCTCTCTGTCATCCTCCCGAGTGTGGAGAGAACTCAGAACGCTCTGCTCTCATCCCCCCGCCGCCCCCAAATCTCTCTCGTTAGATAAGTTGGGTTAACATCAGCTTCCGAAGAGAGAAGTCCAAAGCAGCCTTCAACACCTTCAACAGAACTGGACTTTCTTTCTCTCCCGTGGAAATAGAGTCCGGGGGGAACGGCCAGGGCTGGCGGGATGGGGGATCCTGCAGATGGCAGAGCAAGGACAACGTGTGGCCCCAGGCAGGGGGAGCATGGGCACTTGAGGTCACCCCGCCATCCGCCCTACGGTCCGTCCACGCTCAGCAGTGGTTACCCACATGTTGTCGACTTCCTGGCTCACCATCCCTTGTAGCGTCCCTCGGCCCTTCTGGGTGCGATGTCCTGTCACTGGAGTGTAAATTTCCGTGGTCTTCTGAACGAGGTCGAGGTCTCTTTGTGCCGAGGGCTCTAACGTTAATCTGCACAAGCCTTTCCTTTGCCCTAGCCTGTAAGCGACAGAGAACTGGGGCTGACAGCTGTGCTCTCTCCGTACGCCGCCATTTCGCAGCGTTTCCGTCACCGCTGCTGGGAGCCCTGTTCTGTTCTATTGCTTCTCCTTCGTAGGTGACACGTTCCTTTCCGCTGGTTGTTTTCTCTCTTATTTAACTGCCCTTCAGCCCCATGCCCTTCTCCTCACCAAAACCAACCTACCCAGGACCCCATGGCTTCTGAAGAGCCATGCTCCAGACCAGAGGCATTTCCCAAGGGTGGAGCCAACCCCTTCCCTTTCTGCATTCTCCCTGTCAACCAGCCATCAAAATGAGGGTCAGCAAAAAAAAAAAAAAAGAAAAAAGGGACTTCCCTGGTGGCCTGGTGGTTAAGAATCCGCCTTCCAATGCAGGGGATGCAGGTTCAATCCCTGGTTGGGGAACTAAGATTCCCACGTGCCGCGGGGAAACTAAGCCCGCCCACTCTAGAGCCCAGAAGCCACAAGCAGAGAGCCCGTGCACTGCAACTACTGAGCCCGTGAGCTCTGGAGCCAGCGCGCCACACTGGAGAGTAGCCTGCACGTCACAACGAAGATCCCACCTGCCGCAACTAAGACCCAACACAGCCCATCAATAAATAAATAATTTTTTAAAATGAGGGTCAGCCAGTAGCTTTTAAGTATTCTTATTATTGAGGTAAAATTCACCACTTTAACCACTTTAAAGTGAATGACTTCTAGGATATTCACAATGTTGGGCAACCAGCACCACTCCCTAATTCCAGCACGTGTTCATCACCCCAGAAATCCCCTCACCTGTCAAGCAGTCACTCCCCATTCCCCCCACCCGCCAGCCCACCACAACCACTAATCTGCTCTCGGTCTCTATGGGTCACCTGTTATAGATATCTCATGTAAATGAAACCATACAATATGTGATCTTTTGTTTCTGGCCTCTTTCACTTAGCACAATAGCTTCAAAGTTTATCCATGTTGTAGCATGTATCAATGCTTCATTCCTTTTCATGGCTAAGTAAGTTTCCATTGTGTGGACATACCACGTTTCACTTATCATTCATCAGCTGATGGACATTTTGTTTTCACTTTGGGACTATTATGAATAATACTCCTGTAAACATTTGTGTACAATTTTTTTGAACATCTGTTTTCAGTTCTTTGGGGTATATATCTAGGAGTAGAGTTGCTAGGTCATATGGTAATGCTATGCTTAACTTCTTCAGAAACTAACAAACTAGTTTCTGAAGGGTCTGCTCCATTTTCCATTCCCGGTAGCAATGTATGAGGGTCCCAACTTTTCCACCTCCTTGCCAACACAGGTTATCTTCCTTTTATTAAAAATTTTTTTTGCCCACACGCATGGCATGAGGGATCTTAGTTCCCTGACCAGGACCCTATATTTTCTTCTAAGGTTTGTATAGTTTTATTATTTATTTATTTATTTATTTGGTTGCACTGGGTCTTAGTTGTGGCAGATGGGCTCCTTAGTTGTGGCACGTGGGCTCCTTAGTTGCGGTTGGCGGGCTCCTTAGTTGTGGCATGGGAACTCTTAGTTGCAGCATGCATGTGGGATCTAGTACCCTGACCAGGGATCAAACCCGGGCCCCCTGCCTTTGGAGCACAGAGTCTTAAACACTGTGCCACCAGGGAAGTCCCGGGTTTATAGTTTTAGCTCTTACCTTTAGGTCTTTGATCCATTCTGAGTTCATTTTTGTATATGGTGTGAGGTAGGGGTCCAATTTTATTCTTTTGTATATGGATATCTAGTTATCCCAGCACTATTTGTTGAAAAGATTATTTTTTTCTATACTTGTTAGTGTCCACATTTTTTATTCTTCTAAGGACATCTGTCATATTGGATTAGGGCATACCCTAATGACCTCATTTTAACTTAATTACCTCTTTAAAGACCCTATCTTCAAATACAGTCACATTCTGAGGTACTGGGGATTATGACTTCAATATATAAATTTTGGGGGCACACAATTCAGCTCATAACATGATCATGTGTGTTTTTTTCCTTTCTTTCTTTTAATATAGTTTATTACATTAGTTGGTTTTCAACTTTTTTGGGGGGGGGCTGTGCCATGGCTTGTGGGATCTTAGTTCCCCAACCAGGGATCAAACCCATGCCCCCTGTGGTGGAAGTGCTCAGTCCTAATCACTGGACCGCCAGGGAATTCCCTCTGAGTACTGCTTTTGTTGTGGTCCTTTATGGGTAAGATTTGGTATGTTTGGGTTTTTTTTTTTCATTTTTTTGGTATTTTCTAATTTCCCTGTGATTTCTCCTTTGACCCATTGGTTGTTCAAGAGTATGTTCTCTAATTTCCACATATCTGTGAACTTTCACATTTTCTTTCTGTTATTGATTTCTCACTTCATTCCTCTGTGCTCAGAGGAGATACTTTGTCTGATTTGAATCTTTTAAAAGTTACCGAGGGCTTCCCTGGTGGCTCAGTGGTTGAGAGTCTGCCTGCCGATGCAGGGGACACGGGTTCGTGCCCCGGTCCGGGAAGATCCCACATGTCGCGAAGCGGCTGGGCCTGTGAGCCATGGCCGCTGAGCCTGCGCGTCCGGAGCCTGTGCTCCGCAACGGGAGAGGCCACAACAGTGAGAGGCCCGCGTACCGCAAAAAAAAAAAGTTACCGAGACTTGTTTTGTGGCCTAACATATTGTCTACCCTGGAGAATATTCCATGTGCACTTGAGAAGACTATGTATTCTGCTGTTGTTGGGTACAGTGATCTATAGATGTCTGTTAGGTCTAGTTGGTTTTTATTGTTATTCAAGTCATCTATTGCCTTGCTCATCATCTGTCTAGTTGTAACATCCATTTTGCAAGTGAAGTGTTGGAGTCGCCAATTATTATTGTTGAACTGTTATTTCTCCCTTCAATTCTGTTAGTTTTTGCTTCATATATTTTAGGGCTCTGTTATTATGTGCATACATGTTTATTATTGTTATATCTTCTTGATGCATTGAGCCGCCCTTATCATTAGTTCATGTGTTTCTTTGTTTCTTGTGACAATTTTTGTCTTAAAGTCTACGTTGTCTGATATCAGAATAGGCACTCCAGCTCCCTTTTGCTTACTGTTTAAATTAAATATCTTTTTTTATTCTTTTACTTTCAACTTATTTGTTTCTTTGGTTCTCAAGTGAGTCTCTTGTAGACAGCATATAGTTGGATTACTTTTTTTTCTTTTATCCTTTCTGTCAATCACTGCCTTTTAATTGGATAATTTAATCCACTTACATTTAATATAATTACTTATACAGAAACACTTACTCCTGTCATTTTGCAACTTATTTTCTATATGTTACACTTTTCCTGTGCTCCAGTTCTTCTACTACTGTCTTCTTTAGTGTTAGATAGATACTTGTTACTGTACCATTTTCTTCTCTATTTTATGATATATATTTTGAGTTATTTTCTTATTGGTGGCTCTGGAGGTTACAGTTACCATCTTAATTTATAATAAACTACTTCAGATTAGTTTCAATAGTATACAAAACTTTGCTTCTATATTGGGCCATCCCTCCCTCATGTTGTTTACTGTTACAAATTATACCTTTATACGTTGTGTGTCCACTGTCATAGATTTATAATTTTTGTTTTATACAGTTGCCTTTTAGATCAGATGGAGGAAAAAGAGGTGTTGATAACCAAAATACATTAATTCTGACATTTATATTTATCTATGTAGTTACCTTTCCTGTTGTTTATTTCTTCACGTGGATTCGAGTTGCTGTCTAATGTCCATCCATTTCAGCCTGAAGGACTCCACTTAGCATTTCTTAAAGGGAAGGTCTGCTAGCAACAAACTCTCTCAGTTTTTGTTTGTCTGGGAATACTTTATTTCTCCTTTTTTTGTTGTTTTTTGTATTTTGCTTTTTGGCCACACCACATGGCTTGCAGGATCTTAGTTCCTCAACCAGGGATTGAACCCACACTCTTAGCAGTGAAAGCACAGAGTCCTAACCACTGGATCACGAGGGAATTCCCTTTCTCCTTCTTTTCCGAAAGATAACTTTGCCAGTTATATGATTCTCAGTTGACAGGAATTTTTTTCTTTTAGCACTTTGAATACGTCATCCTGCCACTTTCTGGCCTCCAGGGATTCTGATGACAAATAAGCTGTTGATCTTATTGGGAAGACCCCTTGTACACAGTGAGTCACTTCTCTCTTTCTGCTTTCAGGATTTTTTCTTTGTCTTTTGAAATTTTGATTATAATGTGAAGAACTCTGAGTTTATCACACCTTGGATCAACTTTGTGAGCTTCTTAGATATGCAGACTCATGTCTTTCATCAAATTTGGGCCATTTTGGCCCATTATTTTTTAAAATATTCTTTCTTCACCATCCTCTCTCCCTTCTTCTTTTGTGACTTCCATTGTACATATATTAGCATGCTTGATAGCATTCCACAGGTCTCTTAGGCTCTGTCCATTTCTCCTCATTCTTTTTTCTTTCTGTTCCTCAGTTTGGATAATCTCAATTGACTTATCTCTGATTGCTTCTCCTGCTTGCTCAAATGTGCAATGGAACCCCTCTAGTGAATTTTAAAATTTCAGTTACTGCTCATTTCAACTCCAGAATTTCTTTTTGGCTTCTTTTTATAATTCCTCTCTCTTTATTGCTATCCTCTACTTGGTGAGATATTGTGTTCATGGTTCCTTTAGCTCCCGTACATGGTTCACTCTAGCTCTTGAGAATATTAACTGCTTTGATATAGAGTCTTTGTCTAGTAAGTCAGTGTTTGGGCTCATTTGGGGGCAGCTTCTATTCACTTTCTTTCTTTCTTTTTTATTGATGTATAATTGATTCTATTCAATTTCTTTTCCTGTGTGTGGGCCATACGTTCCTGTTTTTCTGCATGTCCACTTTTCTTGAAAACTGGACATTTTTAATATTATAATGTGGCAATTCTGGAAATCAGATTCCCTCCTGTCCAGAGGTTTGTTGAGGCTGCCTCTGTACATTGTTGCTGCCGTCTGTTTGGTGACTTTTCAGAACCAATATCGTAAAGCCAGGATTCTCTATTGTGTGGCCACTGCAGTGTGTTTGATGAGCTTGGTGGTCAGCTAGGGAGTCAACAGAGATTTCTTCAATTACTGAGATGAAGCCACCTTTTTCATGATTGTCTTCCCAGTTAGTTTCCAGAGTTCAAATAAAGTTATTTCTGATGGCTTTTGCCCATTTATGTGCTGTTTCTGTGGAGTCCTGGGCCCTTGGAGCTCTCTGCTCTGCCGTTTTTGCTGACTTCACCTCAGCCAATTGCTTTTCAGATCTCTTTGTCTTTGATGCTTTTTCAGTTTCTCGATGATACATTCAAGTGTGGAGTCACTCGTGTTCATCCTACTTGTGACCTGTGCTTCCTGGATCCAAGGATTCATTTCTTCCACCTATTATGTTAAAGTTTCACTTCTTATCTGTTCAAATATTTCTTCACCCCCTTTTCTTAATTCTCTTTGTCTGCAACTCCTATTGGAAGGATGGCATAGCACCTCTTCCCTCTTTCTTTCTTTTTTTTTTTTTTTTTTGCGGTACGCGGGCCTCTCACTGTTGTGGCCTCTACCGTTGCAGAGCACAGGCTCCGGACGCGCAGGCTCAGCGGCCATGGCTCACGGGCCCAGCCGCTCCGTGGCATGTGGGATCTTCCCGGACCGGGGCATGAACCCGTGTCCCCTGCATCGGCAGGCGGACTCTCAACCACTGTGCCACCAGGGAAGCCTTCTTCCCTCTTTTTAAATGAATTTTCCAATTTTTACAATATTTTCTATCTCTGTTTCTCTGACCTTTATTCTGGTTGGTTTCCTCAGATCTATCTTTCAGGGAGCTAATTCTTCCTTCAATTTTGTCTAAGCTGCTATTTACCCTTCCTCTGAGTTTCAAATTTCCGTGCAGCCTATATTTTTGATTTCTAGCAGTTCTAGGATTTTTTTTCCCCAAACTCCCAGATTTTTTGGTAGTCTTTTTAAAAAAATTATTTTACATCTTCAATCATTTTAAACACACTTATTTCATAGCCTTGGGTTTCCTTCTCAGAGGCAGAGGACATAGGGAGGGGACACAGACAGGGCCATGGTGTCACAGGACATCAGTGCAGAAAGCTTTCCTGTGGGTGCAAAGCCAAGAAGGGCTGGTTCCATCATCTTTTAAGCCATCAGAGCCACAGGGATTCCAGGGGCACCTAAACTTTGAGCGAGGATTCCCGGACTGAAGCATTGAGAGGCCAACCCTCTCTCCATAGTATCACAACGATCGCCTCTTCAAACAAAACTCATTTTTCATTTCATAGCAATCTGTTTGCCATGGGAAAACAATGATCAAGAAGAAAAATAAACTAAAATCACCCACAATCCTAGTTTCCATATTTAGCTGCCATGAGCCAACTAGCCCAGCTCCCCAGCTCCCCAGCTCCCTTCCTGACTTGATTTTTCTCCGTAGCAGTGAGCACAGTCAGGCACACCGCAGATTTTACTTATTTCTGATAGTCTGTGCATCCCCGGGAGCACGTCGGCTCTGCGGCAGCTGGCCCTTTGTCTTGCTCCCTCTCGTACCTGCAGAGCTGGGAAGCGGGAGTGTGCGGCACCATTCCCTCCATCAGCACCTTTGGAGTGAACGAACAAACGCACGTGCCGTCTTATGAATGAAAATGTCTACCGCATTTACCCTCACAACGATCCTACAAGGCAGGTGTTTACTATCCTATTTCACAGACGGGTAGACTGAAACCCCCGGGGGCCACCACCTGTCTTCTCGCCCGGCCTCCTGCTGACCGTCTTTCTGTGGCCATATTTAGGCAGCTGCAGCATAGCCCACTCTCTCTCTGTTCACCTGAGCCCCAAGTCATGTCCAAGACATTTCCACACTGTGTTTTTAAGGACTTTATTATTACTTTTGTAATAATGATTTTTCATGTTAGGAGCAGGAAAAACAGGGAAGTGAGATGGCTCACTCCAAGTTCCATCCCATCCCAGGGGCTCCCCATGCTTTTATAAGAGAACCAACTAACGTACTTGGGTGTTTGCGGACTCAAACACTCACCTCATCTCTCCCACCACAACGCAGCTCCTGGAATGTATTTTGCAGGTGAAATGTGAACCCCACCCCCCTGGGTTCAAACCACAGCTCAGGCTAGTAATTTAACCTCACAGCGCCTTCATTCTCATCTATAAAAAGTGGGCAGAATTATTCCTGCTTCACCAAATTGGTGATTCAGGGAAATTATGTATGTAAAACGCTTGACCCAGTGCGTGGCTCACAGTAAATGGTCCATATGTGATTGTACTGATATAAGTAGAAACCTTTGCTCCCCATCAGCCGTAGTGCAGCCTTTGCTTGGTGGAGACAGAAATTCCTTTTTAGCTGTTGCAAATGCTGATCAGCCTCTGGGGGAAGGACTCATGCACACTCAACTTTTTTTTTTAATTATTTATTATTTTTGGCTGTGTTGGGTCTTCGTTTCTGCGCGCGGGCTTTCTCTAGTTGTGGTGAGTGGGGGCTACTCTTCGTTGCGGTGCGCGGGCTTCTCACTGCAGTGGCTTCTCTTGTTGTGGAGCACGGGCTCTAGGTGTGCGGGCTTCAGTAGTTGTGGCTCGCAGACTCAGTAGTTGTGGCGCACAGGCTTCAGTAGTTGTGGTGCACGGGCTCGGTAGTTGTGGCGCACGGGCTTAGCTGCTCTGCGGCATGTGGGGTCTTCCCGGACCAGGGCTCAAACCTGTGTCCCCTGCATTGGCAGGTGGACTCCTAACTACTGCACCACCAGGGAAGCCCGAGACTAAACTTTTAAGAGACTCATGTATTAACTATAAAGCAATAACATAACTGCTCTGTGCCTCCAGGGGCGTCGTGGGTGAAGACTGCAGGAGGCAGCAGGAGGGAGCCGAGGCCCGGGCCCTGGGCTGGCCTGAGCAAGGGTTTAAGGCCAACTGCAAGCTTTAAGACCATGGCTTTAATGTCTGCAGGGCTCCAGTGGGGGAGATCGGGGCAGCTGCCTTAGCTGGTAATGGTCTGGCTACGCCAAGTTTTGCAGATGGAGCCTGGAGAGTGGGACAGATGTGCAGAAGAGAAAGTTTATTCACTCAGCAAATATTTATTGGGCACCCATGACACGCCAGACCTATTGTAGGCCCTGGGGGTCTAGAGCCCTGCTCTCAGGGAGCTGCCATGCTGGAGGGTGGAGACAGCCAATAAACAGCCCAGTAATAAGAGACCAAGGCAGAGAGGTGAGCCACGACCAAGAGGGGCCAGAGGCCCAGCCTGCATCGTCTTTCCCCTCCCACAGCTGCAGGATGACGTCCTATTTTTAATCCTCCTTTGACAGATGAGGAAACCCCGGTTGGGGAGATTAAGTGGCTGTACCCCAGGCACACAGCAGTCCACGGAGGCCCAACCTCTGGCGTTGAAGCTACAAGAGCCTGGGAAGGGAGAAGACGGTGGCTAGTGGTGGTGGTGGGGACAGTCAGGGCCACCCAAATCCCTTCCCAAGGCAGCCTGGGGAAGCCTGGGGCTTCCCAAGAAGCCCCCGGGAGGGGCTCCTGCACTAGGCTTGAGGGGTAGTTAGCCCAGGGGCTGAGATGCTCAAATGAGTATCGGTCACATTTTTCCTACAGATTCCGCCTCCAGAGATTTCTCCAGCCTCAGGGAAGATCACTCCTCTGAGCTCCCTGGGCTGTGGGTGAGCGGGCACGCAGCACCGCTGGGCACGGGGAAGGGAGAGGCAGAGACCTAGGTCCTTCCATCAGAGCCAGGCTCCCAGGGTGGCCCAGGGTCCTGCTCTACTCCTGGGAGGGAGTCCTCAGGTCAGTGGCAGGGCAGAGGAGGCTCATCAGGGTCCTGGGCATTCAGTTGGCAGCCTTGCCAGCCTGGCTGGTTCGGGTGGCCTCTGTGTGCGCTCCATCCAAGCCCTGCAACGTAAGACCAGGTGGAGAGGCTCTCTGTTTCGGCCTCGTGAGGAGAGAGGTGGGATCGTTTCTAGCAGTGAGGTGGAACATGCTGATGGCCAGAGACCCCAGAATGTCCAAGAGAATGAGACCCAGGTGGAAGGAAGGGGATGTAGCCTTGGAGGTGACTAAAACAGAAGTCTGTAAACTGGAGTACCAAACTCGGGCTTCGGGAGGGATGCAACCAGGGTGATGGTTCCGAAGGAGTCAACCTGCAGGTCCTCGCCGTCCACGCTTCCCTCTTTCGACTTTCTCCCACTTTGTAAACTAAAAAGGCAAAGGTCTTCCCCAGCCAGAGTCTGACATCCGGGGCTGCAGGAAGTCCTGTGCTCCCAGGAAAGGGACAGTGGGGAGGGTGGGGGGAGGTTTTGGCCTCTCCTACAAGCTGTGTTTCCCAGGACGCAAGGCTTTGGCATCTCAGCTCTCTGTGACCCAGGGCCACTTCACCCACCTCCCAGAGTTGCCTCACCTGTAAGCCGGGCACAGAAGGCCTGTCCTGGGTGGGTGTGGGGCTGCATGGGCTCAGCCGAGTCGTCACTCACTTTAATGTTATAAAGACGTGTGTGTTTGCGGTAGTAGCGCTCTTGCGCAACCTAAAATAAACCCAGTGACCCCAGGGGCTTGGGAGGGGTTCAGCCCACACGAGGAAACTCGACCTTGTAGTTGGCAGGTTCAGTGGGTACCAAGGAAAACTTGTTTTGTTTTTGACTTTTTATGGGGGTTTAATATACACAACGTGCGTCCACCTTAAGTTACAGCTGGATAAAAACTTAATGTATACACAGGAGGAACTGCCACTGAAAATAAGATCTGAAACGTGTCCACGAGCTGAACCTTTCAAAATACAGAAAAAGGGCCAGAGTCCCCAGTTTTTACCTTTGGGGCCCACTGCTGGAACCTCAGGCTAGGGACCTTTGATCTCATTCCTGCCCCTCACTGGGCAGATGGGAAAAGAGGCTGGGGGGGCCAGGTCTCCGGGAAGAGCCGGGAACATCCCCTGCTCCTCGCCAGCTCCTGGGACTTGGCGCCCGCTCCCACGACAGCGAGCTCGGGGGCCCAGGCCCTGGCCTGATGTGGGAACGGGAGGTGGGGGGTTGTGGGAGGTAGGTAGATAGGGGCGCGACCGAGCGAGACTCCTCCCCGGGCGGGGCCGCCCCTGCGCGCGCGCCGACGCCCCGCCCCCGCCCTCCTGCGCGCGCCGACGCCCCGCCCCCGCCCTCCTGCGCGCGCCCCCGCCAGGCTAATTAGGCACGCGGTTTGTTTACAAACATGGGCGCCCGGCAGGTACGCGCCGCCAGACCGTGCGCGCCTGAGGTTAGAGGGCGGCCCCCCGGACTCCGGGGTCCTCCGGTGCGGGCGGCAGCGGCGGGCGAGCGCTGGCCGCTCTCCCGCCTTTTGCGCGCCTCCCCGAGCACCAGGAAATACGCCCAGAGGCGCACGTCCCTTGCGCGGGAGGGCGCGCGGGAGGGCCGCGCCGGGTCCCCGAGTCGCCGCCGGCGCCGCGCCCCGCCCCCGCGCGCCCCCCGGCCCGGGCCCGCTCGCGGCCGGGTCGGCGGGGCGGGCGGCGGGCGGGGGCGCGCGGGGCGGGGCGGGGCGCGGCGCCGGCGGGGCCGGGACATGTAGTCCGCGCGCCATGGCCTCTCCTGGGCGGCCCCGGCGCGGGCCCGGCCGCGGACTACGACTCCCGCCAGGCGCCGCGGCGCAGCGCATGAGCCCTGCTCGGCTCCGGCGCGTCTATTATGCTGCCGGGGCCGGCGAGCCAAAGAGGAGCCGGCCGCGCGGGCCGGGAGGGGACGGCCGCAGGAGCCGCCGAGGCCAAGTACGCCTTTCTCTTGCTTCCTTGCGCGCGCGGGGCGGCGGGCGGCGCGGGTGGCGGCGGGCCGGGCGGGGCGGGGAGCGCGGCCCCGTACGCCCCGCGCAGGCCGCCGGCGCGTCCGGGGAGCCGGGCGCCCGGGACGCCGTCGCCGCCTCCGCCTTTGTGCGCGGCCACGATGCAACAAAGCGCGGCGGCGGCCCGGGGTCGCGACGGCGGCGGCGGCGGCGGCGCGGGCCCTCTCCCCTCCTCCCGCGCCCTCCCGGCCGCCCGCGTCCCGGGCTCGGGGGCGTCGCCGCGGCCGGGGCGCGCAGCCCGGAGTTGGCACGGCCCGCGCGCCCCGCGCCAGCGATCTCCCGCGCGCCCTCCCTCACGGAAAGGATTTTTTTCCCCCTTTCCTCCGCCCGCCATCTTTCGAAGGGGGGGATCGGGGCGGACGTGGAGGGGAAGGTGCGCTTCGGCGCCACTTTCCCCGCGCCCCTTTCCCCGCGCCCGTCCCGCCCGCCCTGGCTCCTGGCCGCGGGTCTCGCGCGGGGGCCGTAGCCGCGGCCGGGGCGGGGGGCGAGGCCGGGCCCGGGAGCGGGCGGCGTGGCGTGGAGGCCGATTTCTCCAGAGTTAGGCGCCCGAGCTGACTTTGAGCCCTTTGGAGTTGCTGGGTCGTTGCAGCGCGGCCAAGAGGAGACCCAGTTCCCGTTTTGAAATCAGCCCGAAAAGCGCTTAATCCGGGCGAGATTGAGTTGCGGGAGGAGCGGGGGTGCGTGCCCTCCTTCCCACTCAGGGTGGGCCGCGGCCTGACAGCACGGCACAAGCTCATCGGGGAGAAGTACTCACCCCAAACCTCACACGGCCCCCTGGCCCTCGTGGGCTCCCCGTGAATAAAGCTGGGGCTCGGGGGAGTCCTCTTCCTCCACCGGTTGCTCATCCGGGGGCAGGCCGGGGTGGAGGTCTTGGGCCGCCTCCTTTCCCTCGGGGCTAGGGCGCAGTTTTGGAAAGATGAAAGTGGGGGTACGGAACCGGTCCGCCTGGAGACCCACGTGGGGCGGTCCCGTGGTCCATCCTGAGGGTTCCCGCCATTGGGCCCAGTCCCTGACCATCCTGCGATCCTTCATTTTGGCTGAAAGCTTTCTACCCAAAAGTGCATAACTGGGGTGCCCCCGTGTGTTCCCTGGGTTGTGGCTGCAGAGTTAATGGGGAGGTGGCATTGGGTATCAGTGGGCAAACTGGCTGGAGGGCGGAAGGCAAGTAAATGAAGGAGTCGCTCTGGCCCCTCCTCCTCGTGCCCCCCCCAAGTGAAGACGAAAGTTTTTTTTTGTTTTTCTTTTTTAATCCTGCTTTTGTAGGCCTTCTTCCTGACTCTTTCTTTAAAATAGGAGTTCTTTTCCTGGGTCCATGGAGTGGCCCTGGGGAGATCCTGAAATCTACGCAAAGTTGCCTGGGCGGCATGTCTTCTGGGGGAGTAGTTGGCTTTCAAGGGTAACAAGAAAAGGCCTGAACCCGTGCAAGGCTGAGTCTTCAGGAGTTAGGGACCTCCTTCCCTCCCTCCCTCCCTCCCTCCCTCCCCCCTCCCTCCCTCCGTCCTCTGGCAGCCCTGAGTGCGGCCTCTCATTTGCAAATAAAGCTCTGTGTTTGCCCTTTTCTGTCTTGAGGCCTTGATGTGTGCTGGTGGTTACAGATCGGGAGAGATAGGGCACACGGCATCTGGGGCGGGCGGTGTGGGTCATTTCGCTTTGACCTTTCTGGTAACCTCGGGGGCCCCAGGACTCTGGAATCCCGCCCCAAGCAGCTTCTCAGAAGCTTCGATCCAGTCCCAGCCCTGCCACGGGGACGTCCGGGGAGGAGGGACGGGCAGCACCAGGTCAATTTTTGTTTTGTTTTTAGAAAGTGGAGTAATTGCTTTCTCTCCACCACAGCCCGCGCGTGCTTGGGAAGTGAGCTCTGAATAAAGGGAGAGGATTTGTAAATATTCTGCTCCTGCCTGCCTGGCCCAGCAGAGCGGTCACGGGCAGAAAGTGAAAGTGGGGGTGGTGGCGGGGTAAAAAGCGAACCGCCTACCGCCCGCCGCAGCCGGCGGCTGTTCCTGCGCCCTCTTCCTCCAGGCTGGCGAGTTGCCAGCTGCCCGAGCCCTGCGCCGGGCAAGCGGCGAGGCGCACGGCCATTTCCTGGTTCTCGGCGACAGAGCTTTCCCTGGGGAGTGCTGGCCGCGGCCCCGAGTGGAGTGGTTGGTTCGGCACCAGCGGGCCGGCTCCAGCGTCTGCCTGGCTCTCCGTCCGCCGCTGGTGGGCCCTGTTCTCCTCGGGAGAGCGGCTCTCAACCAGTGGGTCCAGGGGGAGCTGGGTCGTGTCGGGAGTGTGGGGGGGGTCCACCGCCCCCCAGCGAGCGGCTGCATCTGGCCGCTTGCTTCAAGCCTCTCTGCAGGTCGCTGGATTTTCGGGGCGGTCGTGTGGGTGGGTGAGTGAGTAGCCTGGTCCGCCTTTCCCGTTTCCCCACGTGATGGTCTAGCTGTAAAGCGACAGAACCCCCAGGCAGGGCCCACAGACCCTGCATTAGCAGGGCCGTATCTAGTCAGCATTCCTTGCTTCCGAAGGAGACTTTAGTGAATTGTGGCAGAAAGCGGTGTCCTGCTGGCCGTATTCCTGCCTGCTGGGAACTTGTCAGGGGAGCCCCCTGCTCGGGAGCCCGCCCGCCGTCCCACCCGAGGCTCTGCCCCCTGGTTGCGGCAGGTGTCAGAGCAGCGCGCACTGCCCAGTGTGCTTGGCTCGGGGCTGCTGGTAGGTGCCCAGGTGGTGAGTGGCTTGTTGCACCTCCTCAGCCACCCCGCCCCGCCCATTGTGAATCCCTTTGGCACCTGCACCCCTGCTCCGGGTGCCTGTGGTCCTGCCTCTGAGAAGCACGGGCCTCTTAAAGGCAAAGCGTCACTTTCTGGATCTGGAGCGGAGATGACGGTTACCTGTGTGGGGGTGTCTGTCCAGAGGCCGGAGGCTCTGCTGTGTCAGTGCTGTGGGTGAGTGTTTATTTCTTTTGCCAGGTTTTAACTATCCCACAGGAGAATCAGTTCTCAGCCTAACCCCTTTTTTAGGGCCTTTGTAACCTCGAGTTAGAACCGGCAGGTGCACTTGGGGGGAAGCCCCCCTCCCTTCCTGCTGCAGTGCTGGGAGAGTGCACCGGAAGGTCACGAGGTGCCTGGGAGAGTCCTTTCGCTGCTGTTTGGGAACTGCCACTTGGGATGCGGGGGGGGGGGGGGGGGGCGGGCTTCAGGCGCCCCAGTGGGATTTTTCTGCCAGTGCTGGAAGCTGGGCCTGGTGACCCGTGTGGCAGCGTTTCCACAGTGATGTTCAGGAGTGTGATCCGGAGGGTGTTTGGGGGGGCTGGGGCTCCAGGGTCCCCGCCGAGGTCCCCGGTACGCGGGGGCAGGAACGCCCTCGCCTCCCGTGAGGCCGAATGCGTGTCGTGCGGCTGGACCCTCGTGACGCGTTACCAGGAGGAGGCGGAGCCTGGGGGCAGCCTGGCCTGACGGTGTCTCAGGGATGAAACTTGGGAGCAAAGGGAAAGGCAGGGCAGGAACGGGGTGCTGCCCAGCTCCAAGCCCGCTTGCGCCGTCGGGCAGAGCCGTGGTGGTGCCAGCCTGGTGCTGCTTGTTAAGAGCTGGGGCCCTGCTGGCTGTGCACCCCAGATAAGGCGCACACCCACCCTGTGCTCTGTTGTCTTAGCTGCCACCAGGCTGTCGTAGGTCTGGGGTGGGGAGACACCAGTGACCGTGTGACTGTCCCCTGGGATGACAGACCCCCCCCACGCCCCGCAGGCTGGGCGGGGCAGCAGGATGCGCTCCGTTGCGAGCCCTCGGGCTGTGGGAAACGTCCCAGCGACAGCGGGCCAGGGGCCCAGCCCTCAGGAGCCTGAGCTCAGCCTGGTGCTGGTTGCCGGAATGGGTGCTGGTCCCTCTCCAGGGCTCCCAGGCTCCGGACAGCCCTCCCGTGGGAGCACCTGCTGTTCTGGAAAGGCGTGGGCACCCGGGAAATGTGTTTGTGTTGGGCAGGGTCGGGGAGATGAGAGCCTAACTCGGACCCTGGTTTACCGAGGCTGCACCATCCTATCCTCGGCCCCGCTCTGGGCTGGTGCCGGCGGGCTGCCCTTCCTGCTGCTGACCCCGAGGGGCAGCTAGGGTGAGGGGTGTGGAGGGCTGGCTGCCCCTCGACATCAGGATCCGGCAGTGGTCGGGGGCTCCCAGTCTGCTCGCCTGCCGCTGTGTCTCTGGGCTCCGTGGCCCCCCAGGCCCTCTCCGCCTCATGTGCCGTCTGTTAGGTGGGGTGATGGGGTCAGAGCTTCCCTCTGAGGGCTTCTCCCTGGGGTCTCAGTTGAGAGGGACCTGGGGGACAGCCACTTCCTCGGCCTGGTCTGGGGTACAGTGCCTGGCTCGGGGTTTTGGGGGTTGCTTATGCACACGCGTCGGGCCTTGAATGGGGGGTGTTCTGTTGGGACGGGCACAGAACACCCCCCCGGGGGTGATGACAGCACGCCGAGCCTTGGTACTCGCAGGGCCGGGTCCCCCCGTAAGTGCGTGTGACCGCCTGACCCCTAGCAGAGAGGATGGTCCCCCCTTTCCCTCTCCAAGACAAAGTGTGGCGCCGGTCACGCTATCCTCACTCACTGTGTCCCCTGACCTTCCCCTTTGAGTGGTGGGTCCCTCACCCCCCTCCCAGAAGCCCCATGGAGCTTAACACGCCCCCCCCCCCCCCCCGACACACACATCACACAGCGGCTTCTTGTGGTTTTGCAGTTGGTTTTTCTTTTGGGTAGGTTGGTTGAAAGGTGGGAGGAGACAGAGCCTCACAGAGGTGGGGCGGGGGCGGCTGGCCTGACCCCCGCCGTGAGCAGTGAGCCCCACTCAGCAGGGCTGGCGACGCCCACCAGAGCCGGTATCTCGGGTCCAGGGTGAGGCCTACGTTCTGGCCAGAAGGGAAACCTTCAGAGGCTGGCTTCCCTGAGGGGGGCTGGCGGGCTGGGGAGAAACATGGGGCATCAGGGAAAACTGGATCGAGAAGGAGCCTTAGGTGCTTGGGTGCCAGGAGTGCAGAGCCGAGAGGACATGGTGGCGTCAGGAAGGGGGACCGTGGCTGCCGGCCCCTCAGTGGGCCAGGCAGGGTGCCTCAGGAGACCCCATAGGCCTCGGGGTGCTGCAGACGTTCCGTGGGACCGATGGGGTCCCTTGCCGGTGGGGAGCAGAAGTGATCCAGACCAACGGTGGGCTTGGGGCCCTGGTCGGGGCCAAGGCGCTCCAGGCAGAGCCCCTTCGGGGGCAGCCGTGGTAGCACTGCTCCCTGCCCGGGCAGGGGGTGGGCAGGGGGTGGTGGCCAGCAGGGCCCAGTGTGCGGAGGACCCCCGCTCGCCCACCTAACGTCCCCTGGGGCCCCACGGGAGGAGGCAGTGGGCTCCGTCTGTCACGGAAGCCGACCCTGCCCGCACGGATCCTGTTTCCTGAGGCCCGGCTGCTCGGGGGCAAAGGAGCTGGGGCGGCGGGCCTTGCCCCTTCCTGCAGCTCACCGCCCCCTGTCTCTGCGGGATTGTTGCAGGAGCTCCAGGAGGCAGTGTTTTTTTTTTTAATAAATTTATTTGTTTTATTTATTTATTTTTGGCTGCGTTGGGTCTTCGTTGCCACGCGTGGGCTTCTCATCGCAGTGGCTTCTCTTGTTGTGGAGCACGGTCTCTAGGCACGCGGGCTTCGGTAGTTGTGACTCGTGGGCTCTAGCGCGCAGGCTCAGTAGTTCTGGCATGCGGGCTCTGTAGTTGTGGCACATGGGCTCAGTAGTTGTGGTGCACGGGCTTAGTCGCTCCGCGGCACGTGGGATCTTCCCGGACCAGGGCTCGAACCCGTGTCCCCTGCATCGGCAGGCGGATTCTTAACCACCGTGCCACCAGGGAGGTCAGGTGGAGGAGTCTTCGGGGTTGGGTGGACGGCATTGCTCACAGCCTGGCTCTGCTTCTGACTGGATGGCCTCGTGCCCCTTGATCTCTGAGCCTCTGCCCCCCCACCTGGAAAGTGGAGCCCACGTGACCCACACTGACGCCAGGATGGGGCCCAGGGAGTCGGGGCCGTGTAGCGTTGGGCCCCCCAGGGGTGCCTGACTCACCTGATCCCTGAGTCACCCGACTCAGCAAGGCCGGTGGGTCTGAGCAGGGCGAGAGGGAAGGCGGAGGGAGTGCAGGCCCTGCCCCTCCCCCCTCCCCCCCCCCCAGGATGGTGGAGTCACTCCCTGGCTTTTTTCCTACCTCTGATCACCCCTCTGAACGTCAGCACCCCCTACAAGCCTCCCCTCCTTCCTGAATGTGGCTCAGGACTTCCCCCTTCAGGCCCAACGCCCTCCAACCTAGGAGCCTCCTGAGGACCCCCTCCACCTGCTTCCTCCTCTGACCCCCGGCCTCATCCCCGACCCCGTGGCTGGAGGCCCTTCCCCTGATGCTGGTGAGTGAGGCTCTTTCTGCCCTTCTGTCCGGCATCCTGCATCTAGCATCCCCACGACACCTGTCGGGGTCCAGGCTGCCCAGGAGTGCCCTCCTCTGCCTGCTGTGGTCCTGTCTGTGGCGGGAGGGCCGGAGCTGCTGCTGCTGCGTTTTCAGGGTGTTGCCCACAGTGGCCCCTGGACAGAGGTCCCCACTCTCTCCTTGTTTGTCCAGGACCCTGAATAGCCCTGGTGTCCAGGCTCTTCTGATGTGTCCCTCTGGGCTGAGCAAGCCTACAGGGGCCGGTTCTCTGCACTTTATTTCCGATTCCAGTTCCCCAGGGAGGAATGAGGTGGGTCCCAGAGGATGAGTCCAGGGGCGGGGAGATGGCCATGACCTCCGGGTCCGCCTGCCCCGGTCTGCAGCCAGGTGTGTCCAGCTCCCGTGAGTCCCTCACGGAGTGGCGAGTGTGTGACTCTGGAGGGTGGGGTGACTGGCCTGTGTCCCCCGCCTGCCGCTGGCCGGCCGTTTGGCTTTCTGGACGCTTCCTCAGGATCCACCAGAAGCCGCGTCTCTGGGTTTTCTCTTGCTGTTCAAGGGCTTTTGTGGTCTGTCTGAGCATTTCCTCTCTGGGTGGTTTCGAGGGAAGGTTGTCTTCACTCTGACCTTCGCCCCGTTTGTGGTGCCGCCTCCCGCCCCGTCGGGCAGCCCCGGGAGGTGGGGGTGGGGGAGATTCTCCGAGCCTTGGTTTCCCCTCTGAGGGGTGGGGCCCCGTCCCTGCCCTCGGCCCGGGTGTCCCCGCGCGGTGTGCGCCACCAGCCGGGCCAGCGGATCCTCAAGGCTCCTTTCCGAACCCCACCTCCTAGAAGGCTGGTTTCCAGCTCGGCCGTGTGGAGCGGGCCCGGTGGGCTGTGACGCCGGTGAGATCGGGCTGCACGTCTTTGCCCGCAGGAGATGAGACACGCCCGTCCCGCTGGGGGCTTGGGGGTGGTGAAGGGGAGACCTGGTAACTTGCGGGTTTTATATGTCTGGGTTTAGGGCGCTGGGCTCTGCCACCTGCACTGCCCACCCGGTCCCGGGTTATCCTGCCTGAGTGCATCTGCCCCCACCCCCTCACCTGTAGTCCTTTGCTCTGCCAGGCGGGGGGGGGTGGGGTGGGGTGTGGCACGAGGAGTAGGGTCATGTCCCCCAAATCTCGCTGTTGCTGTGGTGGTGGGCAACGCAGGGTCCTGAGCACCCAGGGAAAAGGGTGGGGCAGGGGCTTTCCAGTGTGGCCAGTTGAGAGACAGCAGAGGCCCCCAGAGTACTCAGCTTCTGCCACGAGCACCCCTGCTCCGTCCTGTCCCCTCCAGACCCCCGCTCATTTCAGCCCCCTTCCCACCTCCCCGTTGTCACGAAGCGAGCTCCCGGCACATTTCCTTCGTAGGACGTTGGTGCCCACGAATAAAAGACAAGGGCTCTTTAAGACTTATAAAAGGCCACAGCGCCACCGTCACCCCCAGGGCGTTGACGTTGGACCCCAGAGATGGTCCGAGAGACAGCGTTGAGGTAGATGCCTCTTGCCTCACTGCCCGGCAGGTGCTTCTCACAAGCTGGCCCAGGGCACAGGCGCTGGGGTCGGGGGCCACCACCTCGCCTGCCCCGGCCGTCCTCCCTCCTGGCCACGTGGGGGCCGACCCCCGTGATGGGCCGCCTTCCTCCGTTCCAGCTGCAACCCCAGAACACTACTCTGTGGAGGGGTGAGCTTTTCTCCTGATCCTTTTGCGCTGAAAGCTGACCCTTGACAGCGGATACGAGGCTGTCTGTGGTCCTTTTTTCCTCTTAGACTGAACATTTGTATGTTTCCCTGCAGAATGTCGTGTCTGATTTGGTATGTTATCTCAGACCCAGGGGGCTGGGGGTGTCTCTGGGAGACCCCCTCCCCCCACCCCACGGAATGGTGCACTGGCTGGGTTCTGAGACCCGAAAGGTTCACTCAGGACACGCCTGGCTCGGGGAGAGCGGCTGTCAGGCTCTGGCCTGTCCCATGAGGCCGGGGGGCGGTATTTGCTCCCCCCGTTCCTGGTGGGCGATGCCTTCTCGTGTCCGAGTGCTGGAGAGGGGATGTCAGGTGTTCCCGGGGCTCATGGGCTGTCCCAGGACGGTGGGCGTCTGTGGGGGCTTTGCTCCCGCCCCCAGGGGGCAGCTCGACAATGTGGTGAGAACCTGAGCTGGCACGCCACCTGTGAGCTCGGGGTGCCACGGGCTGACCAGGGAACCCGGGGTGGGGTCCCAGCCGGACCTTCTGTCTGCTCCTTCTGTGGCCCCTCGTGGAGTCTCCGCCCAGCCTCAATGGCTTGGAACATGGGAACGGGCCGGACCCTTCTGGTACCCACCCCCCACTCTGAATTTGCCTTGTTTCCCTTGATTTGGGGGCCTGTGGGCACCCCACTGGGATTCCCTCGAGGATGACGTCTGGCGGCCCCCATGGCAACTTTGGGTCCCCAGCTGGTGAGGCCTGCTGGGCAGGGTGACCAGGCCTCTCTCCTGGGTGGGGCCTGGCATGGCCTGTGTTCCCACGAGGGGCCAGTGGCCACCGGGAGGGGACCGGCCCGGGGGGAGCTGTGCAGAGGAGCAGGTTCCTTCCTTGCTCTCCGATGGACAGGCCGCCTCCGTCTGCACCTTCGTCGTCTCCTGCGCAGCTCGCCGGCTCCGGCCAGGGCGGCTCAGCTGGGTGGCCTGTGGTTCCCTGCCAGGACCACGTGGGGTCGGGAGGAGGATGACGGGTTGCTCCTGGTGCGCCGGGACGTGGCAGCTGGGAGAAGTGGGAAGCCGCGTTTGTGTTTTAAACGGGTCCATCCCAAGTGTAACCTCATGGTGTCTTCATGGCATGCAGAGGTGGGTATCCAGGGACCCTTGGGCTCTGTCCCTTTGCTGTGGCCCCTCCCTGCGTGGCTTGGGAACCACGGGCACCTCCTTTTTTCCACCCGAGGGGCCAGTGTCACCCAGCTCTCTAAGCACTCTCCGTGATGTCCCTGGCCTCCCACGTCCTCGTGGGTGGGGAGCCATGCCTCCATCCGCGGGGCTGCGTTGGGGGCACTAGACAGCTGATGGCCGTGCTGCCGGGGCTCAGCCAGGAGGGGAGCTGGCATTGGACCCCGGTGTGGCAGGCCCAAGTGGGCACTCCCCGCTGCCCTTCTGCGTGCTCCTCGTGTCTGGGGCCCTCTTTGCATCTCTGGCCGGAAGTTAGGATCAGGCCAGGGACTTGGAGGGGCACTGCTGGCCTGTGGCCTGCCCCCAGGGCTCGCCAGGTGGCCTTGCCGTTGGTTGCAGTGGGGTCATCTGGTTCCTTAGCTGCCCGGCTCCTCCTCTCACCCTGTGTCACCCGTGATGCCAGGAGCCAGGTCGGGGAGGCGCGGGGTCCTGGGCTTACGTCCCCGAATCTCCACGTGGGCAGCCTCAGGACGTAGCCCAGGGATGGGGGAGCCTCAGCTCTGTCGTCTGTGCGATGGGCCTGGTCATTGACCTCATAGGACCACATGGTGTCTCGCCCTCAGCAGAGGCGTGAAGGGCTCCTGGCCGTGGCCGACCACCCAGTGCATTAATTGGTGCTTCTCCAGGAAGCGCGGTGAGAGTCTGTTCCTGTGCGGCCGGGGGACCCTGGGCGCGGGTAGTGGGGGACTCCCCCACAGTCTCCCCTTCCTGTTGCTTCAAACCCCCATGTCCCTCCACACCTCTTGTCCGTTACTGATGGCGGTTCAGGGCTGAGCCCTGTGACAGGGTCAGCTGGTAGACTGTTTAAGTTCCAGCTTCTCTCTGGAAGCAGCCTGTGCCTTCCGGTCTCAGAATGTGGCCCTGACCCCCGCCCAGACCGGGAGGCTGACGGACAGCACAGCTGCTGGCGGCGGGGAGCTGGGCGGCACCCTTGGCATCCATCCTCGTCCCTCTGCTGCCCCGACAGGTGGGCGCTGGGGGGATTTCTCGGCCCTCCGGGCGACACGGGGGTGGCCGACGGCGCCTCCCACTGGTGGCCCTGCCGAGATCCAGCCAAGACTTCGGGGTCGTCGCGGCCCCCGGATTTCCCCTGGACGGAGCACACGGGGCTGCCTGGCCTGTCCCCAGACTCTGGGGCAGTGTCCCCAGGCCCCAGAGGAAGGGAAACGAGCTCTGAGATGCTTGGCCATGTTTGTACATTTTTCCAAAAGAGAAATCCCTTTACACTTCTTTCTTTTTGCAAAAGTAACACGTTCTTAAAAAGAAAAAAAAAATCCACCGGTTCAGAACTGCCAGCAGAAAGGGAGAAAGCAGCCTTGGGGCCCGTATGCTGTGGGTGTGAGGCCCTGAGTGCTGGGGACGTCCATCATCTTCCTGCCCCTCGTGGGAGCGTCCCGAGGCGGCGTGGGGCCTCCTGCATTCCCGTCCATGCTCAGCCGGGGTCTGGTTTCCTCGGGGTCGCTGTCGGGTCTGCGGGATTGCGGGAGAGGCAAGGCCAGGCTCTCGCTGCGGCTCCGCTCGCCCCGGACGTGCCGGCCCTGAGGTCTGGGCTCCGTGTGAAGGAGTGAAGGCTGTGCCCCAGCAGGGAGCTGCGTGGCCCCTTTACTCCGCCCGCCACCCCAGAGGGGACAGCGCGGGGTGACCTGTGCGATTGTATGTCCCACCGGAGAGGGTCATGCCCGAGCGCCCCGGCTGTCTCTTGCCAGTCTCCTCCCCGGCCACGCAGCCCTTCCCAGGAGATGGGTCCTGGCTCCTGGGATGGAAGGGGCTTGGGGAGGGGGGTGCCCCCCAACCTCTCACGCTCTAGCTGCCCTCCCTTCCTTCCTCCCTGTTGAGCTGGTGCCCAGGCTGCCGGGGACAGAGGACAAGCCAGGCGCCTGCCTCCGCCGTGGGGGGTGCCATGTGGCACAACCTGATGGGGGACACTGCGACCCCTGCGGTCATCCACACGTCCCTGCAGGGCTGTGAGTGCATGGGGGGCCCCCCGCCTCGTTCCAGTGGAGGTGCTGGGGGCAACGTTCCTGTTTGCAGAGAGGGGGAGGTCCCATTGCCACGTGCTGTCCCCCAGGCCGTGGGGGCATCCAGCACCTTTTGCATGTGTCGCCCCTAGACCTCACAGACCCTGCTGGGGTCCCAAGTGTTTCCACACCTCGGGACTCCCTGTGGCCTGGGGTGAGCGCTGGCATTCGGTGAGCTTAGCCACGCAGTCTGGGACCCCCGCCGGCTCTGCCTTGTAGCCGCTGGGTGCTCACCCCACGATGGGGTTGTGTCCTGTGTTTGCTGCGGGGGCCGGCTTCCTGCTCAGCCGTGGGTGTGGGGTGGTTGGTGATTGGTCAGAAGAGGGAGGCAGGGCAGAGGCCAGGCCGAGGGTCCTGACGGCAGCCCCAGCACATCCCTGCAGAGAGCTGTGTCCGTCTGTCCTTGTGCTCGGAGGAGGCCGGTGTGCTGTGTCCCGCCCGTTTTCTGCTCCCTGGACCGTGCAGCAGCAGCGCTGGGTACTGGGCATCTGCCCACCCGCCCCACATCTGGCGGCCCGCAGTGCACCGGGCTGGCATCTAGGCCCAGGCTGGGGGGTGGCAGGAACAGGGTGCATCCTTCCCTCACGGATCCCGGGTCCCCCCACGTAGGGAGCTGCCTCAGCCGTCCCGGCAGGACCGTGCGGCGATTGGTACGTGTCCAGCACCGACCTGAGCGCTCTGTGTTGGATCCCTTTAGTCTCACAGAGCCCTGTGGGGACACAGGGGGACCAGATCCCATGGCTGGCGAAGGGCAGAACTGGAATTGCGAACAGGAGCCTGGCCCCGGCATCTGCTCTGCACCCCTGAGCTGCCCGGGGTCCGGAAGGGTCCGGGAGGCCCTGGCGGGTGGTGGCATTGGGGCAGAGGAGCCAGAGGAGGAGAGGGAGGGTGTGGGCCTGCGTAGCCACAGCAGCCAGGACAGGGAGACGAGTCACTGGCCAGAGCGGGACAGGCAGTGCTGCTTTGGACAGGAGCCCCGTGTAGGGCAAGGCTGTCCAGGGGAGGGCAGGCCCGTGGGAGGTTCGCAGAGACCCCAGCAGGAGGCGGTGGTGCTGGGCCAGAAGGGGTCAGACCTGCTGGGGGTGGGGCTCCAGGGTGAGCACTCAGGCGCCTTTCCGTCGGGTGGTGTGTTGCAGCCTCAGCGCCGCCAGCCCGGCGGGCACGGCCGCCCTCTGTACGGAGCTGCCCTGGGGGCCAGGGCGCTGCCCCGGGTTGGCGAGATGGGGGCGTGTGAGAGGCGCCCGCTCGCCCGGGGAGAGTGTGGAGGAGAGGAGCTGCAGGCCCCCGGGATGGCGGGCGGGGAGGCCCCTAGGGGTGCTCCAGAGCGCTCCTCCGAGGAAGGGCGGGCAAGCGGGGCAGGTGTGCTCGGTGGCCAGGTGTGCGCGGCGTCTGTTTTGAGTCCTCTTCCCTCTTGGTCGGGGGGCGCTGAGGAGGCACTGGCTGGGGTTTAACAAGCCAGCATGGGGGGGCCCTGGTCTGTACCTCGTGCTGATGACCGTGGTGTAAACACGCCCACGTGGCAGAGCAGGCTTCCGGCAGGACGTCCGTCAGCCAGCTCGAAAACTCTCCCAAGTTTTAACGATCTGCTTTCGCACGTCGTAGAGAGCATGTTTCCAGCGGCCGACACGCGCTGCTCTGTCCTCCCCGAAGGCTGGCCCCCAGGCGGGCCCTGCCACCCAGCCCAACCCGGCTCAATCCCGTGACAGGTGCACATAAACACCTACGCGGTAGCAGCGCGCACAGATGCCGCCCGGGTCCAGATTTCGTATGCAGCCCCCAGCGCGTTTTGCGTCCTCAGGCGACATTGGGACCACCGACTTCCTCCCAAGACGTGGTGGGGTTTTGATATTGGGGGCAGCCCCTTCATCCTTTACTGCACAGCATTTTTCTTGGTGCTAGTTGGTCTCCTGGGGACACACGTGGGGCAGCGGCAGCCGCTTCCTTCCCAGCTCCACACTCAGAGAACATTCCGAGAGTTGGGGTGTGGTCCTGCAGCCCCTCACTCGCTGAGGCTGCAGGCTCCCATCGCCTTCTCCCTCCACCCCCACCCCGATTGGCTGAGGGCCGGCCGTGTCCACAGCCCAGCCGCCATCACAAACCAGAGCCCGTTCTCATGGTCACGTTAGAACCTCCGTCGGTGGCCTCACTCAGAGGGCCCTGGCTCCGTGTGCCACGTGTGGTTCCACGCACGTTGTGCCGGTCCACGTCGTAGCTCTCTACGTGCGGATCATTCCCTAAAATGTTGCCACAGTCAAGAGCGGCAGGCGGCTGGTGGGCAGTGAGCCGACAGTGGCCCCCACCTGGACGGCCGCCGCCCCGCCTGCCCAGGTGGCACCTGCTGGCATTCTTTCCCGTCACCTGTGTCTCTCCCTGCCCCAGCCTGAGGGCAGCAGTGGGAGAGTGGTTCTCTGACAGGTGAGGGTTGGCCTGACCGGGCGGAGTGCGCCGACGTGGCCTCACATGACCGCACGGCTGTGCTCGGGGACCCAGGCGAGGCGGCGGGGCCTGGGGTGACCGGCCGTTCCCTGCCGTCCCTCCTCCCCCGCAGGTGCTGCCTGACTGGGCCCAGACATGGGATGTCGCACCTCGGCGGGGAGCACAGAGGAAGCCAGGGCCTCGCCGAGCTGCTGCCGTGACGGCCAGTGAGCGAGCAGCCGGAGGATGTCCACCACGACAACGGTCGCCCCTGCGGGGATCCCGGCGGTCCCGGGCCCCGTGAACCCGCCCCCGCCGGAGGTCTCCAACCCCGCCAAGCCCGGCCGTAAGACCAACCAGCTGCAGTACATGCAGAACGTGGTGGTGAAGACGCTCTGGAAACACCAGTTCGCTTGGCCCTTCTACCAGCCCGTGGACGCCATCAAGCTGAACCTGCCCGTGAGTGGCCCCCACCCGCCGGCCCTGCCCCTCCGCGGCCCCGACTTCTGGGAGGACGGCCCCCCTGGCCTTGGCAGAGATGGTGCCTGGAGGCGGCTGGTCCTGCTAAGCCAGGCACAGCTTAGGACCCACAATGACCAAGGAGCAGAGGGGATGCTTAGGCGAGTGGGGGAACGGAGGGCGGCTGCCCAAGTGCAGGAAGCGGGGAGAACCCTTGGCCTGTGGGGGGATGAAGGGGGAGCCGGCGATGGGGCTCAGGCCTAGAGGCTCGCCTGTGTCTTCATCCTGTGCCCGGCACTGTCCTGCGGAATGACGCGTGCACACCCGAGACCCTGCGCTCGAGACGGGTGCGGCCCACTTCCCCAGGGATAGCGCCTCAGCTGCGTGCCCGGTGCCGACCTGACCATCTGACGGCTTTCTCTTTTGGACCCGAATAGAGAGCCCCTGAGTCCTGCGAGGGGAAGCCCTGGGCTAGCACTTGGCGGCCTGGGTCCTGGGCCAGCTTGGCTTCCGGGCACTGCGGGCCCCCAAGTGAAGTTTGGAATCTGGGGAGGGGTCTCAGCCCCACCTCTGGAGCCTAGAACAGCTCTGGGCTCTGCCCCAGCCCTGCGGGTCTGTGCATCCACACAGAACCCTGCTTAGGCCGGGGGCTCAGCAGGGATTACGCTGGCCAAGCGCTTGCCCCAGACTTCACGCCCACCTGCCCTCAGGTGAACAGAAACTTGGGTCCAGCCCCAGTACCCAGATCCCTGAGGAGACTGCCCCCTGCACAATCTCTGTGCTTGGGAGTCGCGAAAGTCGTCATGAATTTGAATCCAACAGTAACACCCCTGACAATCTCTTTCTTAGGATTATCATAAGATAATAAAAAACCCAATGGATATGGGGACTATTAAGAAGAGACTGGAGAATAATTATTATTGGAGCGCGAGTGAATGTATGCAGGACTTCAACACCATGTTTACAAATTGTTATATTTATAACAAGGTAAGAAAATGGTGTGGCGTGGGCCCTACACGCCCCTGTGAGCTGCCCCTGGCCCGGGGAGGCCTGGGGTGGAGGGCCAGCCTGGGGTTGGCCGGTGCCCGCCGGGCTGGGCTGGGCGCTTTGCAGCAGCTCTCAGACAGGCCCAGGGTGCATCCCAGCCTCGCGCTCAGCCCTTGTCTGGCCGCGATCCCCTTGTGTGGGTCCCACAGGCTACGCGTTTGAGCGGTTGCCTTGTGTGTGGACCGCCCCCCCGCCCCGCCCGGCCCCGGCCCCGGCCCCGGCCCCGGCCCCGTCCCCTGCTCCAAGGAGGGAACATTAGAACAGCCTTTTCGGAGGGCGTCGATATGTACCAGACGCTTTAAAACGCCGACGTGCTTGGACCTTTTTTCCTCTGGGGGATGGGATAAAGGGTGGTTTTTATCCTTTGTGGTTTTTGAATTCTTCCAAGAGTTTCCACGTTAAAATATGTTCTCTTTGCCTCCCTCCCGCCCCGCCACGTCCCTTCACAGCTTGCTAAATAAATGTTTTTCTTGAGCAACTGCTATGTGTTTGTCTGCTGCAGACACACGGCTCCTTTCCAGCAGGTAACCTTGCCTCTCCTGTGTCTTCAGCCCACAGATGACATAGTGCTCATGGCCCAAGCCTTAGAGAAAATTTTTCTGCAGAAAGTGGCCCAGATGCCCCAGGAGGAAGTTGAGTTATTACCCCCTGCTCCAAAGGGCAAAGGCCGGAAACCAGCTTCGGGAACCCAGAGTGCAGGTAAAGGGGTGGACGTGCAGTCCTTCTCTCCACCTCTGGCAGGTGGGCAGGGCGCCGATGACAGCGTATCTTCTGAGGGTCCGTCCGCCCCTCTGGGCTCAGTTTTCCTGACCCAATCTGCAAGGTTGGGTCAGTGATGATCGGAGCTCCGGGAACCGGGCCTCTGCTGTGTGTGGCCTGCAGGCCTGGTGACCTTGCTGCCGCCTGCCTTGGAGCCTCGCTCCGGGCAGGGATCGTGCTCCTGCTGTGTCCCCACGCTGCTCCTCTCCCACCCACCTCACCCCCCAGCTCTGAGGACACCTCTTCTGGAAGCCACGCGGTCCCTTTGTCCCCTCCGAGGACTTTGCCTCTTCGGCACACTTTGTGTTCTCTGTGGCCTGTCAGGGAGCGGTGGGCATTAGGGTCAGCACGGGGGGGTGACCTTACCTGGTCCGGGCACCTGGAGCAGAGGTGCACCCCGATGGTGAGCTTCCCGGGCGGCCCAGCCCTCCAGAGAGGCCAGGGTGTTTCACACTTACAGACGGGGTTGAGGCTGGCTACCTGTGGAACCCGAGTCAACCCCCTGGCTCTTCCTTACCGGGCTGTGCACCTTGTCCTGACTCGCTCATTTGGCCCACGGAGGCAGCCACGATGAGGGCCAGGGTCTCGGCAGGAGGGGCTCTGCTGGCACCCGGCGGGCCCTGGCTGGAGGGGATGGTCCCGGCAGCGTCCAGAAGCATCGCTGGTAGAGCCGGGTCAGTTCAGCCTCCTTTCCTTTGTCCTCAAGGTACGCAGCAAGTGGCGGCCGTGTCCTCTGTCTCCCCGGCAACCCCCTTCCAGAGCGTCCCCCCCACGGTCTCCCAGACGCCCGTCATTGCTGCCACCCCTGTGCCAACCATCACTGCAAACGTTACGTCGGCCCCTGTCCCCCCGGCTGCCGCCCCGCCCCCTCCCGCGACGCCCATCATCCCCGTGGTCCCTCCCACGCCGCCCGTTGTCAAGGTGAGCTTCCCCCGGGGCGTACGGGATGCAGGCAGGTGTGGGGCGGGCAGGAGGGCGCTCTGCCGCTTTCCCCTGGCACCGACCGCTTGTCGGGAGTTGGGCGTATGTGACTTTGGACGGGTCCCCTCCCCCGCCACGCCCGTGAGGTGGGCCGCGGTTCCTGACACCGACAAGGAGCCCGAGGCTCGGAGCGGCAGGTCACACAGCTGGTGAGGGCGGCTGCGCTTGAGCCCCAGCTTTGCCGGCCTTTGCAGGGCGTGGGCCGAGGTGGGGGGCGCAGAAAGGAGGGGGGTCCCGGCCCTCGCCGCCCGCGCTTGCGCCCGGATTGCCTTGGCGCGGGGAGGGCGGTGGCGGCCTCCGCCTGCTCCTCGCGCCCCCGTGAGTGTGCGCGCACGTCCCTCCCCCGGCTCCCTGCGGGCTTTCCACGGCCGGGCCTGGGCTCGGAGCGAGCGCTCCCCGCGAGATCCGGGGGCCAGCGAGGACGGCTGAGTGTCCTGCTCTGAGCAGGCCCCCGTGCCGGCCACTGATGTGTATCGTCTTCTCCGATTTGACCCTCACAGCGAGCGACCCTCTGGGGCAGGCAGTATTTCCCCCATCTTACAGATGAGGAAGCAGGCGCTCAGAGGGGTTAAATGGCTCCCCCAAGGTAAAACGCCATCTCCGTCGCTTTCCTCTCCCCCGTGGCCTCCACTGCCTGTACTCGGGCGGCGCCTGGCCCGGCCGCCTCACTCAGCGCCCGGCTGTCTTGGAGCATGTCCCGTCTGCCATGGCCCCATGAGCCCCCGGGCCCCGCGGCACGTGCTTGGCCTCCGTGGGCGCCCGTGAAGTGTGTGTGGGTGGCTGGCTCGTGCCCGCCAGCCTGGGGGCAGCGGCTTGGTGACTTTGGTGGCGCTCGGACAGCAGACCCCCGTGAGGCCGGCGGCCCAGGTGCGCCTGGCTCCCAGGGGCTGCTCCGCCCGCCCGAGCTGATGGGAGGGGAGCCCCCTGGGCTGGCCTCGGGGTCACAGCGACCCTGGCCACCCAGGCACGAAACACGCGCTCACGCACTGGACACACCCACCAAGTGCTCGTTGGTCATTTCAGTGTTTCCTCCCCCGGTGGGAAGTAGCTCTGTGACATCTGCTGCCCTCAGGGTCAAGTCCAGCCCTGCCCAGGCACTTACCCCCCCGGAGTCCTTGGTCCCCAACCTCGTGCTGCTGCTTGTGTTTCCCGGCTGGGCCGCTGCCCCCGCCCCGCCCCCCGCATGCTCCTCCCGCCCCCCTCGTCCCGTGGCTGCCACTGTCCTGGGAGCGCCAGCTTTGAGGCCCGCGTCTGGGACGCCCCTCTGGCCTTTGACCAGCGGGGGTCCTCTCGCCCCTGCTGTCCCCAAGCCCCAGTCCCACTTGGTGACGGTCCCAGTCACGGTGCCACCGCGGTTGTGCGAGTCCCTGAGCCGCGGCCCAACCCCAGGCGCGGGTGGGCTGCGTGCTGCATCTCACGCCGCTCGGGGTGGTGAGCGCCCACCGCGACTGCGCGGGGCCTGGGGTCTTGGCGGGCGGGCGGGGCTCAGGGACGGCCCGGGGTAGGTTCGGAGTCCAGCCTCACCACCGCCAGCTGTGTGACCTCGGGCCGGCAACGTGGCCCCTCTGAGCCTCGGCGTCCTGCGTGGCGCGGGGCCCCGGGAGGATGGCCGCGACCATGCATGTCCTTGCTTCGCTCGGTGCCTGGCGGCTGGTCCGCGCTCCAGGGGCGCCACCGCAGCGGCTCGGATCCCGGATCCCGGGGCTCACTGTTGTTTTGCTGTCGCAGAAGAAGGGCGTGAAGCGGAAAGCAGACACTACCACGCCCACGACGTCCGCCATCACCGCCAGCCGCAGCGAGTCACCCCCGCCGCTGGCGGACCCCAAGCAGGCCAAGGTGGTGGCACGGCGGGAGAGCGGGGGCCGCCCCATCAAGCCGCCCAAGAAGGACCTGGAGGACGGCGAGGTGCCCCAGCACGCGGGCAAGAAGGGCCGGCTCTCGGAGCACCTGCGGCACTGCGACAGCATCCTCAAGGAGATGCTGTCCAAGAAGCACGCGGCCTACGCCTGGCCCTTCTACAAGCCGGTGGACGCCGAGGCCCTGGAGCTGCACGACTACCACGACATCATCAAGCACCCGATGGACCTGAGCACCGTCAAGGTAGGTGGGTGGTGAGCCAGCCGGGCCCCCTTCCCCTGTCTGGGCGGCCCCTGGCACCTGTCGTGGTGCTGATGTCTTGTGCCGGCCCGGGGGCAACGCAGCAGGCTTGGGGCATCGCCCGGCTCCTTTGGCCTGCCCTGCAGCGGCAAACGGGGCCTCAGGGCTGGCCCGGGGCCCTGGCATGGGTCTGGCAGGGTCAGGGAGGAAGGTGTGCTCTGCCCTGCGCTCACGGAACCGGCAGCTTCCTCGTCATCTGTTCCTCTTGAGCTGGTTTCATCATCTCGTTCATTTTCATCCCGGCGCGTTTGCAGGTCTTTGTAATGACGTTAGGCGAGGTGGCCCTTTCCCGTGGCCCAGCCCCTCCCTGGACAGAAGTGGGCGCTGGACAGGGTGGTGGCAGAGCCGAGACCGGGAGCCCCGGCCTCCCGATTCCCGCAGCAGGGTCTTCCTGCACTGGGGGCTTCCCCCTTGGCTTTTGTGGGTTTTCCTCCGGGTCAGGTCAGTTGTGTACAAGCAGGGAAGAGCAGGTCTGGGCCAGGCAGAGATGGAGAAAATTCCCCGGCTGGCAGCGGCAGCCTCGAGGGCAGGAGACCTGGGGTCTTCTCAGAGTGCGTGCACGAGGGGTTCCTGAGCCCCCGTCGGGCTTGGGCCCCAGCACAGCTGCCCTTCCTCGGTCTGGATCGGTCTCTGACGGTCTGAGGAACGTCCCTGGCCGTTGGACCGTTACCTGGAAAGGTAACCCCACAAAAGGGGCAGGTGGTTTCTTGGCACCGATGGGGTCTGGGCCCTGAGCCGCTGGGCTCAGTCACTCTGCCTCATGTACCTGGACACTGCCTCGTGTATACCTGTCTGGGGCAGACTCTCTCTCCTTAATGGAAGTCTTCCTCCCCGCCAAGGGACAGGACAGACCTGGCCATCTAGGGCCGTGGTTCCCGGGGAGCTGGCCGAGTCAGGCGGGCCTGGCTGGGCTGGGTGACCGGGCAGCTTCCTCACCTTCTCTGATCTTCGTCCTAACTGCGAGGGCAGGGCTCCGGCCTTCTTGGACTCGCTCAGTGCCACAGTGGCCCTGCTCCTCCTGGGAGCCCAGGAGTGTCAGCTACTTTTCTTTGACTGATTTTTTTCTTTTAATTTGTGTAAGATAGGAACAGAGGGTCAAAAATCCAAGCAAAGCAGAGGTGGGTGGAGAGATGACCTAACCTCTGGTATCGTTGCCCCCCTTTCCAGAGATCTTTCCAGCTAATGGTTTGGTCACATCTTTCTGGATTAGCTCCTGGCTCAGGCTGGCTCTTTCCAAGCAGGTTTTGACTGTGGGGCAGTGGTACTTGGGCTCCCAGATGCACCAGGAAAGTGGCCGGCTGTCAAATTAGGGCCGGAGTCTGAGAATCTTGCAGAAGTTGAGAGGGTCTCGGGTGCCCATTTCTCCTTCCTGGCTGAGCTACCCCAGACTGGGGAGGCTGTGCAGAGGGCTGGAGCCAGGCAGCCCCAGTGCTGTTGGAAGCTCTCCAGGTGGGAGCAGAGGAGGATGGTGTGTCCTAGGCTGTAGAGGCTGCAGGTCCTGGAGTCTGACCACCACCAACCCCTCCATCGAGGCCAGGACTTTGTTAGTCTAGGTGCCGGCGAGGTAGGTGGTTAGGCTCCAGCCCACAATGTCCTGCTGCAGCACAGCATGGCCCCCAGGATGAGCGGGCACCTCATACGCCCGACACAAGGTCCCTGACTGACGAGCTCATATCTGTGTGAACCCATCAGGCGTGGGGAGCTCTCTCCCTCGAGAGCCGTTGCCCCGTCTGCCCCGATCTTAGCTGCCACATTGTGGTCCCTGGCTGGCTGCACTTCTGTCCCCACCTGCAGAGCCAGTCATCCCGTGCTCCCGGCGGGGCAGTGGGATGACCTGGTGCTCTGTGAAGCAGGCTAGCTAACAGGACCTGGATTCTCAGGAGAGAAAATTGAACGTCTCATTCTGAGAACTGAGTAGCCCCCTAAACTGGTCGAGGGCAACTTTTCGCCAGAAGTTGCTTGCTCCCCACCGGAGCTCCTGCCAACCGGGGTGTCGACGTGTGAGGTTAGCCAAAACGTAGAGCTGGGGACTTTGGTTGCGGGAGCTGGGACTTTGGGGAGCACCGTTTTCTTTCTCCCTGAGTGTCAGCCTCTCTGTGGGGTCCTGGGCCCTCCCCTCCAAGCCCTCGGGGCCGCCCTTCCACCTTCTCCCTGGGCTCCCAGACGAGGTCTCGGGCTGGCGGTGGACGTGCGGAGGGTCCCGAGGCACAGCGGTGCCCTCACGCCCCGTGGCTTGTGTGTTGCAGAAGAAGATGGACAGCCGTGAGTACCCAGACGCACAGGGCTTTGCGGCCGACATCCGGTTGATGTTCTCCAACTGTTACAAGTACAACCCCCCCGACCACGAGGTGGTGGCCATGGCCAGGAAGCTGCAGGTAACGCCAGGTGCTCTGTGTGGGGAGGGGCCCCCTGGGCACAGGTGGGATCAGCCGCTCAGGGCAGGCACCCGCGAAGGACATGGGTGTCTGGGAGGGCATGTCTCCCGGGGGAGGGGCGGGGTGTCTGGGGACCTCGTCCACGGGCACGTTTCCCCTGAGCGGCGGCCGAGTGGCGGCCAGGCCCCGAGCCTGCTCCCCAGGGACGTGGTGGCCAAGAGGCCAGTTTCTGCCTCCTGGGAGCTGCAGGCTCAGGTGGGCAGCGGCGAGCAGGTGGGGGCCAGCGGGTGTTCTAGCCAGGGTGGAGACGGAGAGAAGGCAGACGCCTGCTGCCCTGCACTTCACCGCGTGCCGGGGGCCCCTCGTCAGGAGCCTGCTGGCGCGGCCCGTGGGCGTCGTAGCGGGGGACGGCTGTTTGTGTAGCCTGTTGCTTTCCCGACCACAAGGCGGACGGCACGTGGGAGAAACGGGCCTGCAGGGAAGCGCAGTCTGGCCTTCAGTGGTGGCACTCTGCGTACATGCACACGGATCTCACAGGCCGAGTGTGCGCACACCCCTGTGCGTGATGATCTGTCAGAGCCTGGGGGCTGCCGCGGGTTTCTGTACGGGCCAGTACACGAGCCTGTTCTTATCTCTCTTTGCCATCACGTAGCCTGTTGCTTTTGTAAATACAGGACCCAGAATGTCGTCCTGTAAGACGTTCCCAGTCCCTTGCTCAGAAGCCTTTTGAAAACCCGGTACGGTAACTCGGGAGCATCCTTGGTCACCCAGGCCCCGCACGGGGCCTCAGGGGGAGCCTCCTTCGGGCCTCTGGGTGCCTGCAATAATCTTCCTTACCTTCCTGCTGCCTGTGGGCCCCGGCTGCTGCGGGCTGCCCCCTCTGTGCACTGGCTCCCACTGGGGAGTGTGGTAGAGCGGTCCTGGTGGTCCCAGTACACCCAGAGGAAGCCACCGGGACCCACGGTTTCATACCAAGACCATGAAGCCGAAAGGCTCTGCAAGGCCCCGTGCTGTCGTTGCTCTGTTGATGCTGAACCTTGCGCGTAGCTCCACGAGGAGGCCAGGCGGCGCCGGCAGCAGACGGGCCGAGGGCAGCGGCTCCGATTCTGTTCCGGAAAAGGTGGTCTCTGCGGTGCGGCCACGGAGGTTGGGCATCTTGATCACCGATGCCTGTTCAGTAATTGGCTATCGATTGTGTCACGTCAAGCTGGGTGGGGTTAGAGCCTGACGCTGCAGCAGCCTGATGTGGACCCACCCCCACCCCCTGCCGGCGGGGGGGCCGTTTGCCCAGAGCGGCCAGGTCATGGCCTTGCGTAGCAGCGTACCTCTGAGATGTCTTTACCCCAGGAGGAGATTCTGGGGGACCGGGACCCAGAGTAGGTTCTTACGGGAGCCGGACGCCTGGTCGGTGGGGCTGCACCTTTTGCGTGTAAACCAGGTGTGTGTGGCTTCAGGTGTCCGAGCTAGCAGAGAGAAGTCTCCCTTCGTGGCCGCTCGTCCTGTCTGAAATGAACCTGGGCCGCCGGGGGTGGGGCGGGGGGATCTTTGTTGAGTGTGTGCTCCCAAGGCTGTGTAGGAGCGGGCAGTTTGGATCGGACAAGACTTTTGCCTTTTGAGCCAACTTTTGGACCCAACTCAGAACGAGATGTGATACTACAGTAACATCACAGGGGAGAGAAATGGGGAAGCCGAAGGAGCTCCCAGATGCAGTGGCTGGGGGGCCCCGGAACAGGGTCAGAGCTCAAAGGAAGGCCCTCTCACTGTCTGTCAGTAGGTGGCAGCCTTGGACCGGGATGCTGAAAAGACTTGCGAGCCGTGGACGGGAGGTCGGGTGTCTAATAAAGGAGCTCGTGTGCCAGCTCCTAAAAGGCTGTGTCTGTGGCCGTTGACTCTGCGCCCTCTGGCCCTGGACCCGCGCTCAGGGCCTGGGGAGGGAGGGGCAGAGAGCAAGCCGGGGTGGGCGGCGTGGGGGCGGCCCAGCGCCCTGGGCAGGCTGGGTCCAGTCTCCCCGACTCCCCGGGGGCTGCCCACGGGCGTCCAGGACCCAGGCGGCCCCTGCTGTCCCGCAGGACGTGTTTGAGATGCGGTTTGCCAAGATGCCGGACGAGCCGGTGGAGGCGCCCACGCTGCCCGTGCCCGCGGCCCCTGTGGTCAGCAAGGGCGTGGAGAGCAGCCGCAGCAGCGAGGAGAGCTCCACGGACTCAGGCAGCTCGGACTCGGAGGAGGAGCGGGCCACGCGGCTGGCGGAGCTGCAGGAGCAGGTGAGTGGCCGCGGCCGGGCCTTGATCCGATGTTTGCCCTGGTCACCCCCCACCCCCACCCCAAGCCGCAGCCGTCCTCCACGGCGGGGTCGCTGGCAGGGCACCCGGCGAAGGTGTCGGCTCCGAGGGCCCCCTCGGCAGTGCCTGCAGGCCCGACCGGGTCGGGACGTCCCTGGAGCCCTGGAGCCTCCTTCCGCTCCAGAAAGGTCTGGGAGGCACCTGCGGAAGCCGCAGCCGTGGGGCTCCACGAGCCTGTCTGGCTGGGGGCGGGCACGGGCTCCGCAGCTCTGCCCGAGGTTGTCCTGCCTCGGCCTCTGGCCACCTGTGAGTCGGCCCTCCCCACCGCTTCGCGCGCCTCACGTGCAAAATGGGACCCAGAGGTGCTGGATTCCTGGGGGGTGGGGGGCCTCCAGCAGGGAGGAGACAGTGGGGTAACAGTGACCCTGCCGGCACCCCGGTGGGGCTGGGCGTCTGAGCTGAGCCTTGTCAGGGATGATGGTGCAGGGAGCATGGCCCTGAGGTGAAGCTGTCGGGCCGGGGTCCCTCCCACGCCACGTGACGTGGCTGGCGTGTGCGAGCCTGGTGCCGTCTTGGCCCGTCCACCTGCTAGAGGCTGGGGGCTCCGTTTCCTCGCCCGTCCGGCGTGAGACTCCGCTTGGGGTCTGCTGAGGTGAGAAGCGGGTAGAGCACGTAGCACACTGGCAGCCACTTGCCGGACGAGATGAGTGTCCCCTGCCGGCACCGGACCGTTTTGACCCTGCAGAGCTGCCGTGTCACATCCCAGCAGCTGCCCACGAGTGGGAAGTCTCCTCTGTGCAGGCGTTTAAACCTCGCCCTAGAGAGTCTCCCTCATCTGGAAAACAGAAACTAGCAGGAAAACCAGGAGGCACCATTTATCGAGCCCTTCGGGTGCCACCTGCCCTGCACTTCGGGCGGGGAGACCGAGGCCCAGCGGCTCGCCCGCCGTCGCAGGGGTGGGGAGGGCCAGACGGGCTCTGCCGTCCTCCGGGACCTGTCTGGCTCCCCGGCTCCCCTCCCCGCACGGTGGCGGCAGCTCCTGGGCACCCCGGCCCCCCGCCCGCGGCCCCCTTGGGCCAGCCCTGGGGAGCCCCGCTCAGCTGCCTGTCTCTTCCAGCTGAAGGCTGTGCACGAGCAGCTGGCCGCCCTGTCTCAGGCCCCAGTGAACAAGCCAAAGAGGAAGAAGGAGAAGAAGGAAAAGAAGAAGAAGGACAAGGACAAGGAGAGGCACAAGGCCAAGTCCGAGGAGGACAAGAAGGCCAAGGTGGCCCCGCCTGCCAAGCAGGCCCAGCAGAAGAAGGCTCCCGCCAAGAAGGCCAACAGTGCGACTGTGGCTGGCAGGTGGGCGCCGGCGCCCCGTGTCCTGGACACGCATGTGGCGGGAGGATGCTGGATTCGGGGCTCTGTCCTGGTGACCTGGACCCTGGGCTGTTACGGGGAGATGGGGGCAGGGGTTGGTGGCCCTCGTCGTGCCCACCTCGTGGGAAGACTGGGAGGACCAAACGAGATCTCTGCCTCGACAGCGTGGCCTCCGGAGGGCGGCGCTCAGCTCCCCGTGGGGCCGGGCTCAGTCACAGGCATGGGAGACCTCAGCATCTAGAGGCTTCGGGGACATTTCCCTGGTCTGGGCCCGGGAGTTTGCTTTGGGGGGTCTTGGCGCCGTGTCCTGGGCCCTTGGCACCCCATCCCCGCGTGGCCTGGTCGGCGGAGGGTCGGGGGTGGAGGTGCGCCTTGGCACAGAGCTCCCTGGTCCCCATGGCCTTCACTCAGCCCCGGCCGTGGCCGCGCGCTGCCCCGAGGACCGCCTGCCGCAGATGAGCAGGGACGACATGGGGAGGTGAGGGTGGTGGGAAGGCACGCCGGGCCGGGCGCCTCTCCCGGCGGGGTGGGAGGAGGGCGTCCTGGAGGAGGGGCGACGGCTGCACAGAGGGTCCGGATGGGGTTCCAAGAATCAGGAACAGCGGGCACAGAGCTGTAGAGGCCAGTGGAATGTGTTCCTCGTGGGAATGAGGATAAGGGTGGGCACTGCTGAAGAACAGAGGCCAGGTTGGGAAGAGGGGAGGGTTGAGGCTGCTGAGGCTGGCCGGCTCGGTTGAGGTGTTTGCAGTTCGTTCTCCAGTGAAAGTGGTCAGATCCTGGCCAGTGTGGAGGATGGATTAGCGAGAGGCAAGAATGGGAGGAAGGATGCCCTCTGGAGTTGCCGTGGTCACGCAGGCAGGAGAGGCCGGTGTGGCCATGGGGGTGGAGGTGTGTTGCTTTGAGAACTGTCTGTGAGGCAGAGTGGACAGGCCTTGGTCCCTGGACGTAGGAGGAGGGGTATGCAGAGCTGAGGACTTGGGCTTTGGTAGCTGGGCGGGCAGCGGCACCATCGAGAGGGGCAGCGAGAATGGTCAGCGGTTTGCTCCCGCCTTTTGCAGGGGGAGGCAGAAATCAGGTTCCCTGTTCTGTCTCTGTCTCTGGTTTTGGTGTCTGTACAATGCTGGCCTCAAAAAGGAGTTGGGAAGTGTTCCCTTGTCTTCTGTTTTCTGGAGTAGATTTATAGCCTTGGTCTATTAATTCTTAAATGTGTGGTAGAATTCACCAGTGAAACCATCTGGGCCCGGAGTTTCACTGTTGGAAGGTTGTTAACCACGAATTCAGTCCCTTTGAATGTTCCCCACAAATTTGCTATACTGTGATTTCATTTAAGTTCAAAATAATTTTTAATTCCCTTCAGGCGTCCTTTTTGACCATGGATTATTTAGAAGTGTGTTGTTTGGTTTACAGATATTTGGAGAGTTTTCCAGATATTTTTCAGTTACTGATTTCTAGGGTCAGAGAACACACTTTACATGTTTTCAACATTTTAAAGTTCGTTAGGATTTTATGGCCCAGAATACGGTGTGTCTTGGTGAGTGTGCCATGTGCGCTTGAAAAGAACGTGTGTCCTCCTCCTGTTGGGTGGAGTGTCGTATAAATGTCAGTTAGAAGATTAAAAAAAATCTAAAAAAAAAAAGATACAAATGAATTTATTTACAAAACAGAAACAGACTCACAGACTGAGAGAGCAAAGTTATGGTTACCAAGGGGGACCGGGGGGGGAGGGGAGGGATAGTGGGAGTTTGGGGTTGACCCGGACACACTGCTACATTTAAAACAGATAACCAACAAGGATCTGCAGTAGAGCACGGGGAACTCTGCTTAATATTCTGTAATAACCTAAATAGGAAAATAATTTGAAAAGGAATAGATACATGTATATAAAAAAAAAAATTTTAAACCCCAAACAGACAAAAACATGTCAATTAATAAGTGAATTTGGTTGATGGTGGTGTTGGGATCGTCTCTGTTCTGCTGATTTGTTCTATTAATTACCGAGAGAGAATCATTGAATTCTGCAAGTGAAGTTGCAGGTTCTCCTGTTTCCCTTCAGTTCCATCAGCTTTTGTTTATATATTTTGAAGCTTGGTTTTAGATGCACACACGTGTAGGACTGTGATGGTCAGTTGACTCTTTTATCATTATACAGTGTCCCTCTTTTTCCTGGTAGCATTCCTTTTTCTGAAGTCTACTTTGTCTGAAATTGTTACAGCCATTGCGGTTTTCTTTTGATTAGTATTTACACGGAATATTTTCCCCCCATCTTTTTACCTTTAACCTACCTCTGTCGTTACATTTCAAGGGGGGTCGTGTAGATTAGATAGCATATAAATTGGGTCTTGGTTCTTACCCAGTCTGAGCACCCCTTTCTTTTAATTGGTGTGTTTAGACCATTTATATTTAATGTAATTGTGGATACAATTTGGTTTCCACCTACCATTCCATTATTTTCTATTTGTCCCTGCTGTTTATTCCTCTGTCCCCCTTCCTGCCTTCTTCTGGGTTATTTGAATACGGAGATGAGTTTGACCTGTCGTGCTTGAGATGCCTGTGGGGCATTGAGGGGAGCTGACCACCACGGTTGTTTCCTGGCCAAGGCCTCCCTAGGCCGGTAGCAGCCTCTGCTCTGACCTCTGGAGCAGGGTCTTCCGTGTCCCTGGAGATGTATGTGCGTCTCCAGGCAGTCGCCCGGCTTCTCTGTCTGGGGGTTGGGCTGCTCCTTGGTAAGAGAGCCTGGTCCTGGAGAGGAAGAGGGCCGGCGGGCAAGGGGTCGGGGTCTGGGGGGGGGGCGGTGGGGGGAACTCGGGGTTGTGGGGCAGGGGCTGGGCGGGGTAGGGGGCTCCAGGGATGGGGACGGGGGGCTCCACGCCATGATGCTCCTTGCCTTCTGCCTCAGACAGCCGAAGAAGGGCGGCAAGCAGGCGTCGGCCTCCTATGACTCGGAGGAGGAGGAGGAGGGGCTGCCCATGAGCTACGATGAGAAGCGCCAGCTCAGCCTGGACATCAACCGGCTGCCGGGGGAGAAGCTGGGCCGCGTGGTGCACATCATCCAGTCGCGGGAGCCCTCGCTCAGGGACTCCAACCCCGACGAGATAGAGATTGACTTTGAGACGCTAAAACCCACCACTTTGCGGGAGCTAGAGAGATACGTCAAGTCTTGTTTACAGAAAAAGCAAAGGAAGCCATTCTGTAAGTCGTCGGGATGGGGTGCCTTGCTGCCGCCCCTGCCCATCACCCCTTCGGTCCCGGAGCAGACAGCCAGGCAGCCTCGGGGGTGGGAGTGGGAGTGGGTCGCACGCTGCCAGGCTCCTCGCCCCTCTTCTGCCTTGTGCCCTGAGGATGCAGGGACACAGCTTCCCTCTGCTCAGCTGGGGGCGGGGCTTAGCTGAGACCAGCTGCGGCTCCATCCCAGCCGGAGCCCTTCTTCCCCTGCTCCCGGGCAGGTGGGCAGCACTTGTGTGCCTCATCCTTCCCCAGAGCAGGCAGGACCCTGGGTCGGTCCCCAGCCCCATTCGTTCAAATGCTGGCTAAGGCCCTCACCACAAGCCTTCTTGAGGCTCCGTTTGGGGCCTGGGCTGCAGGCGACCTGTCGATGGTTCCCTGCCTGGGCAGACCAGTTCCCTTTGCCTGGGGTGGAGGTCCAGAGGCCTCCCAGGACGGACGATTGCACTGGCTCAGGCTCACCCTGGAAGTCGATGACTTCGCTGGACGGGAACGAGTCGCTGCCTGGGTTGTTGGGTCCTGGGGAGTGAGAGGAAGGGCAGGAGGCCCCAGGCCACCCCACGGTGGCAGGAGAACAGGGCAGCCGCCCGGCCCTGAGGAACAGCACCCAGGGTGCACCTGCTGCTGTGTGTGGCCCCCTCGGGCTACGTGGTCCTCACTCGCTCTGAGGGGGGAAGCTGCCTTCTCCTGGATGGAGCATGGCGTGACCCCTGCAGTCATGGCACGTTTGCTCCTCGGTAAGTCGCCTGTGGACTCAGAGGTGCTCGCGCAGGCACGCCAGGAGGTGGAGTTGGCTCCAGGGCGGAGTCTGGGCCTCACTGAGGCCGAGGGAGAGCCTCGGCCGTGGCGTGGCGAAGGAAAACCATGAGTTGGGGGGTCAGGGCCTCAAGCCGCAGTCCTGCCCCTCCCCCGGGGGCGCGCCGTCGGTGCAGCCGTCTGCAGTGGGCGTGGTCTGTCCCAGCGCGGGAGTTGTGCGGCAGCTGCAGAGCCTCGCGTGTGGCGGGGCCTCCGTACGTGTGGGCTGCCCCTGGGGCCGCCCGCCCTTCCCCGCCTGTGGCCTCAGCTCCCGTGCTCTTCCACAGCCACGAGCGGGAAGAAGCAGGCGGCCAAGTCGAAGGAGGAGTTGGCTCAGGAGAAGAAGAAGGAGCTCGAGAGGCGGCTGCAGGATGTCAGCGGGCAGCTGGGCAACAGCAAGAAGCCTGCCAAGAGAGGTACCCGTGGCCCTCGCGCTGCTCCGCCGGGGGCAGAGGGCAGTGGGAGGGAGCGGGCAGCTGACCTGGGTCTGCGCCTGTGGCTCCACCTCGTAACGAGCTGCGTTTCCCTGGAGGAGGCTGTTGACCCCCCGAAACCCTGATTTCCTTATCTGCAAACTGGGACCAGAGCCCGGCCCTGCAGGGAGGCTGAGCACATGACAGGCGTGTGTGAAAGCGCCGCTTTGCAGAGCCCCTGGGAGACGGCCCTTTGGAAGGGTGCAGCTGTGGTCTTGGGGGGCTGGACCCCGTGACTTGGGAGGGACTGAGGTCCTACCCTGCAGCTTCAGTGGGTCCTGGCCCCCAGCAGTGGGCTTTCTGGCTGCTCTCAGACAGGAACACTAGTTCCCAGCCAGTTAGCCGGTATCACAGGTGGAGGGGGAGGGTCTGACTTCCAGCCCCAGGCCCTCAGCTCTGTGGACTCGGGGTCTTATTTTAGGCGAGCAGGTGATTTGATTCCTTGCCTCCTTTCCCCGGGGCCTGTAAGAAAAGGCAAATACCTTTGTCCTGGCCCCAGGGACAGTGGGGCCCAGGTGGCGGTCAGATTCTAGGTCCAGTCTTGGTCATGCAGTGGCCAGGTGCCACAGCCTTGCCTGGCCCCCTTGCCCAGTGCCAAGCTGGGGCTCGGAGCCCTGCTCGCTCCCACTGATGGCTGAGAGGCCCCCCTTGCGTTAGCCCTGGGGAGGGCGTGGTTATTGCTCAGCGCGTGTGACTGTGGAACCTTCATGTGGCCGGCCACGTCCCCGCACGTCTCATCAGTTTCTCGTAGTAGATTGCCTTTTCTCCCAGCCTCTAAGTGTATTTAGATGTGTTGACCTCTGAGCCGTTTCTGCTCACACTTCTGACACCAAACGTGTGAGTTTTTCTCACGCCAGTTCTCCAGCTCCCACACGAGCAGGGTGTCCAGCAGTTGAGCTCCGTGCTGACGCTGTCTGCTCGGTTAAGGGCTCAGCGCCCCCCGCCTCTAAGACGCCAGGTGCATGTCCCAAGCTTCCCGTGCCTTTGACTGACAGGCTGTAAATCGGGGATTCCCACAACCCCCTCCTCAGGTTTGAAAATTGGCTAGGACGGCTCACAGAACTCAGGAATTATGAGTGAAACCCCTTGTGGTTTGTTATAAAGGACACAACTCAGGGACAGCCAGGTGGACGAGCGGCACAGGGCAGGGAGTGGGGGCGTGGGGTCTGCAGGCCTGTCCAGCCACCACCCTCCCAGCAGCTGGAGGCCCCCTGAACCGGGGGTTCTCTCTGGAGCGCAGTCTCCAGTCCCCGCCCCTCCTCGGCCATGGGGGCGAGGGGGGGGGGGAGCTGAAAGTCCCCGCCCCGGTCACATGGTCTTCCTGGTGAGCCGCCCTGGGCTGTGTGGCCCTGGGGGGGCCCCCGCCCCGAGTCACTCGTGAGCGTAAACTCAGGTGGGAGCTAAAGGGGCTCCTTAGCAGTAAAAGATGTTCCTGCCACTAGGGAGAGTGCAGGGGATTTAGGAGCTCTGTGCTGGGAACAGGGTACGAGCACCAGACGCATTTCTTACACCATCACAACCTCGTTAACGCGTTGCTGCATTTCAACAAAATCGCTTAACGTTTATCACGTGACCGGGTCAGGATCCGGGTGGGTCGGGGCATGTGGGGGGGGCGGGGGAGGCACGGACGGGCTCACGAGGAGGGAGGGGCGGCCGGCGCGTGGGGGGCGCACCCCTCACCCGCGCGTCTCCCCCAGAGAAGTCAGGCTCCGCGCCCTCGGGAGGGCCCTCCCGGCTCAGCAGCAGCAGCTCGTCTGAGTCCGGGAGCAGCAGCTCCAGCGGATCCAGCTCCGACAGCAGCGACTCGGAATAAACTCTGGGCTCTCACGGGACGGAACAAAACCAGTGGACGTCGCCCACGCCGAAACTCTGCAGTGTTCCCTTCTATGGTTAATATTACTATTTTCGTTCCATGGTGTGCAGGTTCTCTTTTTAATTCAGTGTTATGGTATCTTCCAGTTTGGGCTTTAATAGGTCAAAGATCTTTCCGTGTGTGTCCATTAGACTTTATGAGAAGCTGTGAATCTGCATAACGCCTTTCCTTCGTAACTGAATTCAGTCTCTTGGAGATGACAACTTCAAACGCTAACCTGATGACCGTAGAAAAACACGTAAGGTGTGATCCGGAGGTTCATGCAAAATCCCTTTTCTTAACGCCCGACCCGGTCTGTAGCTCCAGCGAGAATTTCTCCAAAGGAGATGTCTTGGAAATGGTACCGTATGTGAAAGCTGCCAGCTTTGCGAACAGGCGTTTGTCTTTGTCTTTGGGGGCCTGGGCTCTGACCCGCACGTCCGAGGGGTCACCTCTTTCTGCAGGGGCTGAGGACAGCCATGCCTGCCCCTGCCGTGAGGGCCAGGGCTGGGCCCGAGCGGGGAGGGGTCATCGTCACTGCAGCCAGAGCTCCCGCGGGTGGCGGACCGGCGAGGGTGGGCGTGGAAGGGAGCCGAGTTTTTCTGATCTCTGTGACGTTGGGAGCTCCCGGGAGGGAACACGGTGGCTGCGTGTGCAACGCGCGGGTTCCCAAACACTGAAACTTTTACCTCAACTTAAAAAAAAAAAAAAAGAAAAAAAAAAGAAGAAAAGATTAAAAACAAAAAAATACAGGAGGAGACTTTTTTGTAAGGTTCAGCAGTTTTCTACAAAAGGCCAGCCCCCACGTGTGTCCCCAGCCCAGCCGCTGCCACGCACTCCGGAACCATTGTCCCAGTTTCATGTATATATGAATACTTTATTTATTAAGATCATTGGTCATTTTTTTTAAAAAAAAAAAGGAAAGAAAAACAAAACTGCAAAAGAAACACATTAAAAAAAAAAAAGTGGCAGAGACGCAGGCCTTTTAAATGGTTTGAAGGGGAGCCCCAGACCCTGCTGGCCGGCGGGCCTCTCACCTCCAGGTGCTACGGCCTGCTGTCCCCGTGCCGGTGCTCGATCGCGTCTGTGTGCGCTTGCTCTCCTCTCGGGGCTGCTGGGGGTTTTGTTCTTGTTCTTTTTCGTGTGTGTATGAAATTTGGAGACTTACAGGTGTAGACGACTTCCAGCTGCAGCACATTCTGATTTTTTATTTCGTTTGTTTAGTTCTTTTGTATTCACTTCTGGTCTCTCTTAGGACTGTTTTAAAAGACTTCAATTTAGGGAACCCCAGTTATATAATATAAACTTTGTAATCTGAGAGAAGAAAAATGTATAGTAAATCTAAGTCTTGATTTTTAACTTTCTATTGTAAAAAAAAATAATAATAATATACAGAGTTTAACAGAAGGTTATGTTTTGGTTTTGTTTTCTCCAGAGGCTGCCATACGGCCTTTGAGTGCAGGGATGCCCCGTCCACACTGCCTGCCTACGCTCTGACCATTGTGGCTTTGGCCAGGAATGCAAGGGCCCCCGGATGGGGCACCCCTCACCCCCCCACCTCCAGGAGAGGGGCGTGGCCCCCGCTGCCCCACGCGGTCTTCCAGCCAGCCGCCAGCAGTGGCGGCACGGGGCTCCCTGCTCACGCATTTTCCAGTTAGCACAGACGCGACCGCGATAGTCTCTCTCCCCGTGAGACTTTACTGAGGGGGGTGCTGGGGGTGGAGCCGCGGGTGGCCTGGCCTCTTGTCTGGTGGCGAGTTCTTTCTGCCAGCACTTCTGGATGGATCGGGAGACTAGTCGTTGGTATCCTAACGGGCGGTGGTTTCTAAAAATCCTAAAGTCGACTTGGATGCCACTAGCGCTTATGGCTAGAGGACACCTCTGATGGGTATAGACTCTGACGAGGCGATGGGTGGTGGATTGCCATTTTTCTGACTGCTGGCGATTCTGACCTTTGGGTGAGTTTTGAGCCAGTCTGTTCAAGTTTTTTCATTACGTTTTGTTTGTAATAAAAATATAAATGAATTTTAGACTTGCCATTTTTCAAAGGTGTTTTCTAAGCAGATCTTTAATGGAGTAAACCACCTGTGGCTTGAAGGAATTACGACAGGATGGAAGGTCCTGAAGCAGGATCTCACGGGCAGAATGCAGCAGGCACGCATCTGAGTAACAAACAGACCCCAGCTGGGGGGCCTGGAGGTGCTGGGGGCTCCCGTGGGGCGCCCCTCCAGCCGCGAGCGAGCGGGGAGGGTCACCTGCGCCAGCCACTCAGCGGGGGCCATCGGGCCCTAGAGCTGAGCACAGCGGGAGCATTTCCTTACCTGCTGGTTCCGTGTTGGGAGCGATGTGGAGTCTCAAGCCACCTGTGCTCCTTTCCTCTGAAAGATCTGCTGGCTTTGACGCTGCCGGAGGGCTTAGTCCGTGCTGAGCGGTTGTAGTTCATTGGCTTTTTTAAGGCTTTCTGTCCAGACTTCAAAACTGATTTCAGAGTTTTGGGGGGACCCTCTCCACCCCCTCACCGCCCCCCCCCCCCCGAGGTCAGCCTGTGGGTGTTCGCCATTTCCATTTCTCTGCGTTGGGCAAGCGGAGTTCCAGTGCCGAGAACTGGAGGGCAGCCTGTCGAGGCTTAGGGCCTGTGTTCGGTGGGTAGGCCTCGTGCAGGGCACGGAAATGGCTGTGAGACAGTCCTCGTGATCCCTGGGGGTCGAGGGGGTGGCCTGGGCTGTTAACTGAATTCCAGAGATGCTTGCTCACTCATCTTGCTTACAAACTGTTAAGATACGTTTTTCTTCTGTGTTTGTTCTTTGGTTTTAGTTCTTTTGCAACAGTCACATCTTTGACAGTTTGGGGGGGGAACACCGCCCACGATAAAAGATCTGTTACACCTGGTGTAGCGCTGTTCCCTAATACTGGCATAACCCTTCCAGGAGGTTTTTCTTTTATATTTAAAATGTTACTTTTCTGTATGATGTGCATGCAAGTTTACCGTAACTTTTCTTAAACTTTTTAGTGCCGTTTCTAGTATATTCCTGTAAATGTCAGTTACTGAAAATGAGTCCAGTGTAAGTAGTTTTAGCTTGTTTATTGCAATGCTGGCCTCAACACAACAGAATAAAAGTGGTAGAAAGTACTCTTTGATGTTTCTGGTAATCATGGACCCTTCTCCTGGGGCATTTGTTTTGTTTTCATAATAAAAGAAAAAAAAAAAAAGAGGTGCCTCATCCTGTGCTTTCTGGGCTCCCAGCTCTCCCCTTGCTGGCGTGTGACGACGGGGGGAGTCCCTCGTTTTGACATCCCGTAGCTCCCGGCAGGAATACCCAGAGCATCCCAGAGGGTCTTGAAGAGCTCAGTGGCTCTGGTCCACAGCCTGGGTGGGGTGGCTCCGGGATTTAGGGAGTGTCTTCTGTCACCTTTTCAGGTCAGCAGCTCTGTGGATGGGCCGCCCCCCTCCATGACCCACAGGTTCGGTCGCCTCGGTTCCCGCCTGCTCGGTCATCCATCCTCTGTCCCCGCTGTGCCCTCAGTCTGCACTGAGGTGCTTTCCGGGACCAGAGGCATCAAACGCTCGTCCGCTGGCCCAACGGACGTTTCCAGGAAACCACGTTGAGACGTTGTGCGCGCTGAGGTTTCGTCCACAGTGGAGGTGGCAGCAAGGAATGAAGGAGGTAGCGAGACAAATGCCAAGTCCTGACGCCGTTTTCCAAACAGTCACAGCTGTTGGAACCGAGCCTTGCAGTGACGTCCCGGGAGAAGGCTCTGCCCGAGTCCAGGCCCGAGGCCCCCCTCCCCTGTATTCCCTTGCCCCCCATCACCCAGACTGAGCTCCCCGAGGACGGGGACTGAGCACGTCCGCCGCGGCATCCCCAGCCCCAGCCGGGAGGGCAAGCCGCCCAGGCGTCCCCAGGGCAGACGTGGCCTCCCCGCTCGCTAAGCAGCTTAGCGCCAGCTGTGTGCGAGCGGCCCAGGGCACGTCGGTCACCTGCACACCCGACCAGTGCAGACGGCGGCCGGGGCCCGTGCTTGCTTTCCCGGCCACCGCCTCTGTGCTTGTGGCTGAGCCAACCACGGCCCGTTTCTAGGTTAGTCTGAGGGGCAGCGAGCGTGCAGCACAGAGGCATTGCAGCTAAGTCAGAAGTTTGCCGCCTTCCCAAACCGAACTGAAGTCGAAGGAGCGCGGAGATGCCGACAAGGCCTGTCTACGGGGGAGTTCCAGTGGCAGGGCGCCTGGACAGGCGAGCCCCTACTGCAGAGTCCTTCCTGACTGTGTCGACGAGACAGGCTTCCCTCTTCGCCTCGGGGAGGTGCCTAAGGAAATCGGCCTTCCGGCCTCCCCACCTGAGGCAGTAAGCCAGCCGAGGCTCCCTGTGCAAGGGCCAGGCCTCTGGCTGGACACGTGACGTGGGGGGAGAGACGTCGGACCCAGCAGCTCCCTTCTGGTTGCTGTCTGCTAAGCAGCTTGCACGCCTGCACGAGGAGGCACGCAAGGGGCAGCCCAGGACGTGCCGTGTGCATGGGCGGCCAGAAGGTCTCTGCCCACCTGTGGGCTCACGGGAGCGCTGCCAGCAGGCCGCTGGAAGCATGACGTAACCGCCCCGTCTGTACAGCTGAGCAAAACGTCACAGAACCAGGTGTTGCGTGGTGCGGGACGCCACCTCCGGAACCTCGGCACACGCGCGCGCCGAGCTGCTGACAGCCGCTGCGTCTCGGGAGGGCGCTTCGTGCGTTTCTGCACTGGGGCTTTTAGCAATCGTTAGATGTTACTGTTGTTAAAAAAAAAAACAAACCTGAAAGCCAAGTTAGGATATTAGGAGCAAACAGATCAAAATAAGGAGTGAGGAAGGAAGGCGGCTCCTAAAGGAGATTTATTTAGAAAAGAAAACTCAGCTTTGACGAAAGACACGTCCATGTTTGCCTCGCCACACAGACCTTAATTACAGCAGACAGCAGATCCTTTAAAAATGACTCATAAGCTGCCCACACGGGTGGGCGAGGCTGCTTGTGTGTGGTCATGGCCCACGCACATCAGACACTGCAGGTGGCCGGGAGGTGCAGCCTCGGAGTCGAGGCTGAACTACTGTCCGCTGAGGACCTGCCTATTTCAGCCCTGTGATTAAATTTGAAATCACTGTTAGCAACTTTAGGTAACTTAATAATTTGGGGGTTTCCTTAATGTTTTGGGGATGCCTTTGCCCCACAAACCTCCAGCATCAGGAAGCTAACGTAGGAGCCGTCACAGTGCCTCACACGCAGTGATCATTTTGGTTACTAGACTCAAAACTCAAGTGCCACAAAGTCCCTGCTGAAATGCTGCTGCCGATGACCATTTAGGGTGAATCCATCTTGGTCCCGCACATCGTGGTCCCGCACGTGGATCTGCGACCCGACATGATGCCAATTCCTTCACCTTTTTCTAGATCTGACCCACTCTTTACCAGGCAGAAGGGAAACCTAAAGGACAGCCTGTAAGAATGTGAAGAGGTGGTCTGTAACCGGGGTGTCCCTCCCGCTTGACTTATTCGGAAGCACGACCAAAACAGCATCTGGCCGGGCCCCGGACCTGGCCGGTGCCTACAGCGCCTGCAAGACCAGAATGGAGTCCAGGAGCCCAGACCACCCACCAGCCCGACTGCGAATGGGCCGGGGCGCCATCTCTGGGATTTTGGGGTTCTTCTACCACAGCTCAACCTTCACGTTCACTGTTCAGGATCTCCCAGTAAGGACTAGGGATCAGCAAGGCGGCTGGGTGCCTGGGCCCAGGCTTTCACACCAGAATTACATAACAGAGCAAAACTTGGATTGCCCCGTGTCCCGGGAGATGTCCAGCTTGTTTTTGTCCCGGACGAGGATGGCCTCATTTCCGTACTGTGAGTACCACGTGCTTCGGCTCCTGCTTAGGTACGTCCCGGGCGGCACAGATGCCAACTTCTGCTGCTGCTGTTGCCAGATGAGCAGGGAGGTGTCCCGGTACCGGAGCCGGGCGTAGCCTTCGGACAGGGCTTTCTCTGCCAGCGGGACGCGGCCGCTCATCACTGGCCAGAACCTCCCCTCTCCTGGGCTCCTGAGCAGGAGGCCTCTGAGCCCGTGCTTTGCGCTAAATGCACTAATGAACCGGTATTTCAGCTGCTGGGTTTTGAGGATTCCTTCTTTAACCTACCGGTACAAATGAGACATTCAGGCCATTTACAGGCCACACCCTTGTGAGGGTTCTCTGCGAGGAAACTTGAGAGGCGCCTCCGAGCATTCTGAAAAGACACTTAAGAACCATACGTGAGTCGGCAAGCAGGTCAGCAGTGCCCTGGCCGCAGCGTTTCCTGGTGACGGCTGTGTGCACTGCATTAGATGTGCAGTTGACAAGGGACGAGGCGCCCACCTCAGGGGGGACTTGTGTCTGCAGCGATTCTGACACCACGACGTGGACCACTAAATTTGCAAAGGTATACCTGGTGTCCCGAATGAAAGGACATTGTACAACTAGACAGAACCTGACAGCAGCTCCTGTAACTGCCCGCTCACGATCTGTGCTCGGGTCGACTTTCGGCACAGCAGAGGCGTTCCGATCCCTGCCAGGGATTTGGAACCAGCATTTGTTCAGTGCTCTTTATCTGGCTGGTCTCCAGCTCCTCTCCAAGGTGACGCTACAAAGAAATGAACATGCTGTCAGGTGTTGGGGAGAAAAGGGCCCCAGCAGAAATGGCAGGTTATATGGCACAGAATCGTCCTTAACTCTTGGCATCAGAGCGTTAAACCAAGCTACCGATCGACACATTCCAGGATTTCATTTGCTCTCTGGTGACGCGGTGAGCCTGGGTTTAAGAGGTAGACCTGTGCCTCACCCTAGTTCTCTTATTAACTAAGGGGACGATCCTGGGGAGGCCACTTGTTGGAGCGTTAGTGTCTAGATCTGCGAAGTAAGTCCTAAGAACTTGACGGGGCACAGAAGTGACCTGCCCATGCTGGGGACGCTGGTACTCACCCAGCCACCAGCGCCTTCTTTCTGCTCCAAGCATCAGGGAGGCCCCTGGACCAGAAAGAAAAATGACGTCAGGGGAAAACCGAACGGGAGCATCCACAACACCCCCGCCCCACGCCGCCCCTGCCCATGCTTTCCCAGCCATGCAAGTTCGCTTTTCCTTCTGTGCGGCCCGCGCCCCCATCGCCCTGCCCAGTCATCACTGCCGGCTGCCGCTGAGCCCCCAACGCCCGGCCCGGCCCGCACCCAGGACGCACCCAGGGCGCGTCCCCATTGCCTCCCCGGCATCCCGGGTCCCGCCTGGCCCGGCCCGCGCCCAGCGTCCCCCTACCGTCCGCCCCCGTCACCTGACCCGCGCCCCCCGTCGTCGCCGCCCCGGCCGCCCGCGCCGTGGGGCCTCGGCGGCGAGCGGGTCGCGGGGCCGGGCGCCTCGGGTGGGGCGGCGCCAGTTGGCTGCGTGTCCGCGTCGCTATGGCAGCGCCGCAGGCATGCCGAGCCGAGCGCCGAGGCCGGTAGGCGGGCGCCACGAGCCGGAGCCATCGATGGCTCCGCGGGGCGGGGGCGGGGGGCGGGGGTCTCCCGCTGGGGGTGGGGCAGCTGCGGGAGCCATGTGACCATTATTGTAGGTCGTAGTATGGTGTAGGTCGTAGCTTTGTGTTGCTGTTTGCGTCTGCTCTTGCCGCTTCTGCCACTGCTGTTGCTACTGCTATTAGCATTCTTACCCCTAATAATCTATAGCGTTGTTTTTAATAATTTCATGTTGTCCCGGGCGTACGTACTCTCTCAAAACCACGTGTCCCACTAACCCGTGTCACCCAGCCGGGCCAGGTCCTCATTCTGCCATGAAAATTAGGTCTGTTTCCTTCCGCACCCACCTCCAAATCCTTTTGCAATAATACTCTCGTTTGGTATCTGTCCCTTTCCTTACTGAACTTTCATTTTTACGGTTTCCCCTAACGGTAATTCAGGAAGTCGACGACATAAGAGACATTCAAGCACACTGAACCCACCACTGTAGAATGCACATTCTCTACAAGGACACAGAACATCTCCAAAGATTGACCACATGCCAGTCCATGAATCAGTTTCGATACATTTCAAAGCACTTAAATCCTAGGCGAAAAGGGTCACAGGAAACATAGTCTATAAAACAACAATAAAAAGATACTAGAAGAAAACTCCTATATATGATTACTTTAAAATATATTCTCGAGCCCACCCAGGGATACCAAAAAAAAAAAAATTCTAAATTCCTCATGGGTCAAAGAGAAGTTCACAGTACAAATTTTAAACTATTTTAATTGAATGATGATAAAAATACAATATATCAAAACTTGTGAGATGCAGTTCAAAATCATGCCTGGAGGGAAGTTTATTGTCTTAAATGCATATACAAGAAAATATACACGTGTATGGTGTGTTTGTGGGCTATATGGAAACTCTCAGTATTGTCTTTGCAATTTTTCTGTAAATCTAAAACTGTCCTAAATTAAAATGTAAAAGCTTATTTTTAAAATGAGTGAAAAGGAAAGTCACAGAGGTGAGAAGAAACTGGCAATATGTTTAGTTAATGAGGGACTTAGTCAGGGTCCAGCTGGAAGACAGAAATCACACCAATGATTTGACCAGAGAGAGATTAATAGAAGGGATTGTTCATTAGGTACAAAGTTGTTAACTAGGTAACTTTCAGGTTAAAATAAAGACCTCCAAAGTATCTCAAGGGTGGTAACCACAGGAAGCAAAAGGGCCAAAGAGAAGAGGGTGGAATTGTGAACATTAGAAACTCAGAGGAGGGACACCAAAGAGCTGAAACTCAGACTTTTGACGAGGGGGTGCTGGCAGCTGGAGCTGGTGTCTCTGCACCAAGAATAGGGTACCAGTAGGGCAGGGACCCAGACCCCGAGGACGGGGGGGATCCCAAATAGAGGAAATACAAAGTCCCACCAATCGAGGGCTCCTTTTCCGGGTTAGGTTAATTACTTTTCCTATCAGTCTCCTTCTGTCTGAATATTCTTTTACCTGAAACTAAATTGCAAAGTTAACTTCCAACAAAACTGTACTGAAAGTCATAAGGGAAGTGAGGAACTAAAAGAAGAGCTAGATACAAATACATACGTACTTAACAGGCAGGGGGAAATACGGAGAGTTGTTACCGTCCTTGTTTCTGTAACAGTCAGATGGGTTTTCCTTTGCCCTCAGCAAGATCTCAGCTGGTCGAGGTTTCTTTAGCTAGTGGGGTGACTTATACCTTCATTCCTGAAGGGCACAAACCCTCAATTATCCTGCTATCTATCTATCTATCTGTCTATCTGTCTATCTATCCAATCCATCTATCCATCCATCCATCTATCTAACCATCTATCTATCTATCTATCTGTCTATCTATCTATCAATCAATCCATCCATCCATCTACCTATCTAACCGTACATCCATCTGTCTGTCTGTCCGCCCTTCCATCCATCCATCCGTCCATCCATCCATCGTCTTTGGTGGCTGCAGCTTTCCATGAACTTTGCTCTGGGTGGTAGAAATACTAAAATGTACCAGGAAGAATCCCCTGGGTTCTAAACATAGTTCTTCCTGCCCTCAACCTCAACGTGAAGCAACAACTCACTTTCTCCATCACCCCAGTTGGGAAGGTAACCCACTTCTCAGTGTTTTGATTCAGTGGTATCAGGAGCCCCTGATTTCCAAGTGGCAGTCTCATCTTCCAAATCAAAGAAGCCATTGATGTGCTCCCTGGTGAGCCCATTCCTCTCTCTAGAACCAAGCCTTGCAAGTCATCAGAAGCTCAAAGACGTGGGGCAGAATTAACACTGACATGAGGCATCATTGGAAGGCCTCTCCCACCTCCACCCTCTGGTTCCCAGGCGCCTGTGGTCTGGCTTTGGGGAAGACAGCACCGTATATTTTTCTGTGGCTCAAAGCATTCACGGTGAAGTTCCCAATGGGTGCTTCACCCCCGTCCTCAGGAGGCCACTCTGCTCTCTGCTAGGGGGGCGCTCTGGGTGATGGGCACATATAAAGCCAGTGGCTTCCACGAGCAAGGGCCTATAGTTGCCCTTCTTTTTCTCAGCAACGAGGTCCCTGCGCAGAATACTGCTGTGGGAATGGTGTGATGGTCAGCGAGTCCCTCCCTAAGTCTGTGGATGGGGGTGCTGGCAGGAAAAGCAAGTCCAGAATCCGTGTCTATTCCAGCAAGACTGCATCTCTGTCCCCTCCATGATGGATGAGTCCATGTAATAAATGTGCTACCACTTGGCTGGCTGGATCCCCGGGTAATGATGCCATACTGGGGGCTCAGCGTTGGCTGGCAGTGGTGGTGGGCAGGGCGGCTTCGGTGGTGGAGCTTGCATTGTCATCCACGTAGCGCCTCCATCGCTCCCTCCAAGATCAGTTTGCACACGGGTGCATCAAATAAGCAATGCACCGGCTCGATGAAGGGGCTGAAGACCTCCACAGAGTGGTCCCTGTTTCCAGCTGTTATTGAGAGTCTCCTCTGCATTGGACGGGCCTCGGAGACATCTGTCCACCTGGGATACAGATATTGTCACAGTCTGCGTCCTTTCTAAGAAGTCCATCCGGTGCCTCTTCCCCAGAGCTTGCTGTCACCCAGCTCCCAATCCTTTTCTTTCCAAGCCCTTAACCATCCAGCCAAACCAGTAGCAACTGCTTGAGAATCATTGTAGATCTATGCGATGGAAGGCGATCCAGTAATTTAAAAGAAAATGAAGGACTGATACATGTTTCAATATGGATGAATCTTGCAAACATTATGCAAGGCGAAAGGAGCCGGTTACCAAAGACCACTGTATGACTCCACTGATAGGAAATGTCCGGGACAGGGAAACCTGTAGAGACAGAAAGTAGGTTAGTGGTTGCCTACGGCTGGATTAGAGATTGGGAGAGAATGGAGGGTAACAGCCGCTACGTATGCGGTTGCTTTTTTTTTTGCCATTCCCATTTTTATTTTGGGCTGTGTTGGGTCTGCATTGCGGTGCGTGGGCTTCTCAATGAGGTGGCTTCTCTCTTTGCAGAGCACGGACTCTAGGCGCTCAGGCTTCAGTAGTTGTGGCGCATGAGCTCTAGAGTGCAGGCTCAGTAGTTGTGGCACAAGGGCTTCGTTGCTCTGCAGAATGTGGGATCTTCCCGGACCAGGGATCGAACCCGTGTCCCCTGCATTGGCAGGCAGATTCTTAAGCACTGTGCCAGCAGGGAAGTCCCTGGGGTTGCTTTTAAAGAGGCTAAAATGTTCTAAAATTAGATTGGGTGATGGTCGCATGATCATCTGACCATACTAAAAAACTGAATTGTACACCTTCAGCGGGTGAATTGCATAGTACGTGAACTCTATCACAATAAGCTGCTTTTAAAAGAAGAATCATAACTTTCTCAAGACGTCAGCAAAAATGGTGGAATAGGAAATCCAGATTCTGCCCCTTCACAAAGGAAAGGAAAAAATAGGCAAAAATTGTCACAATAAACTTTTCTGCAACTTGGGAAATTAACCAAAGGCTTGCAGGAACCCAGGAACACTTTTTCTTTTCTCTTAAGACTGATTTTTGATACAAACAGCAAACTTTGTGGTGTTTTCATTTATCCTACCCCTGATTTCCCACAAAGATTTTAAGAGCATCACCCTAGCTGTCAGCCCTGCCAGCTGGGTCTGTGCGGGCGGAGAAAGTACAAAACAAGAAGTCTTGACTCCCAAGCTCCTAGGCAGGAGTCACACTCGACAACAAACACGAGCCTCAAACAGGAGATGTTCAGCGACAGACACAGCTACAGTCATGGGAGAAAAGGAATAACTCAGAGGCTGGAGCCAAGACCTGCGAGGAATCATCCCTTGAGCCTCAAGGAAGTGGTAAAATGCCCAGGGGCTTCCCTGGTGGCGCAGTGGTTAAGAGTCCGCCTGCCAATGCAGGGGACATGGGTTCGAGCCCTGGGCCGGGAAGATCCCACATGCTGTGGAGCAACTAAGCCCGTGCGCCACAACTACTGAGCCCACGTGCCACAACTACTGAAGCCCACGCGCCTAGAGCCCGAGCTCCACAACAAGAGAAGCCACTGCAATGAGAAGCCCGCACGGTGCAAAGAAGAGTAGCCCCTGCTCACCGCAACTAGAGAAAAGCCCACGCGCAGCAACGAAGACCCAATACACCCACAAATAAACAAACAAACAAACAAATAAATAAAAAAATTTTAAATGCCCAGAAATTTAGAAAGGTTATGGACTTGGGGCTGTGGTTTGTGTCCCCACCCCCAGCGCCGGCTTCCCTCTTTCTGAGGGAGCATCTAGGGTGGTTACTTACGCCCACGCCGCCTTTGCACATTGGGTGTGTAGGAAGGGATGGATCCCTGGCCTTTTAGTCCGTAAGGCTTTAGATGGACTCTGCACGATGAGCTGTACCTGCAGAGATGCCCCTGTGCAGCCTCATCTGCACCTGGATCTGATTTAGATGCCAAGAGCATGAGGCCATAATTGATGAGGCTTTGGGGCAAAGTCTTGGGAGGGGTGAGTTTATTCTTCACGTTCAAGAATTACAAACAGTTCATGGCCAGAGGATGGACTGTAATAGGCTTAAACATGTCCACACATTCCTTGATGCCCCTCTCTTCAAAAATGGAGCCTAATCCTTCCCGCTTGATGCTTGGCTGGCCTCGGTGACTCCTTCATGATGAACAGTACGTGGCAGAAGTGACGGTGCCTGACTCCTGAGGCTGGGTCCACAGATGGTGGTACAGCTTCCCCGCCCCCCACCCCCAGCCCCGGCTCTCTGTGTTGGAAGAGTTGCTCATAGAAGTCGGCTGCCAGGCTGTGTGGAAGCCCAAGCCACACGGAGAGACCTCTCATGGGTGTTCTAGCCAACAGCTTGAGGTCCTAACTGACCGCCAGCCTTCCATGTGACTCCAGCCAGCCCCAGGCCCTGTGACACCGAAGAGGCCTCGAGCCAGAGCCACCAAGCCAAGCCAGCCAACCCCCAAACCATGAGAGATCACGATAAATAACCGTTGTTAAGCCACTAGGTTTGTTCTTCAGCCGTAGAGATGTCCCAGGAGTTGGCGTTAATCCAGAGCCCGCCTCTAGTAATCCCCCGAAGACCTGGTATTTCCTTTTCCTTGGGGCATGTCACTTGGGTGAAGGGCCACAGCTGCCTTTGCAGAAGGTCCAGAGAAAGATCTACAGCACGTTCTTCTGTCTGTGCTGCAGGGTCCTCCCTCCAGGGACCTGGCCTCCTCGTCAGTCATGAGCTGTGGATCGGCAAACCGGTGTCGAGTCTTGAAACTGGGAAGAGGCCATCAATCTCCACTTTGGCAACTGAAGTCAGGTTCTGGGTCACCAGACCTGGCGTTTTTCCCGCTCTAGGGATCAAGCAACATTGTAGTGGGCAACTTCGTTCCTAGGGACATGACCCTCAATTATACTGGTAGAGCTTACTGATTACATTAGCCCCTCTTGTCCTGTTCAGGAACTGGGCTCACCTTGGCTTTGGGAATTAATGCTGCCACTTAGTCTCTGCCACTCTGGGACCCCAGGATCTCTGAAATCAGGGAGCCCAGGGATTCCCACCATCACGTGGTGGGAATGTGTAGGACTGTAGGACATGGCTGTAGGACATGGCTAGCTCAGCTGCCCCTCACCAATGCAGTCCTCAGTGCCTTAGCAGAGGGAGTGTTCCCTGGGACCTCTGGGGAGATATAGTCGGTGGGGGAGGGGAGGTGGGCAGGTGGCATTCCTCTGTCCCCAAGCCTTCTGATTCCTTCTGTTTCACACCAGTGAAGTTCTGGCATTTCAATCTCATTAAACACAGTCCACAGTCCAATTTCTGTCCATTTCACTTCAAGCTGCAAGAGCTAGACAATTAAATCCAGAATCGCCGATAAGGACGCGCTTATGAGTACACATGGCCCGATCCAGGGTTATGTTCTGTCTTCCTTGGTCTAACGCTCTCGGAATCCATCCCCACACAGATTGTTCTGGTTTCTGCCAATCTCTATGTGAGAAATCTTTCCGTTCTTTTAGTGTAGAAGCTGTTTCCTCTTGGATCGGTCTTGGTCCTTGACCCTGGAGCGTGCTGAGATCTGAACCTAGCTATGGGTCTAGGGCAACAAGGGTGTCCGGGGTGGGTTTTGAGGAGAAACATCATTTCCTTCTAAGACAGTTTCCCCAGGTGAGGTTATTACAGTGCCTTCGAGTCATGTCCCCTGGCAGGACAGGCTCAGAGTGGCGGGGGGATTGGAGCTTCTCAGTTTCCTCTGAGTCTAACCAGATGTCCCTTTCCAAGTTTCAGGGTCCCACGCCTTCCCAGCCAATGTCACACGCTCACAAGACAGACCTGGCGAGGCTGGGGACTCAACACGTGTTGTCATTCTGCAACCCACGGAATGCAATTTGGTGTCTGAAATTCAGCGATACTGGCCTGGTGGCTGCAAGAAATAAGTTCCTTTAGGACTGTTGTGGAGACTCCATGGTTTTCTTGACCATGACCTGAGCTGAGGCTTCAAAGTCCTGAGATTTCCTTTCTTTGTGAAAGCCTGTTTCCTAGGGCTCAGAAACAGCCATCCCACACCACAGTCCTGGGGCCACCACTGCTGTCATACGGTCAAGGGTATCGGTGCCCCTGAGACACCGTCTCTGTCCACCAGCATCACCGCAGGGAGTAGTTTGCTTAATGGCGATGCCACGGCTGGCCTGGGGTCACCAGAATCCCACTTCTCAATCGTGAGGAGCTCGTTGCCCCGTCCAAGCTCAAGCCCGTGACCAACCCACTCCCCAAACTCCACATTTGAAAGTCGGCTTCCTGAGACCCTGCCTGGTACCAATTCAGGTATCCGTCAAGGTCCCACAAGGAAACAGAAACCACGCCAGTTCTTTGAATAAAGAAACTTTAAAATAAAAAATTGCTGGGGACGTCCCTGGCGGTGCAGTGGTTAGGACTCCACCCTTTCACTGCCGAGGGCGCGGGTTCAGTCCCTGGTTGGGAAACTAAGATCTCACTAGGCACGCGGCGCAGCCCAAAAATAAAATAAATACATAAATAAAATTAAAAGCATAAAGAAGCGTTGATAGTGTAAAGCCGTCAACCAGATCACTGAACGCATTGAACTCTAAGCATGGGGAAGGCAGCAACTGCTGGAAGCGACCCTCCCCCCATCCTGCCCCCGGCTAAGGACTGAGGGAACAGAGCTCAGAGGCGGCCGCGGGGAGCTCTGTGGAGGGGGCGGTGCTGGTTCTGGAGGAGCGGCCTCCTGGGCCCAGACCCGGACCCGGACCCAGATGGGTGAGGAGGGGCTGGTGGTGCTGTCCCGAGGCCGGAGGCTGGCCCTGCAAAATTGCTGCTGCCGGGGCGAAGAATCAGGGCTGGGGCTGCCTCATCAACTCTTGGGTTACCCTGAAATACAGTTCATACAGGAAAGGCAGAATAAATACTTCATTCTTTCTTTACCTATCAGTTTTCAGAATAATGTGTCAGTGCTCTATCAACTTCCAAAGGGTTTTTTTTAAAATAAAATTTATTAATTTATTTTTATTTTTGGTTGTGTTGGGTCTTCGTTGCTGTGCGCGGGCTTTCTCTAGTTGCGGCGAGCGGGGGCTACTCTTGGTCGTGGTGTGCGGGCTTCTCATTGCAGTGGCTTCTCTTGTTGCGGAGCACAGGCTCTAGGTGCGTGGGCTTCAGTAGTTGCAGCACGCGGGCTCAGTAGTTGTGGTGCGCGGGCTCCAGAGCGCAGGCTCAGTAGTTGTGGCACACGGGCTTAGTTGCTCTGAGGCATGTGGGATCTTGCTGGACCAGGGCTCGAACCCGTGTCCCCTGCATTGGCAGGCGGATTCTTAACTACTGCGCCACCAGGGAAGTCTCACCAAAAGGATTTTTTTTAAGTCAGGGATTTAAAAAAATATTATCAATATGACATCATGAATTTGAATGGATTTGATGTCTTTCAGAGAATGGCCTGATTGTGTTTGAGTCTCAGGATTTTCTATGCCTGGCCAGTAGGAAATCAAGTTGTCGGCGGGCCCCTTCAGTCTAGAAGCTCTGGGGAGAGAGTGCGTCCCAGGCCTCTCTGCGAGCTCCTGGTGGCCGCCGGCATGCTGGCTTGCGTGGTTTGTGACTGTGCCCCCCCCCCGTCGTCCCCCCCCCCCCCCCCCGTCTGCTTCTTCCTGTGTCTCTCCGCTGGGTACCTCTAATAAGGACACTTGTCATTGGATTTAGCTAATCCGGGATGATCTCATCTCAAGATAGCGCATTACAGCTGCAAAAATCTGTTTTCCAAATAAGGTCACAATTCACAGATTTCAGGGGTTCGATGTGACAGCCCTTCCTGGGGCCCCCCATTCAACCCACTGCAAACCCTAACACGGAAACGGGTGCAGGGAAGATGGAGGGAACCTAGGATTGGTTATTTGGCCAGGCTGTGGCTAAAAGCGGTGAAAACACAGCTTTCTTAGGAGATGGGACAGAAGGGGCCGCACGGCTGAGTAGACCGTTTCCTGTGGTACCCTGAAGTGACAGGCCCAGGGGAAGGCTCTGGAGGACCATGGAATGGTGCCCGAAAAAGAAGCGAATGGCTACGGTGTGGGATACTTTTTAAATGGCTCGTCAAAAAAGAGAATGAAAAGCTAAGATTCCTCCATTTTAGTCCCAGATGCAGACTGATAGCCAAGGATGCCATCGGCCGGAAGCGGAGGGGTGATATCTCAGGAGGCAGAGGCCGGGTGGTTTTCAGGCTGGGCGATGGCTAGCCTTTAAGGGGGGAATGGCCACTCTGCATGGGCAGAAGAGGACCGCATGATCATTCAGAATGAATACTGCAACGCCAGGATCCCCTACGAGCCACCTCTGGGCCAGCCTCAGAGATCTGAAGGTTTTCCGGGAGCAGGCCGATTCTGCAGCGACCAGGATTCTAACCGATTCAGGACAGGATGATTGACTTCTCCCTAAAGGCAGTATTTTCTTCTGATGTCTCTGTCACAGAAGCTTTACAGGGCGTGTCCCCCTAGAACGGTGGTTCTCATACTTGCTCAAGTGTTGCCCAGAGGCTCCGGAGGGAGCATGGGTAGACGAGCTCCCCGTGAGCTGACTCAGGTGTCCCCATCCCTCCATCTCGTGGCACTGCCTCTGCATCAGGGCCGTGATCCTGGTCCAGGACACTTGCTGGCTGGAGCCTTCCCGGGAGCTTCACCGCTTTTCCTGCCTTGCAGCTCTGGGGGATAATGTCCCCTTATACCATGTCCTTTTTTTTGTTTTGTTTTGTTTTGCGGTACGCGGGCCTCTCACCGCCGTGGCCTCTTCCGTTGCGGAGCACAGGCTCCGGACGCGCAGGCTCGGCGGCCATGGCTCACGGGCCCAGCCGCTCCGCGGCATGTGGGATCCTCCCGGACCGGGGCACGAACCCGCGTCCCCTGCATCGGCAGGCAGACTCCCAACCGCTGCGCCACCAGGGAAGCCCGCCACGTCCTTTTATGTGCTGCTCCAGCTTACACACTTTGCCTCCAGTGGGCGATTAATCACTCAGCCGTTTGCTGACTTTCTCCGATGCACTCACAGCTGTGCCTGTGACAGCCGATGTTTCCGAGGTTCCACTAATTACTCTCCCCTCACCATTCAGACGTCTGAGGTACTGTGCTCCAGTACCTTCTGTTGTGTAGGCATCCCGCCCCAGTTCACCACTGAGGAAAGTTCTAACAATCACTGCCCCGTACCAGGCACTCTCCGTACTCCGCTCTCCATTGGCAGTGGGGTTCCTGCCGCTAGCTGCCCGAGGCCAGCCAGTCCATAACAGCGGCTCGAGTCTGCTTCCTGGGGCCCCTCCACACACCCAGGGTTGGGAGTGGGGGTCGGGGAGCAGGAAGGATCTGGGCTTCAGGGGAACAGCAGGGTCTGTTTTGCCTGGAAGGAAAGGCAGGGGGGGTGGCTAGGAAGTCATCGGGCCATTCCTGGACCCCGGCTTGGGGGTCCTACTGGCCCCTCTCTGGCCAGGGCGACAGGAAGAGCAGAGCACAGCCAGGCCGGGCACGGCATCTATTGGCAAAGACCTGTCACGCCGGCAACTGCAAAGAAAATCAACGTGTGGCCCCTGGAAGCCAAGGTGAGGGGGGTTCATGACGTCACAGGCTGCCGAGGCAGGGTGGACCTTGAGAACTTTGACCTGCATCTGGACCCCGGAGGGATGGTGGAGAGGAGATCTAGGGCCAAAGGCAGGGGAGAAGGTGGGTGAGCGGAACACCATAACCAGGTGCCTGGTGAGACTCAAGTTACAGTGTGAGATGGCAGTGCTCTGTCCTGGGGGACATGCCGGTACCCAGGGACGGACCCTTGTTCAGGCGGCAGTGGCTGAGAGTGCGAGCAGGGCAACATCGGGGACAGCGGGGCATGGGAGGACGAGGCCAGCTGGGCCACGCTCTGAGCCAAGGTCCAGGTGGTAGAAATGGCCTGTGTCCTGCAGGGGCTGGTACCTGGCGGGGGGCTGGGGAGGGCACCCCATAGCACCCCCCGCCCCGTGTGGCAGAGGCACTGGGATCCCCAGGTGGGCTGCGTTCTGGGCATTGGGACAGTTCAGGGAAGTGGAGGCCCGTCACTGGAGGGAAGCCCTGACTTCCTGAGTCAAAGCAAGTGAGGCATGAAGCTACTGGCTGGGAAAACACACGAGCTGGGACTGCCTTTGACCGCGAGCCGGCGCAGGGTCAGGCCTGTCCTGAGTGCTGTGTGCGCATCGATCTCATTGACTCAAGCAGCGCAGCCTCTGCCCTGGGTTCACCGTCGTACCCACTTCACAGACGAGGAGACTGAGTCTCAGACACATATATCGCTTTTGCCAAAGGGCACAGAGTGGCTGCATGGAACTCGGGAGGCCTCCCTCGTGGCCTTTCTCTCTGCGGGAGCCTCCTAGCCCTCCAGCTCGAGCACATGAGAAACGCTAGAGAGGTGAGACCTCGGGGTTCTCCCTAGGGGCTTCAAGTCTCAGGAGGTCCCCCTATGGCCCTCTCCCGCCCCAGCTCTGCCGTGTGCCCAGGGTGGGGTCTGTGAGGGGCACCTCCTACTGAGCCTGGCCTTCTGGCTGCAGGGTTGGGCCATAATCTTCTCTCACTAGTTGGAGCCAAGAAACCTGCAAAGGCCCCTCGTAGGGAAGCCCCTCCTGATCCTGCAGGTCCCCCAAGTGCTGAGCCCACTTGGGGGGCCTGCAGGATCACTCAGTCACAGGGACCTCTACTGGGGTAGCGGCATCACCACATTACATCAGGATGAAGCATGGGAGTGTGTGTTGGGGGTGGATGGGGGCTCACTATGTCAGTGGGGGGACTGAGCTCTGCTCAGACAAACAACACGTTGACCTCTGGGACCCGTGGGACATCCCTGGAAGGCAGGAGGCCTTGGTGCAGCCTCTGTAGCCCCCACCTGAGACCTCTGTCTTGACTGTGATAATCCTGGGCCAGCTTCATTTCCCCACCAAGGGGCAAGCTTTGTGCAGGGCGGGTACTCAGAAGTGTTTTCTGGTTGGATGTGGGGGGAATGGTTGGGTGAGTGGTTGGGGGTTGGATGGTTGGATGGGTAGATAGATGGATGGATGGATGGATGGGTGGATGGATGGATGGATGGGTGGATGGATGGATGGATGGGTGGGTGGATGGATGGAAGGATGGGTGGATGGGTGGATGGATGGATGGATGGATGAGTGGATGGATGGATGGATGGGTGGGTGGATGGATGGAAGGATGGGTGGATGGGTGGATGGATGGATGGATGGGTGGGTGGATGGATGGAAGGATGGGTGGATGGGTGGATGAAGGAATGAATTCATGCCAGGCACTGTGTTGGATGCAGGCAGGACACAGGGAGGTGAGACCACAGGCTGGGCCCAGAGGAGGCCACCGTCCATCCCACTCCCAGCAGATGTCTGCAAGCAAAACACTGAGGGACACTGAGAAGGCAGGAGATGGTCCCTGAAGGAAGAGATGGCTGAGATGGGTTGTAGGAAACACACACATTCTCTGAGTGGACCAGGCTCCTGTGAGCCCGCGGCTGGAGCCAGCTCTAGTTAAGGGGCAGGCAGTTCAGAATTGCAGGTACATGAAGGATGAAGATGGGGTAAGGGGTGGAGGTTAGGAAGTGGCTCGGGTTAGCCTGAGGGGACTGTGATGGGGTGCAGGCGACTCCAAAATCACGCCTAGGAGGCTGTGCTCAGAGGGCTGGGGGAGCCAAGGGCTTTTTTTTTTTTTTTTTTTTTTTTGCGGTACGCGGGCCTCTCACTGTCGTGGCCTCTCCCGTTGCAGAGCACAGGCTCTGGACGCGCAGGCCCAGCGGCTGTAGCTCACGGCCCAGCCGCTCCGTGGCATGTGGGATCTTCCCGGACCGGGGCACGAACCGGTGTCCCCTGCATCGGCAGGCGGACTCTCAACCACTGCGCCACCAGGGAAGCCCGGCAGGCGGACTCTCAACCACTGCGCCGCCAGGGAAGCCCTGGTTTGTTTTTTACGTTGAGACATAATTGTATAAAATCTACCCATTTAAAGCACACAATCTGATGGCTTTTAGTTTATTCACAGCTGCGCAACCATCACCAGAGTCTGTTTGAAAACATTTTCATCTAAGGAGACCCTGTCCGGGGCTTCCCTGGCGGTCCAGTGTCTAAGACTCCGTGCTTTCATTGCAGAGAGCGTGGGTTCGATCCCTGCCGGGGAACTAAGATCCCACATGCTGCGTGGCGCGGCGCGGCCCCCAAAAATAAAAATAAAGAAACCCTGTCGCCATCAGCAGTCACACCCCGTTTGCCCACGTGCCCCCAGCCCTAGGCAACCACTAACCTACTTTGAGCCTCTGATTTGCCTATTCCGGACATTGCGTACAAGTGGATCCCATAACGTATGGCGTTTTGTGTCTGGCTCCTCGCAGTTAGCGTAACGTTTTCTAGCTGCGTCCATGTCGTGGCGCGTTCCAGTGCTCATTCCTTTCTGTGTATGTGGCAAAATACACAACATGGACTTGGTCCTTTAAACCACGTTTAAGGGCACCGTTCAGGGGCATATAGTACGTGCCCATTGCTGTGCCGCCGTCACTACCATCATCTCCAGGACGTTTTCATCTTCCCAAACGGAAACTCTTCCCGGTAGACGGTAACGCCCCATCCCCTCCCCCAGCCCCTAGCAGCTGCTTTTCTGTTTTCTCTTACTACAGATATACTGATTCTGGACATTTCATATAAATGGAGTCATATAACTTATAACCCCTTTTTCACTCAGCATAAGGGTTTAGATAGGAGTCCATCCATGCTGTAGCAGGTGTGAGAATCTCATTCCTTTTTATGGCTGAGTAACGTTCCATTCTAGGGATGGACCACATTTGGTTTCTCCATCATCCGTGGATGGACACGGGCTGTGTCCACCTTCAGCTGTTGTGAGTATGTTGCTGTGCACATGGGTGTTTGAGTGTCCACTGTGTGGACAGGGGGTGAGCGTTGAGCAGAAGGCAGCACGACCAGCTTTGGGGGTTAGAAGGGTCGCTCCTGCAAGGGGTGGGGTGTCTGTGGGGGTCAGGTGGGGGAGAGAGACTAGAAGGACACCTCCAAGCCTTGGGGAAGTGTGACGCACAGCTGCTCTCCTCAGCTCCCAGCATGCACGCTGGGGGAGCGTGCTTTTGTTAGTTTCCTGGAATAGGCAAAACGTGCCTGATCCTGACGTGATGGAGAAGAACCTCCATCGTAACGTCTTTGCTTTCATTGATGCAGCGAATGCCGTGGATTCCATCCACGATCCCAGGGAACCCCCGCCGTGGGGAGGCAGGTCTCATGAATTCACAGGTGAGAAGACAAGAGGACGTGTGCTTTCTGCAATGTCACACCTCGGGGAGCGGGGCCAGGCTTCAGACAGACCCCACGCTGCCCAGCGTGACTGCAGCCACGAGCCACGTGTGGCTTCTGAAGTCTTGAATGCGGTTCGTCTGACAGAGGAGCCAAACTTTTAATTGCATTTAATTTTAATTCACGTAAAATCGGATACCCAATTCAGTTTTTGGCAAACTTTCAAGTATATTTGAAACAACTTGGGTACATGAATGTATTTTTTCAAGGATACATTTTCTGAACTTTAAATACAGATCAAACGTTTCTGATGACAGTTTAGTGCTCCTGCTGAAATGTGCTGGGGGTGTAAAATACACACTGGATTTTGAAGACTTTAGCATGAAAAGTAAACTGCAAAATGTATCGTTAATATGTTTTCAGGTTGGTTACATGAGATATAGTGGATTCAAATAAAATGAATTATTAAAATGGATTCCACCTACAAGGAGCTATCCTTCAGCCATAAAAAGGAATATAGTACTCACTGATAGACACGAGTGAACCTTGGGATTATGCTGAGTGAAAGAAGGCCATGCATTACATGATTCCATTGGTATGAAATGTCCAGGACAGGCAAAGCCATGGACACTGAAAGTAGATTAGCGGTTACCAGCTCTGGCGTGGGCAGGGTGTTGGAATGGCAGCTGTGGGGCATGGGGTGTCTTTTTGGGGTGATGGGCACATTCTAGGATTCAGAGCACTCGTGCTGGGGTGCAGAAGCAGGGTCTAGCAGGGTCACACTCCCTTGACTGTGCTGACTTACTGCCCCAGGAGGGCTCCCTCCTGCCCAGGTCAAGGGCCGTATTGAACACCAGGAAGGGCAGGGGCAGACCTGCCCTGACCAGGGCTCTCCACGGCTCTGTGTTCTGAATACCACGGTGTGCTTCCTCCTTTCAATGACAGCCCGAGCTCCTGGCAGCCAATGTCAAGGCTGAGCCGGCCCAGGACCACCTTCAACGGCAGCGGCACCCGGGCCACCCCTTGGGTCCCGTAATGTACAACCAGCCGCATGGGGCTTCCCTCGGCCAGACTGGACGCCCCCCTCTGACCTTCGCTGAGGTGGCCTGCTGGGGTCACAGTGATGGGGCTCCTGCAGAAATCTGGGATCTGCCCCCAAATACCGGCTTCTCAGCCTCACGCCCACAAATGAATTAAGTCCTGGAGGCCCTCCCCCCTCCTTAGAGCCTTAAGTAACCCTGCACCCTGACCTCACAGGCGCCTCTCGAAGAGACCCAAGCCCCGAACAGGACTCCGGGGAAGCTGCCCGGAACCAGGGGGGGTAGGAGGTACCACGACAAACCCCACTGGAGGTGAGAGGTCAGAGGTCACAGTCAGGGGTACAATCCATGGACCATGGCATTTGACTTAATTTTGAAAGTCGAAGCACAAGCAGTGAAAAGTCTGCATTTTGCCTTTTCAAACAAAACGTAAAAAGCCCACACCCAGCAGTTCAGTGGGGTGTAATCTGACTCCACGGCGGGCCAGAGGCCTTTTTCTACACCTATGGTTTCCCAGGAAATCGTGACAGCTGAACTGGCATGATGCAGCTACAAATGGAATTTGCAAAATGTGTGTGTTCACGCGGTTTGGACATGAGAATAAGTCCTTCACCCAGTCACGTTGGGAAGAGTCAAAACTTTCACTTCCCCTACCCCAAGAACAAGGCCTGTGCTTAGTAAATGCATTCTGGGGGGGGGGGGGATGCAGGAGGGATGGGTGGGTTGGACGGGTGGAGGGATGGAGGGATGGGTGGAAGGATAAAGGAGGGATGGACAGAGCGATGTGGGAGGGATGGGTGGACTGCAGCTTCGGGGGAGGGCCTTTGCAGGAGAAGCTCCCAGCACGTCCCTGAGTCCCTGGCTATGGAATCAGGGCCCTGTTGCGAGGAAGCAGCGAGACCTCGCAGCAGCCCTTGGCATTCTGGGGGAAACCTGGTCATCAGAGGAGGCCTGTGAGGAAAGGACCGGTCTGGGGTGTTTGGATGGGCAGAGAAGCCTCCAGCCAGAAGAAGCAAAGTCCCCAGCAGGAGGCATCGCAGGAGACAGACTTAGGATTCAGACGAGGGCTCCAACCCTGCCTCTGCCCAATGCCTAACATCGGCCGGTCCTCAAGCTCCGTGACCATCTCCTGACAACAGAATAGCAACGCGCATGGCCTGGAGCTGGACGGTCATTCCCTGCGAGGCAGAAGCGGGGCGGCTCCCACGAAGCGGCCGCAGCCTGTCGGCCGACCTCCCTCCAAAGGCCTCCTTTGGGGCCCGCCGGGACCCTGCAGCCACCAGGCTTCCAGGAGCTCGAGGCCGGTGGCGGCACTTCCACACCCTGTCCTCCTTCAGCTCAGACACAGGCTGCGTCCCCATCAGCCCCTTCCCAGCCAGCTCTGCTGCTGCTGGCCGTGCTCGCACCCACTTCTGCAGTGGGTGTGTGCGTGCTGGCCTTTGAAGGCTGTTGAATTCAGGATCTACGTGCTGAGTCAGGATCTCCGTGTTCTAGACACCACAGCATTTTCCCGTCTCCTTGGTCTCCTGTCCACCCAAACCAGCATGTCGACCGACAGCTCTCGGTTCCAGGCATGGAAACCCTTTGCAACAGCGAGATTTGGGTGCGTGAGCAGGTGCCGGGGAGGCTCCTTTGCACCTCGCTGGGTGATGCTGGGCAGTTCCCAGCGTGCTCGGCTTCTGTGTTTAACCGCCCAGGGCAATGACTCTTACTCTCACCGTGAGGCTTAACGGAGGCCAGGCACACACAAAGCCCTGAGGCGAGCCACGCAGCACTTAAGAAATGGGAGTGGCTATTAGTCGTGAATAGTTAGAATAATATGCTAAGTCAGTGCAAATCTCACAGGGTGTAACGTTATAGATTCATATAACAATGGTGAGATATGCTACAAATCAACAGATGGCACAGCCTAGTTTTTAAACCTTTGTATCAGTTTTACCCATTTCTGTGACTTCTACGAACGCAGAGAACTGGATTTTCAAGTCGTAGCTGCAGTGCTTTGCTGACCTGTTGGTTTATTTATTTCGCATTTGAATTTTTGTTTCTTTCGGCGGCGCCACGCGGCTCGCGGGATCTTAGTTCCTGGACCAGGGATTGAACCCGTGTCCCCCACAGTGAGAGCTCGGAGTCCTAACCACTGGCCTGCCAGGGAGGCCCTTATTTGGTGTTTCATTTAACGACTCTTTTTCGACTACCTACCAGGGGCTGAGCCCAGTTTGCAGTGCTGGGAGTGAACTGGGGACAGGACAGAGATGGCCCCTGCTGCCACAGAGCTGACAATCTAGAGGGATGCGACCGAGCAACAGACACCGTGGCGGAAACTGCAGAGAAGGAGTCTCATAGCGGGAGAGGGTCAGCAGAGGAAGTGAGGGTGTGAGCCATGTGGCCATCCGGGCAAGAATCCCAGGCAGAGGGGTGGCAGGTGCAAAAGGCCCTGAGGTGGGGGCGCCGCTGGGCGTGGCCGGAGGGCTGTGGGAATGACGTCATCCGGGGAGGGGACGCGCCACATGGGACCTGCAAGCGATGAGATTTGATTTTATCTCTGGTGAGGGGGAAGCCACGAAGGGCCCCCCGTCTGGGCAGGAGGGTGACAGGGCCTCACCAAGGTTTCACTGGGGCCTTGCTGGCTGCAGAGGACAGACTGAAGGGGGCAAGGGTGGCGCAGGGGGAGGCTGAGGGGCCCAGTAAGCGGGGGCCCGTGACCCTCCTCCCTTACTTTGGGGTAGGTGACTTCCTGCCCCAAGGGTTTCATCCACGCCACTGAACTGGGACGCCCAGCTTCCCGCCTCTCCTGCGGGCTGTCCCAGTGCTTCGTGTGGGCCTTTCTCACTCACGGCGCTAAAGGGGGGCCACGCTGAGAGGCAACCCCCAGAGGGTACCGTTCACTTGTGGCCTGCGGGCTCCTCTCCAGGGTGCCACCTCTATAGAATGTGATGGGAATTGCGTCCCCCTGGAGGTGTGCCGTGGGCGGTCCCGGCAAACGGCTCTGAGTCTGAGAAGACGTGGACTCCGCACCTGCTCACGACACCCACGCCAAGTGTTTGGAGGAGGCTTCCTATCAGGTTGCATTCATGCAGTCATTCATTCACTCACACCCAGCCACCCTGCGGAGCCTCCCCCAACCCTGTGAGGTACACAGGTGGGCCAGTGTCCCCAGTAGGACACTGGGGGTCAGGAAGGTGTTGCGATTGGCTAACACACAGCAGTGAGGCCTGCGTCTCCTGACTTGGCTATTCTCCAGGCCAAACCTGATCTTCCTGCCGCTGGGCAGCGTCCCGCCAAGGGGCAGCCAGGTGGTGACAGTGCCCTCTGCACCCACCAGGGGGCAGCAGACGATCATCGGTGCTGATGGCTGGAGGGTGGCTGGCTGCCTGCGTCCCAGCCCGGGCTCATCCTCTAGGTTGGTTCCCTGTCCAGGCAAAAAGGCCAAGAACAGTGAGGACACGAATAGTGTGCCCCATTCTGCCCCAAGCACTGTGCAAAGCACCTGGATGATTACTTCTGTTCAGTCCTCACCAGCGATTCTGACGGGATGGGGCACTCCCCATTCTACAGAGAGGGTGGGGGGGGGTCCTGTGCAGGTTCTGGGGCCGGGGGCGGCTGGAGGCGCCGGGAGTCAGGCTCTGTCCCCCGCTTTGTGATTTCTCGGGGTGATGCTAGAAGAAGCCGCCTGCTGCCGCGGGGTCATCTCCTTTTGTCTCGGGCAAGGCAGGCTCGATCTCACCCGTCTGAGGCAGGCTCCTTCCTGTCCGTGTTCAAGAAGGTGCCGCACCCGTTTCCTCGGAGGAAGGATGCCTGGACAGGAACTTGGAGCTCACCAGTCACTTGGCCTGATTTTACTCCTGCCAGAGTCTGGGGTGTGCCCTGGGAGCCCAGCCCCCTCCTCCGCTCCTCTCTGTGGGCCAGAACCTTGCCTGGGTCCCCATGCTTCCTCTTCAGTTTGGGAAGGGGCCAGCCTGACTCTCTGCAGAGGCCACTGCCCAGAACAGAGGGCTCAGGGGACCCTCACTGGGCTCGCAATGAGGTAGGGGTGTCACCCTGCTCTGGCTCCTGCCCCAGGAATGCCAAAGGAAGGGGGGAACTGGGCCATAGGGGCGGCTGCCGGGTGCTGCCCCAGGGTTCAACCCAAGTGTGTGGGGCTGCTCAGAGACTGGTCACCCCCAGGCTCACCCCATGACTGAGCCAGTCTTAGAGGGGGGATCAGACTTGCCTAGGGTCACCCGGCTGAGAGCCCAGGGCTCCTAACAGCTGAGCCAGGACCCGTATCATTTCGTCGCCAGATGGGCTCTTTCTGTTCTAGAAGCCCTCCCACTGTCACAGGCCAGAGAACACTGCCCACCCCCTCCCGGAGGGCGTGGCCCAGGAAGGAGTTCAAGGCTCGGTCAGTAGACCCCGCAGCCAGCATGGCGGCGGGCGCTACCCAGGGCCGGGTCTGGCCGCATCTCTTTCCCTCTCTCCCACTTAACTTATGTCACATCTTCCATCTCGGACGCCAGGATTTGCCCTCTGGGCAGCTGCGAGTGGCAGGCCTCTGGGTTTCAAAACAGGCGAATCCCGGCCTTTGTGCGAGGTCGGGGGGCTTCCTGCGGGTCCCTAGCCAGCGCACAGGATAGGCAGGGGATCTGGGCGAGTCCCCGGCCCGGGTGCCTCCCGCCTCGAGTTCTCCCGTGGGGACCAATTGGTGGACCGAGAGGGCGCGGGACGACTCCGCGCAGTCGGTGCTCCCTCCAGGGTCTGTCCTTCCCGAAGGACCGTGCGGAGGCCCCCCAGAGCGACAGGGGCCACCTCCTGAGCTCCTCCTGAGACGCAGGAGAGACGCAGAAACAACGACCGACCATCACTCCACAGGCGAGCTCGCGCGCCCCGGGCGCAGAGCTTCCTCAAAATCTTGGTGCCCCTCGCAGAAGTCGGCGGACCCCGGGCTCCGGCCGCGCCGCAACCCCCGCCCTCTGCAACTTTTGTGAGCGGCAGCCGGGCAGGAAGTGGGGGGGGTCGGGCGGGGGCGGTGCCAGGCGAGCGCGCCGGCCCCGCCCCCACCCCGCCAGTGGCCGCGCCCCCGCGCCCCCCGCGCCCTGGAGCTGCGGAACCGCGGAGTCGGAGCCCCGGGCGTGGAGCGCTGAGCGCGAAGGCGGGGCGAACAAAGCGGCGGCGGCGGCGAGGGCGGCCCAGGCCCCGGACGCGCGGAGCAGGCGACCCGCCGGGCCTTTGTCTCGGGCGGGGCAGAAGCTTCGGCGGCCGCGGAGCGCCCCGAGCGCAGAATGCGGCGCCCGGCGGGGCGGATCGCGGGGCGCTGCGGTGGCGGGCTGCGCGGAGGCCGGCCCGGGGCCCGGGGGGACTTGTGTGTGTGAAGCGGGGGTCCGACGCGCTGCCCGGCGGCTGCCCCACGGCCGCACGTGGGCGGGAGCTGCGGCGCGCTAGGAGCCGGAGGAGGAAGAGGAGGGACGCGCGGCGGCGCAGCGGAGACCCGGGGCCGCCCGCGCGAAGCCCCGCCCCGGCCGCCGAGCCCCGCGCGGGCGGGCGGGATGCCCCGCGGCCGCTGCACTTCGGCCGGAGCGCTGCCCTGAGCCGGCCGGCCCAGCGAGCGGCGGGCGGGTGGGCGCCGCGGGCGCCATGGAGCAGTGGCGGCAGTGCGGCCGCTGGCTCATCGACTGCAAGGTCCTGCCGCCCAACCACCGGGTCGTGTGGCCCTCGGCCGTGGTCTTCGACCTGGCCCAGGCGCTGCGCGACGGCGTCCTCCTGTGCCAGCTGCTGCACAACCTCTCCCCCGGCTCCATCGACCTCAAGGACGTCAACTTCCGGCCGCAGATGTCCCAGGTGAGGGTCCGGGCGCGCCGGGAGGGGCCCTGGTTTGCGGTCCCGGGACCCCGGTCAGAGCGGCGGGCTCGGGGACGTCGGCAGGCGGCGGGACGGTGAGCGGAGCGGCGGCGCGCCCCGGGCCTCGGAACCGGCTCCTCCGAGGGGCGACCCCGGGAGGCACGAAGTTGGCAAAGTGCCCCAAGCCTGGGCTGCGCCTCCGCCGCCTCCGGGCCCTGCCTGGGAGCACCCGCTGCTGGGCCTGCGCCTCCCGGGGTGAGGGGCGCTCGAACCCCGGCGGGGCGCTCACCACTGCCGCCCCCTCTCCCGGGCCTGGGCCCCGGGAAGCAGCGAGTGCCCCCCCCCGGCCCCGCCGCCGACCCCAGGATCCCGCCGAGCCGGTGGCCTCGTCAGGTGTAAGGTCCCTGGCTTCGCGCCTGGTGGCTGGACGCCCTGGAAGACAGGGGCTCGGGGCGCGGCGGAAGGGGCCCGGCGGGGCGGGGAGCCGGGAGCCCTGGGCTGGGGGCACCGCCCCCTCGCCGGCCTCAGCCTCCTCCCGAACCCTTTGGGGGGGTGGCAAGCAGCGCCAGTCCCCCAGGGTCGCGCGACTTGGTGGGAACAGGAGCCCCTCATGCTTCCCGGTACCCTCCAGTGTGGCCTTTGTCGCGGCCGACGCGCATGTGGCTGCCGGGCGGGCAGGAAAATGTCTGCTTGGCCGGCGGGCGCTGCCTTTCGTGGCCCCTTAGAGGGAACTTGGCGAAGACTTAAGCAGAGTGGAGGCTGCTGTCCTGCCCCCACCCCGGGTTCCGCGACCCCCACCCCAGCACCTCTGAAGGGGCCCCGGGTGCCCAGCGGGGCCAGGGGCCACCCCAGGTCTGGCCAGCACTGCCCAGGAGCAACCTTCCTGCTCACCCCACAGCCCCTTCTTCTGTGACCCTCTGGCCTTCACAAGCCAGTGACAGCTGAAACGGGCTGGGGGGAGGAGGATGGAGTGAGTCACTGCTTTTCCAGGCTGGACTGCGTGGCCTCTGCCCTTTGGCTGTGACCGCATTTCCAAGGAGATGGGGGCATTCCCCCCCTTCAGGGAGGATGGGGGTGGCCGCTGACCAAGAGTCTTGAGGGGACGGGGGCAGGGGGCCACCCTCCCACTCCACGGGAAGCGGACGGCCCAGGGAGGGAGCCCTGGCCTGCCGTCTGGTCCCCAGGTCCCACTGAAGCCAGAACTATTCTGGGCCCTCTCAGTGCTAAGTAGCCTGAGTTCCCGGGGCCGGGTGCCCTCAGATCCAGTCCTCTCCTCTGCCCTCACCCCCCGGGGGCTGGGACATACTTACCCCATTTTGCAGCTGGGGGAACTGAGGGTGTTGGAGCCGCTGAGGGCAGAGCTGGGGCTTGAGCGGGAGTGTCTGCCTCTGGCTGTGAACTGCAGGGGCTGCCCAGGCTTGCTGGCTCCTGGCTGACTGGTAGAGAGCCTGGGGCCCAGGGCACGGCCGGGAGTGGCTGGGGGCCTTGGCTGGGTCCCGGAGCTGCCCCTCCCAGCTGTGTTTGGCCAGGAAGGGGGAGAGGGCGCGCTGGCTGTGGTAGGTGGCCTGGCTCAGCCCCTGCGCTTCCTGGGGTCCCTGGAGCCATCCTTGGGCCAGCAACGCTGACCCGGCACAGCCTCCTTGAGCCCCCCTGCTCCAGCCCGGATGAAGGAGTGTCGGGGGGCTGGGCAGTAGGGAGACCCGGATGGGCGAGTGTCTGTGTCTTCATGGCCATGTGCTCTTATTGAAACCTGGCACTGTCACCTCCCTGGAGTGACCGCTTTGGGGGCCTCAGTTTCCCAATCTATGTAATGAGGACAGTACTAGTGGCTGCCTCATAGCCAGGTTGTGAGGACTCGGTGAGGGGAGGGTAGAGAACATCCTTAGTGCTGCCCTGGATGAACCTTAGAGATCTTATCTGGGCAGGTGTGGCCCCTGGTGTCTGAGGGCTGGTCTCCCCTGCCTGTCCTCTTACGGAGGGTGGGGCTGGTCACACCCATCTTTGTGTGTCTCTTGCTGGTACAGGGATGGCTGGGTTAAGGCGCATGGCCCCATCTGTGTATTCACGATTAAAGAAACAATTCTCTTGACCATGTATGGCCGTGCAGGGCTGGGGAGAGGAACATGGCGGTCTGTCTGTGTGGCTTTCTTTGCTGTCTGGGGAGCTTCCCTCCAAGGAGGAGGGGAGACGACGTGGTCCTCCTGGTCCGTGGTGGTGGCATCACGAGAAGAATCACGGCTGCCTTTTCTTACCCACCTGCCCTGAGCGAGTCATGATTCTGGGAGGCGTATGTCCCCCCTGTTCCATGAATGAGACAGCTACAGCTCAGAGAGGTGAAGCGACTCACCCCACGTCACACAGGTAGTAAGTGGTAAAACTAACCCCTGGACTGAGGGCTCCCTTCCAGGACCGTGTATTTCAGAAGCCTTCCCTCTGCCGTCCCGCTGAGTTTCTGAGGGATGCTCCTGGCCCGCTCCTCAGGGTGTTCACGGTGTGTGTCTGTTTCCATGGGATGGATGGGGTGGGGAGTGCGTGCCTGTTTCCTGGGCGATCTGGACACTTTGCTGGCGAGTGGGCAGGGCCCTCCCATCTTCCTGCTGTCACTCTGTGCCCTCACGTGGACCCGTCCAGCTCAGAGGCCTTGCCTGACGTCCCCTCGTTCCAGAATGCCGCCCTGGCTTCTCCTGTGACCGGTGACATCCTGTTTTCCAAGGATCGCGCGTCGAGTGCCCCTCCCGTTTGCTGCGTGGATCTCAGCTGGGTTATTGGCCCCAAGGGCGCATAACAGGCACACACATTTACCGAGCATCTGCTGTGTATAGAGCCAGGTGCTAGGAGGGGTTCACAGGCAGATCCAAGTTGCCCCTTGTCCTGCCCTTCTGGATCTGGTCGGGTGTGCTTTATTTTTTTTTATCCAAAATGCCTGGCAGCCACGTTGGGTTTAATTAAAGTAATGCGGTGCGGCCAGATCTGCTGATCCTAATAGGAGACCGCGTGCGTCTGGGACAGCTTCAGTTACGAGGTCCCGAGGTTGCTGATGCCGGCAGATGGCCCTTGCGTTTGGTCTGCAGTCTGAATCTTTAGGGCACCACCCGCCCGGCCTCCTGCCCCCCCACCCCGGCAGGCCTCCTCTCCGTAGAACAAGGCTGGGAAGCTCGTCTGCAGGGACACGGCAGAGAGAGCTCCCCCATGCCCACACCTCTAGCTTCAAGTCCTTCCCGTCCCTGCCTTGTGCCGACGTTCCAGCCTGCGCCCCCCTCCCCTAAGCCTTTTCCATCAGGGTCCATCGTGTGTCGGGCCCATGCTGGAAGACTACCCCTCCTTTTGTCCTGGTTCTTCCTGTAGGAGCTAGTCTAGTGGCTGCCTCCTCTAGGAAGCCTCCTCTGATTTCACTCTTCTCCCATCCTGAAGCGTTGCGAGCCTGGCCCTTGACCTGCCCCCCACCCGTGAACCGGGTATGTACCTCTCACCCTGCGTTTTGCACACTTTGCTTTAGTAAACAAGCGTCCCTCGGAGCCACGCTCGTAGCTCACTGTCCTGAACCCAGGACGGTGAATCCCTCCCCCTCCGGACTGGTGTGAGCCCTCCCGAGGGGTCTCCGGGTCCCGCCGAGCCGGGCCTCCCTTTGCTGCCGTGTCATTCCGGTCCTTCCTTCGAGGAATAATTGCGAGCCCCTGCCCTGCCAGGCAAGGGCCCAGTCCCTGCTCTGAGATGCTTTCAGGTGAGCAGGACACACAACAGGTTGTTGAGGTGCCTGTGGATGAAGAAGTGGCCTTTAAGTGTCCTGAGAGCTCCCAAGTGCAGGCAGGGGGACGCGGTTCCCGAGGCCAAGGGGTGTGATGCCTGGGCTGCCGGGGAGCAGGGACACGGAGGCCGATTCCAGCGGAAACTAGGACGCCTTTTCTTTTCAAGTCAGGTTTTGTTTTTGGTTTTTTTTTAGATTTTATTTATTTATTTATTTATCGGCTGCTCTGAGTCTTCCGTGGCTGTGCGCGGGCTTTCTCTAGTTGTCGAGGGCTGCTCATCGTGGTGGCTTCTCTCGTTACGGAGCACAGGCTCCAGGCACGCGGGCTTCAGTAGTTGTGGCACACGGACTCTAGAGCGCAGGCTCAGTAGTTGCGGCGCACGGGCTTAGTTGCTCCGCAGCATGTGGGATCTTCCCGGACCAGGGATGGAACCCGTGCCCCCTGCACTGGCAGGTGGATTCTTAACCACCGCGCCACCAGGGAAGCCCCAGGTTTCGTTTTAAGTGTGAACTCGAGAGTAAGTTGGTGCCCTGCACCCTCACATGTTTCCTACAGAAGAAGGTCCCCTCTGCAGCCACCTGAACCCGGAAAACAGTGGGGATGGTGCCGCCTTGGAATCCCCTCGAGCTTCAGCGCGCGTCTCCACAAATGCCCATTTCAGCAAATGGTCCACCTGGGGGCTGGGGCGGCCCCTCCGCCTCACCTTGATTTTCCCGACCTGGATGCCTTTGAAGGCGACAGGCCCCTTTTGTTGCAGAATGTCCCTCCCTTTGGGTTCATCTGCCGTTTCCTCGCGTTGGATTCGGGCTTTGCACCCGGAGAGGGTGGAGTGAGCACACCGTTGCCTTCTCCTGGCATCCTGTCTAGCAGGTGGCACGTGGTTTCCAAGCGTCCCCTTGCTGGGGGTGTTGGCTGTAATCGCTTGACGCCGGCGCTGTTTGCCGGACGGCTGCGCCACGAAGGCCCTCCAATCCCCCTTGTAGGTCACGAATATTCTTGAGAAGGTGCTTTGAGACAGTGACAGGATCAGTCCTCCCTCCCTCCCTCCCTCCCTCCCTCCCTCCCTCTTCTCTTCCTCTTTTCGTCTACCACTGTGGATTGTGGCTTCCTATCCTATTCCACAGATTCTCATCTGTTACCGTCACTCTCTTTTGACGCTCAGATGGTCTCAGGTCTGACCAGTGGCAACTGCTTCAGGCTGCTTCCGTGTGTCTTTTTGACACGTTCCCATCATTTTGTGAGCTCTGTCTCCTTCCTGGCACAAGATATCTGAGCTCATCTTGTATTTTATTTTGTCCAGCTCCGGAATCAGCCGTTTGTGGAAGGAGCTCCGGGTCCGCAGTGCAGAGGCACATGTAGCAACCAGGATCTGGGTGTAGGTGCACCTGTGCTGGGGTGTCTCAGCCCTGAGACCTGGGCAGTGTGCACCTCTGAGTTAACCCAGGCGTGTGTGTGTGTGTGTGTGTGTGTGTGTCCCCGCCTGTGTGCTGCATGTGTCCACACTTGTACTTCTGTCTGTATCGGTGCTGTCAAGTAGAAAATGTGTGGGCTGCATCTGTCTCTTAAGATTCCTGGTGGTCATATTGAAGAAGTGAAAAGAACTGTGTAATGTTAATTCTAATAATACATTTTATGTAATCCATGACCAAGGGGGCAGAAATCAGATCTGCGGGGGTGAAGAAATCATATTCTTTTTATGCATCAAGCACAGATGTACCCAGAGAAAAGAACAGTACAGGACAGATATACAGGACATCTGTGGTATTAAAATTTCATGCGGGGAGGGCGATTAAGACAATGCCTGGAAAGGCTCCTTAGGGGGGGTGATACTGACAAGAAGGTTGAGAGACGCTGATTTCCCGAATATTAGCATTTCCCGGCGGCAGGGTTTGTGGCACCCAGTTTGTGCAGCAGGGGGTGGGGTTGGGGGAGGGGAGAGCAGAAGCCGGTGGACCGGGGTCTCGTCTTTAGCGCTGACCTGCTGGCTGGAGGGTCACTGGCAGGGCTGGGTGGGGCAGGGTCCGAGGTTGGGTCTGGAGCTGGCAGGGACGGCCGTCGGGCATCGCTTGCCCAGGTCATGGGTGGGCGCAAGCTGGCGTTGGTGGAATGTGGTTTCTTTGTGCCACGTGTGCTGATGACAGAACTGGCTTTGGCGTGGGCTGCCGGGGTGGAACGGCGAAGAATGCTGTGTTGGGTGGGGAGTCCGTCGTGAGGGGCAGCCCTCATCTGTCTGTGGTCTGGGCCCTGGAAATGGGGCGTCTCCGTGCCGGGAATGGGGGCCCTGCTGCGCGTGGGCCCAGGGCCTGACAAGGTGAGGAGGCACAAGGTGACCCCCCCCCGCCCCGGTACCTCATCTCAGCCCGTTGCTGCCATGAGGTCCACGTGACCGAGGATGTCGCCTCCCCGGCAGGGCGGTGCCCTCCAGCCCCTGCCTCCTGTCCCCGTGTCCGGGCCACGTCTGTGGCTGCATCTTCCCAGGACAGGGCAGACGCCCTGCAGCCCTACCACTGAGACCCTGCCAGGTGGACCTCCCTCCCGGCTGCCCCTTGAATCCAACTGCTTCTCCCCTGGCGCCCAGCCGGCAGCCACCACCCACTCCCAGAGCAGGGGTGGGCAGACGTTATCTGTCGAGGGCCAGGCAGTAGATGTTTCAGGCCCCGTGGGCCAGACGGTCCTGTCGCGGGTACGCACCTCGGCCCTCATTGTGCCGCGCTGATGATCTGTGAACGAGCGAGGGGCTGTGCACCAACATGTATTCGTGAAGAATGACACGTGAATTGCATATATTTCCCACATGTCACGAAATACTGTTCTCTTTCTCCCCAGCCATTTGAAAATGTAAACACCTTTCTTAGCCTGTAGGCTGGGTGGAACCAGGCAGTGGGCCGGTTCGCTGCCGCTTGTCTGCTCAGAGCCCTTCCCGGGGCCTGCGAAGGTGTCCTGGTCCCCGGGGCTCCCCCCTCCCTGTTCCCATCGCGCTTGGCAATCGCGTCTCCGTTTGTATCCAGAGCCCTTGGCATGGGCTCCTGAGACAGGAAGTGGTCCACGGAACAAAGCGTCCTCACCACTTCCCTGGTGCCAGAAAGCGTGCTGAGCCCCGTGGGGTGACCTCCTCTCGGCCCCGGAGCGCGCGAGGCTGAGGCCGTGCTCTCAGCCCGACGAGCTGCCTGAGATGGCAGTGGAGGGGGCCACGCTCGGCCACTCGGCTGCCGTGAGGATCCTGGTGCTGACGTGTCACCGGCCTGGCTGAGCCTCACTCTCCCTGCCTGGAAAGGGGGTGACGGTGGCCACCTGCGTGGGCCTCCCACCAGGCCCGCGAAGTCTCAGAACACTGCGCCCCCACCCCACGCCCGGCTGGCCGGCTTGCTCCTGCTGGCCGGACCCTGGCCCCGGCTCGCTGCCTGCCTCTTGGGCCAGCTGCCTTCCCCGTCCACCTGGCCTCACCTTGCCTCTGGCGGCCCAGCTGCTGCAGAGCCTCGTGGGATGCCAGGGGGCCCAGGGCTTGCCTCTCCCTCCTTCCCTAGCCCCTAAGCCCCTCCCACTCGGCCCCAGGTAGGGGGAGTGGGGAGGGGAAGGACGGAGGATCCTTGGCCCAGGAGTGGAGGGGCCCAGGGTTGATGGACCGCAGCGCTGCCCCTTCCTCTGGGGGTGACCGGGGACTCCTGCCGGAAGGGGTCTCACACGCTCTCTCTGCCGCTTCCTTCCGAGGAGCTCCTGGGCTGGATGGGATGGGACTTGCTGTCCCGTGCGGGGCTGTGCTGGTCCTCAGCAGGTGCGGATGTTTGGATCCCTGGGGGCAGAGACCTCGGAGGGCTTCGTGGAGGAGGTGGCACTTGAGCTGCTGGTGAAAACTGGACGCCTTTAGGTAACTAAAGGTTGGAGATGGGTGGTTGCTGCAGGGATGGGGCTCTGTGGGGGCAGAAGCTGGGGTGGGGGGGTTCCCACTCTGCCCCCCAGGCAGATCGCTGCTGCCTGGCCATGCCCTGTCCTGACAAACTTTGTTCCCTGGCAGCCCAGCCAGGGCGCCTCCCCTGGGCCTGGGGAGACCCTGTGAGGCACTGGGTTGGGCGGCCGTGCCCCCCGTCAATGGAGAGGTGACAGGCTGGCCTGGGGGCGCACAGCTGCGGGGGCCGAGGCCTCTCGCCAATCCGCCCGGGTCTCTTGGAGCCTGGCGTGCCCTTCGCTTCACTCCTCCCTTCGCCCACAAAGCAGCCTTGGCACGGTCCTCCGTGGGTGAGCAGGCTGGGGGCCACGCAGTGCCTGAGTCCAGACATGGCTGGGCTGGCTGGCTCGGCCTTCCCCTCACCTGCTCCCAGGCGGCTGGGGGAGGGTCGCTCCATCATTTACTCAAAGTCCCATCTGCCTACGGGCCTTGGGCAGAAGAGGCAGAGACCCCTGACATGTGTCTGACCTTCTGGAGGGGAGACAGAATAAGGGATTCGTGAAGCATTAAGATGGAGAGAAAGATGCAGAGAAAGACCACGGGCAGAAGGCTGGTGGCTGGGCTCAGGAAGCCCAGGCAGGCTCCCGAGGAGGGGCCGGAGGGGCCCCTCTGCAGCCTGCTGCCTGCACCCGCTCCCCTCGGGTGCTGTCTCAGCTCTGAGCTGGAATGGGGCGCGTGGCCTGTAAGTGAAGTTCAGCCCCGCGGTGGGGGGCGGGTGCCCGAGGCCGCGGTCTCTGGGGGTTCCTTGTGTGCCCGAGGCCCAGCCACGGGGCCAGGCCAGCTCCGCACCGTCCGGTTGTGAGCAGCTGTGGCTCCCGCTTCAAGTCTGGGCCGCAGAGCGTGGCATCCTTGTCTCCTCCTGCCCCATCCACACACATCCTCCGTCCCATTCCCGATAGCTGTGTGGCGTCCACTCCTCCACCACCGGGGGGTCCTGGGCCACTCATTCTGGCCAAGCCGTCTGGGGGCAGCACCGCCCCGCCCTGGACCCACTTCCCACCTTGCGCCTGGCCTCGTGTGCTGCTGGGCAGTGGGGCGGCCGCCGACGCGTCCCTGGGGTGGAGACGGGTGCAGTGCTGTACCCGCTCAGACCCGGGTTCAAATCCTGGTCGCCACTTCTGGGCTGTGTGCTGTGCCCCGCCCGTGCCCCGGCCCCTGTTTCCTCTGCTGTGAAAGGGGGTTTCTGACAGCCACCTCCTGGGGGTTGGCTGAAGACAGAGCAGCCAGAGGGGACCCAAAGCTCTCGGCCCAGCATCTGGAGGTGATGTGTGCTCAGAGGGTGTTGCCCGCCCCTCCACACCCTCACCCTGGGCGGCCCGGCCCTTTGAAGCCTGGGGCTCTGCTTCTCCCGGTAGATGCCCCTCCCCTAGCACCTGCCCCTGAGCTTGACCCGGGAGAGAGGTCAGGGCAGGGGCCCTGCAGACCTGCTTCAGTGCCGGATCAGGCGCCAGCACCGCGCGTGTGGGATGAACCGCGTGCCCTGCTCAGCCGGGAAGCTTCGGGCGAAGCTTCGGGCTCGGCCGGGAGGGGCCCCCGGCCCTCTGCTCGCGCCGCGTCCTTGGTCCTCGGAGGCTCCACGCTCTCCGGGGCGCTCCGGTCAGCATCTTGGGGCTGCTGTGACTGTTTTGGTTTCTGAACCCAAATGGTAAACAGCAATAACAATGGACGGCTGCAGAGGGGGCAGGGCCGTGCCGTGGGCGCCGGCGGCCGGGATGGGGGAACGGGGGTGGCCCCCAAGCGAGGCTCCCTGCCTTTGGAAGCTTCAGTGTTGCTAGAAACGCACGACATTTCAGTCTTGTGGGGATTGTTTGTCATCTCTGCAGAGTTTATATAAGGATTAAAACACTTATTTTTATTTATTTATTTATTTTGCGGTACGCGGGCCTCTCACTGCTGTGGCCTCTCCCGTTGCGGAGCACAGGCTCCGGACGCGCAGGCTCAGCGGCCATGGCTCACGGGCCCAGCCGCTCCGCGGCATGTGGGATCTTCCCGGACCGGGGCACAAACCCGCGTCCCCTGCATCGGCAGGCGGACTCTCACCCACTGCGCCACCAGGGAAGCCCTAAAACACTTCTTTTTAACACACCTACTCCTCATTCCCCTGAGCCAACTTAAACTCCAGGCCATAAATGCTGCTGTCGGTTTGTTCTGTTTTGTGCTTTTGGTTTCAAAGGCAGCGTGCGCACATGGTGTCCGGTGAGAGCTGCTCCAGGCAGGCAGGGGGCCCCGGCTGCCGGCCGCCTGGCCTCCCATCCCTCCGTGGGCTTGGTAGCCTCTGGGTCTTTCCAGGGATGGGCCCCGCTCCCAAGTCCCCCCCGAGGCACCCCCCCCGCCCCGAGGTTGTCGTCTGTGTGGAGTGTGGGGCACTTTTCTGTCTTGTGCTGTCAGAGGACTTTCTGAGATGCTGCCCCACTGCCGCCTGCCAAGTTCATCCTCTCTGCTGGGGGCTTCATGGCTGCGGCAGGAGAGGTGTCTCCCGGGATGTGGAGGGCGGCAGAGTGGGGTGCTGGGGGGCCGTCGCCAGGACCGGAGTCACCTGGCAGGTGGGCGGCTTCGGGTTCCGGATGTTCCTCTGCTCCACGTGCCTCACCCCCCCACCCCAGCCCTGCCTCTGCCCGGCCTCTCTCCTAAATGTGCCGTCCACACATTTCCAGCTTTCATCCACACTCGCTTGATGGTCGTATTTGTCTCACAAACGTAGGATGCCGTCAGGGGAGGGGGTGCAGGCACCGTGCTGAGCGCGTGGACGACCCCAGCCCCGCGGTGAGGGCCCAGCGCGGCCCTGTTGGCGGCTGAGGCCCGGAGTCGCTAAGCCACCTGCCGGGGCCACGCAGCTGCGAGAGGCTGGGCCTGGGCTCGCCCCGGCCTTCCTGACCCCAGAGTCCAAGGCCCACGTTTTGCTTTCCTCCCCTCGGGGTTGGCTCTGGTTGGCGGCAGTGTTTCTGCCAGGTTTGGCCTGGTAGGGGAGGCGGGGCTCCGCACCTGGCCTCCGTGCCCCTCCAGGAATGGGGAGGTGCCCACTGGGACAGTGGTCGTGGGTGCAGCGTGGACTGTCCCACCTTTCAGCTGCATGAGGGGTGTCTGGTCCCGGTCCCTGGCGCACGGGGCAGCTGGAGAGGTTTCGTCTGTTCACGCCCTGCCTCCAGGTACCCCTGGGATGGTGGAAGGTTCTGGTCCCTTAAGCTCATGACAGTCACATCCTGAGACCCTCCCTCCCTTGCCCTTAAGCTCCTCTCATCCTTAATCTACCCTCCACCGCAGAGACTGGGCATCTGTGTTTTCCTCCCCGCCTCGCCCAGCTTATCTGGCTCCCGGGACAGGAGAGAGAAACACCCAATAGTCATTTTGGGAGAGACAAGGAACCTTTCAGATCCAAGCTGTTTTCCTCTATACACGACGGGTTACTCACACATACGGATTCTGAGCACCTGAGCACCCATCTGGATGCCAGAGGTCTCTCTCCGCCTGAAGCGGTTTTGTTTTTTTTCACCCTAGGGCTCAAAGGAAGTAGGCGGGAGGCAAGGCGGCGGGGTGTGACCCGGGCCTGCAGATGGACGGGTTCTCTGGCTTCCCCGGGCCTCCTCCCACCTGCCACATTCCCCCTCCCCTCTGGGCCTCTGTGTTCCTAGCTTAGAGGGACCGGACGCCCCCATCTCTTGTGATGTCTGGGCACAGTCTGTGTGGTTAGGGCCAAGGGCTGGAGCCCTGGCTGTGCCACTGACCACTGTGGGCCCTGGAGCTTGACCTTCACGGAGCCTCAGTTTCCTCCTCTGTAGGACTGGGATAAAAATAGTATCTTCCAAAAAAAAAAAAAAAAGTGTCTTCCTCAGCGGGTGATGGACAAACAACATGTGGTCTGTCCAGACAATGGGATGTTATCAGCCATAAAACGGAGCGCAGCACTGACATCCTGCAACGTGGATGAACCTTGAAAACGTTACGCTGAGTGAAATAAGGCGGACCCAAAGGGACAAGCGTTACGCGATTCCATTTCTATGAAATGACCAGGACAGGCAAATCCACGGAGGCAGAAAGCAGGTCGGTGGCTGTCGGGGGGGTGGAGGGAAAAGGGAGGAGCAACTGCTAACGCGTACGGGGTCTGTTAGGGGTGATGGAAAGTTCTGGAACTAGATAGTGGAGGTGGTTGCACAACATGGGGAATGCTAAATTTCATGTTATGTGTACTTTTTTTTTTTTTTTTTTCTCTTATGGTCTGCACCACGCAGCTCATGGGATTTTTAGTTCCCCGACCGGGGATTGAACCCGGGCCGTGGCAGTGAAAGCACTGAGTCCTAACCACTGGACCGCCAGGGAATTCCCTACGTTATGTGCACTTTACCGGAATAAAAAAGTAGTACCGCCCTTGTGAGACTGGGAGAACTGCATGAGGAATTCGAGCAGCTCTGTGGCCTGGGACTGCAGTGGCCCGGACACCTGCCCCTGTGTTCTTCCTCCATAAGGAATGTCAAGTCACATTTGATGCCTGCATTGGTGTAAAGGCAAATATACGAATAGTGTATTTAAATATCTAAATATTTCAACATTGTCTTCGATCCAAGACACTTTCACGGGCTCTTAGAAGTGCTGGCCCGCAGCGCCCGGCAGGTGAGTCAGGCCCGCGTGGTCTTCTCTGGCCACTCCAGGCAGGACAGGGAAGTGAGAGCCTGGACTTCGGTGTTTGTCATTGATGTGTTGGGTGACGCTGGGGAACTTGCTTTCCTTCCTCTGTAAACTGGAGGTGCTGATGTTGACAGTTAAGGGTCCTCACCACACTGTTCTGAAAGTTGAACAAGCTCGTGTGAGTGGCAGGCTCTGCCCGATGTCCGGCCCATTTTACGCCCCCCTCCCCTGCCACCCCCCAGTGTAAGGGTCTCAGGCTGGGCCCTGGGGAGCAGACCCCGAGACGGGAGGTGAGCCAGTGAGGCCAGGGAGGGAGGGATGGAGGCCGAGGCCCTCCTCCTCCAGCAGCTTCTTGCCGTGGGCGCTGAGCGCTGGGGGCAAGATGGTCCTCGAGGGGCACGGCCCGAGGGAGGGGAACCCGGGGTTTCTGTCACCGCTCCTGGGTCCCCGGCCGGGCAGCAGCCTCGGGCACAGAGGGCAGTGCTGGGGCAGGCCCTGGAGTGGTGAGCCCTGGGGGACGTTGGCGGGGTGCCTGCAGCTGCTGAAGGAAGGTGGCTCTTCATCCTGGGTGGGAGATGATGACTCCCGTCATCCGGCTCTAGGAAACAGCCCAGGGAGCTTTCATCTGAGTCGCTGTTGGCAGAGGGCCTGGAGATGGACCGGGCCCCCTGTGTGTATGGGCAGTAGCAAGGGCTGGTTGCTTTCTTCTTTTTTTTTTAAATAGATTTATGTATTTATTTATTTTTGGCTGCGTTGGGTCTTCGTCGCTGCGTGCGGACTTTCTCTAGTTGCGGCGAGCGGGGGCTACTCTTGGTTGCGCGACGCGGGCTTCTCGTTGTGGTGGCTTCTCCTGCTGCGGAGCACGGGCTCTAGGCGCGCGGGCTTCAGTAGTTGTGGCACACGGGCTCAGCAGCTGTGGCTTGCGGGCTCTAGAGTGCAGGCTCGGTAGTTCTGGCGCACGGGCTTAGTTGCTTCGCGGCATGTGGGATCTTCCCGGACCAGGCCTCGAACCCGTGTCCCCTGCATTGGCAGGCGGATTCTTAACCACTGCGAAGGGCTGGTTCCTGATAACAGTTATGAATGACCTAACAGGCTTTGGAGGAGGAGGCGCTCCGTCACTGCTCGGGGCTCCACGTCAGGTGAGTTGGAGAGCCAGCGCTATGGTGGTGTGGGGCGCTCCCCAGACTAGGCGGAGTCAGGGAACTGTTCTGCAGGAAGTAACCTTTTAGCTGAGCCTTGAACAAGGAGTAGGAGTCAGCCAGGTGGGGGAGGGGAGGGGAGCCGTTCTAGAACAGGTCGACAACTTCCCAGCCCCCGTTCCTGGCTTGCCAATCTCAGGCCGGGCCAGGCCTGGGGCGGCCTCTGGCTCTGAGCCCGTTTCCTCCCTTCTTATTTTCCTCCTGGGTCGCCTGTCCTCTCGTCCTGGCTGCCGTTCCTCTGCAGAAGCCAAGTGGGAACTTGACGCTCACCCCAATGACTGGGGACGTCCTGCGTCGGCCTTGCTCTGCAGGGGGCTCACTGATGTGGGCGCCTTGCTCCGCAGGGGGCTCACTGATGTGGGCGCCGATGGGTTGGGTGAGTCTCACCAGCCATGGGCTGGGACCGTCCCTGGGGCCCCAGGGGATGAGGGGCCCGCTCCTGATGGGACGCCTGGGGCCCTTAACCGATGGCTGGATTGTGTTTCTCTGGGCACATCTTCCTGCTCTGGTGAGCCGAGCCCAGTCAGCTTCTCTGTCTGTAAAATGGAACTGGGGTATTTTCTGCACCGCTGCCCGCTGCTGATGGCCTCGGGGGCTGGTGCACCTGGAGAGTTGGGTCGTAGGCAGGGATGCTCCAGTGACAGTCCCCAGCCGGGGGCGTGGGAGGGAGCCAGGTGCTCGCAGGCACCTGAGGGCCGTTGTTACCTGGTGTATGACTTTGGCAAGTCTCTTGCTGTCTCGGGGTTTCTTGGGGTGACACCGCTTCCTCCTCCACAGGTGGGTTGTGAGGCTGGAGGGAGATGATGCCCGGGGCCTGCCAGCTCCAGACCAGGCGGGGCCCGACCCCCGACAGGTGGTGGCCTCTGTAGCTCTGTTTGCAGAAGGAACTTGTCCTAACCTCCTGTGACCCACGTGCCTTCCACGTGCCTTCCTGGAGGTGATGAGGGAAGACGGGCCCAGGGAACACGGGAGATCTTGGGCCACTGGCTTTGTGCCTGGGTCTCAGTTGGCTCACCTGTAAAATGGGGCCATCATTTCTGCCCCAGGTGCCTCCAAGGGTGGAAGGGAGGAGGGCTCTAGGGCGTCTGGAGGGGAAGCGCAGGATCTGTGCGTGTGGAATCCTCTTGGCGGGAGCCACTGAGCCGGCTGCGTGAGCCTCTGTGTTCTGGTTGACAAGCTCCCTCTTCCAACACTTCTTAAGGAGGGGCGTCCCGGGAGCTGCGACCATCTCCAGGAACCAGCGTGTGGACGCAGCGTCTGCTTCCTGGAGCGACGTGGGTTTTCTGTGGTGTCTGGGAGCAGCTCGGTTTCCCCGAGTTGGCTGATGACGCAGGGTTCCTGGAGCATCCCCGCCCGCCGCCCCCAGCACTGCAGGGACGCTGGAGCACTTGGGGACGACCCGTTCAAGGGTCACATGGGGGCAGTGCGCTTCCTGGTTGTTCCCATGGCCGGAGCTGAGGGGTGGACCGTGGAGGACGCATGCCTTGTCTGGAGTGAATAACCGAGTCAGTAAATCCAGGCTGTAAACCTCACCTCCGCGGCCCGTGTGTGTATGTTTACCGTCTGGCTTATCTCTGCAGTGGACTGTACAGCTGTGCTTCCCGGGAGCACGCGGGCTCATTTCTGGGACCAGGTGCGGGTGTGAACAAAGTCGAGCTGATTCTGTAGTCGGGAGGCCAGGCTTGGTCTGCCGTCGGTGCTGTGCCCTGTCTCCGCCCGTCTGCATCCCTGATACGTCTGGGTGATGCCATCCACCTCCTCTGGGTAGTTTTGGGGCCCGAATCCACTCTCCTTGAAGCGGCTGAGGGCTCTGGGGTTTGGCCCACAGAGCTCTGTCCACCCTGGCTGCCTGGGGGGAGCCCTGGCCACCTCCCGGCCATGGGGTAGGAAACAGGTGGTGCAGGTGGCCGCTGAACAGTGGGTTCTGTTGATGCTGGAGACCTGTGGCTGTGGCTTGGCCACACCCTGGGCCAGCTCTGGGGCCCCCATCCTGCCCCCTCCCTCCTGTCTGGGCCTCCTGCTGGTGGTGGGAAATGGTCAGCCCAGGCAGGAGACCAGAGTGTCATGGACATGTCTCACCCTGCCCAGTGGAGCAGCTCTGGCCCTCAGCCTTTCTCCCGCGTTGCCATCTGGTGACTTGGGGAGGAGCAGGCCAGCACCTGGGCTGCCTCTTGGTGGCGGTGGACCCGGCCGGGACAGTGCCCAGCCCACTCTGATATTCCTCGGGCGTGATGGAGTCACCTGTCCTGCTGCGCCTGCTCCGGGCTGCTCCCAGGGCCACCTGGCGACGCTGAGATGGTCATAATTAGTCACAAGACTGGAGGCAGAGGGCAGCCCCGTGGAGTGGGAGTCGCTGTCACCCATTTGACAGCATTGGAAACCGAGGTTCAGAAAGCAGGGCCTTGTCTGCCTTTACCTGTAGGAGATGGAGACAGCGTTCCCGTGGCCTCCGCGCTCCCGTGGCATCAGCATGTCTCCCGCGGGGCGCCAGCGGGCTCCGGACATGTGGGATTTATATCCGTCTGAACCCCCCCCGCGGTAATTCACGTGCTAGCACCCCCTCTCTTTTCTTAACTCGTGTGTAATAATTTTTTTTTTTCCTCAAAAAGAAGAGGGAAGATAGAATTTTCACACACCACTCCCTCCTCATGCAAATAAACCTTGGGAGAAGTTGGCGTGTCATCTCTTTGGGTGTATTTGTGGTAATTTAGCGGCTTAAGTGAAACATCTGTCAGCCAGCCAGGCTCAGGCCGCGCAGGGCCGTGGATGTGCAAGAGCGCCTGGGAAGTAATTTACCGCAGGAGCAGGGACTCGCCGGCCAGAGCCGCCCGCGTGCAGGCACATGTGGCACCCGAGGCCACGGTGACGGGGTGGGGGGGGGCTGGAGCCTTTGTACCCGGCCCCCGTGGGTCCCTGAGGACAGCAGGAACATCCTTGGTCGTGGCCGGGCCAGGGGCTGGCGGTGGGCCTTGAAGACTGGGAGGTGCTGGGCTTCCCGTTGATGTGCGGGCTTGGCGGTGGCCAGGACTCAGGGAGAGGCTGCCCTGTGTCTGCAGCCCGTCTGTGGGCTTTTAAACCCAGACCATCCTGGCCATGTTCCCTCCTTCAGGGGAAGAAGGGTGGGCGCCCTGTCGTGGTCAGGAGCCCGGCGGGGCCGGAGCTCAGACCTGCCCCACTGCTGACGTGGCCGTGTGTGCCCTGGACGAGCTTCTTCATCACCCTCCCCGCACCCAGTCTCACTTGGCTTGTCTGTAAAATGGGCTGCTGTGTGGCTGTGGCTCCCAGTGGGCACTGGATGGTGAGCCAGTTCCCCTCGTCCATTTTGGAAACTGCCATGTCTGTGAAGTGCACTTTTGGGACCTGGCAGGCACTGGTTTCTATCTGAGTCACTGCGTGGTGTGACGGGACCGTGCCGCGGCACAGGTGGGCTCTTGGTGGAGGACATCTGGCCCTGGGCTTTTCTGTGCCCGTCAGTCGAATGGTGGTCATGTCACTTGTAGTTGGATTCTTATTGGGGGGGGCGGCTGCCTCTTTTCTAGAGAGTCTTCCTTCCCCACCTGTTGGAGCTCCCTCTTCCTTTAAGGTCTGCTAGACCTCTCACCTCCTCCAGGGAGACCACCTGGATTTCACCAGCTCTTCCTGCAACTGGCACAGGTCGTCTGGGCCGTCTAGCTCTTAGGGAACATTTTTTGAGCCTGTGAGCGATCGGCCCTCAGGGTGAGGGAAAGGTAGGTGAGATTCTGTGCCTCCGTTGAGGAGTCCAAAGTCTGGGGGGAGAGCAGGGTCAGGGAGGGACCATGGGAGCAGTGGTCATCTCTAGGGGAAGTGACAGGGACTTAGAGCCACTGCCTTGCAGGAGGCGGGGTGTGGTTGGTGTGTGGGTGGCTTCATCCTGGGTGCCAAGGAATCCCGGAAGGGGTTGGAGAGAACACGATGTGCCTGGATTTGGCTCCAGAAAGTTCTGCTGTGGCTGCAGTGCTGGGAGTGGATCGGAGGGCAGGCCTAAAGTCTGGGAGGCTGGGGAGGAGGCGGATGTGGTCATCCCTGAAGGAAAACTGACCGGGCCTGCACTGGGGGGGGGTATGCAGTGTGTGGGGAGGGAGGGAAACAAGGGCTTCAGGGCCCAGGAGGAGGGTGAGCAGGGCTGGCCATCCATCAGACGTGGGATGATGAAGAGGGCGCCCTGATGTGGGGTTTGGGCTGGTGGGTAGGTGGTGGGGCCTGTCTGGATTCGGCCCTCGGGGCTCGGGGTCGGCTTTGGCCGAGGGCCCAGGGAAGGCCGGACTCTCCCAGTGGTCGGTCCAGGATCTGCCCTGACCGGAGTTGGGGGATGTTTCAGCCCCACCCCCGTCGTGCTCTGTGTTTGGCTTTGAGCTTCCTGCTTCCTTTCCGGTGTCTGTGTGACTGACCAGTGTCCAGGCTGGACTTGGGGTGGGGGGGGGGGTCATCCTGCTGGTCTGGCCTCCGTGTACCAAACTCCATTCTCACCATGCTACCAGCTTTGCCTTCCGAAGCACGCAGTTTATGCAGAAGGTTACAAACAGGTGCTGATGTTCTCACCCAGACGCGTGGGGCCAGCGTGCAGGATCCCAGCTCTCCGGGGACAGGCAGGATCCCCAGCACACGGTTTATCTCCAGGTAACATGATGGCCTTTGCAGAGACCCAGCAAAACTGCCTCAAAACCCGCAATAGTTGTGTGTTATTTTTAAGTGGTTTTTGCCCGTGGAAAGAGTGGTTTTTCTTAAAAAGGGCATTGCCTCAGGTGGATTTCTTTAGGACTGCTTTATTGCCATTGATGCGGGAAAGCTTTAATCAGGAAACGACCGCACAGTGGGGTCTGTGGAGGGTAACGTGACAGCCTCGTTGACTTTTTATCGGGGGGCGTTTGCCGCACATGAGCCAGCTCTCTGGGGTCTCATCCTCAAGGCCAGAGCTTGGGTGGGGGCCGACCCAGCAGGGAGCCCAGGGGTGTCAGAGGACGGGGAGCCTCTGTCTGACACCACGGGAATCAAAGATCGAGGAGGAGGTCCTCTCCTGGGCACCCCTCCTCTGTTTCTTAGGGTCACCAGGTTCTGTAACGTCTGGACGGATGCAGCTTTATCCAGGGCCCTGGGGATGACCCCGTGGGTAGGGACCCTGGAGCATCCCGGGGCGCCTCCAGAAGCAGCTTCTGCCCCTCCGCAGGCCCGGTGTGGGCGGTGCCAGGTATATTCATATGCACGTATATTTCAGGCCGACTGGCCTGCTTACACCCAGAGGAACTCTCCGTATATTCAACTGTACGCACCCCGTTTTGGTCATGGAACTGGGCTGGGCTGGGCGCATCTGCGTTTCCCGTTTCCACACCTGCCCCAAACATCTTTCCACACACCTTCTTTCACCCGCTCCAAGATGGGGATTTTCTCATGTTCTCACTTTTCTGACGTCAGCGTGGTCTGGGAGCCTTACAATCAGGGTGTGTTGGAGCTTCCTGGGCAGTGTGTTCCCAGTGAGACGTGAAGTCTGCCGGGCTTGCATCTGACCGTGCCTTCCACGTGACTAGACGTGGCATTTGTACACCCCGGTGTTTCAGGGCTGCCTGGTGTATGGAAGTTCCAGAGGTGACACCAGTCCCCCCGTGATTGGATGCTCACCACCCTCCTTTTTGGAAAGCCTGTCCTGTTTACCTCTGCCGTGGGGACGGCCACTCTGAGAGCTCCCTGAGCAAAGGCTCTGTCCAGCTGGTATCCTTGAGTCGGGGGTGTGTCTCCGAGGCCGTGTCTGAGACAAGGCCCCTCCCTTGAAGAGCCTGTCCTCACCAGGCGGGGGGTGTGCTGTCCTAAAAGTGACCGTCATTAAAGCTGCACGCGTTAACACTCATTATTGACTAAAGCGGGTGAAACTGAAACCTGGAGGAATAAAAGCTGATGGAAAGGACCTCAGGATGACAGGAAGGTGCCGGAAGTGCAGGGAAAACCCGACGCGAGAGTCCAGCCTCCAGGGTCACAGGGAAGCAGGGAAGCAGGGAAGATACCTTTAGCGAAAGAAAACTGGAAGTTGAAACAAAAACTCCAAATCAAACAACGATCTCTAGAAACCGGTCAAGGAATTAATCGAGGCATTAGAGCTCACCCCGAACGGTGTTTCCAGTTTCCTCCTAGTGGGTAAAGTCACTGAGATGCGGGTGTTCGCGGCGCGCGTGGGCGGAGCCTTGCGGGTGGGCGTGGCCGCCCAGGCTGTGCTCAGGCGGGGCTGGGTGGGCGCCACTGGGCCGCGTGACCTCCCTGCGGAGGAGACGTCGCCCGAGGAGGGGGGAAGCACACGGGTGGGGTGGGGGGAAGAGCCGGGTAGGTAGAGTTGGGGTTGGCGGGCCTCCCCTGTGATCTGCTCCCCCCACCCTCCAGCCCTGGGACGGCTCGTTTTGCTGCGTCTTTGCCCAAACTGGCTTCCATGAGGACCCCCGCGTGGGGGCGATGGTGACTGAGGGCTATTAGGAGGGGGTGTCCCAGGACCGAGCTGTCAGGAGATGGGGGACGATGCTGGGGCTCTGCACAAGGAGTCGAGGTGGGGGTCCTCTGAGGGTACCCCTTCCCCACTCCAGGCCTAGGGGTAGGTGCAGAGCGATGGGCGACTTCTGGGAATCCGCGGCTGCCCTTCCACGCTCCTTCACACCCACTGATTCGTGGCGTGCTGATTCTGCATGGCTCTCAGTGGCCCGTCCCCAAGCCGCTCGGGTGTGATTTGTCCTTGTTTCTTAAAGAGCAAGGTACTGCTGGCCGAGCGGTCCTCCAAGCTGGCCGGTGTGGGGATTGGCCATGGGAGACAAAACCGACCGCAGCTGTGCGTCCCGTGGGGACCAGAGGTCAGCCAGCCAGGCCTCGCCATGCCCTCCCGGCCAGTTTTCTCCCAGGCAGCCCCAGCTCCGGGTCAGGAAGGGGGGTGGGTAGCTGTTGCAGACCCTGGAGCAGTAAAAGGAGCCTTGCTGCGCCAGCCTGGGAGCGGGGCTCGGGGAAGGGGCCGGGCACACACACCCCCTTGGTGCCCCTGATTCCAGGTCTCCTGAGCCCTGGCTGGAGCAGAGAGGGGATTCCAGACCTTCTGTGGGGTCTGCAGCTTCAGATGACCGGCGCTTCCCAACCTTGGTTCTCATCAGAGGAGCCTGGACCACCTCTGGACGCCGCACCATGTGATGGAGAGCCAGACTCCGCATTAAAGGACCGCATTTCCCCTGAGCTGCCCTTGGCCCCGTGGTCACAGGCTGACCCTCAGCCTCACTAGTGGGTGCCACACTCAGCCCGGGGCCCGGCCTGCCTGTGCCGAGCGGGGTGGGGAGGGGCACTTAGGCGTGGCTGCTGCGGGGTGCAGATGGATTAGTGACGTCTGCATGGGGGATGGAGGGTGACACACTCTGCTTATCTGCCTTCCCTGGTGCAAGGGAATGCCGTCACCATTGGAGCCTGCCCTGGGGTACCCAGCCGTGTGACAGCCCCCTCCGTGTGCACTTCCCCCTCCTCGGGTTCCTCCAAGGCCAGTCCAAGCAGCCCCCTCAGACCACTTCCCCTGTTCCATGTGCCTGGCTCCACTCCTAGCCTGCTGATGCCGGCCCTGGGGGGCTTTCATTCCCTGGCCTGGCACAGTGGGGGCGTGTGAAGAGTCTGTCTTTCTAAGGGAGTTGTCGCTACCCTCCGATCTGCTTGGATCTGGGACGCCTTCTCCCAGGGTCTGGGGCCTCTTTTCTCTGAGTCTGGGCCCCCTTCTCCCAGGGTCTGGGGCGCCTTCTCCCAGGGTCTGGGCCCCCTTCTCCCAGGGTCTGGGGCCCCTTCTCCCTGGATCTGGGCCCCCTTCTCCCAGGGTCTGGGGCGTCTTTTCTCCGAGTCTAGGACCCCTTCTCCCTGGATCTGGGCCCCCTTCTCCCAGGGTCTGGGGCGCCTTCTCCCAGGGTCTGGGCCCCCTTCTCCCAGGGTCTGGGGCCCCTTCTCCCTGGATCTGGGCCCCCTTCTCCCAGGGTCTGGGGCGTCTTTTCTCCGAGTCTAGGACCCCTTCTCCCTGGATCTGGGCCCCCTTCTCCCAGGGTCTGGGGCGCCTTCTCCCAGGGTCTGGGCCCCCTTCTCCCAGGGTCTGGGCCCCCTTCTCCCAGGGTCTGGGGCCTCTTTTCTCTGAGTCTAGGACCCCTTCTCCCTGGATCTGGGACGCCTTCTCCCAGGGTCTGGGCCCCCTTCTCCCTGGATCTGGGCCCCCTTCTCCCAGGGTCTGGGGCGTCTTTCCTCCGAGTCTGACACCCCTTGTGCTCAACAGTGTTGTGGAAGCTTCACAGGCCTGGGCTGACGGCACGTCCCACGTGAACTGTCTGGAGGGAGGAAGTGGCCTCGCCCTAGTTTCGGGAGCCTCCCTTTTCTGTGCCGGTGGCGTTGGCAGCCTCCTGGTGGAGAGGAGGCACGGTGCCCTTAGGTCCCCCTGCCCTCTGGCAGATGGGTGCTCTCGGTGTCCTGGCTGAAGGAGTAATTGGCTGAGCTGTGCGGGGAGGGCAGGCCGGGCGAAGCCTTGTGCAGCGATTCTCTGGTCGCGGGTCCCTTTAGCCATCACTCAGGGCGAGCCTCAGGGTAAGCGGCCCCCTGGCCTCCTCGGCCTTTGTCCAGTGATGGAGGACTCTCCGGGGGAGGCAGGGAAGTAAGTCTTTAGTCTCGTGATTTACAGTTTAAACTGAGAGGATGGAAGGCCTCACAGATCAGCTCTGCTCTGGCCTGGGAGGGCGGCCCTGACCCCCGTGCACCGCGACGTAGGCAGTGTGATCCCGGAGTGCGTGGTGTCACAAGGCGCTGGATGGCAGGCCTCAGGAGCGCAGGGCACCCAACCAGGTTTAACCGTCCGATTCTTCCCAGTGACAGTGGAGCAAAGAAAAACAGCCCCGTGGCAGGACCAGGACAAAGGAGGGCCTCCAAGTGAGGGCCTAGAGGTGGGCGCCGGGCTCCTCAGCGCTCCCTGCGCGTTCCTGTCCTGGGGTGGCCCCAACAAAGTGCCACAGACTGTGGGGCTTACACCACAGAATATATGCTCTCCCAGGTCTGGAGGGCAGAGGTCGGAAATCAAGGTGTGGGCAGGGCTGTGCTCCTCCCGGAGGCTCCAGGGGAGGGTCTCTCTTGCCTCTCCCAGCTTTTGGTGACCTCAGTGGTCCCTGGCTTCTCTCTGCCTTTGGCCTCACGTGGCTTCTCCTCTGTGTGTCTCTCTTCTCCTGTCTCTTAAAAAGACACTGCTCATGGGACGTGGGGCCCATCCTAATCCAGGATGACTTCATCTTGATACCTTTACCTTGTACCAAGTAAGGTCACATTCTAAAGTTCTGGGGTTGAGGACATAGACATCTCTTTGGGTTTTTTGGGGGGAGCACAATTGGACCCACTGCACCCACCCTGCTAACTCTTTCTTCTGTCCAGATGTTGGCTGGGTACTTGGACTCCTGGTGGGGGAGGGGATTTGGGCTCAGGCCCTGGGTTCCTGGTGGGGAGGGGGTATGGGGTTCAGGCCTTGCTGAAGGGCTGGGCTAGGGGATGGAGTGTGGTTGAGGCTATAGGAGAGGTGCACGTGGAGGTGTGGTGCCCCAGGAGGGCAGGGGCTGGCAGGTGTTGGGAGTGGGTACATTTTGGCCAGGTGGAGATGGCAGGCAGCAGGTCAAGGAGGTGGACGTGGGAGATTGTGGGCTGGCGGGGCTGTGGTCACAGCTGGTCGGCCTGCACTCATTTCTCAACCCCTTGAGCTGCTCTGCTGCCTTCTCACTTCCCTCCGTTGCCCCCGCCCCCTCCTCCCGAAAATAACACCGGGGTTGGTGGCTGGGTGGGGGTGGGCCAGCAGGTGGTCGGGTACCTTGCTGTCCTGGCCTGAGAGCCTCGGTTTAATGTTTAACTAAGGGTCTCTTCCGTGGGGGGTGGGCAAAGGCATTCACAGCCTTGCTTGGGGCCCCCGTGCCTGCACAAAGGTGGGCCTGACTGGCGTTAGAACGATGGCTGGATGGACGGATGGATGGAAGTGGGTGACGGTTGCCTGGAGCTGTCTGAGGTCCTTCTTGGTGGAGCCCGTCTGGATCCAAGGCCGTGGGTCGTGACCGTCCTCTGTTCGTGGTCCTGCCATGACACACCTCTAGGGGAGGTGGAGCCTTTGGCCCCAAGAGAGAATTGCATCTGAGGAACAGAGCCTCTCACTGTCCTGCAAATATAATGGTGAAACTGTGGAAACAACCGGAATGCCCTGCGGGAGGGGGTGGGAGGGCATGGAATGTGGAAGAGCGGCCAGGCCAGGGGGAGATTCCAGATCCCAAGTGCTGTGAGCCGGGCACTTATGCTGTGAGTGAGGAAATGCAGGACTCAGAATTGCCAGTTATTCCCAGCAGTCGATTTTGTTAAAAAAAAAAAATGCAGGCAATATTTTATAATAACTTTAAATGGAGGATAGGGACTTCCCTGGAGGTCTGGTGTTTAGGGCTCCGTGCTTCCACTGCAGGGGGCACGGGTTTGATCCCTGGTCGGGGGGCTAGGATCCCACAGGCTGCGCGGGGCGGCCAGAAAAAAACGAAAAAGAGGATAATCTATTGAATCAATATTGAATCACTATGTTGTACACTTGAAACTAGTATAATATCGTATATTTCGATAAAAAAAATCCAAAGAAGGAAAAAAAAAAGCAAAGTCAAGGAGCTGGACAGAAAAAGACCCTAAGTGGTCAGTGGTGCTTTAGGCTTTAGGCCGGGACATCCTGTAGGTTTTCGCTTTATTTCAGTCCCGCCCCTCCAGCATGGAGTGGTGCCCCCCAGGCATGTTTCCTTCTCTGTTAAAATTGCACAGGAGGCGGGACTTCCCTGGTGGCAGAGTGGTTAAGAATCCGCCTGCCAGTGCAGGGGACACGGGTTCGAGCCCTGGTCCGGGAAGATCCCACATGCCGTGGAGCAACTAAGCCCGTGAGCCACAACTACTGAGCCTGTGAGCCACAACTACTGAGCCCGCGAGGCACAACTACTGAAGCCCGTGCGCCTAGAGCCCGTGCTCCACAACAAGAGAAGCCACCGCAATGAGAAGCCCGTGCACCGCAACAAAGAGTAGCCCCCGCTCGCAGCAACTGGAGAAAGCCTGCGCGCAGTGACAAAGACCCAACGCGGCCAAAAAAAAAAAAAAATTGCACAGGACCTGTTGGCAGCTGGTGAGGGGGGAGGCCTCTCAGTGCCAGTCTGGGCCTCCGTTTCTCCACCTGGCCAAGTGGGGAGGGTTATTCCAGCCCAGGAGCAGCGGAAGCGTCAAGGCCTTCGGGAGAGTAAAGGGCCAGAGGGACGGGCTGCAGCTTGAGCCCCGGCCGACTCCGGGCCCTGGGCACCTGTGGGCAGGTGAGCTGTTCATCCTCCCCGTGCATCCTGGGCAGGTGGGGCCAGGCTGCGTGCTGGCTCAGCTTCTCTGCACAGATTTCCCATTCCTGCCTGGACGGGCTGTGTCCTCAGGCTCGGGCAGCCTCCCTCCCCCGCTCGGCTCCCACCCGGGTTGGGGTGGGGGGGCGGGGAGTCTGCAGCTGCGAACATTCCTGACCCGCAGTTCAGGGGAGAGAGCCCAGCTGCTCGCCTGGCAAACAATGGAGGCTCCCCGCCCCCACTCCCCGTGCCCCCGCTCCCCGTGCCCCCGCTCCCCGTGCCCCCGCTGCGCGCGGGGCCTGGTGCCGGTGCTGCTGGAATTTCCAGAAAGTGCAGCGTCTGAGTTGATCTTCACATGTTCTGACTGTCAGAAGGTGACGTCCTCGGGAGCTTGCTGTGCTGGCCCGGCTGTGTTTTCAGTCCTTTTGTGGGAACCACTCCTCCCAGGCCCCATCCAAAGTGGAGGAATCTCTTTAAGGAGTCTTGAAAGTAATGCCTACTCATGGGAGGAGTAAAAAGAAGCACCTTCGAAAGGCAAAGCTCCCTGGACTCCCGCTCCCCACAGGAGCTGTGTCACCGATGCTTTGAGGCCCCCAGACCCCCTGTGTCCATCACCCATGCTGTACTTGCTTCTCCTCCTGGGAAAGCCAGAGACCCTCCCACGAGGCCAGGGCTTTGGGTGGAGGGCATGGGGCTGGGGAGGGGGTGGGTGGACCTCAGGGGAGGCCCACGAGGAATCACATGGTCCTCAGTGGGGGTCTCATGCTGGGGGAACCTTGCAAACCATACAGTTTTTGAAGTTTTCAAACGAGGTGTTTGTTTTTTTTTTTTTAATTGTGGTAAAATACACGTATCCAAGTTTACCATCTTAGCCATTTTTAAGGACATTCACACTGTCGTGCTGCCAACAACACCGTCCACCCCGCAACTCTCTTCACCTCGTAAAACTGAAACTCTACCTATTAACCAACTTCCTGTTCCCCTCCCCCACCCCGGGCAGCCACCACGCTACCTTCTGTCTTTGCGATTTGGACGCCTCTAGGGACCCCATATAAATGGAATCACACGGTATTTGTCTTTTGGTGTCTGGCTCATTTCACGGAGCATAATGTCCTCCAGGTTCATTCTGTAACGTGTGTCAGAAGTTGCTTCCTTTTTCAGGCTGAATAATATTCCGTTGTATGGGAAGACCCTGTTTCGTTTATCCATTTATATGTTGATGGGTGGGTTGCTTCCATGATTTTTGGCTGCTGTGAACACGGGTGTACGAGTATCTCTTTGAGACCCTGCTTTCAACTCTTTGGGGTGTATACCCAGAAGTAGGATCTCTGGATCGTAGGATAGTTTTATTTTTAATGTTTTGAGGAACTGCTATACTGTTTTCCACGGTGGCCGCACCATTTTACTTTCCTGCCAACAGTGCACAAGGTTCCCGTTTGTCCACGTCCTCGCTGACACGTTATTTTCTGTTTTGTTGCTAGTTGCCACCCTAACGGGTGTCAGGTGGTACCTCGTTCAAGCCAGTACTGATGCTGCGGGACCCCCTCCCTCCCCACGCTCCCCCGTGACCTTGTGAGGAGGTCTGCCTCCTCGGAGCTCCAGGAGTACATTCAGGTTCACTGAAGTGGGGAGACCGAGGTTCTGAGACGGGCAGTCCTGTCCAGGGTCACCCGGCGAGCTGCGTGCCCACTGTCGATGTATCCCCCTTGTCCCTCTGCCCACCCAGGCTGACAGTAGTGACTGAGACGAGGCCCCGATTCCGGAGAGTTCCGTGGTGCCCTGTAGCCAGAGGGAGAGCAGAGGCCGCTCTCGCCGCTGGAGGCCGGGGCTGCCCCGCTGAGCCCGCGGTTGGCAACAGTTGGATTGACTTGGGAACCATAGTTCCTTCGCCACGTGAGGGAGAAGAGACGTCGGAAGCCGAGCCTGAGATTTACTGTTTCAAGGGCGTCCCTTGTGCGGGGAGGCCCGGGGAGTGGGGAGAATGGGGGGGGCGCCTGGCGGTGGCATCGGGAGCTGTACCCTCACCGCGGGGCTTCTTCATGGAGGGCGAGGCCCCCGTGGGGCCCCTAGGACCTGGGTTGCATATGATGCGCGCCTCGTTGGGGCACGAGTGGTGAACATTGGACTGAATGGAGGTCGGGGGCTCTCGGCAGGTTGGAGACCCCGGGACAGGTACTGGGAGAGGTGGGGCCTCGGCTTCGCTCCCCGGGGACCGTGGAGGCCACGTCTTCCCTGCAGACGGAGCCCGGGAGGCGGCCTGGCCTCTGCACTCGGGCCTGGCTGAGCGTCCGCTTCTCCTCGTGTGGGTGTCTGTGGGGGCAGCAGGGGTGGGGAAGTGCCTTCTTTCCTCATCTAGCTAAAAACTCACGTTTATGGCTCACGGACCGCAGTGCAATGAAAATAAAGTCCCACTAGAAGTCCCCCTGCCTGGACTTCGAAAACCATTGCTCTCAGCGCATGTGCACCTGAAGACGTTTTCGTGCTTGGCCTCGTTAATTACAACACGGACGCGTACACCATCACACGCACGCCACAATCACGCCCACTGGCAGCCCCTCGCACATAAGCTCCTGCGTGCCTGCACCCCTGTCCCGTTTGCACAGGGCTGTGTGCCCCCCAAGGCTGGTGTGGGAGGAGATGAGCCTGGGGGGCCCAGGAAGGCCCCAGCTGCCCTGCAGGCGCCTTCCGTTCCTGGATGGGGAAACGGTCCCCATCTCCACCGAAGCCTTCCCAGGAGGCACATGTGTATTGGCTCAGGTTCTACTGAGCGCCTCCTATGGCCGCCCCTGCCCTGGGCATTTGGGGTCCTTTCCAGCACCTCAGGAGAGACGCTTCTTGAAGCTCCCTGCGGTGTCTGCGGAGAGCGAGGCAGCAGCAGGACATCATGTGGACACTGCTCCCCGGCGGGCCTTGCCGGCCAGGTCTGCAGTAACCCCACCACCCCCATCCCCACAGGGCGACAGAGCCGATTCAGCGGCCTCGCCACGCAGATGGGGACGACAGACCCTCCGCAGGTGGCCCATGGACGTTAGCTGCGGTGTGTGTCTGTCACGCCGCTTCTCAGAGCCGCTGGGAGCCGTCGGGATGATAACCAAACATGACGTTTTATCCGCCCTTCTCACAGTGGTGTGAGCTGACCCGGGCGCGAGGCCCCTGCGTGCCCGGCGTGCTGCCTTGAGTGACAGTTTCTGCGGCGTTCGTGGTGACACGAACACCACACGTAATGTGTTGGTTTCCCACACGTGGAGGCCACTTGGCCGTCGGGTGGAAGTGCGGCGTGCGAGGGGGTCTCTGCTGCTTGCTGGTACTCCCTCCAGCCCCTGCTTGAGGAGGCGGGTGGCTTTCACTGAGCAGGGGTCCCCACTGGGGCTAGAGAACCACAGGCCTGTTTTGGGGTGCTCTATTTTGGGGTGCCCGAGCTGGGCACCTTCCCAAAGAGACTTGGAGGCAAGGGCGGGGGCCTGAGGCGTGTGGTGAGCCTAGAGCTGGGGTCATGGCGGGGCGGAGTTCCCAGGGAGGGTGTGGCAGTGGGAGGGTTCAGGATTTGAACCTGGATCTCTCTGCCTGAAAGCTGGCTGGACCTGCCAAGACCCCTCCCCCCGCCCCAATTTAGGGGGTCCGAAGCTGGAGCTAAGCCCCATGATATTCAGAGAAGCAGCAAGGAGGTGGGTCTGGGGCCCAGCACAGCCACTTCTGACTTCCCCATCCGGCTGGGAGTCTCTCTGGGGCCCTTGACCCCCAAAGAGCCCTGGGTTGGCCCTGGGGATCCAAACCACATTTACTGAGGGCCCCAGGGTGCCAGGTCCAGGATCCAGGGACTCCCAGCCAGGCAGGGCCGTTGGGGAACTTGTAAGGGGCAGGAATGGTCGCGAGCTGGGACGACCGGTGGAAGAAACCAGGATTTTTGCTTGTTTCTCATCAAGACCCTCTTCACTCATTCATCCATCCATCCATTCATCCATCCATCCATCCATCCATCCCACAGACCTTTGCTGAGGGCCTGCGCGTGTGGCATTGTCTGTTGTGTTGCGGCCAGGCAGCGGGCGGTTCATGAAAGGCGCCTCCCAGCAGCTGGAGCCTCAGGCTGCTGTGGCATTGCAGACTGGGTGCTGGCATCAGCAGAGGTTCCTTCTCTCCCAGCTCCGGAGGCCAGATATCTGAAATGAGGTGTTGCAGGGCCATGCTCCCCCACCCGCTTCCGGAGGCTCTGCGGGAGGGTCCTTCCCACCTCCCTCAGCTCCTGGTGGTCCAGGCATCCCTGGCTGTGGCCGCCTCACTGCTGTCCCTGCTCTGGCCTCACCTGGCCTCTCCTCTCCTCCCCGCGTCTCTCCTCTGTCTGTCTCTTATAAGGACACTCGTCATTGGACATAGGGCCCACCCTGATTCAGGATGGTCTCAAGATCCTTAATTACATCTGTTAAGACCTTTTTTCCCAGGGCATGGACGTGCTTTTGGGGACTATCTTTCAAGCCACTACACTTGGCAAGCAGCTTTCTCAAGCTTCAGCCGCCTTATCTGTAAAAAGGGGGGTAGTGTCTGTGCTCCGACCATCCTGTTAACGTCCGCAGGGCTGACCTGCCTCTGGAGTCGGACTGGGAAAGAGGAGCTTGGAGGCGTGTGGAGAAGGATGCTCTGATGTTGACCTTGAGGCCACTTTCAGGCAGGAAGTAGAGATGGAGACACTGAAGTGGCAGAGACAAGGGGTGATTTCACAGGGCTTGTGGGCCAGCGTTAACGGCCTGGCTCGGGGCCGCAGGAGGGTGCTGGGGTGGTGGTAGGGGGCACTGTGTCAGGCAGCGGCCGAGCTAATCTCTCCTAGCCGTGCCCGCCTGGAGGACTGGAGCAGCAAGAGAGCGGGATTGAACCCTCTGGCTCAAGCGAAGATGGTCGCACATAGAAACACTAGAAAAGCAATTTCCTGCCGGCTTTGTAGAAAACCTTTGCTTTGACCCTGACCTTGAAGTCTTGATAAGGCGGGCTACGTTTTATCCTCCCCGCCCCGCCCCCCCCCCCACCCCCGGCTCAAACAGGCCTTAGCTGGAGCAGCGGATCTTTTGAGGACTGCTGGGAACAGTTTCCATCCAGGTATCGGGAGGAAGTCACAGATTATTCTTTCCTTGGGCAGCCGAGGGCTCAGAGGAGTTCTCGCTGCACTCCTGTGTGTTCCCTGAGCCCGGGGCTTGCGGCAGGGCCTGGCGCACAGTAGGTGCCTGTTAAGTGTCTGCTGACTATGGACAGAGTTGAGGATGAGCTCCCCAGCTACCCCCGCCCCTCCTCTTCTGCTCAGACTTCCAACCTAGTGTTTTTCCAGGATGGGTTTTCCTGGCGAGTTTCCCCTCAAGTGTTGATGAGGACGTGCTCCGAGATCAGGGTGGGGGGTGGTGGCTTTGCATCTGCCACCAGCTTGGTCCAGCCTGACTGCCAGTGCGTCTCCCTCCGGCTGGAGCTTGACCTCCTAACCTTTCAGAACCTGCTTCCCGTGGCTCAGCTGAGCCCCTCCCCATTTCACTGGAAGCCCCCCTCCGGGGCGTGGTGAGCAGGACCCCCCACGCAGCTGGGACCCACGGTGGAAGGCTGTGCGGAGGGAGCGGGCTGACTGAGCACAGCAGGGCCGGGAGCCCCAGAGGTGCCAGGTGTCGCGTTGTGTGTGCAGCATCCGCCTTCTCATGGGCCAAAGGGGGAAGGGAGTGGCCGGGTGGGAGGCCAAGGCCCACGCCCATTGCTCCCGGAAGTGGCCAGAGGGCGCTGGAAATGGGTCAGGGCATTCTCGCGGGAGAAGGGTCCGGGCTCAGGGGTCAGGAAGCTTGCTGAGGCCGGACTTGGGGTCTGCCTTAGAGGCACCCCCTCTTCCAGCACCTAGGAGGCAGACTGCGTTTTGAATCACATGGTCACGGCGGGAGGGTAATGTCCCGGGGAAGGAGAGACGCCAGCATCACTGGGGAGCCCCTTCCTCCCAGGAAAGCTGGGATCAGGCAGAGAGGCACCAGCTCACGGAGATCAGTGCAGCTGTTGTCACCGCAGCGGGTTGGCCCCGTCCTCCTCCGATGTCGTTCCCAGAGGGGCTTCCCCTGCCCATGGCTTTGCGGGGGGCGGGGGGGGGGTCCCTTGTGGGAGGTGTCTTGCTTCGTGGCCCAGGCTGGACCAGACCACAAGGGTCAGAGCTGGCCCTCCCCTCGCTGGGGGTTGAACCGGGCGGACCCCAAGCCATGAAACGGGCACGCGTGAGTCGGGTAGAGGAATGTGCAGACCGTGGACATACAGAGCTCCGTGGAGGGCTTCCCTGGTGGCGCAGGGGTTGAGAGTCTGCCTGCCGATGCAGGGGACACGGGTTCGTGCCCCGGTCCGGGAAGATCCCACATGCCGCGGAGCGGCTGGGCCCGTGAGCCATGGCCGCTGAGCCTGCGCATCTGGAGCCTGTGCTCCGCAACGGGAGAGGCCCGCGTACCGCAAAAAAAAAAAAAAAAAAAAAGAGCTCTGTGGAGCACCCGGCACAGGCCCAGCAGCTGAGGGATGATCTGTTACTGGAGAAAGTAGAATTCCATCCGATGATGTTTCAGCACCAATGAGTGTTAGACTTCAAGCCAGACGGGTGACTCGGTCCTTTCTGGACAAAAATCTAGCGGCTGTGGGGTAAGCCACTCGACGCGACGGCGAGGGGCGGGCACAGCGGTGGGCCTGACGCCGCCATCGCACGTGGCCTGCCTGTGATGTGGGGCGAGGCCAGCCCCTGGAGGACCTCGGTGCACAAAGAAAACCCCCTCCGCTCCCTGCAGCGGGCCCTGCACAGAGGCCGCTGGGGTTCATCCGTCAGCCTGCTGGCGCCCACGTGAGCCCCTGTCTCCTGGTGCGTCTGCAGCTGAGGAAACGGCCTGAGTGGAGGAAGTGCTCCTGTTAAATTGTCCAGACATAATCGAGTCCCTGACGCTCCTCAGTAAATACCTGGCTGGGCCTGTGCGTTCCCTGCCTGGAGCAGCGGGTGAGCTGGAGGTGCACCGGCCTCTCCCCCTGGAGTCAGTGTTGGGGGCGGTCACGGAGGCTCGGCCCCCGACGGTGTGGGAACTGGGGCTGTGGAGTTGGAAGGACTGATTCCAATCCCAGATGCCGACCTCCCAAGCCTGGTTCCTTCTCTGTAAGATGGGTGATAAGTGATCCCTCCCTGCCGGAGGTGTCATTGGGCTTAGCAATTGGTGGACCCTACCTGGCTGGTGCACAGAGGCCCGAGGATGGTACTGATGGGTGCGGGAGTGAGTGGTCATGGCCAACCCCAAATTCCACCTGTCCCTTTATTTTTGGAAGAGATGCTTCTGAAAGGGAGGGCTCCCACCCTGCAGCTGCAGCCGTCCAGGGGCCCCAGATGCCTGTAAAGCTATCATGGAATCCCTGCTGCTTGGGGGAAAAGCGGGGCCATTTCAGAGATGTCAGTCAATGCTCTGTAGGCGGTCATCTGTTCATTCATTCACTAGACATTGAACCCTGGCTGTGGGTCATTGCCCAGGGTATTTGGGACCCAGGGAGAGAAGAGGGTCTTGGCCCCGACCCCCCATGGAATATCTGGCCAGCTTGTCACCTCCAGGCCCCCTATTTATTCACCCCAAGGGCCCCAAATTTCAAAGATCCGTTCCAGTAAGCTGCTTCTATTAGATAGTAATGAAGTCATTTAAGATGTTTTTTGGAATGAACGTGGCATAAATAAAACAAGAAATTAATTCCTTTTCCCATTTTTTATTGATCAGAGACCTCGTCGTCAGCCGCCCGTCAGGCTCAGCAGCTCGGCTCCGGGCGGGGGCGGGGGGTCAGCATCGCTCTAGCTGCAGCAAAGCGACTTGTCATCGTGACGTGCAGTTTTAGTGCCGCTTGTTGAAATATTTCAAGAAACTCAGTGCTGTCCGTGGGCACTTTTTGGCGCCTGTGTTGTAGAGCGTGAACTTCAGATGTGGAGACCCCCGCCTTGCAGAAAGATGCAGGGGTTTTCAAACAAAGCTCCCGTTCTCGAGATACCTGGGTAGCTGGCATGCCCGGGTCCCTCTCCGGGGGTCCAGGGGTCTGTCTTACGGCTGGGGGGTGCCGGGAGGATGCTCTTCAACTCGCTGTTGTCCCGCTGTTGTGGCCGTGAGCAGAGAGCCTCAGACACGTCATGTCCTGGAGGCCTTGGTTCCTCCCCTGGCCCCTGAGCATCAGCTTTGAGGAGTTAGGCTGGTAAGCTTAGAGGCCGGCAGAGGTGTGGACGAAGGGCCAGCTCCGTCTGGGGTGCGGCCACTCCTCAGTTCCGGCTGACTGTGTCCAGGAGGGAGTGCAGATCACAGGGCCCTGGAGGGGCCGTCGGGGCCAGACCCCACCTCCCCCCTTGCAGGGCATGATGGCCCAGGGAAGCTCTGGGCACAGGGACTTTGGGAGGTCCCAGTGTCAACTGTCCCTTCGTAAAGCAGTTTTCTTGAGTGAGGGGCCCAGCATTGTAGGAGTCAGTGAGCAGGGCTTCCCCATTTCACAGATGGGGAAACTGAGGCGGGAGAAGATAGGGCCGTTGAGTTGGAGCAGGCACCGCCCAGCAGCCAGGCCAGGGTCTGGGCTGGAACGTGCGTCTGTGCCTTCCTGCCCTGCCCTGGAGACCCTGGGGGTGGTGGGACTGTGTGGTGGAGTGGGTGGGCTGAGGATGCCAGCCAGAGTGCCCAGAGGAGCTTTGCGTGTCGGGGACCACGTGCGGGGGGGGGGGGTGCGGAGGGGAGGAATGTTGGCAGGGATGTGGGCCCCAATCACTTCTGGGAGCTGAAGGCTGCTGGCCTCCTGACTTAGCCTGGGGGCAGCCAAAGGGACTTCTTCCCCTGGGACAAGCCCTGTGAGAGGCAAGAGGGCACCAGGAGAGGTCACCCCTCCTTTTGCCAAATCTCTGAACCTTGGTTTCCACACCTGCAAACTAGGGCTCAAAGTGAAAGTCCATCGTAGGGACGGATCGAATGCAGACCTGAAAGCAGAAGGTCTCAGTAAACAATGAATTGGGGCGTGCTGGCCGGTTCCTGTGTGTGCAGCAGTCCCTCCAAATTCCCCCACCCACTGGCCGATTCGTGAGCCACGATTTCTGTGTGTGGAGCCTGCCTGTCAGGTCCAAAGGCTGGGCTCCTACCTTCATTCAGTGTCTCCCCATCACCCCGGCCAGACTTAATTTTCCTGCAAGTATTATTTTCTTTTTTAAAAAAAATCTTATTGACTCCCTGCTCAGAAACCTATAAACTATGAAGAGTCTGGCCTTGGAGGTTAAACGGACCCAGATCTGTTCCCAGCTCTGTCACGTCCTTGCTAGTGACCTTGGGCAGGCTAGGGAACCTCTTGGGACCTCAGTTTCTTCGTCAGTGAATTAGGAATCGCTGTAATGACTCTGGGATGCTGTGAGCAGCCCATCTCTTAGCCCAGAGCCTGGTGCCATGGAAACCCTTGCTACATGGGAGCTTTGGAGATTCTTACGAGCCAGTGTGAGATGCCTGGGATCCCCGGACCCCAGTCTAGCCCCTCACTGTAGCAGTGAGACTTGCCAGGCACACACGGTGGGGGAGGGAGGTTGGAACCAGGAGCCAGGTATGCACAGAGGGGTGAGTCACATCCCACAGAGCCCAGTATCCGGGGCTGGGCGCCTCCCTCATGGCCCAACACAGCTCCCTGGGGGCTCCAAGGGGCAGGGCAGCCAGCCAGGCCTTGAACACACAGACCCCGCCCCTTTCCCTTATCCTGGGCTTTGACAGGGCTTCCCCTCCCCCCTTCAGGCAGGGGCCTGTGGTCATCATCCCAGCCGCACTGTTTCTGGCAGTAACTTGGACCCACCCATGGTCTAGCTGCCCTGAGCCTCACTTTGTCCATCTGTGGAATGGGGTGCACAGCTCAGGGGGCCGTCGCAGGCGGTAGTAGGTTTGTCACTGGAGCAGGACTGCACGCAGCCGTTGTTACCTCCCTCCCTCGCCCTGTGGGCGGTTCCCTGGCCACCTGCATTCAAACCACAAATCCCGGGCTCCCTGCTGCCATGTGACCTCACGCAAGTGGCTTCAGCACCCTGTGCCTCAGTTCCCCCTTTTGCACCAGCCTCTCGGTGCTGAGGTGCGTGAGCAGTGGACGTGAGCTCTGGGGGCCCTGTCCCAGTACTGCCTGGGGGACAGCAAGCCTGGGCGGGGGTGTAACAGGAGGGGCCCTCGTGGCCTGAAGGCTGCCCGCCCAGTGGGGAAGGGCCTCTGTTTCTCCTCCACAGGGTGGGGCTGTCCCTGGCGGTGTCTCCATGATCAGTGGGTTGACCACTAGGAGGCCGTAGTGGAGCCGCTTGAGCCTGGCCAGGAAGCCCCCCCCCCGCCCCCGCCCCTCGAGGGTGCATGGGGGCCACGAGGCTCAGACACGGCCCCTGGCTCTCAGGACCCTGCTCTGCCTATCACGTCCAGGATCCCCGCGCTGGGGCCTGGGAACAGCTAAGTGACAGGTGACAGTGAACAGCAGGCCTGGGCTGTCCTGTCCGGCTGTGCCTGGGGAGGTGGGCGGCGGCCCGTGGAGCCTGTGCCCTCACGCTAATCTGATTTCAGCCTGATCAGGTCGGAGGAGGCTGAAAAGGGCCTGGGACTAGAGGACATAGGCGGTCCCACCTCTCGGCACAGTGGCCAAGCCTCAATGAGGGATTGCTTGGACCTCCCCCCGCCACCAGCCCCGTGTCTGGGGCTGGGGGAGCCCTCGCCCCACAGGATGCCCTCAACCAATACAACGGCGCTGCCTCCGGTCTGGGCCACTTGTCAAGGGGCCAGGTTTCCCGGGACAGACCCTTACTGTGGCCAGAGGGCCCCGCCAGCCGAGGAGACAGAAGAATGCCACTTACCCCTGAAGCCACAGGGACACGGCCGGCTGTCAGGCCTTCTCTGGCCACAAGACAAGGGTGGGCAACTTCTGGCTTCACGCTGGCCGCTGCCCCGCCCACTGTCACCCAGCCTGTGGCTGAGACGTGCCTGCAGCCGCTTCAGCCCTGGTCCCCTCACCCTCACCCCTCAGGAGTCTCTGTCCCAGAATCAGAAGCCGATTCTGCTGGGAGTGAGGGACCACATGGCTCTGATCGGCCAGGCTCCAACGACACACCCTCCCAGCCCAGGGGTGGAGGGGAAGGAGGGGACTGGAGGAGGTGAGTCTCTGGGCCTCACTTCCCCTAATTGTACAATGAGGGAGACGGTGACCACATCCCTTATTCAAACGGGGCCACGTATGGGAGTGAAAGGGATGCTGTTGGTAAGCACACCGGACAAGGGGGACCCAGGCCTCAGGGCATCCTGGAGGTAGGCCCCATCCTCTCAAAGGGCCGTCACCGCTCTGGAAGCACACGTGGGTTCAACTCTTGGCTTGGCCACCTTCTAATCTGGAGCCAAAGTTCTCCGCTGCCTGGACGTCAGTTACCTTACCTGTGAAATGGGGTGAATTCCTGGAGGGAGGGCAGAGGCTGCAGCGCGGCGCCAGGCGCACAGGCACCCGTGGACCGCTGCCGGCCCGGGTGCTTTCTCCCAGTCCTGCCGTGCCCCTTGCCCTGCGGTCCGAGCCTGTCTGTGCCAGCCTGGGGTGGGCCCAGACCACACAGGGAGCGGTTCTGGAAGGTGAGGGGCCCGAGTGGCCACATTGGGGGTGGGGCCAGGCTGGGCAGACACTGTGCCCACGGGTTGCCTGCCCCGCCTGAGCCCCCAAGGGAAGCCTGGCCTTGCCGGCTGCCATTATGGTTAGGAGCTGTGTAATTAACTCTAAAACTGGGAGGCCGAGGAGGAATTAAAATAGAGGCTTAGTGGAAATCAGAGACAAGTGGTGCAGAAAAGGCTGGAGCCGGCTGGACGCCGCAGCCGGGCCTGCAGGGCGGGCGGGAAGAGGGTCTGGAGCTGCAGGGCTGAGGGGGCCGGCGCAGCTCTGGTTCAGGCCCCTCCTCCGGGTGGGGGGCAGGGGTGGGTTGAAACAGCTGAAGTCACGGTTCTGGGCATCTGCGATCCAGGTGGCCGCAGGGTGGGCTGTCTCTTGGGGTCTTGGTGGAAGAGTGTGTCCCAGCCCCCCTCCCAGTTCCTGGTGGGTCCTGGGCTCCCGGGAGCATCACCTTAGTCTCCACTTCCGTCGTCACGTGGCCTCCTCCCTGTGGGTCTGTTTTGTGAATTAAAATTTTTTATGGTGGTGAAATAGACAAGACATAAAATTTACCATTGGGCCTTCCCTGGCGGTCCGGTGGTTAAGGTGCCGCGCTTGCAATGCAGGGGGCGCGGGTTCGATCCCTGGTTGGGGAACGAAGATCCCACATGCCGCGGGGCGGGGTGCGGCCAGAACCACAAATCTACCCTCTTCTTCTGGGGATCCATTGTGTGTGTTATGCTTCACAATAAAACAGGTTAACACCAATAACAGACAAACAAATTTATCTTTTTAACCATTTTTAAGTGTACAATTCAGTGGCATTGAGTACATTGGCAATGCTGTGTAACAGGCAGAACTTGTTCATCTTCCCAAAGTGAAACTCTGTCCCCATTAAACACTAACTCCCCAGCCTCCGCCCTCTTTCTGTCTCCATGGATTTACTTATCCTAGGTCCCCGCATGTCAGGGAAATCCTACAGTATTTGTCTTTTTGTGTTTGTGTTTCTTCAAAAATGTCCGGTCAAGGAAGACAAAGACTGGAGTGTTTTAGGTCCACACGTTCAAACCAGTAGCTGTAGCCGGTTTTGCTATTAAATTTAAATTCATTAGAATACAGTTACATTAAAAGTGCAGTTGTTGGGCTTCCCTGGTGGCTCAGCGGTTAAGAATCTGCCTGCCGATGCAGGGGACACGGGTTTGAGCCCTGGTCCGGGAAGATCCCACGTGCGGCGGAGCACCTAAGCCCGCGAGCCACAACTACTGAGCTCACGTGCCACAACTACTGAGCCCATGCGCCGCGAGCCCATGCTCCGCAACAAGAGAAGCCACCGCAATGAGAGGCCCGTGCACCGCAACGAAGAGTAGCCCCTGCTTGCCGCAGCTAGAGAAAGCCTGCGCGCAGCGACAAAGACCCAACGCAGCCAAAAATAATGAATAAATTTATTTTAAAACAAAGTGCAGTTGTTCAGTTGGACTGGCCACATCTCAAGCGCTCAGCGGGCACGTGGGCCTGGTGCTGCCCTACTGGACGGTGCACACAGGACCGTCCTTCCAGAAAGTTCTGTTGGAGAGAGCTCTTCTAGGTTCATGGAGACAAAAGGGACGTGATGACTAAAATCGTGTGTGGGCCGAGATTGGATGCTGGGCCAGAATATTTTTTTTTCTATCAGGACGTTTTGATTGTCCTTTATCTTTATCTATTGAAGAAATGTGAGTCCTGTCTCTAGTTGAGGTAAAGTGTGGGACCTATGTTAATTGCCTGATTTTGACATTGGTGCTGGGATTGTGGAGGGGGTGTTCTTGTTCTCAGGAAATACACACTCAGATGTTTGGGGGAAGGGGGTCACGTCTGCATTTTACTCTCAGGTGTTCAGAAAAAATACACACACACACAGACATACACAGATACACACTGATACACAGATACACACGCATATATACACAAACACACAGATACACACAGATAAATACAGAGATACAAACACAGATACATCCTGATACACAAAGATAAATGCAGAGAGATACACACCCAGATCCACACACCCAGATACCCACACACACAGACAGAGAATAGTTAATATACTACAAGCATGTAAGCCGGGGTCTTCTCTGACAGTGACCAGCTCCAGCCAGGAGGCAGGAGTGGCCCGATGAGGGGGGTGCTCCCCAGCCGGGGGTGATGCCCACTGGGTGCAGCTGGGTGGGGAGATTCGCATCTCTGCTGGGGCGCCGTGTGCCCTGTGGGCGTTCTCAGCCTGCGTAGCTTCTGATTCTGACCCATCCTTCATCTAAGTCAGTCTGTTCGTCTGAATTTCCGGTGAGGAGTCCAGGCTCTCTGCAGGTCTCTTGAAGTTGAGCTGTTGGGCCCTTAGTGAGTGGTTACCATGCGGACAGCTGGTCTGAACCCTGGGTTAGCGTTCAGCTGTGTGCACCGTGGTCCTCACCTCGTGGACGCCCACGCCGAACTGGACTGGGTGGGCTGATGGCTCTCACCTACCTGATGCCCAGTCTGTGCCGTCAGGGTGGATAGTTAAGCCAGCCAGGCACGTCCTGTTAGGGAACCAGACCTCAGGAGCCGAAGCCACTCTCCCCTGGTCCCGCCAGAGTCATTGGACAGGATTCGAACCCAGGGCGCTGTGACTGCAAGGTCTGCGCTCCAGGCCGCCTTGCCTGCTGCCCCCAAGTCCCCTCACCGCGTGCCTCCGATTGTGTTGCCAAGCCCACTGCAAGCTGGGAGCTCAGATTCTGGGTTACTGGGTGGAGGAGGTACTGTGGATGCTGATTTGGGATTTTTTTTTTTTTTTTTTTGCGGTACGCGGGCCTCTCACTGTCGTGGCCTCTCCTGTTGTGGAGCACAGGCTCCGGACGCGCAGGCTCAGTGGCCATGGCTCACGGGCCCAGCCGCTCCGCGGCACGTGGGATCTTCCTGGACCGGGGCGCGAACCCGCGTCCCCCGCATCGGCAGGCGGACTCTCAACCGCTGCGCCACCAGGGAAGCCCCTGATCTGGGATTTTGATGCTGGCCTTTGTGCTCCCAGTGGCCCCCTGCCTGTCTGGCACGTGCTGCTCCAGGGGTCCCCATGGCTGCTGTAGGGCTTTGTCACGTGTAAAGTAACGGGGGCTGCGTCTGTGTGGGGAAGGCAGTGTGCACTTGTGTGAGTGCCCGCTCTGTGCCTGCTGACTGAAACGCAGCGTATTTTGTGCCAGCCGTGATTGTCGGAGTTGAAACGTGTGGATCCCTGGGCAGGGGCACGGGGCAGATGGCCAGGAATGGCCAGGGCCAGTGGGATGGCCGTGCTGTCTTCTCCGAGCAGGGAAGCGCTGGTCCAGGTCGGCGCACGGAGGCAGAGTTTGCAGCTGTTAGCGTTACTGCCCGTACAGACCGTGCAGGCTGAGTAATTTTCCCTTCTCTCCTCTAGTTCCTGTGTTTGAAGAACATTCGCACCTTCCTTAAAGTCTGCCACGACAAATTTGGACTCAGGAACAGCGAGCTGTTTGACCCCTTCGACCTCTTTGATGTCCGAGACTTTGGGAAGGTGAGTGGCCTCTTTCCGGGATGGGCCCCTCCGCACAGAGCCCAGTGGGCAGGTGCAGGCCTGGCTGTGTTACTAACAGGAGGGGGTGCATCGGAGGCTGGGGCAGCGGGACGGCCCCTCCCGCCTCTCAGGCTGCTCAGGGTGAAGTCAGGCATCCTGAATCCAGGAGGATGGGGGGAAAGCCGGGCCTGGACGAGGCCAGTACCGGGGATGCAGCCCTGGCCCTGCCTTTCTAGCTGAGCGACCCTAAGCATTTACTTCCTGCCCCGAGTCTCCCATTCTTTGTGGGAGAAAGGGCACCGGCTCCGTGGGTCAGCTGAGGTGATGCAGGTACCGCTTTTACTGTGGCGCTCCGAGAAGGGAGCCGTCAAGGTTATCCTGAAACAAGCAGGGCCGTCTGGCTCTGAGCAGGTGTCGGGCAAGGTGGGGGTGGGATTATCTGAACTCCCTGGTCCCTGGAGGTGATTCCCTAGGTCCGTGGCAGATAACCCGGGAAGTCTCCCCGTGTTCTCAGAAAGTGTCCCTGGCAGCTGTCTGGGAGTCCTGCTGGCACAGGTGAGGGGAACCTGAGGCCGGGCAGGTAGGTGCAAAAGGCCAGGTGAGGGGTATGGCTCATTGTGGCTTCCTGGTGAGCCTGTGTTCAGAGTGTCAAAGCAGGGTGTCACGTTCCATCTGGAAGCCAACAGTTCCAGGGTCCCTCATTTGAAAAGATGGGGTCAGGACGTGATACCTTGTTGATGGCTCGGGGGCCGAGGGCTTGAATCAGGCCTGGCTCTTTGCCGCCCTGTGGCCCAGCTGTTCCTGAGTTCCTGCGTGCTCTTGGAGGGCCCCTCCCTCTGCTGCCGGCCCAGGACTACCCGGGGCCATTTCCACCTGCTGATGGGAAATATCAGAGATATTTATTGCCTGCTTTATCTGAGGACCGTTATCGTAAGGGACCTGGTGTTTGCGGACGAGTTCTGTGAATACTTGATTTATGAAACGCGAGGGGAGTTTTGTATTTGCACTTGCAAATGCTGAGGAGTCAGTTCCAAGAAGAGCCCTTATTTGAAGTGCTGTAAAGTGTCAAATTAGCATCAATGACTAGGAGTTTCCCATAAGCCACCTGGGCCTGACGGTCCTCTTCTTTAGTTCTGAAATTCTCTAGAAACGAGGTTCCAGGACCTGTTCAAGAGCCTGTCTCTTAGTGTCAGCACCCAGCTCTTAGCGGTTTCTCTTCCTCTCTTAAATGACTCACCCAAGTCCCTCTGGCTGTAGGGCAGTTGCCCGGGACTCTGAGGCCCCCTTCTTCCCCTCTGCCTGGGGGCATGTCTGCTGGGGCTCGGAGCTTGCATGGAGCTGTGCTGGTGTCCTTTCCCATAAGCGGGCTTTTCTCAGTTTTCACAGTCTTGCTTTATAGATGGCTTAGAACCTCTCACCTGTTCTTATTTCTTCTCGTGACCAGCAGTGCCCTGGGCAGGGGAGAAGCCAGTGGCTCTGGACTTTGGGGAACGGCCTTTGGAACACACACACACACACACACACGGACACACACACAAACACTCATACACACAACTGGTATTTAAAATAATTGCATAGAGGAAAAGACAGGATCAGCCCTGGCCAAACCCACTTCTTGGCCAGCTGTGGCACACAGAGCGCCCGGCCTGCAGCAGGTGCTCAGGGCTTTACTTGAGCCGAGTGCAGTCATGTAACACGTACGTGAATTTGGATTCAACTCTCGTCACGTGACCTGCCAACCATGGCCGAACACTGTGAAAGGGGGCACCCCTTATGGTCGTCAGTGGTTCCGGTGGGGTGGTTTGGCCCCGGCGGGGCGTGCCAGCTGCCTGCAGAGGGGCCGCTCGGGGCAAGCCAGGAGTGGGCAGGGGATCTCGACTGTGAGTCACGCTGTGGGGACCGGGAATGCAACGCAGGAGCCGAGGGGCCTGGGCTCAGCCTCACATCCTGCAGGGAGACCCGAGGCTCTGGGAAGGGCAGGGCTGCCCTGGTTCTGTTCCTGCCCTTCACGTCGATTCCAACAGACCTGGTTCACAACCTGGGTCCACTTACTGGCAGTGACTGTGACCCACCTCGGTTTGCCAAGGACCGCGTGGGCCGGGGAGCCCTCTGCCTGGTGCCCGGTCCGTAGTAGGTGCTCATTAAACAGCGGTGCCGCCCCCAGGTTGGGTGACCAGCACAGGTTGGTGGCAGCTTGCCCTCTCGTAGTTTCTCTGCATCGTTTTATTCGCGCAGACTTCCGGAGCCCAGCCTGGCCCTCCCACCGTCCTCCCTGTGTCCATCTGACTGAGCATCCGTGTACTGCTCTCCCCCTTCCCCGCCTAGTTTTCTGAGCGCGGTAAACCCGTGGTCAGCAGCCCGAGCTGAGTTTGACGTGGGGCCAGCAGAGGCTGGGGCGCCGAGAGGAGCTTCTCCCCATGTGGGAGCCACTGACCAGAGCCTGCTTTGCTCGGCTCGTCCCCCCGACGTCCGGGGACAGGATCCCCTGGAAAGCACGCACGTAAGCAAGACCCCGGCTCCTCCCCGCTGCACCGCTGCCTGCCCTGGTCCCGTTTGGGGACCGTCCCCGCCCCAGGGCAGTTGTGGACGGGCAGGCAGAGCTGGGGCTCCAGACTGCAGGACGGGAGCAGGTCTGGGGAGGTCAGGCCCCTCACTCAGGTGTGACTTCCTGGGATGGGCTTGGGAAGGCCGTCACCATGTGAGAGTTGGCTCTGAGCGCAGAGACAGCAGACACTCGCCCAGGTTCCCACGGGCCAGATCCGCCTTTTGCCCTCCAGGAGCCCCATCCGGTGGGGACGCCCAGGCTAGTCCAGATGTGCCTGGTGGCGCTCAGTGATGTCAGACCGTGAAGATGTGATGCTTGTTCTGCTGTCCCCCGACTGCCACCACCAGCCCGGCGCTGGCAGAAGGATCGATCAGTAGGGTCGAGTCCAATCTCTGCCGACCGGAATTGCCTGGAGCCCGTGTTGAGAGTGACACTGCGGCCAATTCTTGCCTGGTTGGGAAAGGGCTTGGGGGTGGCTGTGCTCTCTCATGGGGGTGGGTGGGGGCAGGGATTTAAGGTTTCTTTTGCACTTTTTGCCTGGGTGTCCTCCACTTACATAGGATTCAGGAGCAGAGAGGATCCTTATGGGATAGCTGGCTAGTTAGGCTGGCTTAGAAATTTCCAGGTGTTTTTTTTTTCTTTGCTATTATTGAAGGAGGCTTATAGCATTCAGGTCCTGTCTGGGTTCTGGGTGGCGGAGTTCTTCTACTGAACAGCTGCCTCTCAGCTTCCCAAGTCTCTCAAATTGGAGTCATTCCTTGAGAAGCGAAAAGGCGTTCACTCTTCGGTCCTTCCAGCCATCTACCCGCTAAGCATTCAGTTGACCAAGAATTTATTAAACACTTACTGTGGCAGAGATCAAACAGAGAGACTTGCATGACCTTTGCCTTCCGAGGGTCACCCAGATGAGCCGTTGTGCAGGTCACGGTAGAAAAAAGGGGTGGGAAAGTGAAGGCTCTGAACTCTGCCCCTGGAGCTGGCCGTGCTGGCCCACCGTGTGGCCGTGACCCCGGAGCCCTTCCTCTGCCGTGTGGGTGCGGAGCGGGTCCTGTGCAGTGTGAGCTCGGCTGCAGCAAAAGCCCCCCGTCGTAGGGGAGGGATCACCCCTCTTCCCAGGAAGCCACCGTGCGGAGTTGGGCTGATGCGCCGGCATATTCTTCCTGTTTCCAGAACCAGCAGGGTCCCCCACCCGCCCCCTGGCCCCTGGAGAGGAGCTGGTGTTTTGGGGTGCATGAAATTCCAGAAGGTGTTTCCTGACCCTGGGAGGAGCGCTGGGAGGGGCAGCTCATGCCGACTGGGCTCCCTCTGCTTCCCGGCCCGCGGCAGGCAGGTGGACCCCCGGAGACGCTGGAGGGCTGCGGGACCCCGGGTGCAGCCAGCCGTCTCTCATCCATCCAGAGCACGGCGATGGAGGGGGTGGGCGGCGGGGAGAGGGGCTTCCTGTCGGTTAGACCCAGTGTGGATCGCGCTCTGCGGGTACTTGGACTCTTTGAGCTTTCGTTTCTGCAGGGATAGAACGAGGACATGACGGCCCAGGGCGCGGTAGTGTCATGCGGCCTCAGCCAGGAAGCAAACACACGGGTCTTCTCACTGTTACTAGTAATTTGTCCCTCTGCTCCCCCATCCGGCGAGCTCCAGCAGGCGCTGAGGGATCCAGAAAGTTGGTTCCGGAAGTCGTCTTTTTTTTTTTTTTTTTGGTCCCTGTCCCTGGTATTTTCCCGAATGGTCGCATTAAAGGTATTAGGTTTCTGCTCAAACCAGTCCCGTCAGGGAAGGTTTGAGCAAAGGGCCTGAGATGGGAGCTAAAGGCCAAGCCGCCTGGTGTGGAAAGCGGCAGCCGGTGGGGCTGGCCGCTGAGGCCGGGGCCCTGCTCCCTCCTTGATGTTCCTTCTCGCGTTCCCTCGAGTCCTGTTCTGGGCGTCCGTCAGATGCACAGGGCCTAGGAAGGGAAGGAGCGCGGGAAGGCCGAGTGGGCGGCCGGGATGGGCTGGGTCTTCCCGGGATGCCTTAGCGTGGAATCTGGTTGGTAGTTTTGGACGGAGGATCCTGGTGAGGCTGCAGGGTTTTTGTGGCTTTCTTCTGGTGTCTTGGTCCCAGAGATTGTGGATAAAAGTCACCGTGGAAGGACAGCCTCGTCTCCTCGCTGTGAGCCTCCTAAGTAGGGCGCTGAAGTGGTGGCTTTGCCAACACGTCTGGTCCCGCCTGGCATTGCTGCTGGGGTCGGTCCAGGCAGCGACCCTGGGCTGGCGACTTTCCCGGAACCTCATTTCCTCATCTGGAAGATGCGACTGGTCGTACCAGCTCTCCCCTGTTGATCGGAGCCCCACGGGCGCTGTGTTACGGACACCTCTTCGTGCGGGCTGGGACCCGGTGGTCAGTGAACAGACGGAGATTTCATCGTCATCTTCATTATAATCCTTTGTGGACCAGCCACCTACTGGGCGTGTTTACTTGCACCGTGAAGCCAGGGGTGGAACTGAGAAAGCTTTGTAGGAGGCGAGTCTGTCCTCTGGGTGGGCATCAGGCAGGGAGGGAGGAGGGAGCGGGGGCCCAGGGGGTGGACCCCAGCCTCCAGGAGGCCACGGCCGGCCTCTGGCTCTGAGTGGTCCTGGACCGTCTTTCCTGGGACCCGCTCCCGGTTTCCTGCCAGTTCACTCACTCACTCGTTCTCATCGCGGGCCTTCCTGCAGGCTGCCCCTCGGCCTGCAAGGCCCTCACCACACCGCAGGGCCACCACCCTCACCTCCCGGGGCCTTGGCTCAAATCGCGCTATTTAAAACGGTGGGGATGCCCCCTGGGCCCAGTGCTACCCACCGTCTAAGCAGTTTCCTTCCTTACCAGGGCTGCGGGTCACAGTGCCCTGAGCGGACCACGGGCTGCCTGGCTGTAGGGACGTTCATGCTCTCTTCTGGTGCCTAGAATCCAGCCTGGGATGGGGGGCAGTGCACCAATCTGTCTCTGCGTGAGTCTGTGGCTCTTACTGGAGGAGCTTGGAAGCTGTTGGTGGCGACGGGGTGAGGGTAAGGCATTTCGCAGAAGGCCCTGGTGCCCTCGGTAGGTCAGGAGGCCCAGGCGGGCCCAGGGGGGCCCCCATCGCCCACGTCGGGGGCCCGATTCCCTGCGTGTCCCCAGCCTGGGCCGCCCTGGACCTGCAGCCCTACCTGGTCAGCGCGGCTCACGTTAGCCCCCCGTTTTGAGTGGAATTAACAAGCCGGGAGGAAGGTCTGCGAGGCTGTTTCTCTCATCTGAGTTCAAGAGCAGAGCACACCCTCTAGTAAACAGGTTGAATTCTCCTGTTTATTATCCATGAAAACATTTTGCTGGGCTCAGAAGCTTCCGAAGCGGTTAAACCTGGCCCTCAGCATGGCTGGGGGCGGACAACAGGCCTCTCCTTAAGTCAGTGCACGAGGTGGGGCGCGCAGTGTTTCCCCCAAGTGCCGGCCCTGCCGGGAGCCCTCCCGCCGGCACCCCTCCCGTGCTTCCCACCTCCTGTGGAGCCCGGTGCGCTGTGTGCCCAGATCTTTGCATCTGTGAGCTCCTGCCGTCTTCAGGGGCCTCAGGAAGTGAGGAGGGAAACCAAGGCCCAGAGAGAGGCTGCGTCTCGCTTGTGTCCCGCGGCAGTGGTGGACCTGGGGGGTCGATTCGGGTCCTGCGGACGGCGGAGGCCGAGTTCTGCGTTCTGCCGCGCCCCTTCCCTCTGCCAAGCGAGGCAGCTGTTTGCAGGGGCAAGGAGTGGTCAGCTCTGTGGAATTCTGCCATCTGCAGGGGGCTGGGAAGCTAATGTGGGGCCGGTGTGGAGGCCAGGAGGGCGATATGGGGGCCGGGAGGCGGCGTGGAGGCTGGCAGGGCTGTCTGGGGAGAGGCCACAGGAGGCCTGACTCAGGAGGGGAGGGCTGACCATCAGCTTTTTTTTTTTTTTTTTGCGGTACGCGGGCCTCTCACTGTTGTGGCCTCTCCCGTTGCGGAGCACAGGCTCTGGACGCGCAGGCTCAGCGGCCATGGCTCATGGGCCCAGCCGCTCCGCGGCATGTGGGATCTTCCTGGACCGGGGCACGAACCCGTGTCCCCTGCATCGGCAGGCGGACTCTCAACCACTGTGCCACCAGGGAAGCCCTGACCATCAGCTTTTTAAAGGGCACAAGGAGGTGCATTCCCTCCTGCAGTGGATTAAACCGTCTGGGCCTGTCTCTGGAGGCCAGGAGGAGGCGGAAGGCAGGGCCTTGCTGAATCGGAGTGAGTCCACTTTTATCTGTTTTCTCTTTCGTATTGTGCCTGACATCTCGCTTATAGGAAGTGTTCTGAAGAGGTTAAAAGCACAGTTTGAAACGAGGGGTCCGTAACAGCTGAGGAAACCCACCTCCCTGGGATCAGGGCTCTAGGAGGCGGGGGCTAGGGCTGGGGCCTCACGGGCTGCCTGAGGGCCCTGGTGGTGGGCAGGCTGGTCACAGCTGTCCTGGATGTGGGAAGCAGGCCCTGTCCGCCAGCATCCCAGTCCGTCCGACTGTCCGCAGGTCAGCTGCCACCTGCTCTGGCTGCGTCCAGAGCCTGGATCTGCTGCCCCGGCCCCAGGGCCCCTCGGTGGTTGTCTCTGCGGGAGAGGTGCCCTTCCTCCTGGCCCTCTGTCCCACTCTTCCTCTCTGCCTGGGACCCTCTTTTATCATCAGCCTGTCCTTCCCCTCCTCCGTCCCCCTGGCATGGGAGCGCCTGGCACATGCCGCCACCCCTGCAGAGCCCTGGGCAGGCATCACTTATCGATCCCAGCACCTTCCCACCGAGCCCCTCTGCAGGCTCCCCAGGGCCCTGACAGTCTACTGGATTTGGCCCACGGGAGGAAACCAGTTTGCTCTGCCACACCTCCCATCAGCCCCGCTATTGCCATGACCCCTTCTCTTGCCCGGCCCCTCCGGCAAACACTCACCACCGGACTCCTTGAGAGTGCCGATGCTTCTGGGAGCCAGGCGAAAGTGGGCCCATTGAGGCACCTTCAGGGGCTTGGGACAGAGTGTGACGCTGGGGAGCGGGCTTGACCCACACAGGTCGCCTCACCCTGGGGGCTGTCGTTTTCCCATCTGTAAAATGGGTCTGCAGATGGGCCCCGTCTCAGCTGCTGGAGGAAGATTTGAGACGGTGCGGCTGCCTGTCTGCGTGCGTTGAGTCCCGGGGGTGGTGCCCTCGTTGTACCAGCCCGCGCGGAGCCGGTGGCGGTGGCCTTGGCAGCGGGGCAGGGGGGTGGCCGACAGCCCATCCCGCTGTGCCTGGAGTGCCAACCTCACCCGCCACCCTTGCCCCGCTGCCCTGCGTTCGAGATCGAGATGTCAGTTCCTCCTCGATGAATGCAGGCAGCTCCCGGGCTCTGCTCAGGGAAGGAGCAGGCAGCCTCGGGGCATCCATCCGACAGCCCGGTCTCCTCGCCCGGGCCTCCCCGTCCGTGTGCGCTCGTTTCCCTGGCGTTAGTTCATGCGTTTGCCGAGCGCGGCTGCTCTGCGCTCACCTGCGGCCTGTCTGCCGCCGATGCCCGGGCTGCAGCGAGCTCATCGGCACCCCCGCCCCGATCGCATGCGCGCGGCGCTAATTACCGATTAAAATGCCGCTGCCGGGGGGCAGGCGCGCCTCCGGCCCCGCAGAGACGCCTGCAGGCCTTTTGGCTGGGGCTGTGCGAGCGTCTGCTTGAAGACGTTTCCTCCTTTTAACTGAGGGTTGTCATTTCAGGATGTTTTTAGCCCGTCCGCTTTCAGAGGAACTCACCACCGGGCACACGTGTGTACACACGCGTGCAGGCACACGCAGAGTCAGATAAGCCGTTCAGATGCTGACCCCACGTTTTCTCACTGGTGCTGGGAGTGGTTTTCTCTCTGCTTCCTGGCCGTCATCGCCCGCATAGTGGACAAGGGTTGGGAGAGTCTCGTTTTTTGTTTTATAAATTTATTTATTTTTGCCTGTGTTGGGTCTTCGTTGCTGCGCGCGGGCTTTCTCTAGTTGCGGCGAGCAAGGGCTACTCTTCATCGCGGCGCGCGGGCTTCTCATCGCGGTGGCTTCTCTTGTTGCGGAGCACGGGCTCTAGGCGCGCGGGCTTCAGTAGTTGTGGCTTGTGGGCTCAGTAGTTGTGCCTCGCGAGCTCTAGAGCACAGGCTCAGTAGTTGTGACCCATGGGCTTAGTTGCTGCGCGGCATGTGGGATCAAGTTCCCCGACCAGGGCTTGAACCCGTGTCCCCTGCGTTGGCAGGCAGATTCTTAACCACTGCGCCACCAGGGGAGACCAGGAAGTTTCCATTCTGGTGGTTGAGTCCCTGAAGGTCTGATGAGCTGTGAGTGATCTGGGTCCACCGCCCTGTGGGAGATGGGCAGGTCTTGTGTGTGAGGCCCGGGTGCCTCTGGGCCTTTGTTTTGGCCCCTCTACCCCTGGAAGGGGTTCAGGGAGGAGCTGATGGCCAGGGAGGTGTCTCCGTGGTAGGACTCGTGGGCGAGTCCTACCCATCGACTCCTTTCTCACTTAGGATCATTCCTGGGGAGAGGGGACTTGGGTGCCTGTGGTGGCAGCAGACACGTGCAATGGAGAAGTCGGGGTGGGGGGTTAGGAGCGTTGCGTCCAAGCCCTGCTTTGGCCGCTGCACCTCCTGGCACGTGGGCAGGCCCCTGTGCTCCTCTCTGGCCTCAGTTTCCCCATCTGTGAACAGAGGGTTGGACCGGCTGGCTGACCTCTTGGCGGTGGTTGTTGTGGGGGGGCCTTTCTGGTCCCTGTGGGTGTCGGGTGAGCTGCACACCTCGTGGTTCACTCTCATCCGTGACTTGTACCCCGAGGGCCCCACCCAAGGGGGCTGGGAGCTCGAATTTTCTCAGCTAGTCCTGGCATCACTCATGCATGCTATTTTTTTGGTCTGTGTCCACAGTTAATTAAATTTTAATTGGCTAATTGTTTCTCCTTAGTGCCCCAAGAGATTGTTTCTGTTGAAGCCTGACAACTTGATGTTTGCAGCAAAAAAGCCGAATGAGACCAAGAAAAAAAGAAGAAAAAAAACAAGATGTAAATAATTAATTGTAACAAAGTGTTCCTTCTTGGCATCCTGGAAGGCCTTTCCCAAGGAATACTGCTGCTTCAAATAGCACGTGGCAGGTGGGGGTCTGTGGCCGGTCAGGCCTTCGGGGTTTATGGGCAGTGCCTCTGAATCACAAAGTGTGTGGCTGTGACCTTGTTGGGGGAGAGACCCCGCTGTGGTTCAGACCTTTGCCCATTTACCCCAGGTCCGCACCAGCAAGGGTGCTGGTTCAACCGCCTGACATGCCGGTTAGGGAGTTTCGGCTCGAGCCCTGGAGTATTCCTCCTGCGTCGTCCTTTTTGACTGTGGTTCCTTCAGAAAAAATATTGTGATAAAATGGACCTAATGTGAAATTTACCTTGTTAACCATTTTAAAGCGTACGTTTCAGCGGCATTCCATATGTTTACAGTGCCGTGTAGCCCTCACCACTGTCTTGTTCCGGAACTTTTTGATCAGAGTTCCGAAGGAAACCCCAGTTCCTCCTCCCCCATCCCGCAGCCCCTGGCAACCACTGATCTCTGTCTACAGATTTGCCCATTCTGGACATTTCATATAGACACAATCACACGGGATGTGGCCTTCAGTTTCTGTTCGGGCTTCTTTCGCTCGGCGTAATGTGTTCAAGTTCATCGACGCTGTAGCGTGTGTCAGGATTCCCTTCCTCTCTCAGGCTGGGTAGTATTCCGTTGTAAGGCTGGACCAGATCTTGTTGATCCATACCCGTTGCCGGGCCTTTGGGCAGTTGCTACGTCTTGGCTGTTGTGAGCACGGCTGCTGTGCCCGTGCGTGTGCAAAGCTTTGCTCGCCACTTTTATTCTTGGATTCCTAAACCTGCAGCCCTCTCAGCTTCCAAGGCTCTGGGCCCCAGAGGGCCGAGCACCCTCGCTATGGAGTGAAGCCCGCGCTCGGTCCCAAGAGGAGGTGCCCCACCCCCAGCCTGGCCCCCAGCCTGGCTCTCGCTCTCTGAGGGGAAGCGTGGGAGCAGATTGGTGTCCAGTCTCATGTGTGTGGGTTCCGGCTCTCGGGCGGGCCTTGCGGAATATGGGGTTGTTTACAAACGAGATCTGTGGGCCAGGTGAGGCTGGGGGGTACTGTCAGTCACGCTAGGAACACAGGTGTGCAAATATCTTTCTGAGTCCCTGCTTTCATTTCATTCGATTATATACCCAGAAGTGGAATTACCAGATCAGATGGTGGTTTTGTGTTACCTTTTTTTGAGGCACCAGCATAATGGTTTCCACAGCTTCTGCACCATGTTACATCCCACCGACCGCGCACAAGGTTCCGATTTCCCCACCTTCTCACCAACACTTGTTACCTTCTGTGTGTGTGTGTGTGTGTGTTTGATAATAGCCCCCCTAATGGGTGTGGCGTGGTCTCTCATTGTGGTTTTGATTTGCATTCCCTGGTGATCGGTGATGACGGGCATCCTTTCATGTGCTTATTGGCCATCTGTGTACCTCCTCTGGAGAAATGTTCATTCAAGTCTTTGCTCATCTTTTAATCATATTTTTGGCTTGTTTTTTCCCTTTTCGTTTGACCATATATTTGAGGGAGGACAGATGCTCAGCTTTTAGGACAGGGCCTCTGTGGGAGGGGCAGCCAGTGCCACTTGCTGACGGGCAGTTGGTGAAATGTTCACAGAATGCCCAGGGTCTGCCCAGTCCAGCCCACCTCTCCCCTGTTCCCAGAACCCCACCTTCCAAAGCTCCCTCTACCCCAGTACTCTCCCTACCAGGCCACCAGGGCACTAGGCACACCTGCTTCCCCGGCACTGAGTATCAGGCCCCTTCCCTGGGTGGGAAACCCAGGCAGGTGGACACTTCTGGGGTCACAGCTGGGTCAGAGCCAAGGGTGGACGTTCTTTTCCCCCCAGCTCAGCCAGGTAGGGCGGGCTGGGGCTGTCCCGCCGCCTCCCAGGAACGGGGTAGAGAAGCCTCCAGGGCCTGCAAAGCAATCTGAAACCAGACAGCGCCCGGGCCCCTCAGCAGCTCTCGATGGTTCCGTCCTGCCTTGCGGGCATGTCAGCACACCTGCATGCCATTACCTGGCCCACTAAACCTGCCCGCGCTGGGACGCACCCGGGCTAAGTGCTACCTGCAAACGTCGTTAGAACAACCCTCACGTCCAGTCCTCGTGGCTTAATTTCCATGAAGAATGAACGTCTGGGCAGATGGGCTCCGTGGAGATTTGTGTTAATCAGCGGTTGATTTCTCGTACTCGCTCAGGCCCCGGGCTTCCTCATGGGCCGGGGAGCCGGGTGGGAACGTGGGGAGGCAGCTCTGAAGTCAGAGCCGGTCTCGAGGGCAGCCTTCGGGGATGCTGGGGGGCTCCTCGCAGATGCAGTGGGGGTCGCTGGGTGTCTGAAAGTAAAGATGCTCCTTCAAAAGGGGCTAGGAGTCGGCGACAACCAGGGGGATCGGGCGTGACGTTCATGGAGAACGTGAACACGGGCTGACGCCGGGCTGATTACAGACGAGAGCGCCTAATGGGGGCAGTTGTGGCCAGTAGCCGGCACACTGGTCTAGGGAGGACTGGACCATTCCTAGCCATCCTGGGAAGACCAGGCCCTTGGGCTCGGTGCAGCTGTGTCACCACGGTGGCCGTCATGAGGCACCCCCGGGAATGAGGCGGCTGTGACCTCGGCCCCGGTCACACCTCCTTTATGGCCCCTGGCTTCGGCCGGTGTGTGGCCTCATGCTTTGCGGACATCCCGAACCCTCTCGAATCTCTTCGCTGCAGGTGGGCACAGGCAAGGTGAGTGTTCTCGGGTCCCTTCTATTTATTTTTTATTTTACTTTTTAAATTCTGAATTCTACTTTTTTTTTTTTGGCCGTGCCACGCGGCTTGTGGGATCCTAGTTCCTTGTCCGGGGATTGAACCCGGGGCCACAGCAGTGAAAGCGCCGAGTCCTAACCACTGGACCGCCAGGGAATTCTGCTTTTTAATTTGAACAAATCCCGCATATCAAAGACAAATAACTAGCCCGCATCTGACATATAAGTAACTAGTTGGAGTTTTATTCAGCGTTGTGGGCTGCGGAAAACAAAATCATTAAACTGAATTGAGGCCAGACTCTTAAATGTCAACAATCATCCTTTCGCAATAGTAACTACAGATTTACTTTAAAAAAAATAATTAAAAAATAAAAATACAAAAGAAATACGATAAGTAAATTTGGTATGGCCAAAATGACTTCACTCTGTTGAAGCTCTTAGAGCGAAGAGCTTTTAGACCGGGAGGAACAGGTCGGTGTCACGGGACCGGCAGGGATGGGCTGAGAGGAGGGTCCCTGGCTGCAGCCCCAGGTCGGTCTGTGGGGCTGCAGAGATTGGGGTCAGGGAAGTGGGACCTGGTGTATTTGGGCTCAAGACTCGGGGTCCGGATTCCTTAGAGCGAGACACAGCTTTCCTTCCGGACATTCAGTGGTCTTTCATTCATTCAGCAAACACTGTGGCGTGCCCACGGGCCAGGTACCGCGGTCAGGGTGGTGAGTGGCCGGCTCCCACTGTCCCCGCTCTCCAGCTGGCGAGGCGGGGGCGGATCTCCCCCATGCCTGAGCCTGGAGGCCGAGGGCTGGGGTCTTCGGGAGAACCCCGAGTCTGCATCCCCAGCTTGGGTCCTCCAAGGACCCTTTGAGTGCCCCCATGTTTCCTCTTAGGACTTTGAGTTTTCAAAGAGTACACATATGAAACCAATGACAAGTCATTAGTTTTCCCATTTTTAATTAGAGACTAATTATGCGTTACACTTGATCCACCGCGTTAGCCCTGCCCCACGCGGAGGGCGCGATGGCCAGAAAGGGTGCGGGTGGGAAGTTATGAGTTGGGACATTCAGTCTGGGTGTGTTCATGGTACTTGGAGAGCTCTGGGACTGTGACCTTCACCCGGGGACTGTGACCTTCAAGGACCCCAGTGCCTTTCACTATGGAGGACACGGGGTCATCAGCAGCAGCTGTGGTGGCTGCACCCCGTCCCGGGCCAACCCAAGGCTCCCCTGTGTCGTCAGCCGGGATGGTGGAGGGCAAGTATCTAGGGAGGAATGGCTCCCCGCCAGTGTCAGCCTGGTCTCCACGGGGCTGTGGGCCCCCATGCCCATGCGAGTGGGCAGGCAGAGGGGCCCCTGCACACCTCTCTGCCCAACCAGCCGGACTCTCCTCTTTGACCCAGTGACATGGTTCCGGGACGGCCCGGCATCTCTTCCTCCGTGAAGCCGCCGTGGGTTGCTCCAGCACAGATCCTAGAATGGCTGGCCTTGGCAGTCTTCCAGCCAGAGCCCTTGTTGTGCCGGTGGGGCACGGAGGCCCTCTGTGGGTCTGAGGAGAGCCCAGGCTCTCTCTCCTGGCCCCTGGAGCCCAGGTCCCGGGTGATGGGAGGGCCGGGCATGGCCTCTAGGGGCTGACCAGGGTGAGGCTCGCAGCTCAACATCTATAGCAGATCCCTTTACCTGTTCGAGCTGCCGCTTTCCCACTGGGAGGCCTGGCCCCTGGCAGGTAGTAGGGTCCGGCCTGTGGCAGGTCCACACCCGGTCCTCCTTGGCCTCTCCGTAGCACCTGGCATGGGGTGGCAGTGCCCAGGCCGGGCAGGGTTGAGCACACAGAAAGCCGCCCCGGGGTCTGGGGCCAGCAGAAGCTGACTCTGGGCTCTGCTGAAGGATGGCAGGGCGGGACGGGCCGGGCCTTCCACCTCGCGGCCCAGGGATGCCGAGGGCATGCTCTTTGTTTTGCTTCCCTGAAACAGACCCCATCCGTCTGGCTCTGGCTTCTGTGCCGTTTCCGGCTTGCATTCCTTTTTGATACTGAAATATTTTAGCGGGTGGCAAAAATGGCCCAGTGCCCTTTCTCCCTCCCGAGACGAGAGGAATGTTCAAGAAAATTCCGTTGCCCTGGCGCCTTCCCTGGCTGAGCAGGCAGCCTATGACCCGTGGATTAGAATGGCAGGGAGACCAGCCCGCTGTGCCGGCCACTGGGGTCCGTGAGGCCCTGGGCTAGGAGTCTGGGCACCTGGGTTCCAGGAACCCCTCAACTGGGGTTGCGCGGCCTCAGGGCGGGTCTCGGGACGCGGCTCCACGGCCGAGCGAGGAACGCGGAGGCCTGGAGCCTTCGAGCCTGATTTCAGAGCCCAGCTGGGCCCTCTCTGGTGGCGAGGCCTGGGATGTTGCCTCTGTTTCCCATTCGTCCCTGCTCCACAGGTGGGCTGTGGGCACCTGGGAAGGATGGCGCCCCACGCATAGAAGGTTCTGGAGCAGCCTGTGGTGGTAGTTTTACCTTTCACTGGGTAGCGGGGTGTGTGTCAGAAATGCAGAGACACGGCAGCAAGGGGGGCCCGAGGGGGGGTGCGGAGAGTCAAGCGGTAAACCCCGAGGGCCGAGCCAGGCCTGGATGAGAGGAGAGGTGGGGATCCGAGGTGGTGGGGACGCTGTGAAAGGACCGTGGTGGTCTTTCGGGGGCTGTGGGTCCCCGGGGCTGAGAAGGCGGTGTGCGGGGGGAGTCAGGCCCGCCCAATTTCAGTTCTGCTTCCGTGTCCGTTACATGTGTGACCTCGGTCCTCTGCACAGCCTCGCTGGCCTCATCTACAAAATGGGAAGCAGGATGGTATCACGTTAAAGCAGCCCCGCGACGTTGGGAGGAGGGAGGCTGGAGCGCCAGCCTTGTCCTGGCGCCAGCGAGCGCTCAGAAATCCCCCCCACCAGGGGCTCTGGCACCTGCGAGCGCTCAGAAATCCCCCCCCACCAGGGGCTCTCATCTCTGGCCTGGATCCCTAGATGTGTCTAGTGGTGTGGTAACGGGGGGGTAAGCGCTGGGCATGGGTTAGAGCACAGAAGCGCTGGATAACTCAGAAAGAAGACCCTTACCGTTGGCGGTCTTTCAACCAGCTTCTAGCAGCGCTGGAAGCATCCACTGCTCTTAGCGTTTCTCATGGTTTCCCTGTTAATGCAAATGGAGAAATCACCGCAAGACGTCTTTCAACTGGAAAAGGAGAGATGTCCTACTACTGTGGGCATGTCATTAGGAAAAGCAAATTAACTCGTGTTTAATGGTGTTAGAATCTCGATCACTTTGGAAAATGGGGTTGGTGAGGCGGGAAATGAGAAATCGCGGGCGCCCTTTGGAGGAGGTCGGGGAAAAGGAGAGTCTCAGGAGTGTTTGGGAGTGGCGGGTGCTGGGTCTGGATGGGGGTCTCAGCTGGGTGAGGGCTGCAGGGTGGGCGGGATCCAGCGTTTTCCACAATGTTGTGTAAATTCTCTCCTTCGTGGTCCCAGTCTCTGCAAGCAGGGTGCGGGGCTGCCGTAGCCTGAAGGTTTGTGTCCACCTCTCCTCCGAATTCATATGCTGAAACCTAGTCCCCAGGGTGATGGTGTTAGGGGGTGGGGCCTTCGGGGGTGATGAGGTCATGAGGGTGGAGCCTTATGAATGGGGTTCGTGCCCTTATCAGAGAGGCCCCAGGGAGCTCCCTTGTACCTTCTGCCATGTGAGGGCACAGCGAGACGAGCCGGCCTGTGAACCAGGAGGCGGGTCCTCACCAGACACCGAATCTGCCAGCCACCCTGTCTGCGGTATTCGGTGATAGCCTGGATGGACTGAAACAGGGTCCACCCGGCCTCTTCTGTCTCCAGGGCTCTCTCTCTGGGGTCTTTTGGGCTCTGATCTGGGGGGCGGGGAGACAGAACCAGCTCAGCCCTTTAAGGGTGCTCACCTGGCAGGTTGTCCCCCCAGCTTCAGTTTCCTCACCCATAAAAGGGAGGGTGACACCTGCCTCTGGGGGGACTTAGGGAGCAAGTGAAACCCCATGGGTCAGTCCCCGTCAGGTCTGAGTTGACTTGATTGGAATAGCGGCCCCTCTGTGCGGTGTTTACCTTTTCAGTGGGACCAGTATTTTGTTTTTGAGTCGCTAATGGCACTTTGGGGATTATGTCTTTGCAACTCACTAAAAATGACAGCTCGATCTTTTGTGAACATAAAAAAAACCCTTCTAGCAAAAGTATGAGTTTTCTGCTTCTTTTGTGGTGGGTTCCCAGATCTCTGATAAGTCATAAAGAATATTCAACTTGACGTTCCACCATTAGAGAATCATTCCTTTGACTTAAGTTCCTATTGATGTAGGTAACCCGGTAGGCTTTATCTCTCACTTCTCAGTGCCGAGGAGTTTGCAGGTCCTCTCTTGAGGATGGGTTCCGATCAGGAACGGAGAGAGAACTTGGGCCCAGCACAGGGGAGGACAGCGCTGGGGCCCCGGAGGAAGAGAGGTGCAGAGCCCGGATAATTGAATGAGCTCTCGGGCCGGCCCGTCACTGGCCCTTGGGTGGGGAGGGATGGTCCGGAGCCTGCTTGGTTTTGATGGACAGAGACTTTTCGCAGTAGGCAAGGAGGGAAGCCCAGGACAGACAGAGCTGCGGCCAGTCCAAGAAACCCAGCGGGAGTGGAGGGATGGAGCTTCCTCTGTCTGTCGGGCAAACTGGGCCGGCTTTCCTTCTGCTCCGATTCTGGAATCCACAGAGGTGCTTCTCCCCATCCCCTGCTCTCCCTCCCTACCCCCTTTCGCCCTCTTCATGGCCACTGAGACTCCCACTCACCCACCCGTGTTCTTCGAGCACCAGACTCCCCACTAAAAGTCACATGGATTCCCAGAACGACCCCGTCGGACCCAGATGCCAGCTCTGGGGTAGCGGGCGAATATGCCCGTGTGTCTGGGTTTGCGCTGCCTTTGTCTGCGCCCCCCCCTTCCCTCTCTACAGAGAGGGCTTTATCCCGAGGAGGGAAGCTTCCCCCATGAATCACTGTCAGTTAGCTGTCAGCGCAGTTCATGCATGCGTCGTGCTCCTTTAGTCCGCCTTATCTGCGCCAGACCAAGCCTCCTCCAAGGAGCAGGTGATAAGCCGTGAGCAGCACAGCCGCGTCTGGGAAAAGACCCTCCTTCTCCTGCCGCTCCCTGTGGCCGTGGCCTGTGCCCATTTCCTGGCAGGCCCTGGGAAGGCAAGATGTGGGTGCGCTTGTGTGGGTGCTGTGAGTGTGTGTGTGTACATGTGTGCGTGTGTGTCCACGTATGTGTGTGGTGCGTGTATGGGTGCATGTGTGCGTGTGTGTCCACGTATGTGTGTGGTGTGTGTGGTGCGTGTATGGGTGCATGTGTGCGTGTGTGTCCACGTATGTGTGTGGTGTGTGTGGTGCGTGTATGGGTGCATGTGTGCGTGTGTGTCCACGTATGTGTGTGGTGTGTGTGGTGCGTGTATGGGTGCATGTGTGCGTGTGTGTCCACGTATGTGTGGTGTGTGTGTGGTGCGTGTATGGGTGCATGTGTGCGTGTGTGTCCACGTATGTGTGTGGTGTGTGTGGTGCGTGTATGGGTGCATGTGTGCGTGTGTGTCCACGTATGTGTGTGGTGTGTGTGTGGTGCGTGTATGGGTGCATGTGTGCGTGTGTGTCCACGTATGTGTGTGGTGTGTGTGGTGCGTGTATGGGTGCATGTGTGCGTGTGTGTCCACGTATGTGTGTGGTGTGTGTGTGGTGCGTGTATGGGTGCATGTGTGCGTGTGTGTCCACGTATGTGTGTGGTGTGTGTGTGTGTACATGTGCCTTGTGGTGTGTGTATGGGTGCATGTGTGTGGTATGTGTGTACATGTGTGCGTGTGTGTCCACGTATGTGTGTGTGGTGTGTGTACATGTGCCTTGTGTGTGACGGGTGCATGTGTGTGTGCATGTGTCTGTGTGTGTGCATGTGCCTGTGTGGTGTGTGATGGGCGCGTGTGTGTGGTATGTGTGTACATGTGCGTGTGTGTGATGTGTGTCCATGTGCCTGTGCGGTGTGTGTCTGTGTGCATGTGTCTTGTGTGCCATGTTGTGCACGTGAGCTCTGCACCCTCAAGGCTTCCACTGGGCTCTTCCCCGGGGACGAGGGACTCACTGAAGGCTCGTGTTCTTGGGGTGCTTCGCAAAACAACCAGGGCCCCTCACCTGGCATTTTCTTCCAAAGAAGCTTCCTTGTTGTGCAGCTCTGCTCCTGGTTCCTGGGGGTGTGTCTGCAGGGAAGGAAGTGCGGGGACAGGGTGCGGCGGCTGGGTGGCGAGGGGCCCCTGTGTCCACCTGGGGCAAATCTGATATCACCAGGGCCCGTGAGGACTAGATCCGGGGGCCCTTGTCAGCACGTGTGTGCCAGGAAGGGAAGGAGAGTAAACACACATAGCATAACATTTACCATTTTAACAACTTGAAAGTGTGCAGTTCTGCGGCGTTAAATAAATTCATAGGCAGAGCAATCACCACCGCTGTCTAGTTCCAGAACCTTCCATCACCCTGGAAGGAAACCCCACACCTGTCAGCAGCCACTCCCCACTCCGCCCTCCCCCAGCCCCTGGCAGCCACCAGTCTGCTTTTGGGCTCTGTGGATTCACTTCTTCCGGACCTTTCATGTAAGTGGACTCCTCCTACATGTCGTTTCTGTGTCTGGCTTCTTTCCCTCAGCGTGACGTTTCCAAGGTTCATCCACATTGTACACGTCAGGACTTTATCCTTTTTATGGCTGAGGAATATCGCATTGTGGGATCTGCATGTTCATCTGTCGATGGCCACGGGCTTGTTGGTTACCGTGAACAGAGCTGTGTGAACACTCGTGTACGGGTGTTAGTTTGACCGCCTGCTTCAGTGCTCTGGGTACACGCCTAGGAGCGGAATTGCCGGGTTACGTGGTGAGCCTGGGTCTAACTTACCGGAGCCACCGACTTTCTGACTTGACGGGACAGCCCAGGGCACCTTCTGGGGTTTAGGGCCTGAGGTATTTAGGCTGAGTTGTCATTTTTGGTTGGGTGGTGTTTGTGTTTCAGGATTAATGTTGACCTATAACAGAGCTGACATCCCTGCCACTGGAGCTGGGATGTTTATGGCGTTACGGGGCTCTGGACAGAAACCTCCCGTGGGGCAGGGCCCCCTCTCCCCTGGGACTGACTGGGGAAACGTGCTGGCATCGCTGCATGCTCTTCTCTATGGGGGGCCCACCTCCTGCTCCCCCATAATCTCTCCATGGCCATCCCCAAAGGGCAGTCTGCCGCTGCATCTCTGTGACTGTCCGGATGGCCTCCCCGTGGCTCCCTGACAGGGTCTCCACGTCCCAAGTCCAGAACCTGAGCATCTCCTTGTGGTCGGGTGTCGTCCAGCTCCTCTGCTCTGGCCCCACTGGAGGGTTTGGGGACAGGAGGGATACCAGAGGGTTGCAGGGGCGGGGGCTCCTGTGGGGGGAGATGTTTCCGGGTGGGGGAGGGGAGGAAGGAGCTCACTAGCTTCCTTACCAGCCATTGGGTTCTGTGCGTCCTTGTTCGCCGCCAGCGAGCAGGCAGGGAGGTGGAGGGCTGCTGGGGGTCCTGGGACCAGCTAAGGAGCCGGAGGCCACACTGTCCTGCCTCCACCTGGAGCTGGGGGTTGTCCAGACCAGAACTCTCTGCTGTCCCTCACTCTCCCTCTCAACGCCCCACATCCATCATTGCCCCCATGATCTATCCCAGCAGCTCTCGGTGGGGCCATTCTGCCCCCAGGAAACACGTGGTGATATCTCGAGACAGTTTTTAAATGAATGTATTTATTTATTTTTGGCCGCGTTGGGTCTTCGTTGCTGCACATGGGCTTTCTCTAGAGCGGGGGCTACTCTTCGTTGTGGTGCGCGGGCTTCTCATTGCAGTGGTTTCTCTTGTTGCGGAGCACGGGCTCTAGGCAGGTGGGCTTCAGTAGTTGTGGCACGCAGGCTCAGTAGTTGTGGCTCGCGGGCTCTAGAGCACAGGCTCAGTAGTTGTGGCGCATGGGCTTAGTTGCTCCGCGGCATGTGGGATCTTCCCGGACCAGGGCTTGAACCTGTGTCCCCTGCATTGGCAGGTGGATTCTTAACCACTGGGCCGCCAGGGAAGCCCCTTGAGATGTTTTTGATGGGCACAGCTAGGGGACAGGGGATGCTACTGGCGTTTGGTGGGTAGGGGGTACAGCCCCCCCACACAAAGCATCCAGCCCCAAAGCTCCATCGCCTGAATTCCCTAGAATCGACCTCTGCGTGCCACCTCCCCTGCTGTCAGCTGAGTCCCCGGATTCCTTTTCTTGTCTGCTCTCTGCTGTAGCCCCTGCTCCCGCGCCCGCCGCCTGCAGGCTGTTCTAGACACAGCAGCCAAAGTCACCTTTCAGATGCAGGTCTGCTTGTGCACTTCCTCTGCTCAAAGGCTCTGTTGGGTCCGCGCTCACTCAGGGGAACAGCCAGCATCCCCGCAAGGATTGGCCAGGCCCACGGGACCCGGCCCTGCCGTGGCGCCCCCTGCCCGGCTCTGCTGGCCTCTTTGCAGCTGCTCCATCAGGCCAGGCTGTTCTCCCCTCCGACCCGGCGCTGGCTGGTCCCCCTGCCTGGACCGCCTTCCCCAGAGGGCTGCCCGGCCCCTCCCTCACGGCCTTCAGGTCCTCTGGCAGCTCTGACCCCTCCCTCCCCCCACGCCCCACCCGTCCCCTGCCCTGTGCCCTCCAGCATGCTGATAAGCGTCTTATTAATACGCTCCTGTCACTAGCCCTAGAGAAGGCTGGTCCCATGAGAAGAGGGGTCTGTCTTGTTCACCTCCGGATCTCAGAAACCAGAGCAGGGCCTGGCACACAGTTCCGGCCCCATATACGTTTGCAGACTGAAAGAATGATTCAGCCCCGCCTGGCAGGAGTTTCTGGAGATGGCCGCAGGCATCCTTTCTTTCTTCCCCACATACACGTGGGCCTCTGTCTGGGGGCCTGCGTCTTTCTGGAGTATAGCCGGTTTTTACCGTTCATCTCCTGTGCTGATTGAACAGACCCACGTTCTGAGGGCTGCAGGCAGAACAGATTTCCCCATGGTGATGCGTTCGCTGAGGGAGGTGGGGCTGGGCCCGGGGGCGGCTCCTGCGCTCTCTGGAAGCAGGAAGCGCAAGCCAGACTCTGGGGAAGGGCCAGCTGGAGCCCTTAATGCCGGTTGAGTGCTGTGTGGACACCCCGCTCGGGAGCCATCCAGGACCTCCCAGAATCGCCTGGGTTGTGCTCTCCGTTTGCTAGAGAGCGTAAAGCGGCTTCGCAGGGGCAGGACCTGGCCAGGGCGTCCAGCACCCGGGGAGCAGAGTGTTCAGAGCCTGCGTTCTCAGAGTACCCCTGCCTGGACTATGTCCCTGCAGCAGTCAGCGACTCTGCGGGTCTTAGTGGGGGCTCTCCGAGCAGCCCTTCCGGGTGGACGCGGCTCTCTGCACGGATCCAGAACATTGACCCAATCCAGCTGGGCGGCCCGGGGCACCTGTGCAGTGTCTCCTCTTGGGGTTTTGTTATGGGGCCAGAGTACGTCACGAATGTGCCAGCACTTTGAGGAGATACTTTCAGTAGAAAAGTGTGATGGGGACAGAATGTCACCGAGAGGGGACAGCATGCCCTCCAGTGCGCACAGCTGTTCCCACAGGTGTATGCATGGCTCAGCAGAAAGGTGTGAATTAGGGACTAAAAGAAAGCCCTTTCCTTTACTTAATTCTCAGAACACTCGTGATAGCAAGCGTGTGGGTTTTCCCCACCAAGCCATTCTGACCCTGCAGTTAACACAGACCCCACAGGTGGAGGGCTCAGCCCCATGCCCGTCACAGGGCCAGGTTGTCACCTGTGCTTCTGACCGACTGGCTATAAATTGGGGCTTCCCGCCAACCCCTCCTCGGGTTCAATAATTTGCTAGAACAGCCCACAGAACGCAGGAAAGCACTTTGCCTCCTATTACCCGTTTGTTATGAAGGGTGCAGGTCAGGGACAGTTAGATGAAAAGGTAAATAGGGCCAGGAGTGGGGAAGGGGTGAGGCTCCCATGCCCTCCCCAGGAGCATCTCCCTCCCAGCACCTCTGTGTGCTCACCAACGCGGAAGCCCTCCGGACCCCACAGTTCAGGGACTTTTATGGAGGCTTCCTCACGCCGGCATGATTCAGTATTAACTCAATCTCCAGCCACTCTCCCTTCCCTGGAGGATGGCTGGCTTGGTTTCTCTGGTGACCAGCCCCCGTCCTGAACTACCCACGAGCCCACCCAGAGTCACCTCATTAGAATAAAAGCCGCCTCCTACGACCCCAGAAATCCCAAGGGTCTTAGAAGCTCCACGTCAGGAACCGGGAGCAGAGACCAAATATTTATATTTCTTCTGCTGGCACAGGGACGAAGGTCACGGCGGGGACCGCACACCCTCCCGTGTACACTTTTCCCACAGGTGTGCACTCTGTCACCCGGCTCTACTGCGAAGATCTATCAGTCACAGTGTCTTCTGGGAGAACAGAAGTCCCTGCAAACTTGTCTGGAGGCGCCTGAATGCATTTCCTCTGGGCAGTGATGCAAACCATGGCTCTCAAGCTTGCGTTGGCATTACAGCGGTAGAGCAGAGGGAGTGTGTTTACAAATGCAGGGTCCTGAGTCCCCCTTGCAGGGGACTGTGATTCAGCAGGTCTGGATGGCGGCCTGGGGTTCTGAACCTTTCACCAGGGCCCAGCTGGCGTCACAGGTCGGGCCTGAGAGTCACGCCCTGGGCAACCCAGACACGAGACTTGGGCTGCAGGTTTTTATCTCGACCAGGAGGCTGGCCGGGGGCGAAGAGTCAGCTAAGTGCCTGCTGGCCCTGGGCTGGGGCTAGGCTCCCTCAGGAGTGACACTGTCCATACAGTGGGGTGGGGTCGCCGAGGAGGGCAGGAGGGGACCTGTGGGGTGAGGGCTGTGTTTCCTGGGTACGTACAAATGTCAAAACTGATCGGGTTACACACTTTAAGTATATGCAGTTTATTGTACGTGGATCATACTTGAATAGAGCTGTTAACAGGTAACGACGTTTAGTTCCTCAGTTGCCCCAGGCACAGTTCAAGTACTTAGTGGCCACGTGTGTCTGCGGACACGGAGCATTTCTGTCCCCGCGGGAAGTCGTGTGGGATAGCGCTGCTCTGGGATCTGCCCTGGAGTGAGGCATGCTCTTTTTGTTTTGTTTTTCTTTATTTAAAAACACAGTTCTAGGGCGTCCCTGGTGGCGCAGTGGTTGAGAGTCCGCCTGCCGATGCAGGGGATGCGGGTTCGTGCCCCGGTCCGGGAAGATCCCACATGCCGTGGAGCGGCTGGGCCCGTGAGCCATGGCCGCTGAGCCTGTGCGTCCGGAGCCTGTGCTCCGCAACGGGAGAGGCCACAACAGTGAGAGGCCCGCGTACCGCGAAAACAACAACAAAAACCAAAGAAAACCCCCCACAGTTCTGGGTACACCGTGAATGCGTGAATATATTCCGTTCATTAAATGTGGAGATAGTAGAGATCAGTGCTCCTGAGACGTGGCCATGCCCAGCCCGACACTCCACGGCCTGTTTAGTTTGCCAGGGATTTTGACAGCCAGGAGACCATGACCTCCCAGGTGCAGCTTCGTGTCTGGCTCTGTCCCACGTGGAAATAAACACCCGGCTGCCTCAGATGGCCGTGCCCTTTACAGGCATTTGTTAGACTAAGTCCTCTTCCCCAAGCACTTACAGATGCTCCTGTCAGACAGCTCTGGGCTCCACTTGCTTCCCCCCATTTTCTTGCAACTTTGGGAAAGTGACTCACTGGTCCTTCATCTATAAAGTGGGGTCAGTTCTGGGTACATTAGGGAACTCTCAGCATGGCGTTTCTCTGGTGCTGTGTCTTCACGTGGAAGACCCGAGCCCGCACCAGTTTGAATAGACAGCTGTGTATAGCAAAAAACCCAACACAATGGTAGCCTAAACTCACAAATGTTTACTCTCTCCTAAAGGAAATTGGGAAGTAGGCAATGCAGGGCTGGCGTGACGCTGCCACGGAATCATCAGGGACCCAGGCACCTCCCGTCTTTCTTTCTGTCCCCTCATCACTGGCTTCCAGTCTCAAGGTCCCGGTCCAAAATGGCTTCAAGAGCCCTAGCCATTACTTCTCTCTTCTAGGCAGTAGGGAGGATGGTGAAGGGGAAGCAGACTCATTTAAGCAGACTTTGTGGGAGCTCCACTCACCGTTCTGGTTCCTCGTTACTGGCCAGATTGTAGTCACGTGGCCTCGTACCATTACAGGGAAGCCTTGGAAATGTGGTCTTTGGTATTGGGCTGTCCCTGATAGAGGTAGTGCACCTGGTGAGACTGAAGGGCAGGATGGAGGATGGGAGGCCACCAGCTGCCCTGCAGCTGAGTTTCGGAGAGCGAGTCTGTAAGCTCATCCCTGTTGACATGCACAAAGAATTTGAAGTTAATGCACATTTGGGGATTTAAGGGGACACATTAATAAATAGAAATACAGTGTTCAGGTGAGGTTTCAGAGTTGAGAAGAGGAGGGTCGGGTCTGGGTGTCTCCTCTGGCCCCGTGCACCTGTGTCCTTCATCTTCTACAAGGCTTTCTCTTCCTCTTGGCCCAGTCCGGGCGTCTGGTTTGCACAGCTCTGGCCAGACATAGGCAGGGACGGAGGAGACAGCCCAGCCACTGGCTGTGTTTGCGAGCGTCCTCCCACCACCGTTTGGCGAGTGCCGCTGTGTGCCAAGCACTATTCTGAGCGCTTCCTGTGTTAGCAAGGAGCCAACAGCGAGCGGCTGATCTAGACCTCTTGCAGATATGCGTGGCCGTGGGCTGGCTGGTGGAACGTGAGCTGGGTGACTCTGCCACCCTCGACCACGTCAAGGGCGAGAAGTAAACTGGACTGTGCCTGGGCACCGAGGTCTTGTTGGCCACGGCAGTTGGTCTGCCCTGACCCACTTTGCAGGTGAGGAAACTGAGGCTCACAGAAGTTGCTGGTTGTATATGATTGTGCAGCTCCACAGTGGAGGAACTGGGTTTTGACCCCCCTGGTGGGCCCTGGGGCTCAAACTCAGCCCCAGGAGTGACTTTCAGGCCAGGGACTTTGAAAAGGCGGCACATGTCCACCCCGTCCTGGGGAAAGCAAAGGAGACGAGACCGTGCCCACCGGCAGAGGGTTTGTTGGAAGATTCCATAACCGGTTTTCTTAGTGCGCTGTCTCTGCAAGGACGGGGCTGGGCAGACTCGTGGTCTCTCCCGGTTGCTCTGGGGGCCTGGGTTTGGGCCATACCTGGCAGTTTTGTAAGGTAAAGATCACGTGGTTCTCCTTTACTCCTTGTGCGCCCCGGTCCCTACTGGAAGGTGCGCAGGTTTGTCTTGGGATCCGAGGAGCTGAGTTCCATGGCTGGCTCTGCTGGACCGAGATGCTCTTGCCTCCATCACGTCACCGGTGACTGGGCCCCGCACGGAGTTCTCAGAGCTGCAGGGGCTGCAAAACCCACCCGGGTGGGGGGGGCTGTGCTCCTGCCCCACGGTTTGTAGATGTGTCTGCCTCCGAGACCCAGAACAGGAAAGGCCTCTCCAGTTGGTCCCCTTCAGGGCTTCAGAATCGACTTGAAGCTGCTGCCCCATCCCTGAGTCTTCCTGGGCCATTAGGTTCAAAGGTTCCAGACTTTTCCACGGAGGCTTTGGTCTAGGTGCCCAGCTCTCATGACCTCAGGGTATTTGCCGTTTCTGTCGCGGTTCTCTGTGGGGGACAGAGTCGGGGGGGCTGGCTTTCCCTCTGGGGAGGTGATGATTGCCCGTCTCTGGGGGGCAGGGGCCAGCGATCCCTTCTTCCATCCGGCCCGGTTTCTGCTTTGGGGAAGCGCTAGCAAATGCGTCTTTGTGACACCAAGTAAATGGTGCCCACGCACCACGCCAGACGTGGCTTCTGGAAAAAAGTGGGACCCAGTAATTCACTAATTAGCCTCCTTCAGTGCACACAGGGTTCGGGCGGCTGCCAATACGTATATTATAAAATGAAAAAACCGTGACCGGGGCCATGACAAACAGGGAGGAACAGTGAAGATGACACAGGAACAGATAGCACAGTCCCTGAAGGCCCTCTTGGGGACCGTGATTGTCCACAGTTGGGTTCTGTGCCACCTGAGGCTGATGTGAAACGAGAAAGATGCATCCTTGGTCCGAGTCCTTCTGAGGGGGGTGGTGGGGGCACGTCTCCACCGCCCGGGGAGCAGGGCTTTCCCACGCCCCGGGTTCCACCCGGGGCCCTCCTGGCACCTTTCCTGCCCTCGGGGCTCCTTGTCACACAACTCTGGGGGGCGCCATTCCCTCAAGGGGCTGAGACTGGAACCTGCAGCGCTTACCCTCACCCTCTGCCACCGGTCTTCTAGGTGGATCGGTACAGCTCCCCCACTTCCCGGCGGCCACAGGGACCCAGGGACAAGGAGGGGCGGGTACAGGGATGAGCCTCCACCGTTTCCCCTCCTCGGGTCTCAGTTTGGGTTCACGGTGGGTGTGTCCTGCCCTCGGGGAGCTCTGAGTAGAAGAGGCAGGGCTGCCATGGCCACAGAGCAACAGTGTGCCGTGAGGGACGGGGCTGGCTGCGGTGGACCCTGTAGGTCCTCGTCTGCTAGGGGCGTCAGAGGGGGCGGGTCTGAGAGGTGTGGGGGTCAGGGCGTCCCGACAGAGCCTCTCGGGGAGGATGCGGTGCCCGCCAGCTTAGCCCGGGGAGCTGGAGAGGAGGGTGGGGCGAGCCAAGGGGCTGCACCTCCCGTTTCAGGGTGGCTTTTCTCTCTGTCAGGCGGGGCTCCCCATCCTCTCCGCCCACCTCCTCAGCCCTGGGGCTCTTGAGTGGCCATAAGGATGGTGGTGCCGGCAGGACCAGGAGAGTCAGTGTGCTGGGCCTCTGCCCTCCTCTGCTCTCTGGGGTGGGCAGCAAAGCGGGGATGGGTGGTGGTGGGAGGGATGCATCCTGCCCCCTCCCTCCCGCACCGTTTGTGCATCTGTGATCATCCGAAGTGAGCTGGGGACTGCCCTGCCACTGTCATTCTCTCTGCTGCTTTCAGCCTGGTTGTTTGGAAGCTCATTAGGCTTGGCATTTATTTGCAAAGGCTGGCAGCAGCCCGAGCAGAGCAGAGAACGGGAACTGATTTACGAGGACGGCGGCGTCGTCTAGGAAGCGTCAGCGTCTCTCTCCAGAGTCTATAAATCGGTTTTGCTTCCGGCAAGGCTTTCTCCTGTCCCGTAAATCTGCTCTGAGGGGATCTGCAACTTGCCGAGCTTGGAGTCAGTCACCTGGTGACCTAGTTAGTCTCCTGGCTTTGTTGGACCAGTTGGATTAAAGAGCCTTCTCCCCACTCTGCCTCCTGGTCACCAAGGTCAGATGGGCGAGGCTGGGGGCTCCTTCGGTCCTTTGTGCGGGGGACAAGTGAACGGCCAGAATCAGCCTGAATCCAGAGCAGTGACTGGGGTTGGGTAACTAGCCTCACACAGTAGGTCTTCAGCTGCCCCGGGGAAGGAATGATGCTCCCCGGGTTTGGAAGCCCGTTGGCTGGGTTCACCGGCCCTAGTGATCGGAGGGCCCGTGAGGTTTGCTCTCCTGTAATTGAATGAGGATGTAGGCGCAGTGCCATGGCTCCGTGTCCCAGCTGGGTGTGCGTCCTGGGCAGGTGTCCTCTCTCCCCAGTGTCCCTGGAAGCAGATTTTGTGCCTTGGTTGAAGGAGGTGTGGGTGACGGAATGGATGCCCAAGCCCCGCCCTCCTCTTGGACGCTGACCAGCCAGGCTTGTTGGGGGAGGGTGGACTCCGGCTCACCTGATGCCGTGGGCAGGCCCAGGGCCCTCCCGCACGTCGGCTGTGTCTGTCTGCGGTGAAGGCGTGAGGGCGTGGTCCTTGATGTGTCCCAGCCGCTGTGACCCGGGGGGGTTCCAGGTGGCCGTGGGAGAGCTGGGGCTCCACATGTCGGGAGAGAAGGCTGGGGGACTTCAGGCCTGGGCTCTGGCGGGACCCACTGCCCCCAGCTCCCAGGCACTGGTGGATGTGAGGTCGGTGCTTTGACCTTCGGGCTGTCCCGGGATTCTGTGACACGAGATCATCGGTGATTCGGATTTGGGTGTAGAGCCCTGGGCCGTGGGGTCACTGTCTTGGTCTGGGGGGGGCACCTCGCAGCCCCCAGCCGTGCTCACACCGGCATTTTCATGTACCTAGTCCATCCTTGGGAGTATAATAAGAATGTGGTCTGTTGGAGGGAGAGCCAGGGGCTGGGCCGATGACTGGGCTGGCGGGAGGGTGATGGCCGGCGGGCAGGCCCAGGTGGCCGTAAACCGGGTGCAGGGGGACAGACACGGGCGCCTGGTCCTTGGGAGAACGCTCCCCACCCCCCAGAGCAGCCGCTGATGTTGTGAGAGCGTGAACTGATAGCTCGGGGGCTTGGGTGACTGTGCACTTGGCCCCCCTGCCAGGAGAAGCTTCCGGTCTGTGCTGTCCTCCCCCTCCCCCTCGTTCTCCCATTTCGTGAGCACGTGCTGTGTCCAGCCCCCTCGCCTGACCGTTCAGCGCAGGGGCGCTGGCATGTCAGCCCTGGATGCTGGCCGAGAGCGCCTTCATTTACGGAGGTGGAAATGTCATTTATTTTTAGCGCAGACAGTGTTTTTAGCTCCTTTAATGTGTAGATTTTTAACGCCCTGAGGCTCAGAGGGGGCCTCTTTCCACCCCTCAGTGCTTGCGGGGGAGCTTCTCGGGGAGGTGGGCTTCACGGGGCCTTCCAAAGGGCTGGCTCAGTGGCTTGGATGAAATCCGTGGCCCCAAGACCCAGGGACAGTAAGGGACACACGTGTGGGAGAAGGACCCTCTCCCCAGAAGGGTCCTGGCTGCAGACGTGGCAACGGATGGCGCCTCGGGAGGTAGGGCCTGGCATGGGGGGAGGAGCCTGGGCCTACCTGGCCTTGAATTGCAGCTGCGAGCCCGGAAGCAGGTGAGGAAGCCGCCCTAGTGTCCTCGCCAGCAGCGGGACAGGACGACTCTGCCCTCCATGGGGCACCGTGAGAGCTGGGTGAGCAGGGCAGGGATGGAGCTGATTGGAACTGGTGCCTGGCACCCAGTCTGTGCCCATGGATGCCACAGCCACTGTCGGAACTCGAGGGGGTGTATGGTGATGGGCAGGAGAGACGACGGACCTCTCCTGGGAGTTAGAACCCTGAGCGAGTGGGTTCCTGGCCCGACCCCACCGGGAGCACGTGTTCTGTGTCCGCGAGAGGCTGGGATGGGTCGGTGCCCTGTGCCCCGGTGCATTTCAAGGTCTGGTTCCTGCAAGGGCATCTGCTGCCCTCGGGGTGGGCGCTCATCCAGTTGCACGTGGCTGACAGTCGAGAACAGCTCGAGGTACTTCCTGGTTTGGATTTCATGGGACCCCAGAGGACGGGAACTCAGATAATGAGGCATCCGTAGTTGCTTTTACTGATGTATCAGATGGTTGAGGTTTTGAAAGGGAGGATTTGGGATTATGTTGTCTGCCTGTTCAGGCTCTTTGAGCATCTAGAAAAAGCATTTGGTATTCAGTTCCATGGAAGGGTCGGCCCAGAAGAACAGAGCTGTGTGTGGCAGAGGGTACCCTGGGCGCTTCTTGTGATCTGGGGCGCAGAATACGCCCCGGGAGGAAGAAACCCCAAATGCAAGCGGCTCCCGCCTTTTTCCCAGCGAGAGGACTTTACATCTCTTGGTCACCATGGTTTTATAAGCGTTCAGAGACAGATGAAACCGTCAAACGCTTACTTAAATGTTTCATTCCTTAATTTACTTACATTTTAGAAAACACCTGATAAAAATAACGTTACTATCCAATTGTACTTTTCTGTTCACAATGCATGAAATGTATTTCTTTAGACTCCTCCCATTGTCTGCAAGCTTCCTGCACCGCCTGGGAACACTCCACCTTGGGCTTGGGGGTTGTGTGGGTGACCGCGGGCTGCCCCCGCACCGGTGCCCTGTCCCTCCTTTGAGAGCCTTCTTCAAAGGCTGGTTTTCAGCGACGCCCACACTTTGAGGTCAGACCCTCAGTGGCTCTGTACTGAATTTCTTTGCCTTTCTTTTCAAAACCAAATCTATGGCGTGACCTCTGTGAGCTGCCAGACCTCTCAGATATAAATCTGGAGGGAAGAAATGGCTTATAGAAAGTTTTGGAAGAAAACCAAAATGGAATTAAAGTGTTAAATGGAAATTAAATGTCGTTTACACGAACACAGTGGTGTGCAAATACGATTAAATTAGCAACCAGCCTCTGAGAGCTACCCTACGAGCAGCCAACGGAAACTCACATGGTTGTGAGCAGTGAGGGAGGTGTGCGTAGCTGTAAGTGACACAGTGGTGACCACGATCCCATTTCTACACTCTGAGTTTTGTTTGTTTTTTTTTGCGGTACGCGGGCCTCTCACTGTTGTGGCCTCTCCCGTTGCGGAGCACAGGCTCCGGACGCGCAGGCTCAGCGGCCATGGCTCACGGGCCCAGCCGCTCCGCGGCATGTGGGATCTTCCCGGACCGGGGCACGAACCCGCGTCCCCTGCATCGGCAGGCGGGCTCTCAACCACTGCGCCACCAGGGCAGCCCAGCACGTCGTTCTTTTTAATGGCTGAATAACGTTCCACTGGATGTGCCACATTTTGTGTATCCCTTTATGCGTTGATAGATGTTTGGGTTGATCGTTTTAATTCTTATTTATTTCTGTCCGAGTAATTATATATGCGCACGGCAAAAAAGCGATCAGGCTAGGCCAACGGGCTCGGAACGGAAAGCGGCAGCTCCTGCCCGGTCCCCTTCCACCCAGCCGCCTCCCAGGGCCGCACTTATAAAAACTTGTGTCTTAACTCTCCTTTGGTCGCCTCTGCGGCCCCGCGTGATGCCCTCATAGCCCTCGCTCTTGATTTATTGACTTGAAATGTCTCTGTACTCCTTGCTATAGAAGAGCAGCCTCTGCCTCCCTCCCTTACCCTGATTTTTTGTTTTTTTTTAGCAGGAGGACAGTTTATTATGCAGGTGGAGCTTCTCAGTAGTGAGTCACTGAATAGCCTCCCCTCCCCAGATCGTTATCGTATTTTCCCTTCTCCACGGTCGCCCTCGTCATCTTCACACTGTTTCCCTCTTCTCTCTCGACGTCTCCAGGACACTGGCCACCTGCCCCCATCCGACTGCTGTAAGACTGGTGGCGTCGCTTTCTGCCCTGACCACCGTGTCTTCTGTCCTTGGCCTTGGGGGCCGGTGCGGAAGCCGAGAGCATGGGGCTGTGCTCAGTGCCGGGAGTGTCACTGCAGGCCCAGGTGGGCGGCGGGTGCCATTTCTCCTCTGGGGCCCCGGGGCACTGACTGTTTCTTGCCCTGGACACCGGGGTCAAGGTGCCAGGGTCCAAGGCCCCCCTTGGTACACTGTGTTCCGGGAGAGGCTCACGGCCTTCCTTAGATTCTCAGGGCGTCCGAGGGCCTGGGATTAAGAATCTGCCTGGAGTAAGTGGGAAGGGCTGGCCCTCCTTGTGTGGCCAGGCTTGTGGCCCTCCCACGCTTCCCCCCGCTGTGGACTCCGGGGGCCCTGGGTGCCCTGCCTGTCTCCCTTGCAGCTCCATCTGTGCTGATGTCTGATTCAGGCGTCAACCCCGGACGGTGTCCACTCGGGACAAGCACCTGGCTGCCCTCTGGCCAGACCCCACCTCAGGCGGCTGGAATCATCGGGAATCCTCGCAGGCTGGCTTTTGGGGACCCCAGGGCCGCCTCGCCAAGCGACCTTGGGCAGGTGACTTAATTCTGTCTCAGCGTGAGTGTGTGTTGATAGACTGTGGTCTGAGCCTTCTCTACAGGGTGTCCACTTTCCCTGCCCCCTCAGCCTCCGGCCCACGTTTCCAAAATAAACAGGCCTGTTTGTGCTCAGAGGACGCTCCCCAGCTCACAAAGCGCTCGCCTCCGCGTGAGCCAGGATGGCCTTGAATCCAGTCTGCACAGCCCCAAACACTCACCCTGGGAGTCAGCCTCTCCCCGTGGCTACCCGAGGGGCCCCTCACACAAGGTCTTACAATTTGCCTCCCTCCCTCCCCACCCTCCCTACTCTCCATCCTTCCCCTCCACCCCGTCCCCGCATCCCTCCCCTGGACCCCGTCCCCGCATCTCTCCCTCCTTCCCTCCCCTCCCCTCCACCCATCCCATCCTCCCCCCCCCATCCTCTCTCCATCCTCCACACCACCACCCTTGCCCCCACACTCTGCCTCATGCTGGGTCTCCCCTCGTTCCCCCGTTGCCACCCTCTGTGGGTGAGCACACTGGAGCTGGGGAGCAGCAGTGGCGTGTCGGGGGCACAGGGTGATGGCATAGGGCTGGCTCACCTGCCTCCTCCCGCCCCTTCCTCTTGCTTCTGCTTCGTCTCCTTGTCCCCGAGAGGGCTGGTCCTCGTGTGAGGTATCAGGCCCACGCCCGGAATGTTCTCTGTTGGTGGGAGGACAAGCTGCCTTCTTTGGCCCCCTGGGCCCCTTAGACTGAGACCATGGGCACACTGACCACCGGGGAAGCCTGGGGGAGTGGGTCGGGCGAGTCTCGCTCCAGACCCCAGGAGGGTGGCTGGCGGCCTCAGGTGCCCCCTTAGAAGAATCGCCCCTGGTCCTGCCAGGGTCCTGCCTCTGGTCCAACACCCGGACCAGCCTCGGCCCTGCAGCCTGGTGTGCAGGGGGCTGGAGGGGCGGTCTCCAGAGAACCGGCAGTGCCGGCGCAGAAGAGGCTGTTAGGAACCCTAGGGTGCTCCCTCCATTTGTGGAGGGGAAACTGAGGCTCGCGGAGGCAGGCGTGGCTTCGTGTCCCAGCGCGATTGCTGCTGGGGGTGGGCTTGGGCCTGGGGTCGGATGTTCTGTTCTCCACTCTTGACCACTTAGCCTCGCCCCTGGCGCGGCCGTAGCTGCCTGGGCTGGGGGCGGGCACCTGACTTAGGACGTCCCATGCCTTGGGCTGGCCGGGGCCCAGTGGTCTGTGCCCTGTGTCCTGAGTCCTTGCCCTGTGACTTGTGCCCTGTGTTTTTATCTTGTGTTCCTGTCCTCTGACCTGGGTCCCGTCCCCCGTGTTTTTTGCCCTGTGTCTTATGCCCTGTGCCCTGTCCCCTCTCTCCTGTGCCCTGAGTCCTTGCCCTGTGTCCTGTGACCTGTGACCTGGCTCAGCACAACAAGCAGGGCCTGGCTGACCCCTCTTCTGGGCAGTTGGATGCGGAGCTGATCAGGGGTGCTGGCTGGAGCCCGATTCCAGGAGCAGGGAGGCTGGCTGGTGGTCCTGCTGGACTGTTGGTGGACAGGGAAGGTGGTCAGGAGGAGAGGGCAGGAGAGAGTGGGTGAGTGCGGCCGAGAGCTGGCGTAAGGGAGGAGAGGCGCCACTGCTTGCAGAAGCTGAGTTTGGAGACAGGGTCGCCCAGGGTGGTCCTGGCAGTCTCCCTGCACCCAGGCCACTGCTGCCCGTGGGTCGCCGAGATTCCTCTGTTCCCTGTGAGCCCTTATTTGGTGCCACTACCTTGGGCAGGATTCTGGTTCTCACCCACAAGAGCCTTGGCGAGAAAAGGCTCGTTTCTTTTGCACTTTTTTTTCAGACCAGAAAATGCCCAAATGAATATTAGGATGTCTGAATGTTTTTGCACGTCAATTCTAAAAGATGGGCAGTCCTTGTTGGCCGGTGGTGAGATGGGTGCGGCTGCGGAAACAGGAGATCTTGTAGAAGCAGCTGAAGAAGCCAGAGGCTTTCTCTCTCTAGGGCAGAAGTCTAGGCAGCACCACAGTCCCCGCGGCTCAGGCTCCCAACATCCCTCGCTCCGCCATCTCCGTCCCTAGCATGTGGCCTCCTCGTGGTGCAGGCCGCTTGGCTCCTGCTATCACACCCACCCTCTATTCCATGCATCAGGGAAGAAAAAGGGGGAGGCAGCACTTTTCTTTTAAGAGCGGGGGTCTTCCTCACAGCTTTTTCTTTTTTACCTGATGTTCAGAACACGACTACAAGGTCACGTCTGGCTGCAAGGGTGGATGGGAAGTGGGGTCTGTAGCCCGGCAGCCCTGTGTTCATCTGGAACTCATCTCCCACCGAAGAGGGAGAGGGATCTGGGGGCGGGGTGGCTAGGAGTCTTTGCCACAGGTGGGGACAGCTAAGCTCCCGTTCCCTCCCTCTCTTGGGGTTTTTTCCTCGGCTTTTCTTGCGGGGGAGAAAGGAATCTGATCAGGAGCTGGGAACCACAGTGCGTTTACATTACATTACAGTGCGTTACATTTGCTCACTGCAAATATGACTCCTTGAGTCCCAACGGCCGTTGCGAGGTGGACGCCGTCAGATAGGGAGACCGAGGCACAGACTGCCTTGTGTGGTCACGCAGGGCTGGGTTCAAGGCCAGAGCTGCTCGACGCCATGGGAGCAGCTGTCCGCCAGGCCCTGTCTTTGGCTCGCACCCTGGTTTCACCCCCTAAGACCTCAGCCCGTGTGCAGGGCTCTGGGCCTGCCTGTCCTCCACACCCACGTGTGCGGGGATGCTGTCAATTAGCCTTTGCTGGTCCCCTGCCGGGTCTGCCGCCCCTCCCACTGCAGAGATAGTGACTCGTGGGGTCATCCCAGGAGTGGCCCCTCCGGCTTGTGCATTATTCATGGAAAACACTAATAGTCCAGCCCGAGTCCTCCTCGGCGAGGCTGCGGGGTCCCCCGTCTTGTATCAGTGTTAACATTCGAAGCATTCGTAAAGTACCATCACGTTTGGAAAGCCCGATTCGGTTGAACTGGGGGACAGGGAAGAAACCAGAAAATACATGTTTCTAAATGTAACGCCTCGTGAACAGAGAGCTGTGCTTTAAGGCCTCAGGGGCCCTTCTAGGTGTCACATCCCCGAGCCCCTTTGGTCCTCAGCACTCGTGCTAGGGTGGGAGCCGTGACTATCCTAATTTCCTGGACAAGGAACCCAGGCCAAGAGATAGGAGCCACTTGTCTAGGGTCACACTGCATTTGTCCCCACGTTTCGGGCCTCTCGTCCATGGTCTTATGACCTTGGGTATGACCTTGGGCAAGGCCTGGCCTCCCTGGGCCTCGACTTCCCAAGACAAGGGCAGAACAGAGGTCGATGGCTGACACCCCTTCCAGCTCAGAACCCAAGTCCCTTCTCTCCCTTCGTCCTATCTCAGGCCTCCCCCAGCGCACCGTGGAGAAGGTCAGAGGTGAGGTTTCTGGAGGTCAAGTCTCTGCGTCCCCAAAACCCGCACTCCAGGGGCTCTCAGATCTGACCCCTGTGTGGTGCCCGGCAGGGATGTACTTGACGGGTACCTCATTGAAATGGTGGTGGTGTATCGTCTTCCTGAACGACTGGCCATCTCGCCAGGGCTCCGTCCTTTAGTTGGGAGAAGTGTCACTTTTGTTTCTGCAGAGACAGGAAGATGAAATTGTGTGTGCTTACAGTTCATCTCGCTAATGGCAGCCTCTCTGGATCTGGAAATTAGACGTTACGTATATTGAAGCCAGCTGATGGGATGACGCCCTCTGGAACAAATCAATTAGCAGAGGCTATGACACTAATTGGGGCGACATCCCGGGTTGTTTTGCTCTGACACTTTGGAGGACGTCGGTGTCGCCTGGGCGCAGCGAGGCCGGAGGACAGACGCAGTGGTTTGTGCAGAAGGCGCTCAGGGGGACCCAGACTGTCGTGTGGGCCCACCCGGCCTGTGAGGAAGCGGGAGGGTGCGCCCGTGACCTTGTTCCAGAGCCGAGGGGCCGAAGGTGCGGTCGTCTGTACTCACAGCGGCTTTTTAAATTGTGGTAGAAAACACGCCAAGTTTACCTCCCAACAGCTTCGAAGTGTAAGTTCTGTGGCGTTAAGTACAGTCACCTTGCCGTGCAGCCTTCAGCACTTCCTGGTGAAGCGAACCAGACCTGGGCAGTAGTTCTGGTGGTAAAAGCAGCCTGTGGTCGGAGCTGTTGCAGAAGGGGAAGGAGGCTGGTTCAGCGCCGGACACGGCCCGTGCGGGTGGGGATCGCAGCTGCGGAGGAGGAAGGCTGCTAAGAAGAGGCTGGGGGCTAAGCTGACCTAGCAAGATGCTTGCCGAAGGCAGGCCAGGGGGCCCAGACATCCCCTGGGGGGGGCACGGGGAGCCCCATCAGACATCGAGGTGTCTCCCCGGGGACCCCCATCGTGGATGGAATCCTCGTGCGCAGAGTGGGGAGCAGCCCGTAGTGGCGCGGCCAGGACCTGAGCCCAGTCTGACCTCGCTCCCCGCGGGCCTGGACTCCTGGCGCCTTCCCCATCCGAGCCGGGCGTGGCGGGGTGCGTGGGTGCCCCCTTCAGCCGCCCTCTGAAGGGGAGGCCCCGGGAGCGGCTGCTTTCTCTCCAGGGCGTTGTTTGTTGTTCTGCTTCCGAGGGGGCGGGTGGCGGGAGGCTGATCCAGCACCCTGGCTTTCCCTTCCACCTGCGTCCAGGGCCGTCCTGGGCGGGGAGCTGGGGGTCCCCAGTTGGCTGGGATGCTCTGTCGCCAGCGTGACCTCGGGTGGTTGCCTCCCCTCCGGGCCTCCATCCCTCATCTTTCAGTGGGGTGGCGGGCTCGCCCCACCTCCCCTGGGGCTTATGCGTCCACCGTGGGAAGGTGGAGATGGGCTGGTGGGCGGCTGTGATGAGCACCGTTGTGTCTCCCGTGGCTGTGGCTTGTACCCCGAGTCCCGTGGCTCCCTCCTGCCTTCCGTGGGCGCTGGCGTCAGGGAGGGCGCTGGTCGGATAGGAGAGCGGACTTTTCTGGCACCTCCTGGGATGAGTGTGTCCCGTGTCCCGTGTGTGTGTTTGGGGGCTGGGGGGGGGGTCCACTGGGGCTGGGGGGGTCCACTGGGGCGGGGGGGCTGCTGGCTGGTGATCGATGGTTTTAGAGAGGTGGGTTCACAGGACCCAGAATGTTCCCTGGGCCCAGCTGTCCACACCTCTGCAAGCCGGGCTGCTTCCCGGGAACGCCCTCCCTGGGGGCGGTGGGTGGACTCAGAACAGCTGAGGCCTGCTTTGTTCCTCATTCAGCGGCCCCGCCCCACCCCATCCCTGGGCGGCGTTATTTATGCTTCCAGGCAGTTAGTTTCTGCAGGGAATCCCTGAGGGCTCTGCCGGGGTGAAGCGGTCACTTCCCCCTGAGTGGGCCCAGCAGATGGCCCCCTGCCCAGCCTGCCCCACCCCAGAAGGCGGCGCGGCTTGTGACGGGCCCTGCTGTCCCCGGCCACGCCAGGCGGCTGCCTGTTGGCGCCCTCCCCGAGTGGGCCTGAGCCCAGGGACCCACCCTGGGATTAACACCCTCCACCAGGAGGCCCCCCCCCCCAACCGCCGCAGGGGAGAAAGACCAGCCTCTGTGTGACCTGGAAAGGAAGTGCTACCCTCTGGGCGGGGACAGACCGAGAAGGTGCCTGCAGGGCAGTATCCCTGAGCCTCTCCCTGCATTTTGGAAAACTTGTCCACAGCCCGACTTTGTCCCCTGCCCAAGTGGCTAGTCGTCCTGCTAGGTTTCTGGGGGTGTTTGCACGAAAGCAGGCCTTTGCGCTTGCTGAGTTCACGTCTCTTTGGGTGGCTGTAACCCTGACCCCCCGGTGGTGGAACTGCCAGGTCGTAGAGACGTGTCCTGCCGTGGGGACTTAGCCTCTCGGGGGGTGAGCTCAGCGCCCACGTGCCCCAGGAGAGGAGCGCGCTCCGCTCGCTTCCACATCCTGTCTTCTCTCCTTGTCCCCCGTAGGGGAAGGGGTTTGTACCCACCGGACACTTGGGCCTCACAGACCCCAACCCAGAGGGAAGAGAGGATGCTCGTGGTGCCTTAAGTCTGGGGCTGCTCCTTGTGTGGTCAGGCCTGAGCTGGGTGTGAGTCCCGGACACGCCATTTCTAGCTGGGCCACCGCAGGCAGGGGACTGAGCCTCTCTGAATCTGGCCCCGCGACGCTACGTGAGGTTACCACCGCCCTCTCCTCGGGAGGCTGGGCCGTGAGCAGGGTGCCCTGTCCTGTGCTGTCCCCAGATTCCTGCTTTTGGCCAAGATGTGCTGGGACACGGGGCAGCCCCGTGCGGGTCTCGGCTTGAGATGGGCGGCGGCCCGGCCGCTGACTGTGGTTGAGAGGGCGCCGACGTGTGACTGCAGTCACCCAGGGGTCTCTGCAGACGGGTCCCGGCCTGTTAGGACGCAGAGCGCAAGACCTGCTCCCCTGTATGTCCAGCTGACCTGGTGCAGGTGTCGAGGGCCTGCCTTGGGAAGGGGAGCCCTCTGCACGGGGCAGCGGGAGACCAGGGTGCAGGTCACAGGGGAGGCCTCTGCAGGCCGGAGTCCCAGGCCCACTTGGCCTTTCTACGCAGCACCCGGGGGCCGTGGCCCGGCTGTTCTCTGGCTCAGTTTGCTTGTCTGTCTCACGGGGTCATCGCCATGCTTGCTGAGCAGGTGGGTGGCTCGGAGGGTCAGCGAGTCCTCGAGGGTTGTGGAAGCCCTCAGGCAGGTGGGTGAGGGGGGCCAGATGCTGCAGTGTACAGGCGGGGTGAGCCCAGTGGCCCTTGGTTCCACCCCTGAGCAGACGTGGGTTCTGAGAAGTCCTTCCTTTGGTCAGGGTTCTCTCTCCGTCATTCATAAGGGCCTCTTCAGCTGCACGTGGGGTGACAGCGCCCTGCTGACAATGGCAAACACCTCCTCGTGCACTCGTGCAGGCAGTGGGCCCTCTGTGTGCCCAGCGTGCATGTTTAGTTTCCACGGTGACCCAGTGAGACGGGCACTAATCACTTACGCCCATGAGCTTTCTTTCAATAGACGGGGAAGCTGAGGCAGGGCGAGGTGAGCAGCTGCCCGAGCCGGGGCCGGGGCGGTGGGGCCCGGACAGCCTGGCTCCAGTTTTCTTTTGTGGAAAAGCGTTTGCTGAGCGCACGCTGGGTACTAGGCTGATGCTTCAGGTCTGTGCTTCCGGGACTTTGCTGGGTGCCCGCACCACCCGGGTTCCTCAGCCCTGGCCGGGGCCCCCAGACCCCCTGTAACCCCACCCCTTGATTCCAGGCCCCCGGGACTCCGTGCAGAATGAGCCCCTGGCGATGTCGTCCTCACCCTGTGATGGGGAGGGAGGTGATAGCACCCCAAGGGGCACGGGGCGGGCGGCCCCTGGTGACGGCTCCTGGACAAAAGGACATTGAGGTAGACCCTGAAGGCTGATGGGAGGATCGGTTCCCATGTGGGGTGCCCCTCAGGGTCCCCGAGGCCCATCGAGCAGCATTAGGCTCCCATCCCATGTGAGGTGCAGGCCTGGGACCCTTTGATTGGAAGGAATGTCAGAGAGTGAGGCAGGGGCCTCCGGAGGGCCTCTACCTGAGCTCAGGTGCCCACCTGGGTGCAGACGGCTCCTGGAGTGGGAGCGCCTGTGAATTGCTCCACCTGCCGTTGGGGCCACAAGATTAGACTTGCGCCAGCCCCCCCGCCCTCCCTGAGGCCTTCGCGGCTTCCTAAGGCCTCCGGGGGCAGCTGGCTCTGCTCTGGGCCGCGCTGGGCCTCCCCGCCCACCTCTGGTGGACCAGCCTCTGTGCGAGCTCATCTGAGATTTGTAACCGAGGTTCTGTCCTGTTGTCCAGCACAGTCTTCTCAGAGGTGGGTCCTCAGAAAAGCGAGAGCTGTGGTCTGAGCTTTGAACACCTGAGCTGGGTTGTCATGGACGGGCGCCCATGGTGGGAGCTGGTCGAGGAGCCATGGCTCCCTCTGGCCCAGAGAGAAGCGGGGGGGGGGGGGGGGGCGCTTGGGGACCGGCCCGGGGGCATTGCGGGGCGTGGCCTTGCTTCCACCTCGGGTGTCCTGAGCATCCCGGGGTGACGGGCTACGGAAGGCCCTTCATGTCAGAGCTGTTGGATGGCTCTGGAGGGACGGGGTGTGTGGGCCACAGGGATGTCACCCGTCACCTTGGGGCCACGCCTTGGCAGGAGGGCTGCCCCGGGGTCACGTCTCTCCGGCCCCCCTAGGACGCGCGGGCTGGTGAACAGTGTGAAGGGGATCGTCCGCGCTCTGCTGCGTGATTGCATGAGGCCCTCGTGAGCGCACGGTGGGCTTTGCAGGAACAAGGGCCGCCGCTCTGCTGCAGGCAAGTTGGTGTCCTCAGATCCAGTCTTGTTTCGGAATGAAAGAGCCCTGAGAAAGCCACGTCACGGGGCCGCGGCTGCCATCGATGTGACAGGGGCCCCTGAGCACACAGCCCTTGAAGTCGCCGGAGAAGCCAGGGCGGGAGGTGGGGGTCTCCAGGGCAGCCGGCTGTGGGCCGAGCCGGTGGCCGCTGGGCCTCACGCGTCCCCCACGGCCCACGCGCTCGGGGGTTCGGAAGAATCGCAGGGTGCTCTGGAGCAAAGGAAGCCACTGCCTCGGAAAAGATTCACGGCGTTTATGAATGTGGTCGTGCCTTCCCAGCCTCTGGAGAGAGTCTTCTGCGGGGCCCGGAGTCATCCCCACCCGGCCTGTCTGCGTGGGTGTCACAGGCAGAGCCGGTGGACGCAGCGTGGATGGGGCCCTTCTGCAAGGGGCGGAGTCTCTGCATTTATGGGACGAGGATGAGCTGGGACAGCCCTGAGCCCCTCCTGTGTGGCCTCCTTCGTGCTCCTTCTGGCTGGGTTGGGGTTGGGGGCGCGTGTGGATCTGAGGCCAGGGCCGAGGTGTCCCTGGGCGACCCCTGCCCATCTCTGGCCGTTTCCTTCCTCTATATTCCATGTTCTCACCAAGTGTCTATCTCATCAGAAGGCCTTGAGCTGTGTTTTTTTGTTTTTTTTTTTTGCGGTACGCGGGCCTCTCATTGTCATGGCCTCTCCCGTTGCGGAGCACAGGCTCCGGACGCGCAGGCTCAGCGGCCATGGCTCACGGGCCCAGCCACTCCGCGGCACGTGGGATCTTCCCGGACCGGGGCACGAACCTGCGTCCCCCGCATCGGCAGGCGGACCCCCAACCACTGACCCACCAGGGAAGCCCGAGCTGTGTGTTTTTGAATGAATGAAGCTGATTAAATGTCTTTGAAATCTCTAGATTTAAAGCTAGAGGTTTTTTTTTTCCCCTAAACATAACTTCTCAAAGTATCCTGCACATACAGAAAAAGTGTCTGTCGTAAGCGGACAGCTCGATGAATTTTCACAGAGTAAAGCCACCAGGTAACCAGGATTGAGAGACAGGACGGAGCCAGCATCTCCTGGGCGCCTGGGGAGTTCCCACCACACCGCGTGGGGTGGGAGTGGCTGCCCTAATCGGCCCGCAGGGCATGGCGGGACCCAGCGAGGGCAGGGGGCTGACTCCAGCGAGGGCAGTGGGCTGACTCCAGCGAGGGCAGGGGGCTGACTCCAGCGAGGGCAGTGGGCTGACTCCAGCGAGGGCCCAGGAACAGAAGGAAGTACTCGTTGGATGAGTGACCTTTGAGGGCACTTTGGAGGAGGCTGAGGTCGGCAGGAGGCAGGTGAGGGCGCTCCCGGCCGAGGGAGCAGCTCAGGCGCGGTGGGCCGTTAAGTCACGGCGCAAGGAGGTGGCACGTCGTCGATGCGTTTGCTCACCGTGTGCCTCTGGGGCCTCACCCCGGTGGCCTGTCAAGCGTGTGCGTGCCCGTGCCCGTGTGCTGGTTTTATTCTGTTTTGCTGCTGGTGTCCTGACTGCTCACCGTTCATTTCGAGTGCCCGCTCCTCGGCCGTGAGAGCCGCTGGAATCCATGTAAGCAAAGTCGTCAGTCGGCCGCGGGCCTCAGGTGAGGGTTTTGCGGTGCCCTTGACCTCCAGAGTGGCCCCGGATCTGGGAAGTCTTCTGGTCCGATGGCCTGTGCGATGCCAGCACCAGCTTCTTGTATTCCTCTCGTGACGGAGCGCCCCCGGTGGCAGCCCACCTCCCTGGGGGCTGCTCCCACGACACCCAGGCCTGCCTCCCTGGCACCCACCTGCCGTGGTGGGGACCGCGTGGGGTGAGCACAGCGAGTTGTTTCGCTATGTTCCTGTTCATCTTCACGTTCCTGAGCTGCCCCAGCAGGTCACCAGCTGGCTCTGCTATCCCCCCCCGCCCCCACCCCCCCACTTCTTGCTGTGTTGCCCTCGGGGCCATGTCGCCAGCCCCCGTCTGGACTTCTTGCAGAGGGTCAGTGTCATTTACCAGGACCCTCTCTGAATCATTGGGGGAAGCAACGAAGCAGGGTCCACCTGCTTGAGGAGTGGTGAGTGGGGCATGAAGCCTCGTGCAGCCTTGGGGACGTCCCTCCCTGCGTCTCAGGAGGGAAGGAACAGAGAGGGGGAGGGGGCGGGGGCCCAGGGATGGAGCGTGGGAGATTGTTCCTGCGGGCCAGGTGGGGGAGCCGAGCCCCGGCAGTGGGGCGTGGGTGGGCCCTTCCTCTGCTGCCCTCCCCAGGCAGCGGCTCTTTCTCCTCCACTTCGGGCCGGCCTCTCCCTTGTGGTCACGGAGAATCTGTTCTGGGAAAAATGCATCTTTGAAGCCTACCCTCAGGGAGGAAGAAATCCGTGAAGTGGCTGGCACGGGAAGGGCCCTGACGCGCCAGGATTAAGCAGGAATCGCGATGAAACTTCTTTTCGGGGAGCGATCCGGAGCTTTGTCTGTGGCTGTTTTCCATCTGTCTCCTTCCTCACAACATGCAGGGGAGGGAAAATCACTTTAGACTCCTTTCCTGCCGAGGGTTTCCTTTGCACAAACGGGGCTCGCGGTTGCCGGGCAGCAGGGATTCTTGGGCTGATACTGCTTCGGAAGGGAGAGAGGTTCTTCGTGGTCCGCGGGAGCCGGCCACCCTCTGCAGCGTCAGGTGCCGGGGAGGCCACTTCCTGAGGCCGTCCTGTGGACGGCGCGCCCTCATTTAAGGAGAGCCCACCGCACACATGCCGGCACTGGGACACGTGCTAGCAGGTCCCCCAGCGAGTCCAGTTCATCCCTCGGGTCTGAGGTGGAGTGGCAAGCGGCACCTCCAGGAGGCCTTCCCTGATGCCCCCCCCACCCCAAGCTTGGTTAGGTCCCCTGCTGTGCTCCTGTCCTCGTAACACTGAGCACGCACTGGGTCCTGTGAGCTGCAGAAGTCACTTCTGGCCTCTCGTCCCCGGCACAGTGCCGGCATGTTGCGCTGCTCGCTCAACACGTGGGTGAGGACCCCCAGCCTCGTTATCGTCCCCACGCTACAGATGAGGGCCTGAGACCCCCGAGACCTCAGGGCATGGCCGAGATGGCGGGGACAGGCTGCAGCTGGATATCAAGCCGGGTTTAGCGACACCAAGCCTGGCACTCTGTCCCCTGTGGAAGGCTGTGCCACAGGCCCCTGAGATGGGGGCGGGCAGGTGCCTGACCCCTCAGCAGGGTCCCCCATCCTTGCTCCCTCGTGCAGGGAGTCAAAGGCGGAATTCCCAGGACGCGTGAACAAGGTAGGCAGGCGCTCCCTAGCCCGTGGTCAGCTGCTGCCCTCAGCTTCTCCCCACCCTCCCACTCTGCTGACCCATTTGGAGCCTCCCCGCCATCCCCGGCAGGGACGGGGACTCCTGCTGAGGGCAGTGTGTTGGGGCTGCTGCTTGGGGGTCTCCCCCCAGCTCCCAGGTGTGGCTTCCCGGGAATTGTGCCACGACTGGTGGTAATTCTGCAGCGTCTGCAGCATCACCTCTTCAAGGCTGTCCTGTCAGCGATGCTATGACAAAAATGCCATCGACTGGCTGGCTGGAACAACACACGTTCATTTCTCACATCTCTGGAGGCTGGAAGTCTGAGATCAGGCCCCCAGACGGTCGGGCTCTGGTAGGGGCTCCCTTCCTGGTTGGCAGACGGTCACGTTCTCGCTGTGTCCCCATGTGTTGGAGAGAAACAGAGAACATTCCCCAGTCTCCTCTCCTCAGGGCACCAGTGCCCTTCATGAGGCTCCACCCTCATGACCTAATTGCCTCCAAAGACAGTTGCATCGGGGGTTAGGGCTTCAATGCAAGAATCTGGGGGGGACGCAGACATTCAGTCCACAGCGAACGCTAACCGGTGTGCAGTGACAGACAACCACAGAAGGCTTGGAGGTGGTGGAAGTGGGGGGCTGCTCCCCCAGGAAGGGCAGAAATGATGATTATGACTGTGACAGTGAACCCACAGGCTGGGTGGACCTTCTCAACCACCAGGGTGTGTATTGCCCCCGTTTCTCGGGCAAGGAGACTCTGGGACTCAGCTGCACTCAGCATTGCCTCCTCGGTTGGGGGGGGATGGGGACCCTTGTCTGTCAGACTCAGAACAACCTTTCTTTTTTTTAAAAAAAAATTCATTTAGTTTGGCTACGTTGGGTCTTTGTTGCTGTGCACGGGCTTTCTCTAGTTGCGGTGAGCGGGGGCTACTGTTCGTTGCGGTGAGCGGGGGCTTCTCTTCGTTGCAGTGCGCGGGCTTCTCATTGCGGTAGCTTCTCTTGTTGGGGAGCACAGGCTCTAGGTGCACGGGCTTCAGTAGTTGTGGCTCGTGGGCTCAGTAGTTGTGGCGCACGGGCTTAGTTGCTCCGCGGCATGTGGGATCTTCCCGGACCAGGGCTCGAACCTGTGTCCCCTGCATTGGCAGGTGGATTCTTAACCACTGTGCCACCAGGGAAGCCCCAGAACAACCTTTCTTAATGCTCAGTGCTGTCAGATCTTTCCAGAAACACCCACCCAGCCATGAACGCGCTTGGGTTTGCAGTTTGTCTTGTAATTTGTGTAGCTGCTCGAGGCCGTCCTCACGCAGCTCCGTGGCTGCTGTGGCGCCGATGGTCATCCCTGACGTCCCTGATCCCTGTCCTGCGGGAGGTCAGCAGAGCCGGGAGCCTATGAACACAGCGCAAGCTGAACTCTGCCTGGCGCTGGGACCTGGGAGGGGCAGAGCCACACCCTCCTTTGTCATCAGAAAGCCCAGGGAGAAAGTAAACACTGCAGGGCTGCAGGGTAGCCGGAGCTTCAAAGGCTCTGCAGGCGCTGGCGTCAGGAGCAAGGAGTGGGCGAGGGCTGATCCGGCAGAGGAGAGATTCTGCTGCTTGTGCCGCCCAGTGCACTGGGGTTGTGCTTGCAGTTAATAACTGAGTTGCTAAGTCATCACTTCAGAGATAAGTGTGTATATTGGGAAATTATTGCCGTGGCTTAAAGATACAACTTTTGTTCCCCTTCCCATTAAAATGGCCATTAATCAGGGAGAGCAGTAGAGCAGCTCTGAGTCACCGGCCCTCGCCAGGTGCTGGCTGCCCTCACCTCGCCCCCATTAGCAAGCTGGGAGTGTGACAGATGAGGAAGGCCCAGGGAGCCAATGAGCTGGAAATGCCGGGGCGGGGATTCCTGGGTGAGGCTCAGACCGGAGGCTGAGGCGCTAATCAGATCATCCACGTTCTTAGTCATCTCTGCTACTGTGTGTGGGTGACCACTCTGACCCTCAGTTTCGTTATCGGACAAGGGACACAGTATCACCTCCTCATGTGGTTGAGGATTCGGTGAGGCAGTGGGGTAACTTTACAGCCCGGTGCCAGGCTGGGGGTCAGGGTCAGAGCTCAGGTTCATGGTCAGGGCTCAGGCTCACTTGAGCGTAGGCTTCTTCAACGAGGCCCCTGGTTGGTGTGAGGCTCTGAGACGCGGCAGCGTTGCCAGGTTGCCCGGGGGTGTGGATCCCCCGCCTCCAGGGGCTGTGGCTTGGCGTCCCTCGGAACTGTGTGCTGGAAGACCGCCACCACCTCAGTACCCAGTGTCCCCCAGTGCAGTTCTAGGACGGGATGGAGGAAAACAGAATCCACTCCCTGTTTCTCAGCAGCTACGTGAAGTCTGAGGAGGGTGTGAAAATGCAGAAGACGCCTCTTAGAAAGGGCTTGGGGTCAGGCAGCCTGGAGCCAGCCGCCTCTTCCAGTTGGGTCCCCGGCAAGTGAGGTCGCAATCCCCTCGTCTGGAAATAGGGGAAGATGGTCCTGACCCCACGGCATTGTGCTGGGGCCAAGGCACACGTGCCGAGGCGGGAGTCGCTGCAGCAGCGGAGTCAGGTGTGTCTGGGGTGGGCCCTGGGGACCTGCTCAGGGAGCCGGCCTTGTAGACGCCTGCTGCCTGGCCCCTTGGTTCACCGTCTCCGCCGCTAGGAAGAGGGAAGGGAAGAGTGTAGCGGGGGCCCTTCGGGAGGGCGAGGCCTCCTCCTGGGATGGGGGGCTCCTCCCACCCTGCCCAGTGCTGTTCTGTGAAGTGTGTGGGCATCCCAGCTCTGGGCCGCCCTTGGGATGCTCGTACCTTCGGGGCAGTGACTCGTGACGCTGTGGCCTCACCCCGGATCAGCGGGGAGCTGTGTCGCTGCCCGTCTGAAGCTGGCTTTGAGACGCCTCCTACGTTTTGACACACCTTCATCCCACCTCTTACCTGCCAGATGGGGGAGGGGAGGCCCGGCCTGTGCTCGCCTCCTGCTGCCGCGGCAGCTCCATCAGCAGCTGTGCTAACAGGGAGGTGGGAGGGAATGTCGAGGGGGGTGGTGAGCCGCATTCACAGACGGTGAGTGGAGGCCTGGGGCAACCCACCCCGTCAGGCTCCCAAAGCCACCGTTGTGGTGGGCGGGCTTCCTGGCCTCAGGGCCTCACTTAGCAGCCCTGCTCTTCCGGGGTTTACGATCCTGCGCTGCTGTCTCTTGGCCTCAGGTTGGGTGGAGGAGCCAGCCTTGCTGGGGCAGGGCCGGGGTGGAGACCTGGAGCCCCGCAGCTGGATGGACGACCTGGGTCCACCTCTGCTCACCACCTGTCAGCTGTGAATCCCCGAGCCTCAGTTGCTCCTCTGTGAAATGGGAAGGTTGGCAGGAGTGTCTCCTGGTGGAGGGGGCGTTTTGGGGAATAAACCTGGTAAAGACTTGGCCGGGGGGAGGCCTGGATGCACCTTAGCTGAGGTTGTCAATGAAGACGGTCAGGGCAGGGACCTGGAGCTCCGAGTGGCGTCCCTGCCTCCCCGGCTGGCTCTGCCTGGAAGCTACTGGGTGGCCTTTGCAAATCACTTACATCTCCCTAGCTGGGTTTTAGGTTTCCCATCTGCAGATTGAAGAATTTGGACCAGGTGGTTGCCAAGCTCCTTCCACTAAGGATTTTACGTTTCCTGACCGATTCCTGCAAACCCTCCTCGTTGGGAACAGCTCCAGCTCAGGGTCTCCCTGGTCCTCTCCCAGCCCTGTGATCACGCAGCGCTTGCCTCGATGTTATGGGTCAGACACCATAGACAGCCGGTGCCCAGGGACTCTTGGATGGACACAGTGTGTTGCAGGCGCCCCTGAGCCTCATGGCTGGGCGGCTCTGCGTGCTCCGTTCACACCTGACCCCTCGCTGTGTTCCATGAGGACACCTGGATCCAGCTTCCCTTCCAGCCTCTTCTTTCCTGGTTCCCAGGGTTATGGAGTGCTGCCCCCGGCGTTTCCTGCTCCGGCTGGGTCCTGGGCTTCCTTCTCCTCTGGAGTTACGGGCGCTGGCCCATCACCCTTACACACTGGCCGGGGCAGCTGGCCACCTTAGCTGGTTGCAGTGGGGAGGGGATGGTGCCGGGGGACAGGGGCTGCCGCTCGGCCCTCCTCTTCCAGGTCTCCGGAGGGTGTCAGGATGGAGGGGATATTAAATCTCAACCCCCCGCCAAGCGTAGCCTCGGAGACACAGAGAGGGCAGGGATGCTGGCGGCAGAGAACACGAGGAGGAACGGCGGTGGCCCCTGCCCCCTTCCCATCTCCCCTCTTGGGCTCAGTGTAGTGGTCAGCTGGTCTCAGAGGCCCCGGGCCACGTGCCGTCCTCCTCTCCAGGCTCCTGGTCCTGGACCGTTTACAGCTGTGATGTCCCTGGGGGCTTCTGCTTGGCCCCCTCACCAGGGGCCTCACCAGGCCCTTTGGGTCTGTCCTGTGCGCCGTGGCCCGGGACTCTCAGATGTGATCAGAGCCAGGGGAACGCCAAACTAGGTCACAGCCTTTCATTCCCAGTAGGAAATTGAGGCCCGGGGGGTGGGGTGGACGCTCAGAGAAAGGGCTGAGCAGAGAGCGGAGCCGGGGTCCAGCCTGTCCTCCTTGAGCACCCACCTTGGGTAAGGTGGGGGCCAGGGCTGTCTCCTGGTCCCGGGGAGGTGGCTGGGACACGTGCTCAGCGTCCTTGCTTTTGCGGGGCCTCCTATGTGTTTTAGGAGCCGAGCTCCAGTGCGGTCCCCGCCACCAGCGGTGAGACCTTGGTCCTGTCACCATCCCTCTCCGGGCTTCAGTTTTCTCAACTTGTAAGTAAGAGCAGGGCAGCCCCCGTGGTGGGTGTGGCTGTGGAGACGGAGGAGTGTCCACGCACAGAGGGAGCTGAGGGCTTGCCAGGCGCTGGCTCCGCTGGAGGTCCACTGCAGGCAGAGTGATGTGAGCCCACCGTCACGGGTCTGAGAGGGCCCAGGGCTCAGGGATCCCTCTGTGTTGGGTCGCAGGTGTCAGCAGCTACAGAGTCCGAGGCGTGAAGATTTGGGCTGCTGGTCGCTGAGGCTCGGGGTGGTCTCTTCTCCCTGCGTGTGAAGGTCTTGATCTGGACCCACCGAGCGAGGAAGTGCAGCTAGATTTGGGGAATTGTTTCAGATCTCACTGAAAGCTCAGTTCAAGGGCACGACAGAGCAGTGGGCCAATTCTGAGATATCCACAGTCTTTGCTCTCTTAGCCTAACTTTTTCTTTCCTCCGAAATCACTTTCCAGCTCCCACCCTCTAAAGGCTACCAGACCCTCCCTCCGAGCACTCCCCTCCCAGGTTGCTGCGGGTCACTTGGCTCTGCGAGTGGCATTTTTTTCTTTTTCATTCTGTATCGCTGTCTTGGGGCTTGGGGTCTGGCCCCCTCCCATCTCCCCGCATCCTTTTGGCACCCTTGAAGGAAAACCCCATCCGTTAGGTACCGCGGCACTGCTGTGCAGAAGGCGGTGGCTGAGAGGTGGCCGTGTTCCCCGCTGGCCTTTGTGTCCCGGCCTTCTAGGGGCAGAGCTGGAGCACGGAGCTGTGGTTGCCCGTCGTAATGAATCACTCCTCGCCGGCCGCTTGTCGTTCCGAAGGCAACAGCACAAGTGTTTCTGACCTTTTTGCTCTTGATGCGGAAAGAGGAAAAAAGGAAGGGCAATGCCGGCTGAGCTGGAGAAAGCAATTTATAATGGTTTGCTTCTAAATATGCAGCGAGTGAGCTGTAGATTTCCGCGATAGGTGAGTTTCCGGGCAACGTATTGAAATGAGGTTGGTCATCTGGCCCGTTTTGTCTCCTCGGAGCTGCTGGTGTGTTCGCAGATGAGTGGTTCTGGCTGATAAGAAAGTCTTGCTGGTCTGTGCAGTTCCTGCTTAATGATTCCTAATGACCGAGGGGAGCTGGGGCGGGAAGCCCACTTGTCAGCGACTGGGCAGCGTCCGGCCCTTTTAAAGGCCGACTTGTAGCCATCTCTGTTCTTGCACTGGATCGTCTCTGCCCATTCTTGGGTTCACGTTTTGAGTTGCAGGGCGGTGACGTTGTGTGATGACAGCAGAGGTGTGACGGATAGACCTGGGCTGGGCTGGCTTACACGGGAGGTGGCGGAACCGTTCAGAGAGCTTCCCGGTGGGCAGAGAGTGTGTGCGCGTGCGTGCGTGTGTGGGCTCTGCTCCACGCAGGCCTTCTGGGATCCAGGCTGATGGCGGCTTTGCCACCTTTAAATGAGGCTTTCAAGGTCACCCAGGAGCAGGGCGGTTTCGTGAGCGAGGTCTGCAAAGCAGCCTGCTTGATGTCTGTTCCCAGTAACTGCAGGCGAGGCTGGAAGATGTGGTCTGGTGGGGCCTGGAAGAGGAGTTGGGGGGCTTTTTGCCCACTGCGGGCTCCCGTGTGGAGTACGGTGCAGCTGATGGGAGCACGGGGTTGGCTGACACAGACTGGGTCCAGTTCCTAAGTCAGCCACTTATTGCTGGGTGACCTGGGGCAGGGTTCGTGTTCTCTCTAGTCCCCAGCGTCTGCATCTAGTAAGTGGAGAGTTGGGGGAGAGAACCTTCCATACAGGAACCATGTTTGTGCCATGCTAATCCTATGACACTTAGTAAGGGCTCAATAAACAGTAGCTCAGGTTCTCATAATTAAGAAGTGGGGATTGGGAGGCAGGTTCTCATTGGAACCTTTGCTGTTGATCCTGTCTGTCCATCTGTCCGTCCACCCATCTGTCGATCCGTCCGTGCATTCATCCATTCTTCATCCACCTACCCATCTGTCTGTCTGTCCATCTGTCCACCCATCCCCCATTCCCCCACCCATCTACATGTCTGCTCGTCCACACACCCACCCGAATCCCCAGATATCCTTTGAGCCTTCTTTAAGTCACTCTGTGATTTAGGCCGTCATATAAACTCGGTGAGCTGCAGTTTTTCTCACCTGGGAAATGTGAAGAGGCAGCTCAGAGCCTGGGTTTGAAGGTCAGATGTGATGCCAGCCCCAGAAGAGCTTGGAAAAGCTGACCATGGGACATGAAAGGTGTCGATCGTCTGGGATGCCTGAAGCTGTCTGCATGGAGCCCCTGGAACCACGGCCTCTGCTCGCCCTGTAGGGAAAGGGGAAAGCGTGGAGGCTGAGAGACATGTCACGGACCCCTCCCCCACCCCACCGAAGGTACAGCGGGGGGGGGGATAACAGAAGGTTCTCCTCTCAGAGCCCCAGCTGACTGTGTAAGCTTGAGCGAGTCCGCGGGTCACTGGGCCTTGAATTCCTGTCTGTAAAATGGGGCCACAATTTCAGTCCAGCCTATCTCATGGGAGGGAGCCTCCTGGGGCTCTCGCAGCTCTGAGATGGCGTCTGTTGGGGAGCAAAGTGGCCCTGAATCTGATCCACCCTCTATTACGTCCCGACCACGAGGCACGGTGCCTGCACTCAGCCGCGTGCATTAAACGTTTGATGAGTGACTAAGTCAGAGGAGCTAAAATCAGTCATGTCCTCTAGGCTGAAACAGCATTTTCATGAGCTCATACTTAATTTACTTCCCTTTTCTGGTATTGTCTGTCCTGTCCTATCCCATCCCACCCCCCCCACCCCCACCCCTTACCATCCCATATCATCCCATCCCACTCCGTCCCATCCCTTCCCGTCCCGTCCCATCCTTTTCCGTCCCATCCTATCCTACTTCACTGAAAAAATGCCGTTAGGACCCGCCCAAGTTTACGCCTCACCAGGGGGTCACCACCTGCAGTTTGCAGACTCTGCCCCGGAGCAGTAGAAGGTGAGTCGTCACCTGAGTTACAGCCCTTGCTGGGCAGGAGGCTGACTGATTATGGCTGGGCCTCCTGCAGCCCAGGGACGACCCGAGCAGAGGAGGGTTGGCAAGCCCGGCAGCCCAGAGCTGTCTCCGCCCACTCGGGGCCAGGCCCTTGAGGCCGCTGTCTAGCTGCTTCCCCGTGCAGGTTTCAGCAGAGGCTTCAGCAAAGGGGTAACGGGTCCAGAGCTGCCCGGAGGCCTCGGGATGTCCTCCCTGTCTCCCCCTGGAGACCCCTGAATGATGCTGCTTTTTGGAGTCCGAGATCCCCTCTCTGTCTGTCTCCTCATCTCTCCATCTCTCCCTCGGCCTCTGGTCTCCGTCTGCCTCTTCAGCCCTCGCCCTGAACTCCTCTTTTTAAGTCGTAACAAAGGCGCGAGCCTGAAGCCAGGAGCTTCGCCCTCTTCCTGTGTTTTCATCTGAATAGGGGGTGGGTGAGGCAACCCTTAATCACCGCGTGGATCTCCTCGCTCCCCTGGTTGTGCAAAACCCCCTTCTGTGAGCCGTTTGTGAGCACCTGCTGCAGGCCAGCCACCTGACACACTGTTCCGCCGAGTCCAACAGAGTCACATGAGAGACACGCTTTTCTCCCCCATTTCACAGACAGGCAAACTGAGGCAGGGGGGCCAGATTTGAACCCAGGACTGTCTGGGCTCTTCCTCCCCAGCAGACCATCTGGCTGCAGCCCAGACCCGCCCCGGTGGCCCCCAGCCGGGCCCCACACATGCTCTGCTTGGGCCACCTTCTGAGGAGGAGCCGCCACCTCTGTCCGAGCCTTTGGCCTGGGCCCGGGGGTCTGCATTCTAAAGGTCCTCCCACGCACGTGTGGAAGGTGATTGGCCACCGGTGTCTGGGAATCTGTCTGCCTGGATGGAGGCCGGGTGGAGAGCTGCAGGGTCAAAGCAGGCCACGCCTGGTGGCGACGGGGCCAAGACTGCCGTCCAGGGTCCAGACCCCGGACCCCGGCCTCCCAGCCTCTGGGCTGTCACAGCCGTTCTTGTTCCTTCACCGAGTCTTAAAGGAGCTGAAACATTAAAGGTCACAGTCAAGACGTAGATGCAAGTGAAGAGCACGGACAGCCGTGGCTTTGGGGAGTTGGCCGTGCACGTTTCTCCTCCCAGCAGGACTGGTCCCCGTGGGCGCACACCCTTCTCCTGTCAATCCCCTGCCCGGCCCCTGCACACACGTTTCTTTGTTTGCCTGGAGCTGAGGCTCCTTGGGCCCAGGCGGGAACAGTTGGTGGATCGCTGAGCCCAAAGGTCTGAGCCGCTTGTATGTGGAGGGAAGGGGAAGAGGGAGGGAGGAGGGAGAGCAGGTGCCGTGTCTTTTCATTCATTATCAGGGATGCAGATGAGAAGTGGAGATAAAAGTTGGGGAAATGTCATCCTTTGACATTTACGTTTTCAGAGGCGTTGGCAGGACTGTGGGCCAGGAGGTTTTTGATCATCACGGGAGAGCGATGCCTCTGGGGAAGCCCAGCTCCTCCATCCTGGGAGTGGGGCAGGCACCGGCCAAAGGCGCCTCGGGAAGCCGCTGAGGTGCTTCACGCCCCCCACACCCCTAACCTTTCACGCGGGGCCAGTGCCCCTCATCTGACCCCATGGCTCTGAGGGGTCCCACGTCTGTTCCCAGCAGCTCCTGCCCTGGGCCTCTGGTCACTGGAGTGAGGTCCCCCCTGGTGAGACCTGAGATTTCCCTTCTTGCACAGACACCAGCCAAGAAATGCACAGCCCACGCGGAGCGGGGGGCAGGGCACCTCCGGCAGAGCTGGGACAGTTAATCCTGTTAACCCCGTTTAAGGAGCTGCTCCCGTCTGGTGACACACATCCAGAGCGGAGCCCTTTACAAACTGCTAGTGACAGGTTCCAGCCTGGAGCAGAGCGACTGAGAGCTCAGGACTGAGTGACAGGTTCCAGCCTGGAGCAGAGTGACTGAGAGCTCAGGACTGAGCTTTGCTGTGGTCATGGCAGCAGGAGAAGCCATTCTGTCCGCTGGGACTGTGGACACGTGGACACAGGGACCGGTCTCCTGGCCTCAGCTCACTCCGCTGTGGCAGTTCCTCCCTGTCCTGGGCTCCACCTGTATGAGACTCGGCCTCGGCCCTGACTGCAGGTTGGCAGACAGGTTTCGTCTCCTGTGCCGATGCTGACGGGCTGCTGGTGCCTTGTGTGGACTCCGCAGGAAGGACTCTAGGCCTGTGTCTGGCTCCACGCGGAGGAGTGCGGCAGTTGATTAGTAATGTCTGCCACGGTAGGCGTAGGAGAGGGGTGGCGTGTGTGCCCTCTAGTTGCTAAGCCCTTTGGCCCTAACACTTCCAGCATTCTGTCTAGTAACTATAAGGACATCAAGCAACATTGCTTTAATTTTTGTTCTTCCTAAATATTTAGAGCCCTTGAAAGCCAAGAATAACAGCAGAAGCCAAGTTGCTCGTTGTTTGTGAAAGGCCTCTCGGAGCACACAAGTGTGGGCGCCCTGGCTGGGCCAGCTGCACAATAAACCCATTGAGTCTTGTCTGAGAAAACACAGAAGAACCCTGTCATTCTTTGCATTCATAACTTCCGTGCGTCCCGGCCCCTGAAATAGAACCCCTACCGGAAGACAGCGCACAGCACTCAGCTTGTTGGCCCAGTCTGCCGTCTCGCCAGCTGAGAAAGGGCCCTTCTGTATGGTTTGGGGTTCTCTCCCCCTCTTTTTTAAAAAGAAATTGCTGCTAGAAGGAGAGCTGCCCACAAGGAAGTCTGAGGCGTGTGTCCCGGACGGGGGACTTCGGGAAGGTGACCTAGCCTCAGTTTCCCCGCCTCCCAAGTGTGCACAGCAGGCCTGGCCTTTAGGGGTGTGAGGATTCGCTGGGATGATGGCCATGAAAGGCCCATCAGACTCAGTTTCTGAGACAGCCAGCGCTCAGCAGAGGGTGTCTGTGACTTTAGCAAGTGGTCATCACGGGCCACGTTCACGTTCCCCGTCCTCAGACGTGCACCCACACACACCCCCCACCCCCGCACCCGTGCACACGCAGCTGGCTCTCAGAGTCGAGGCTTGCCCCTGCCTCCTCGGTGCTCAGGTGTCTGTCACGGCAGGTGCCCCGTCAGTCCTGCCGGGAATCGTGAGCAGCTTGTGTGAGCTGTGAGTCATTCTCGGGTGCGTTATGCTGTGTTCGGGGTCAGTCACCGCCCTCTCCTGGCCTCCGTTACCCCGTGACCATCTGCGGAGCCTCCTCCCTGCTTGCCGCTGGTCATTTTGGAGATCTGTGGAATGGCCACGTGGAGGCCTCTGAGGCTGGGAGCTGGGTGGGTCCTGCGTATCTGGAGGGGGCTGGACACAGGGCAGGACCGGGTTGGGGCAGGGGCGGCAGGTGGAAGTGCTTCTCGCCGAGCACTTCGGGAATTTGAGTTTGACGAGTCTTGTCCGTCTGGGGAGAGCCTGCTGGGATCCCCTCGTGAAATCTGAACCTGGGCTGCTTCGTTTTCCGTCTATACTCCGACCCCCCAGGGCGCCGGGCATCTGTTTAAATGGTCCTACTGGAGAGAGGAGGGGCTGGAAGGGAAGGGAGCGTTATGCTGTCTACGTTGTGCCCCGGGCTGCTGTGTCACCTTGGGGAAATCTCTTGACCTCTCTGGGCCACTGTTTCCCCATCTCTGAAATGTATCAGCACCTACTCGGAACAGGAGTTGTTATTAATCACATGGTAACTTGCAGAACAGGAGCCTGGGGTGAGCACTTTGTAGGCATGATGTCTGAGCAGACAGACGCTCAGTGGCCCCGATGAGGCAGACCCTCTCCTGGGGGAGAACGAGACTCAGGGAGTGGTTGATGTCGGAGCCCCGGGAGTCAGCAGAGGGGGTCTGTGAGCTCAGCCCTGCTCCTCTCCAGGGCGCTGCACCGGGCGTGCAGCAGCCCTCAGCAGATATTAGTGCACCAAAATGACATATTTTGCACGTCAAATACAAAAGGGCTGTCTTGCCTAAAAAATCTTATGCTGTGTTTTTTTTTGTTATTGTTTACCAAGATGAGATGGGCTCAGTGAACTGTTCACGACACCTACAAAACACTTCATGACAGTTTTATGATGACTTTAGGCTTTCTGGTGAAATTACAGAAGCATCTTTTCGTCTCCCCCCAGGTCATCTCGGCCGTGTCGAGGCTCTCCCTGCACAACTTGGCTCAGACCAAAGGAATCAGGTGAGCTTCGCGGAACGCGCGCTGCTGAGTGCCTGCCCTTTCATCTTCATCCGCCGCCCGCGTGCCCTGTCGCAGATTTTGGAGTTTTGAGCAGACACCGTCTGCCCTGTGTCTTTCTCATGAATTTTCAGCATGTTGTCAGGTTGCCTGTTGGCAGCGGCTGGAAGGGGCGGGGAGGAAGGGAGAGGCTTCAGCTCACACCGGGGAAATCTTGCAGCGTGTTACTGATGGCTGCAAAATCTCTCTCGATTTAGGTAATAAGATCAGCAAATTAATCCTTTCACAGATCATTGCCTACCTAAATGCATCAGAAGTGGGTCTTGCCTCGCATGAAGTAGCAGTGTTTGTTTGCTGTGATGGGGCCGAGCCAGGGGACCTCTCTGCTTGGGGCTGCGGGCCTCCCGGCAGGAATCTCTCCACTCTCAGCTTTAATTCTGCTTGGATTGCAGAGAATCCCATGGCCCCCGTTGGTCTGATCTCTCGTCCCTGACACGTGGACGTCGTGGGGCGAGGGGCCCTGGAACTGTGAGGGCGGAGGGGGTCAGGGGAGATGGGGGGATGGGGGCATGCCGGCCACGGGGGAGGGGGACGGGGCGGCAGCCCCAGGTGAGGACTGGTCATTGTGTATTCTGACCCATGGATTGGGGTCAGCGAGACCAGGTTTCCATATCCAGTGAGGACAAGCACGGGGCCTCCCTTCCTCGATGTCCCTGGGGATTGTGGGCTAGCAGGGGGGGGATGAGAAGCTTGGGGGGGCAGAAATAGCTCCTCCTGCGGGTGGAGTGGATGGGGTCGCACCTGGCTGGGTGCAGGCGACTTCGTGAGGGTGGTGGAACTACGGAGGGGCTTCGCCCTGGTGTTGTCGTGGAGGGGGGCGCTGCACATGCGTGGGCCGGGGGTCCCAGGACCAGGGTGCCTACAGCAGTGGGACCCTTGGTGGGGCTGTTTGCCCAGGTCCAGAGGGTCACCGGAACAGACGCAGATATTAGGGAACCCACCCAGAACCTCTTTCTCTGTCGGGTTCTCCAAGGACTCAGAAATTTCATTGAATTGAGGATTTTTTTTTAATGTCAGCTGAAGGATAGTCTGTTTAAAAATGTTTTTAAGCTGCTATTAAGCACATATTCGAGAATATTTATAACGCGTTTAGGGTATAAGGAGTAACATTAAGACGAAACCCCTGTACCCACCACCCAGCCTACGTTCTAGAACTTCTGCTATGAGGCCCCCAGTTGCATGGGCTGGTTTTCATTGTAGCTTTTGTCTGTAATAGGAACATGTTAAAAATGTTTAATTGAGAAGAGCGAGTTGTTTCCGGATACAAAGACAGCACGTGGATTTTTTTGTGTTTTTCCCAGAAACGGTCGTCCGTTCTTTCCCCCGCTAGCCCGGGACGACAGGCGGTGTTCCGGGTCGCCTCTCACCCGTTCCAGCACATTCTCCACCTGCGTGCCTGTCTGCATGTACACGTAGGCGGGAATGAAGTCCTGCCACAGAAGTTAGTCATTTTCTCTGCTTTGTCACGTAGCGTGAGAATGTGAGCTTTTCTCTCAATCCATTAAACGTCCTCCCAAACAGGGGCCTGCTGCCAGGGAGCCCCGCGGTGCCCCTGGGGCGGACGAGCCAGCTGGCTGTGCTTGGACTCGGTCCTGCGGTGGCCTGAGCACCGTGCCAGGCTCCCCACGCCGTGCCCTGCCGTGCCCAAGGCCCGTGACCGAGGCTGGGACCGCCCTGTCTACAGGCTCCTGGAGCCTCAGTTTCCCTGAGGGTTGACAGCCAGCCATAGGGTCTGCCGGTGGCTTAGAAGGTGGTGAGGGGCCTGAGAGCGGGCGTGTGACCTCTGATCAGCGTGGAGGCCCCTGGGGGACGGGGCGGTGCCCTCCCTCCTGGCCTTCTCGCCCCCATCCCCCCTGACCTCTCCGCCCGCATGGTCCCAGGGCCCCCGCCCCACGACCCAGGTGCCCCCCAGGCTGCTCCCGTGGTGCTCTCCGAGGCTGGCAGGTGAGCTTGGAAACCTGCCCTCTCCCCTCCCTGTTCCGGGAGCCGCCCGGGCAGTGTGTGGGCACAGTGGCCCCCTGGATGGGGAATTAAGACCCCAGCCCTGAAGGTGGCCGCCCCTAGGGCGATGGTGAGCAGAGAGGGTTGCGATCTGGGCTGCGGAGGTGGTGAGACCCGGCTGTAAACCCTGCACCTGTTGGCTGTGTGCCTCGTGTGGGAAGCCCCTCTCTGAGTCGGTGCATGGGATTCACCCAGGGGGCTCATCAGGGTTCATTCAGATGCGGCACGTAAATCCCGAGGTCCGTGTTGGCCCACGGAAGGGCTCAATACATACTATAGTTTGTTGCAGTGATGTAACAGGGTGCGTCGGGGGCCCCCAAGACCACCCTCGGGTCTGACGATTCGCTGGGACTCAGAGAACTCAGCAAAGCCGCTCTACTCAAGATTCTGGTTTATTATAGCAAAAGGAACCAGATACAAATTAGCAGGTGGAAAAGGCACATCGATTGGCATCCAGGAGAGACGCTGCACGAGTCTGCCAGGTCTCCTCTCTCTGCTTCATTCTCCCAGAACGATGTGTGATGTCACGGGTGAGGGTTGCCAGCCAGGGAAGCCCCCCTGAGCTTTGGTGCCCAGGTTCTCGTTTGGGGTGGGTCATGTAGACATGGCTGACTGCCCACGTGGGTGACCTTAGCCTCCAGCCCCTGCAGAGGTCGAGCTGGTACGGTGGGGCCCTAGGCCCCCCCATAAACCCCATCATTTCCCAGACTCTGTGGCTGGGCCCAGGGCCCCCCAGGTAGACAAAGATGCTCTTATCAGCAGGACATCCCAAGGGCACAGAGGTCCCTGCTGGGAGCCGCGGGACCAGGGCCTGATCTTTCTAGAATGTGCAGGGTGTGGGCAGCCCAGGTCTGCTGGGTTAGCCCTTACTGCACACGGGGGAGGGGGAAATGAAGGGGATGGGGGAGGTGTTTGCAGACAAAAGGAAGAGGCAGGACCTCCCGGGAGGAGCAGAGCCTTTGCAGGAAGAGCTGCCCTGCTCACCTGCATCTCCTCCTCGTCTGTATCGCTCGGTTTCCCCTGTGCCCCATCCCCACCCTGTGTTTCTTCTCCCTCCTCGTCTGAGCCCCAATCCAGAACGTTCCCAGGGTCCCTTCCCTCCGCAGCCCCCTGGGGACAGGACCTCCATCACTTCACACGGCTCACCCACCCTGAGCCTGGGAGGCGGGCTCCGACCGCCCCTGTAGCACGACGTATTTGAGTCGTCTCTCCTCGTGCGCCGTACAGGTTGAGTCTTCGCGGGCAGTTTACCATTCTGGGAGCCACCGGCGCTGACACAAACCGCTAGCTGTGCTCCCTTCCCTTAAGAGCATTTCACAGTGTTGTTAATTAGCAGAAGGTGTTCCTTTAGCCAAACCCTTTTCTGTTTTGAAAACCCACAGACCGAGCCTGCAGCCCTGCCGAATCTCTTCCTCTTTTCTTTCGTGGCTGGATAGGAGCCCAACATGGTCCTTTAGAAAAATGATCATTTTCACAACGCTTGCTCTGTGCATAATGAGACGATTTTCCACAAAAGCCCCAATCATGCTTCTCAGAGGCTGATGAATAGGAGACCTAATCTAAGAGCCGCACCCTGGTGCTGGCTGGGGGATCAGGAGCGATGTGTGTGTGCGGTGGGGGGGGATCCCTGGGGAGCCACCCAGCTCAGCGTGTGGGGATGTGGGTCCTTGTCGCAGCCGGAGCCGGCCCTCCGGACTGAGGGATCATCACGGCTGGGAATGGCTGGGAAGGAGGAGACGGTGAGACCGTCTCTGCGGCTGAAACTGAAAGGTGAAGCCAAGGCGCCCCCCGCCGGCAGAGGCCTCATCTGCCAGCCACCTGCTTGTTGAGTGACCTTAGACAGGGACGCTCTTGGACCCTCTGTCTCTTCTTCTGTAGGCTGGGAAAGCTCTCCCTGCCATGCAAAGTTGCCGTGAGCCCGTACACTGCAGCGCGATTGAGTGCAGCCCCTGACACTCTGTGAACGCCCACGGGCTGCTGGCTGGGTGGTGGGCCGACAGGTGCCCCCCAAAAGATACATCCACCTCCTAACTCCTGGACCCTGTGTGACGGGGAAACGGTTCTCTGCAGGTTACGTTTTTATAGATGTACTTACACCTGTAGTTGTAAGAGGGCGGCAGGAGGGTCAGAGTCAGAGGAAGGAGGTGTGATGACACAGAGGAGGTTGCAGTGATGTGGCCACGTGCCAAGGAACGCGGGTCGTCTCAGAAGCTGGAAGAGGAACGGATCCTGCCCTGGAGCCTCCGGAAGGAGCCAGCCTTGCTGACACCTTGATTTTAGTCCCTAAGACCCATGGCAGACTTCTCACCTTCCGGAACTGCAAGATAGTAAACCCGTGTTGCTTGGGGCCACTGTGGTGCTTTGGGACAGCAGCAGTGGGAGTGAATGCAGACGGCATGGGACAGGAGCCTTAGGAGCGGGTGGGGGCCTGTCGTGGCGCCCTAGGCGCGTGGACGTCCGCACACACGCCGCGCTGGGTCCAGGTGGTGGGCTGGGCTCTGGGTCCTCACTGGGCTGAGTGCTTCTGGGAGCAGGGACCAGCCTCCTTCCTTGATTCCCTGGTCCTAGCCCAGCCCCACCACCCTGTCTCGTGCCCTCTGGCTTTTTACTGAGCTGCACTAAACTCCACCTAAGCTTCGTCCCTTTGAAGTGCACGGTTCGGTGGCAGCTCACACACGTTCAGTGCCGCCATCGCCCCTGTCTTACTCCCAAGCGTTTCTCACCTGAACGGAGGGATCCCACCAGTTGGGGCAGCGGCGCCTGCAGTGTTCCTGATCCTGCCTGGGGCTCTGTAGAAGGTTCTAGAAGGGGAGGGTGCTCCTCATGGCAGAGGCAAGGCTGGTGGGGAGGGAGCGCCTGTCTGGGAGGTGTTGGACGAGGGCGTGCAGGCAGGGGAGGGTGGGCAGTCAGGCCTGGTCAGTTTGGTTTCCTGTGTTTCAAGGACCCCGGAGCTGCTGTGACGTGGCAGCCGAGGCTGGTGACCCGCCGTCACTGGGGTGGGTGGGGTGCTTCACGCCTCAAAGGGGTGCATGTTGTGTGGGCCAGGCCCTCGCTCGAGGGAGCGGGTGCGGATGGGGCTCCGCCTGGCCTGTCCCCCCACTCTGGCCTCGCAGGTGTCCTCACACGGAACCCACCTCAGAATAAGGAGGGGCAGCTGAGGCCAGTGTGGGGCCCCCGCCTGGCGAACAGGGTGGTCGCAGCGTGTGCATTCCTTTCGCATTCTCCTAACAAGGTGACACCTGCTTCCATGCAGGGCCCCTCCCGGGAGGGAATCTACTGTTGCATTAAACCTCCTGCCGAGAACCCTCTCCCCACACTTGGTGACAGTGACCCACACTCGGGGAGGAGGGGACAGCCCTGGGGCAGCGGGGAGAACCCAACGCTGGCCTTGGCGACACCAAGGCCGTGTCCTGTCCACGCTGGCCACGGGGACGGAGCTCCCGGGAGGCACCACGGAGCCTTTGAACCTTCCCCACCATCCAGGGCCTGCAGCGTCCTTCCCTGGACACCTGAGTGCTTACCACCGGCAGCTGAGCCTGGGCCCCATCTGTGAGTGGGGTTGTCGGGAGGACGGCATGGAGGAGGTGGGCCGCGTGCTTGACAGACGGTGGCAGACAGTGGCCGGTTGACTCTTCCTGAGTCCGTCGCCACCGCAGACACCGGGAGGGCCGCTTCCTTTCACCCGTCACTCACCCCTGTGCAGAATTTTGAAGGAGCGCTGTGTCTGCTTCTCTCTGCCGCTACCACTGTGGGCGCGAGAGCTGGAAGGGGACACGTTTGTTCAAAAAGAAGTTAACTGGCCGTTTCCCGCGGGGCAGCGGGGAGGTAATCCGTGCTGGAGGCGGTCAGGAGAAGCGGGATGCAGCCCGGCAGGCGGGGCGTGAGTAGCCAGCTGGAGCTTCCGCGCAGGTGGGGGTCTTTAAAAAGACACAGCGCAGCTGAATGTCTCTCTGCCGCACTCCCAGATCGTCGCAGTCGTCGCCGGCTAGACGTGCCCGTGCTGTCAGTTTGCCCACAGAACATGTGCATCTGGCCGAGCTAATGGACTTTTATTGTTGTTCCCTCCCCTCCCCCACCCTCACTCGCTCCCTCCCATTCACCTGCCCGCCTGTCCTGTCCATCCAACCCACCATCTGTCTGTCCGTCCGTCCATCCTTCCTTGCACCCATCATCAGTCCACTTACACATCCACCCATCCGTCTGTCCATCCCTTCTTCCAGTTGCCCGTCACCTGTGCCCTCATCCAGGCACCCATCTGTGCTTCCGCTTCTCCGTCCACACCCCGTCCTGCCACCCTTCCTCCATCTGTCCTCTTTCACGTAAACGTCAGTCGGTTGGTCTCCACGTGGTGCTCTGAGGTGGTCAATGGCTGGCAGAGTGATCCCCAGCACGGAGCAGGCCCTCGACAGTGCGTTGCAGTGCAGGGCGGATGAGGAAGTGACCCGGCCGACTGGGGGTGGTGCTGGGGCGCTGGGTCAGTTTCTGCATGCCCCCAGCCTCCATGGCCTCCTGGGTAAAGTGGGGTCAGAGTGGTAGCCCCCTCCCTGGGCTGTTGTGAGGATTCACAGGATGGCCGTGACGGTCTCAGCACAGGGCCTGGCACATAGTAGGTCCAGAGCGCTGAGGGACAGGAGGAGGAGAAGGACCCTCTCTGCATGGGGGATCTGCCCGCACCTGTCTGGGAGGCTTGGGGCAGGTCGAGTGTGAATCTCCCCATTCCGATTCCTTGGCTCCCACACCTGGCCCTTCATCCCCCACTTTTACACACGGGGAAACTGAGGCCCAGAGAGCTTCCCGAGCAGGTGGTGACGGGGCCCAGGGAGTCATCTGCTCATTCATTCATTCCTTTGCCCATTCATTCATTCTGTCAGTGCTTGGGGATGCCAGCAGCTCTGCACAGGTGCTGGGACGCGTGGGGGACCAGTCACTGTCAGGTGCGGAGATGGACACCGGACCCCGGTCACAGGCAGCCGTGTGCAGGGCAGGCTGCGGGGAGAAGCCGGAGCGCGACCCCAGGCCACAGGCACGGGGTTAAGGGCCTAAGAGACCCGGGTCTGGGCTGCCGGTGTGGTTTTTAGCAGGTTTCTTAGCCCTGGGCCTGTTTCCTGCTCTCTGAAAAGGAGCCCGGGGCGAGGGCCAGTGTGGAGTGGCCCGAACACAGTTCTCAAAGCGAGGCCTGAGGACGCTGCCTCCCAGCCCTGGCTTCCCATGGGGCCCCCGGTGAGCCCGCGGGAGGGCAGGTGTCCTGGGCCGAGTGGTGGCCCCAAGAAGATATGCCGCCGAACCTGTGAATGTGAGCTTTGGGGAAAAGTCGTTGCAGATGTAATTAAATTAGAGATCTTGAGATGAGATCATCCTGACTACCCTGTGGGCCTTAAATCCAAAGACAGGTGTCCTTATAAGAGGCACACGGAGCAGGGACCCAGGGACAGGGGAGGGACCTGGAGGCGGAGGCGGAGGCAGAGACTGGAGTGACGCTGCGAAGCCCAGGACCGTCTGGAGCCCCCGGGAGCTGGGAGAGGCCGGAGGGCTCCCCACAGAGCCTCGTGTGGCCCTGCCTGCCCCTTGATTTCAGGATTTGGGGCCTCCAGCACCAAGAGAATGAAGTTCTATCGTTTCAAGCCCGGGGATGTGGGTTTTGCTGGGCAGCGAGCTCTGGGACGGGGCCCAGGCAGGGGTCCCTCAGCCTCTGGCATCCCCGGTGCGTGGGGGCGCAAAGCTGCAACTCCTGAAAGCTGAGCAAGGGCCCCCAGGAGCCCCGACCCGGTCCCAGCACAGCCCTTGCCAGCCTGAGACCTGACTGCCGAGGAGGAGGCCAGCGGCTGGCAGGGAGATTGGGATTCAGAGCCCCCCTCCAGTTATCAGGGATGGGAGGTGGGCCTCCAAGGACAGTGGTGTCCTCACTGGCAGGTGCCCTGTCCCCAACGACATGCAGTGTTGGGGGCTGTAAGAATGTCCTCGGGCACTGGAGCCCCAGCTCCGCCCCCCTCCCCAGGCTTGTCCTTCCCTCTAGGGAGCGAAGACTGCTTCACTCTGTAACAGGCAAAACAATCAAACGTTGCCTTCTCAGCAAATGCCACCATTAAACATTTATTGGGCAGCTGTGTAACATTATCCGCTCGCTTTCAGAGACGGAGAAGGAAATCTTGTCCTGTTTTGCAGTGGGATTTATCCATGTGCAGAAGGGATGTGAGGTCATTAAAAATGCTCTGGAACAGAATGTGACATCGCGGTGTGGCCGGCGGTATGGGGGGATGTGGCCCTGCTAGCCACCAGCCCCCGCCCCCCAAGCCCAGCTCTGGGGCCAGCAGGTCAGCGCTGCGCTCTGTGCAGCCCTGAGCTCTGCTCCCAGCTGTGGCCGGTGGGAGGGGACCGGCCCAAGTCTCCGCCGTGGCGGGTGGCCGGCTGAGCCCGTGAATCAGACCTGCCGCCTGGAGGTGCAGCAGCATCTGCAAAAGGTGTTCTGGTGCTTTGGGGACATCCAGTTACACGGTGTGACAGCAGCGCTCGGGTCAGCCTGAGTCCCGCTCATCTCCCTGTCGGGAGAGGGGCTTTGGTAATAAAGGGACAGCCCCCCCGATGTCACCTGGGTCATCCTTCCCACTGTGGGTCTCCTGTCGCGCCCCTCCTCCGTGCCGGCTGCTGCTGCGGTCAGGATGGACCAGCCTCCTCGGTGCCAGCAAACAGCCCCGAGTCTCGATGACTTGCTGCAGTGACCCGTGTGTGTCGGCCGTGTTCCCCTCCACGCCACTTGCCCCCAGAGCCAGGCTGACAGACGGCCTCCTGCTGGAACAGAGTGGCCACCGCGGCAGGGGAAGGAGACCCAGCAAGTCACCCACTGGCTCCTGCAGCCTCCGCCCCGTCGGTGAAGCCAGGATGTCCAGCGACCAGAATTCAACCTGCCCCGCTGCGGGATACTGCCCATCCCTGCGAGGAGGGGCTGTTGTGTCCCGTTCTAGAGATGAGGAAACTGAGGCCAAGAGCCTGGGGGCCTGGCCTGAGGTCAGGCGTTTAGGGACTGGTGCAGTGAACCCAGATATGGCCCCACCAGGCTGCCTCGGAGGGGCCCCTGCACCGTCCAGCCCTCGGTGGGGGAGCCCGTGCCACCTGAGCCTGCCCGCCGCCCGCCGTGTCTCCCTCACCTCCGGCTTCACGCTCAGGCACCGGGTCCCAGCCGCCGGTCCCCACCACCGTACACCTCATTTTTAGGCAACTTGGGGCGATATTTTGACAGGAGAGAAGGGACTCTTGGAATTGACCGTCTGTCTGGCTTCCCTTGACGTTCCCTGCTTCTTCCCTCTTGGTTATCGGTTTTCCTTCTTTTATTTTTATGGATTCATTTATTTAGTTTTTAATTATTTTTAAGTCTCATGAGCCCAGCATTCAACCCCCAAACTAGAACCTTCTAGCTCACAGGGCAGAAGGAATCGTATGACCGCCCGCTGCTCTCCCGGGTCCGGGCCCGGCAGGAAGGATGGTTAGCCACCATCCTTAACTTCGGGTCTTCCACCTCCTTGCTCCTGTAAAATTAGTCTTATTGTATTTCATGCGTAGTTTCGTGTAGCCCCCGTTGTTTCGGACCTTCAATACAGAGTCACCAGGTGTGAGCTGACTCCTGGGATTGCTGTTTTCACGGCTGTCACGTGATCGGTCAGGTCGTGGTGTGCAGTTCTGTCCTGTGAGGCACGTTGGCCTTTCCGGAGCTGCTCCTGTCCCCCGTTTCCCATCCCCCCCCATCGTAGCAGCAGCAACACACATGGGGCGGAGCCTTCCCCACGGGTCAGCGCACAGAACGTGCACCTGGACCCCGGGAATCAGGATTCAACCCCATTTTGCAGGGGAGGCTGAGGCCCCAAGAGGGCACCTCTAGCTCAGGGTCGCCCAGCCGGTTGGGGTGGAACTGGGACCTCATCCTCCCATACTCCCGTGGGAGTCATCTGGGCGTCAGGGGTCCTGGGGCATGGGCCCAGCACTGACCCAGGCACAGAGCTGCTGCCCGGGGCATCTCCGGGCCCTTCCAGCCTCAGGTCCTGGCGGAGCTGGCCTCTGGGGGCTGGGAAACCAGCCTCGGGTCTCACCTGCTGACCCTCACTGTTCCCTTTGGGGTCACTGGTAGGGAGACCAGGGCAGGCCTGTACCCTGCTCGGCACTGGAGGGTCCGGCCTCCACCATGCGATGTGATGCGGGGCCACCCAACGGCTGAGGCGTGGTCCTGGCCCCGCCCCTGGTGGGCTCGGCGGCTGCAGGAGGCTGGGTCCCTGCCACTGAGCTCCCACGGGCCCGGCACGTCTCTCCAGCTTGGGAATCTGACTGGCAGTCCGGGAGGGGGGTTTGGATGGGATGGGCGTCCGGCTCGGGCCCGTCCCAGGAGGGCAGCAGTGAGGCACCAGTGGTTCTGATTAACGCCGAGGCCTGGAGCCCGGCCCTGAGGCTTGGCTGGGCCCTCGGCCCTACAGACTCCAAGGTGAGCTGGACAGCTGGCCCGAGCCCAGCCCTCCCTGCCCAGGGCCACCTCCAGACCCAGGGCTGGCAACATCCAGAAGGGCTGCAGTCCAGTCCTCTGCTCTGAAGTAGCCAGGCCGGACCCCCGGGACACGTGGGGGGCAGCAGTCCTGTCCATGCCCTCACACGAGCCCAGAGCAGCCTGCTGCCCAAACACTGGCACGCACCTTGCCCTGCACCGTCACCAGTCATGTGCACCTGCTCCAGGGGGATGAGTCTGAGGCTACGGCGGCAGAGGGAGGAACGGAGGTCCTCAGATGCAGGGGTCAGTGCCCCTCTCCGAGGACATGGCCTCGATCTGGCTGGCCCCCGAGGAGTGAGCAGAGCCAGTGTGGACAGGTCTGGGCATCGGAGGCCCAGGCAGAGGTGCTGGGGGGTGGGGGCGGGGAGGGGATGTGCTTGGTGTCCCTGTGGGATGGAGAGGGGCCGGGGGTGGGAGGAAGATGGTGTTGGGAGGGCTGGGCAGGGTGGGGGGTCTCTGGTCTCTCTGAGTGTGAGGGGAAGCCCTGGGGGTTGTTTCAGCAGGCAGTGGCCTCTGAGATTTTGTCTAGAAACTGCTGGCCCCGTGTGGACTGCAGGGGCTCCAGGGTGGAGGCTGGGACCAGTGAGGGGCTGCCGTGGGTGTCCAGGCCGGAGAGATGGTGGCTCGGGGGAGGGGAGCGAGAGCCTGATAGGCCACAGGAGGGGCTGGCGGTGCAGGGAGTGACACCCCACCCACCCGCTTGGCAGGTCAGTCCCTCTGGATGACCAAGAGCTGCAGCGCAGATGCTGCCGGACGCCTGGGCAGGGGCGGGGAACGCAGGCTTCCTCCCGCCTGGGTTTCTTCCCTGCTCTGACCCCTCTTGGGAATAGTCCTGGCTCCAAGCCCGGCTCTGTCACTTCCTGGCTGGTCTCTTCGGGCAACTTTCTCTACCTCTCTGAGCCTTGGTGTCCTCATTTGTGATGAGACGGTAATCCCCATCTTGTGGGGGGCTGTCATGACTGACGGGGAAACCCGAGGACACCCCCATCCAGAGGCCTTTCCTGGACCCCTCGTTTGTGAACTGGGGGGAGGGCTTGGGTTTCACTTGTGTCCTTGCAGCAGGGTGTGTGTGCTCCTACCTCCACCCCAGACCCTCAGCCGGGCGGTAGGGGCTTGGCCCGATTGCCCTGGAACAGTCCCCTCCTCTGGGCAGTAGGTGGAGGGCTGGCCAGAACTGCCCCAGGAAGAGGACCTGCTTCTCTACCCGGAGTCCGCAGACCAGTCTTCCAGCTGGAGCATCACCCACCCCAGCTCTGCCACAGAGATCGACTAGTGATGCCTGCCCCGGCCAGAGGGGATGGGAAGGTAGGGGTGATTGCAGGCAGGCCCGGGTTTGCCCTCTCCGTCCTGGCGGACCCACCAAGGGGAGGGACCCTCCTGCGGGCCTGCAGAGGCCTTCTTAGGACTTGGTGGAAGGGCCAGGGGCTGACCCTTCACTTCCCAGCAGACCGGCAGGAAGTGGGGGGAGGGGAGAGGAGTGCCTCCAGCTCTGACACCCCAGCCCCCCAGCCACCATCTGTTCTCGGAGGTGGGAGAACGTGGCTCAGAGAGGGGAGGGGTCTTGCCTGAGGTCACACAGCGGCTTGGTGGTCTCTCAGAACCCCCACTCCGGGTCTCCCCAGATCCCTGAGGAGGGTCCCCAGCTAGTCTCCTAGGCTTCATGTATTTACGAGGAAGATCTGCTTTTTTAAAAAATAAATTTCTTTATCTTTGGCCGCGTTGGGTCTTCGTTGCTGCACGCGGGCTTCCTCTAGTTGTGGCGAGCGGGGGCTACTCTTTGTTGCGGTGCACAGGCTTCTTATTGCGGTGGCTTCTCTTGTTGTGGAGCACGGGCTCTAGGCGCGCGGCCTTCAGGAGTTGTGGCACGTGGGCTCAGTAGTTGTGGCGCATGGGCTTAGTTGCTCCGCGGCATATGGGATCTTCCCAGACCAGGGCTCGAACCTGTGTCCCCTGCATTGGCAGGCGGATTCTCAACCACTGCACCACCAGGGAAGCCTGGAAGGTCTGCTTTTCTGACACGTCCCAGTGGGTTTACCGTCCAGAGCCAGCAGTGTGGACTGGACACCCACCTGGCACAGCCAACCACTGGTTCTTCTCTTTCTGACTCTCACTGCTGTGCCCGGATGTGACCCAGACGGGCCACTGTCACCGTGTCCAGTGCGGCCGGGCCGTGACCGGGTAGCAGGGGGAGGGTCAGGGGGCAGCTGCAGCCCTGCTCTGCTGTTACAGGCCTCACAGGGCCAGAAGGGGCATTTCGGGGAGCAGACAGCTTTGGACGTGGAGAAGGAGAAAAGGGAAGAGCGTTTCCAGTAGCCGCCCGGGTGTTCCGGGGTGTAGCTTTCCATGCGTGCTCAGAGCTGCCCTGGTGGGGGGCCCCATCCCCGCCCCGCAGCCGATGGGCTCTGGAGCCTTGGCCAGAGCCACCCGCCTGCCCGGCCTGCTTCCTCCTTGGAGCCGAGCCTGCCCCGTCCATCCCCTGGGGCCCCGACTGCGCTTGGGCGTGGCCAAGGGACCCTGGCGCATGAGTGAGCAGTGCGGAAACTTTTTGTGCAGAGTCTGCTGGTGAAAACGGGGCTGCAAGTGGCCTTGGGCCTTGGGCTGGAAAGAGAGGCTGTTGCGGGGCGGGCCGTACGGGCTGTGGCTCTGGGAAGCCCCCGTGCTGGCTGTGTGGCCTCTCTGTGATGCCTCTCGTTCCCCGATGGCCGTTTCTAGAGCGTTCCATCCAGGCGGGGCCCTGGCAGGCCGCTGGGATTTCCCGTCTAGGCCAGGCAGGTGTCCCCTGGGAAGAGGTCAAGGTGGCATGAAAGGAAAACAGCCGAGTGGCTGCAGGGGACTCGGCCCCGCTGATCCGCTGGCCTTTCCGCTCCAAACTGCAGCCGTTCCGAGAAGCGGGCCGGAAAGTCAAGAGTCTGTTAAGCATCGCAGCTGCTGAGAAACGGCGTTCCTCTGTCTCAGCGGCAGCTCCAGGCCCCTCCCTCTCTCAGACAATGGGATGGCGGGAAACAAACCGTTCTTTCCTGACCCAAGGTCAGTGTCCCCCTCTGCCTCACTAGGGCTCTGGAAGCAAGGGTTGAAACCGCCTGGCTGGCATCTGGGGGTTCACTTGGGTCTCCCCCGGTCGCCTGGAGCCGCGGCCACACCTCGTCCCCCGACTGCCTCTGCAGACGTCACAGGGGGACCTCGAGACCTCCTACCTCTGTGCTGACTTGGGCTTAAGGTCCTGGTGGTGGCACCTGGGCCGGCCCATCCATCGCTCCCTCCCTCCGCCTTGGTCCCCATCGGACTCCTGCCCCACCTGGCCCTTCAGCTGCTTCTGCTCTGCCCCAGCCTGTCTGAGACCACACACCCCCGAGTGTGCCCGGTGTGATCACCTCTGCCCAGGCCGCTTCCTCCAGCCCCTAAATCTTGACCATCGCCTCGCCTCCTTACGGGCCAGGCCCTGTGGGAGGGCACAGCCACACTGCACGTCATGAAGCGTCATACACGGCCTGTGTGTGAAGCAGGTGGCTTATTTTTAACTCACCCATTTTACAGGTGAGTTAACTCAGGTCCCTTGGCCAGCTCAGGGGCCAGGAAGCTGTGTGGCCCATTCCAGCCCCCCGTCTGTCTGACGCAGGGCTGGAGCTCTGAACTCAGATTAGACCTTGCTCTCCAAGTCAGCTCCCCGGCGTCTCCTACGGGAAGCCCTCCCGGTTTCCCTTTCCTCCTCCTGCCGTCTATACCTTTGTGGCCGTCCCCATGCCCTTTAGCCCTGTGTGGCCCTCGTGGTGGGAGTGGGTGGAGGGGCCCGTCGCAGCCCCTGATACGGTGGCCCGTCTGCATGGGAGTGTGGTGGGCTGGAGAGAGGGACATGATCCCTTGCTTGTCTGGGCGGTCGGGCTGTTGAGCTGGAGAGCCGTTTTTAATAAGCAAAATCCAGTGCTTCAAGGCCTCCCTGCCAATTAGCAGGCGGCACCCAGGTGACTCTTTGAATAATTAAATGGGCCTCTGCCAGGGCCTTCAGGCTGCGGTTTGATGTGCCTTTGAAGTCTTCCTGGCTGCCGGCTCCCTGGCAAAGTGGTACGTCGTGGGGTGTGGCCCAGTGCCCTGTGGGCCGGGTATTCCCGGTCCCTCCCGCCCACCCTGCTCTCTTCCTGCTCACCTAGCAACTGCCTGGGCCCCCATCACCCCTGGTGAGGTGAGGCTGAACCCAGTAGTGTCCCGGGGCCAGGCCCCGTGCCAGGCCTTCCGCAGGCCCACCGCACCTAATTCTCAGGCCATTTTCGGAAACTGTGTCCTGCCCGACTGGGGGAGCGACCTCTGAGGGCTCCCAGGTAGCGCCAGCGCCGTAAATGGGGCACCATTGTCCGCCACATGCACGACTGGGGCGGCCGGCTCGTCCCAGTTTTAGCCCTGGAATTCCCGCATCCTTGGTAACTCCCTTGTCCGGGGCAAGCTGGGCGGTGGTCACCCCTGCAGGACAGGTGCCCTCTGAGGCCAAGTCTGCTCTCTGGGGATCGTGAGCTGGTCTCGCCCTCCAGGGTGGGAACCCAAGGCTCTGCCCCTTCTCTCGGACGCCCCGGGCCGGCCAAGGAGGACCAGGGGCGTCTGCCGATTGGGCTCCTCTGTGATGCTGCTGGCGAACACGGACCTGGGAGGTCACTTTGCAGGGAGCGCTTTTCTGTGAGTTGAATTTCCACTTTCCTCCCTGCACACGCCAAGTGAAGGATGGAGAAGTGAAGAGCCGTCTTGGGCCCGGGTCGCTTTCATCTGAAGCGTGGAAAAATAAACCCTGCGTCCTAGATTCTCTGCGTGGCGCTCGGTGGTCGGGCCCAAAGCTTTTTTACCTCCCGAATATGAGCGTTTGTTTGGATATGCCGTTCTTCTTCCAGGCCCCCGGGGAGAACGACCTCAGCAGGGTGGGCTGGAGGACCCCGTGGTGGTGCTGACCCCACGGGCCTGGGGCAGGGCTGGAGGCACCTGGGTGAGGGGCATTTCCTAATTGTCACGGAAACCCGGGGTGGGCCCACTGGGGCTGCTGCTCAGAAGGCCGTGGGGACAGTGGGGACTGCCTGAGTCGGAGGCCCTGGACTTGGAAGTGGACTCCTGGGATGAGCCCCCGAGAAGGGGAGGGAAAGTGACTCAGGCTGTCACACTTGCTGGGAGCAAGGACGTGGGCTGAGAGGCTTTCGTGTGTTATCTCATTTAATCTTAACAATGACTACTGCCCCCATTCTACAGTTGGGGAGACTGAGGTTCAGAGAGGGAGAGTTTCCTGCTCAGGGTCACACAGCGAGTCTGCAGCAGAGCCAGGATTGGAACCCAGATCTATTACCTGCCGAAGCCTGGTTCTTAGTTCCCTCCACAAGGTCTCCCTGAAAAGGAAGGTGACAGTGGCAGTGGGGGGGGGGGGGGTCTCTGTTTTGGCTTCTTGCCAGGGTGTAGAGTGATGGCTCTAGGTAGCAACGTTCTCTGTCCTGGCGGGCCGTCTGCAGACAGCACAGTCATGAGATGTGCACCTGCTGTGTGCCTGGGGCTCCCTGGTCTGGGGTGGAGGGACCCCCAGGGAAGCAGGCCCGGGAGCCACCACATAGCCCCGCCTGGTGGAGCCCTGGGTTGGATTGGATAACGCAGGGGAGGCCGCTGCCAGATAGCGGGAGGGGTCGGCACACCGAGTGCTGCACCGGAGCTGGGTTTGAAGCGCATGAAAATCAGGCTGCTGCCTGGAAAAATAGTAAATCAGTGCCGACAAGTGGGCTGCACTGCCCTGGAACCCTGTGTCCAGGCCCCGAGTCCCTCAGCACAGCATGGGAAGAGGTGAAGCTGGACGAGTTCTCCCCCAACACACAGAACGCGGGGACCTGGCGCCTCCTCCCAAGGGGTCCTCTCGTTGACTCCTGGGTTTCTTGTCCTATAAATCGGGCCTGCTGCCCGCCGTGCAGGGTCTTCCAGTGTCCCCATCCGACTGCTCCTGGGTCCCAGCTGGCGTGCACCTGTGTCCGCCACCTTCATGCCATGACCCCGGAGCATCGGGTCTGCCCCCTTCCCGACCACGTGTCCTGTCCCCACGCGGCCGTACGCACAGCTACGCACGCGGGCACTTTTCAGAGGCCATGGTTTTACAGCAGATTCTCAAAGAAGCCCCGCAGACAAGGACCAGAGGCTGATTATTGATCCCAGAGCTGCGTTCAGGCTGCGCCTTTCCCTGAAGCAGTGACAGTGGCAGCCCCCAAGCCCAGCTCAGGGCAGGTGTCCAGGGACCACCCAATGGATGGGGGACGGAGAGCAAGGCGTGGTTTGCCGTAAGAATGTGCCCCCCTCTGCTCTTTGTTCGAGGGGTTGGGCTCAGCCACTCCCTTAGGGTGCCGTGTTTTGGGGCCTTCCTCCTCTAGCGGGGGGCGCCCCTAGCCTCTGGCACTGGCACTGTCACTGTCCTGCCCACACGCGGCCATGCCGGCCAAGCGGCCGGATGCTCACGTTGACCTCAGGGTGGGAGGCGTAATTTGGTGGGACCTTGAAGCAGTGGCTTGAGCCTCTCATCCCTGCCCCCCGCCCCCCCGGGAGGACGGGGTGCTGGGGTGGATTTGACGCAGCCTGACGCATGGACTCTGTTGGGGATTTCTTGGCACGTGGCAGCTTTTCTGCTTCCGGCTTGGGCATCCCTGTAATTCCCTCAGTGGTGCGAGTGGGAAACTTGGCTTCCCAGAAGCGGAGCACGAGGAAATGCGTCCTCAGGAAGGGTCTGATGGGATAAGAGGAACCCAGCCCCGCCCTGACCCCCGGCCCCCCCCGCCCTGAGGACCCTGATGGCCTCACTCTGGTGTCTGGCCCACGGGCATTTCTGTGCCGTTCTGCATACTTGATTCTCATCCCCTCCTCTTCAAGAACAAATGAGCTCCACCATGAACGTCTGGATCTCTGGTCTAGCCGGGGAGGGGGGCATTGATGGCGGGGGTGGCAGATGCTGCGCGGTGGGGTCTGGATGATCAGCGGGTGCCTGAGACGGGAGGGTGGAGCCAGGCCTTGCGGCAAGTGACCCGAGGGTCACACCTGCTCCAGCCCCTCTCGGGCTTGAAGTTACAGCTGGAACGTGGCCCCAGAAACGCCCTCTGTGCCAATGCGTCTCCTCGGGGTTAAGTCAGGGTCAGTGTTGTAGAGTCTCAGCTCAGGGCTGACTCGGGTACCTCTGCGTGGATTCTCATAAGCGCTTCTGGAAAATGCTTCCCTGTATCTAATTGGAGGCTGCCACTTGTTGTTTTGGAATAGCTTGAGAACAGCTTGAGAATATCTACGATCCATTTATCTGTGCGCCCATCCATTCCCCAACGAGTCCACCCCCCCTGAACCTGTCCTCCTGGCCACCCATCCATCCTTCCACCCCCATGCCCCCACCCACTCACTCATTCATCTGTCCATCAACCCACAAATCCCATCCGTCTCCCACCCACCTGTTCTCCCACCCACCCATCCATCCATCTGTCCATCCGTCTGTCCATCTGTCCATCCATCTACCCATCCATCTATCCAACCATTCATCCACCCACCCACCCATCTGTCTGTCTATCCATCCATCCATCCATCCGTCCGTCCATCCATGCCTCTCTAATGTCAGGCACCGTGCTAGGTGGAAGTGGACCCAGGCTGAGAGAGTGGTCAAGCTGGTGGAAAGCTGGTCAGGGAGTGGTTTTGGGGGAACGCTCCACTTCTGGGTCCTGCAGTCACGTCTCAGCCTGACCTGAGATCTCCTGTGATCAGTTGGGTGGGGGCCGGAACCTTCGGCAGTCGGGGTGACTGACGTTCGACTGACTTTGAAGAAACCAGAGCTCGGTTCCAGCACCCCGTCAACCACGTGGGATCTGGGTCGGCTTCCGGTTCTCCTGTATCGTGGGAGTGGTTTCCTGGCTGGAACCATGGCTGGTCAGTGAGGGTCCCTCGTCTGCTGAGGGCCAGGGCGTCTTGATGGCTTGCAGCTCTCCCTGTGACCCGAAGACACACATCTGTCCTCCTTCCTTCCTGCCACATGATGCCCAGTGGGGGATGCCATTGTCATGGTGATGCGAGGAAGCGGGGGAGAGCCACAGGGAGGAGGGGGAGCCCCCCACAGAGAGGTCAGGCTGGGCTGTGCCATGAGCTACCGCCATGAAGCCGCAGGTGATGGGGACCCCTGGTCTGGTGGGTCTGCCTTGGGACCTCAGACCCAGGGCCATGCAACGCTGTGACAGAGCTGGGCAGGACCCAGGCCTCCAGCTGCTGGCTCAGTGGGCTCCGCAGGACCCCACCCCATGGAGCACAGGCCCCGAGTGGTAGTGGAAGCTACAGGGTCCAGGCGTCCATCCCCACTGGACTGCCCTGCTGAGCACGTCAGCCTGACCCACAGCAAGGAGGCTGCCAGCCGGGTCTCCTGTGAGATCGTTAATAACAGACTTCCTACCAGAACCCGTGCCCTGGGAGATGGGGAGATGCTCGTTTCACCCAAAGGGGCGTTTTCGTCTCCATGGAGGTGGTTAATTTGGGCCCATTGCTTTCGAACGAGCTGGCAGCTCCCTCCTCCTGGCAGCATTCACCCCCCTCCGGCCCCGTCCTCCTGGAGGCTGGGCTCTGTGCCCGGCGTGGGGACCATGCACCCGTCTGCAGGTCCCTGCAGGAGAGGCAGGAGTGGGCGCTTGCACGTGGGTGTGCAGGGCACCCCGGGGAGCCCCGGAGAGTGTGTCGGAAGCCCGTTTCCTTGAAGGGCTGCTGCATGGGCTCCCTGTGCTGGTGGTGGGCATGGGGGGGCCAGGTGTGGGTATGGTGCCGACAGTGTGCCCTTCCCATTTCCACCCCAATCGCTTCTTTACCCAGAATGCGCTGTTCCGCTTGCGGACCTTCCCCTTTCCTCCACTTCGTGAACTGGGATCTCATGTCAGTCTCCAGATGAGACCCCAGTTCGGGGTGACAGAGCCGGTGGGCTCACCCACCCTCCCCGCGAGCACGTGCCACGTGCAGGCGGGGCTGGGGCCGGTGCCGCGCCTGCATTCCTTCCCGTGAGCCCGGCTGCGCCCAGACCTGCGTCACCTGCATCTCACGCCCTAACACTCCTCACCTGTACTGGCCGGCCCCCAGCACCTGGGCAGCGTGGGCTGGCTCCACCCCCTTTCCCAGGAGTCAGGCCCAGGTTCACTTTGCAGTAGTGACAGGTGCGGCCCGAGACCCTGCGTTTCCAGGGAGCCCCCTTTTCCTCCCCGTGAGTTCCCCTCCCACGGATTCTGAGCTGCCGAGGTAGACGCCCGTCTGCAGGTGGCGCCCCTGCCATGCCGCCCTCCCCACACCAGCGGGAAGCTTTCTGACTCCTGGGCCCTTCTCTTCCTCCTCCCAGATGCGTCTTTGGGGTGACAGTTTGCGGGGACCCTGGGCATCCCCCCAATACAGAACTGGGAGATTTTCATGGAAAACAAGGGTCTCAAGTCCAGATAAGTTTGGGGCTCACGGCCCACCCTCTCTGTCTCCTAAAGACAGGTTCCCGTGCTCCCCGCCGAGGATGCCCAGGGGAGCCCACATCCCCGTGTCTGGGGTCCCCCTGGCGTGTGGAAGCAGGATAGTTGCGCGGACGGAAGCTTCCTGCCGTCCCTGACCCGCTTCCCTCGTTTGCCAACAGGGATGCCGGGACCTGGACAGAGGGACCGACTTCCGGTGTCCGGGGCCGAGCTGGGCGTGGGGTCCTCATTCTAGGCACGTCCATCTGGGTGGTCCTGCGTCACACAGCCACATAACGTGCACCCTGTTTCCTTCCACGAGGGAGCGGACAGAAGCCCGCCTGCTCCTGCGCTCGCTCCGGGGGGTCCCGTGGTGGACCACAGGCTGGGGGCCCGGCCAGGGCGGCGGTGCCACTGAGACCTGCTCACTCCCCTGACGTCTCCTCTCCCACAGGCCCTTCCCCTCGGAGGAGACCGCGGAGAATGACGATGACGTCTACCGCAGCCTGGAGGAACTGGCAGAGTAAGGAGGCAGGCGGGGGAGGGTGGGGAGCGGGGCTTCACGCGGGCCCCCTCGACGGGCGCTGGTCTCGGCCGTCTGCACGGGCCGTCCCCACGGGGGTGGTGGTGTGGCTCCCCTGCCGGAAGGATGCGCGGTTCTTCACCCCACATTCCAGGAGGCTCCCAGCGTGCCTGCTGGTGACGTGGCTGCGGCCCTCCTCCCCAGGCTCAGGCGTGACGAGGGCTGGCTTTTGCCGGGCTTCTCTATCGAAGCTGCAGGGGGGCTGGGGAGGTGTCCTAGCTCGGCCCTTGGAGGCTGTGCTGCGGATGGGAGAGAGCTGGCGTTTCCAGAAGCTGGGGCCCCTGGAGCACAGGTTACAGGCGAAGGCAGATGGTGATTCCGGGCTGTCTCGTGGCCTGACACGGGCTGGGGCGGGGCCAAGGCCAGGCCACCTGAAGCCACTGGGGCGTCTCCCCTTCTCCCAAGGCCCCGTCTTTGCCTGCCCCGGGTCCCCCCGATTCCTCTCTCCGAGGATTTCTTGCACCATCTCATGCAGCCTGGGTCCAGCTGCCCCTCCCCGGCCGTTTCACCTTATGGTCCTGGAGCCCCCCAGGGACTGGCAGGAATCCCTGGGCGGCGGCTCTTCCAGAAGAGATGGTTGGGTTCTGTGTGGTCAGCTGTGGCCGGGGGTGGGGTCACGTGGCCTGCTGCTCGGAGAAGGGGCGGCGGCGTGGAGCTGGCAGGGCCGCCCTATCCTGCAGGGGGGGGACCGAGGCCCGGGAGATGATGGGCTTGCCCAGGCCGTGGGGTTGTCCCACGTGGCTCCTGACCTGGCAGGCCCACGACCCTCTTCCCCGGATTCCTGCCCCTGGGGGCCTCTTTCCTGTCTTTGTTCCCGGATAAACGGCCGTTCCTTCTGGGAAGACTCGTGGCCTCTCTCTCCTTCGTCTTACAGCACAGACTGGGAATAAGAATCATAATCAGAGTAAGAGCCGGGATTTGCTGTGCACTCGCTGTTCAAAGCCCCCGGCTTGTTCCACGCCCCCGTCCAGGCTGCTTCTAGGATATGGGATATTCTTTGCAGGATCTCTGTCCATTTAAATAATTGGAGTCATTGAAGAATCAGCCTGTGGGCAGCAAGCTGGCGGCCCAACATTATGTGATCTGTGAGTGAAACACTCACTGGCCAGTGGGCATAGCTGCCACCAGCCCATCTTCCAGAAACTGGGCTGACCCCAGTGTGAATGGTGGCGATCCTCGGGACACCTGGTCGACCCCATGTGGGTCTGAGGGTGGAGAGCACCCTGAGGGGGCAAATGGGGCCCAGGGTCCACACGAGTCCCAACCAGGGCCTGGGGCTCCCTACCTAGGTGCTACTGCCCGGTCCCAGGAATCAGAGGGGGACCTGGAAAATTTCGAGAAAGGTGCACTCCAACCCACGGGGCCTCCCGAGGCGCGGGGCTGCATGCGTGGCTGCCCACCTTCCCCCACCCCCCGTAAAGGGTGAGGAAGCCGAGGCTCAGAGAGGCACGGCCGGAGGGAGGCCCCCAGGGGTCCCCCCCGTCTGCAGCCCCCTTGCTGGCTGAGCTCCGCGCTGGGGCTGCTTCCCACCCGCCCTCCCGGCATTTTCCGCCGTGGAGAGCCTCTCCCTGTCTGCCAAGTCCGGGCCTAAGCGCCCCCCACTTTGGGAAGCCTCTCACCCTCCGTCCATCCGCCCGCCCAGCCAGCATCCTCACTCACACCCCACGCATCACAGAGCACCCACACCCCTGTGTGGCCTTTGGGGTGTTTGTGGGGTGCACTGTGATAGACCGGAAGGTTCCCGAGGTCAGTCCCTGCATCTCCATGTCACCGCCCCCCCCAGCAGCTGGCACCCCGTGCCCGCGGCCTAACAGCGCATCCCAAGCGATAATGTTCATCTCCTTCTGTGCCCCACTCCGCCCCACAGTCTCCCCGTGAGGGGAGTTCTAGGGGGGCCCCCGCTTTACAGATAAGGAAACTGAGGCCTCGGGAGGGAAGCTACTGGCCCACGTCACTCAGCGAGGGAGCGGCAGAGCTGCCGTCTTACCCCGAGCCTGTACCCTCACCTCTCCACCATGCAAAGTCAGTGCCCCCCCCCAGGGTCCGGAGAGCCTCTTGCCCAGTGCTGAGTGCCGGGACCTGATCTGCCATTTCTCCCGAGTCACCCCCAAGCTGAGGCTGGGGGTCTCTGCCCTCCCGAGACATGCACGAGGGGTCAGCAGAGGCTGAGGGTTCCAGGATGATGGGGCCCACGGCACCCTCGTGCGGCTTCCTCTGTACCAGCCAGGCCCCCCGCTTAGCCCATCCCAATGGCTCTTTCACGTTCAGTTTGGAGGATTCCTGGGCGGTGAGTTGGCCAGCGAGCCCGGGTGCCCATTTTCCCCTTTCTCGGTCTATTCTGCCTGTGTCTGACCTCTCACAGGATGGAATTCCTCTCGCACGGAGAAGCCAGCCTGGGGGATGTGCGGCTTTGCACACAGTTCAATTATATTATTCCATGACATTAAGAGAGAGCCTCCTTAATCCAGTGAGTTCCTCATGGCTGCAGTTATTGCAAACGTAAATCATACATTAATAGGGGAGGGGAATGAATTTGAGTCTTGAAGTTGCGGTTTTGTCCCAGAGGCTCGAGGTTAATAAATTTTTCATGCTTTTTTCCCCCTTCTCCTTTTACTGAAAATCAAGATTTCCTAGCGTCCTGTCTCTGCGGACCTGGGATTCATATTTATCCATCATGGCAGTTCACAAGACACAAACAGAAATGTCATTTCTTCCCTGGCCTCCCCGGGGCAGGGAACGGGGCACTGGCCCGGATCTGAAGCCAGGCAGCGCCAGGGAGCCGGGGAGTGACGTTTCGAGCAGAACCGGCTAATTCTTTCCTTTGGGCTCTGGCCAGGTGTCAGAAAGGATGATCACCTCGCGTTTCTAAGGGGCCCCTCGACGCTCCGCAGCTGTTTGGGGAAAGGCGAGCCTGGTGGGGGGTCTGGGCACCAGTGGGGGACCGCCAGCTGTGCGTGGCCCCGAGAACGCCTTCTCCGTTCAGTCAGTCGATCAGTCTGGATTTGTTCAGCCACCAGCTGGTTACTGTGCACTTTCTGGAAATGGGCAGCGGGAGTGGGGAGTGGGGAGCGTGCTGGGTTGCGAGGGGCGAGCGTGGGCATTGCTGGAGGAGAGATGTGGCTCTCCCGTGGGCCCCTCTGTGGGCCCCTCAGAATCCTCGCTAGAGGCGCCGTTCCTACCGGGCGTGTCTTCAGAGCCCCCCAGTGTCACCCTGGCGGGTCATTGAGGGCCCTGCAGCCTCAGCCCCCGAGACGCCACTCCACACGGAGAGCCCCCTTCCACCCACCTAAAGCAGGGGCACCGACCGGGCTGCACAGGAGCCTCTGCCTTGTTCCCAAAGCAGCCAAGGGCGTCTCTGGGCAGACCTGGGGCCTCGGCCCTGGCGTGTCCTACCACGTGGGCTTTGGCAGGTCACCCAGTCTCTGCGCCCCGGCTCCCCTGTGTGTAACACGCGGTGTCAGCTACACTGCGGTAGCACAGCGCCCAGCGGGCACCCCTGAGCGCCCGGGCAGGGGAAGCGGCTCCCATCCTCCCGGTCTACCAACGACGTGGCCTTTGTCTCCGGTTTCCAAATGGCCATGGCAGCGCCGTCCAGGAGAAATCATACACGAGCCGCCTGTGCGATTGTTCATTTTCTAGTAGCTGCACCAGAAAGAGAAAAAAGAAACAGGTGAAGTGAATTTTAAGAATGTATTTTTACTGAACCCAGTGTATCATCTGGTTCAACACGTGATCATTAATGAAGTAGCTGACGTTCTCGTGCAGAATGGGAGCCGGGTCCGTCCACTGGCCACGTTTGCGAGCGCGCAGCCACGTGAGGCTTAGGGGCCCCACGTGGGCAGCCCGGGTCTCGGAGCAGCATTCCGGGGACCAGCGCAGAGTCCCCTGCCTTTGAATGGACGATGCTGAACTAAGATGATGCTCTCTAGCGCTCTGAGCTCACTTTTGAGATCCTTGAATAATGTATAATCAGATAATAGAGCAGCTGGTTGAAAAAATTAACACAAAATAGCGCCACTTAAAAAACGCTTCATCAAGCAAACTGAGCCCCACATGAGAGGCCTCTTTTTAAACTGCCCTGACGATTAGTACCTTGCATTTGCCTAATGGCTTGTCCCTCCCGCTACCCCTTGCTTCCTTCCAGGTGCTCCCGGGAACCTGGAGCTGCCCCCCTACCTTCTCATACCTGCCCGACTCCTGGGTGGGCCAGGGTTTAGGAATCTGCACTGGGGGAGCCCCCCACACAGGGGCTGGGAGCCAGATTTGCACACAGAAAAACGACCCTCGTGAGACAGCTCACCACGGGAGTCCAGAGTGGGGCCGGGTGAACGCCAGCTCAGAAATCAGGGAAGGCTTCTCAGAAGAGGTGACCCCTGAGTCTTGGAGCCCAAGTGGGAATCGGCTGAAGGGTGGGGCTGGCGTCCCAGTGGAAGGAGCAGCCTTGCCAAGGCCCGCCCCGGGGAGGCGTGGCAGGTTTGAGACACCGCAAGGTGTTTGCAAGAAAGCGGAATCGTCGAAGCACCCTGGGACGTGCTGGGAAGGACCACCCTCCTCATACCCAGGAAGGCGCGGCCTGCATCAGAAGGCCTGCAGAGACCCCCCAGCTGGGTGTGCTTCAGTGCTGGGGGGCGCCCGGCGTGGAGGGGGCACCTCAAGGTTATCCTTGCCGGCTGGAGAGAGAGCATCACGCAGGCCGAGGAACAGCAGGGGCGCGTCCGTCTCGGCCGCACATGGTGGCTTTCTGTCTTTCTCTGGGCCCATTCGATCCTTCTCGGGGCTCACTTCCCCCGTCTCTGGAGTGAAAGCACTGGCCCAGATGCTACGTGGGGCACCTCGAGCTTGACGGAGCCACGGTGGGAGGCCGCTCCTTGACACCGGTTTCGCTTTCCTCGGAATTGAAGTGATTCTCAGGCTTAAACAAATGCGGTCGTGACGCGGCAGGGAATATAATTTATCCGTAGATGTATAGCTGCGCGCTTTGCTACATCATAAGATGACTTCGCAGCTTTAAAGGCGTCGTGTTAGCATCGTCGGGGTAATTTTTTAAGATGCATAAAATGTAGGAGTTTCCCCGAGTCGAAGCCGCTTTCAAGGGGCATCTTCTTGGAGCTGGGCTTCCTGGTCCCTGGGGAGTGAGGTGGGCGTGCACAGGTCCGGGGGTGGGGGCCGCTTGCTGGGAGGGCGGAGGCCACGCCCCTCCTGCCGGCCCCCTACTCCAGGGGACGGGCAGCTGTCGCTCTGCCCGACGGTGACCCTCGGTCGAGGAGAGCCTACGCCCACCCCACCCGGTGACCTTGCCCGCCCGCGGCTCCCAGCCACAAAGGAAGTTCCCTTACGTTCACGCCGCCTCGTGTGAAAGTTCAGTGTCCAGCGGGAGACCTGCACGTGTGGGGGACACCCAAGGCGAGGCCTGGACGGGTCGCTGGGTTTGGGGGCGTCTCGTGTTTCTCCCAAAGGATTGCTTCTCCGAGGGGACGAGTTTGAAAGCAGACTAGACAGAAACAGCCCCATTACAAACAAACCAGAAAGCCCGCCTCGTGTAGAACACGGACCCCACCGTGGCCCAAAGGGGGTTGACAGTAAAGCCCCCAAAGTGGCGGTGTCGGTGGCCGCCCTCCTCAGGCTGGTGCAGGGCCTGGCTGGACAGGGACGGGCAGGGTCCCCTGAGCCCTGGGCGCCGCGGAGGTCTCCCCCCTGCTCTGCAGCCTGCTTCCCCGGACCGGGCGCCCTGGCTCCGGGCTGCTGAGGTGGGGACAGCCATGCACGGGCAGGCCTCGGCTCTCCCATGGTCCTTGCTGGACAGGGCCACCCCGTCTACCGGCCCAGCTTCCTCCCCTCTGGCCGTTCAGGCCTTCATTTGTACAGTGTGCACTTAGCGAGCGCCAGCTGTGTGCCTCCCTGTCGAGGGGCTCTCCATCCTCACGGGAAGTCTGGGAGGCCCGGCCCGGCTTTGGGACCGGCCAGATGGAGGGAACGAATCCAGCGTCCACGGAGCACACGGGGGTCTGTCCCCACACTGAGCCCTGTGGCTGAGGGGCAGAGGGGACTTGAAGCAGGTCTGACTCAGAAGGCCACCTGCCTGACCCCCCTCTCCGCCCCAGGGCTGTCTGGTAGGGCCCTGCGGTGACCTGGGCCCTGCAGTTCTGATTCTTACAGCTCTTCTAAGCCCCACAGGAGCTATCCAGGCGGTGTCCACTGGGTTCAGACCTCGACAGGCCAGGACACCTGGAGGGCTTCCCAGAGGAGGTGTTGCTGGAAGGGGATGGAAAGTGCATAGGATTTGCCAAAACGTGACTTAGGAAACCTGTCCCCGCCCCCACCAGGCCGGCCACTGCCTAATTTTGGGCTGGGGTCCTGGGAGAGTCTGGGTCTCAGCTGTGTCTGTTACTCAGGACCTGAGGGCTAGCCGTGCCGGCCCCAGAGTCACCGTGTGTGTGCAGCCCAGTGGCTCTCCTGCCCCTGTGGCCTGGACAAGATGCCCGATGCTCCCCCGCCCTCCCAGAGCTGGCTGCAGGACTGTCGGTTGGCCAGAGGGCAGCCCATCCTCACCCCGAGCGGTAAACAGGCTCGTAGCTCCCCCCTCTTCTGGTTACGGAGGCAGCCGGTGCAAATGACAGCCCTGGGCTCTGCGCCCCACGGCTCTCAGGCTCCCTGCCCTGCCCTCCAGGGACATCTCGGCCCCTTGGTACCTGGGCCTGTGCACTTTTGCAAGGTCCTGGCTGCCGTGGGGGCCCAGGGCTTCATTGACCTTGAAACCCTGACCTGCAGCACTTCAGGAAAGAAGCTTGTTCCTCCTCTGTGCTAGAGAGAGCACAGGGGCCCTTCTGAATGAACGCAGAGCAGATGCCCGGTTGCCACTCTGCCCTGGCTAAATATTTAAATTATGCAGGCCAGCAGGTACGACACAGACTTAACATGCATTTTTATGTTTAATACCTAGTTAAGCCCGGGTCCTTTGAGGACAAGGCTGTCACAGCGATTCTGGGGTCAGATTTCGCACAGTCTCTGTAGGGTGGGGAGGCCAGTGTGGAAGGATGTACACATTCACTTTACTGTTTTCGAGAAGAAAGCGGGAACCAGCTGGGCTGTGGCCAAAAGTCTGTCTAATAAAGGCCTCTCCAAATCACTCTCCTGATACTGACTTCCAGGACCCCGTGAGGATAGACTAGGCCCTTCTTACATTATTTCCCGTGTGTTCAACACAGATTTGACACACAGTGGCACTTAAGAAATATTCCTTTAAAAAATGAATAAGCATGACACGTTGGATTGAACGATAAAAAACCCTGTCATGTGCATAATATCTGCGGTATTGGTTGCCAAACCCTTATTCCTCTGACATAACCCAGCCCGGAGGTCACCTCCTCCAAGAAGCTGAATGAGGTGCCCCTTCCCCAGAAGATGACAACGTCCACCAGGATTATCTTCGTCACTGTGCTGTCCTCGTCTTCCTGCATTTGTCCCCCACGCCCCAGAGGAAAGCTCCCCGCGAGGGTCATCCTCGAGGGAACAGAGCACAGAGAAGGCAGGTGACCTGAGCTGGGCCCCGCACACCACGGAGGCCCTGGACATCTGCTGTTCTTACATTAAGGATCCAGGCATGGTTCCAGGTGCCGTTCAGTGAGTCCCCCTGAGCGCCAGGCCGGGTGCTTGAGTTTTGCCCTGTTATCTCAGCCTTCCGGACCTTCAAGGTGGGTGGCCCCGCCCCCATTTTGTAGTTGGGGAAATGGAGGCTCAGCGCGGGTAAGTGATTGGCCTGCGGTCGCACAGCACACTTTACATGACAAAGGAGCCAGCTGCTGCTTGGCTAGGACAGTCCTCTGGGCCTCATCCTTGTGACCGAGTCTGGCTCACGGTGGGAGGACTCTTCTGCTTAGAAGGAATCCCTGGAAAAGGGTGAGTTATGGCCAGAAGCACACTGCCGGGCGAGCCGGGCCCCCTCTGGGAATCTGGTAGCCGCCTCTTTCTCCAGGTGCGCCCCTAAATGGCTTTACAACCTTGGGGGACCATCTTGCCCTCTCTGGGCCCTGCTTTCCCCATCTGTAGGGAGAGCAGCCCCTCTCTCGACTGTTGGGGGGAGGGGCCGCTGAGGGCATGTGAGGCCGACCTCCCTAGTGTTAGCAGCGCCTTATCTGTCTGTCTGTCCCCACGTGCAGCCCATCCAGCCGACAGCTGGCTTCTCCGGGCCCTCTGAAGCCCCCTCTCCCTGCCGCCCGCACTGCGTGGTGTGGACGGAGGTCGGGAGATGTCAGGTTTGGTTTCCTAGTAACAGTTTAACGGCGATTTGGGATCCTGCTTCCCAGCATCAGACAGCCTGGGGCCAGAGTGCGTATCGCATCTGTCAGTAGCGATATTTTATGTCCGTCATAAACACAGAGGCTCGCCAGAGGCAGAAAGTGGAGAGTTTGTTGGCTTTTCTTTGATTTTCCATAGGCGGCAGGGGGCTCTTCTGAGCAGCTGACTTTCTGTACCAGAATTGGGACAGGCCGGCGAGGCTTCTGGGGCGGGGGGCGGGCCGTGGGGTCTCGGCGGGAGGCGAGCTTTCTGCCGTCTCCGGAGGGCAGCAGGCCACGCTCGGGCCCTCCTGGAGGATCTCGGGCCATTGTCAGGACCAGAATAATTTGGGGGATTTAGCATCTGTCAGCTCAGCTGCTGCCGGAAAGCAGCGGGAGTGAAAGGGTGAGGGGAGAGGAGGCCGGCAGGGAGGTCCCTGTCCCGGAACGTGGGCTTGGGGCTGGGGAGGCCGTGGCATCCACGTGGCGTCCAGCTGAAGGGCGAGCTGAGGTCTCGCGGTGGCGTGGGCTTGGCCGGGAGGCTCATCTTTGAGCAGGCATGCACGTCCCCACCGTGGTCCCGGACTCCCCCGCGCACATTGTCCTCCGCTCTCTCCTGGACAAATGGACAGAGAAGGGCGATCTCTGAAACCTACCAAGGACACATCAGTGCTGACACCCGGCTCCCGACTGTCTAGTCTGATGCGTTTCAGAACATCCGAGGTATTTAATGCTGCCGGTGTCTGTTGATCGAGCATGGACCCCTGAGCTAAGTATCGTCTCATTGACCCTCCCCTCTCACCCACGCGGTGGTGGGCCACGGTCACTTATTGAGCACCTACTGTATGCTGGGCCTCTGCTGGTCGTCTCCTTTGAGGCTGGTCCTTCCAATGACCCTACCGGGGGATTGGCCTTATTCTCAGTTTGCAGATAGGGAGACCGAGGCTTAGGTTCTCCTGCCCAGAGTTGCAGAGCCAGACACTGGCAGGGCTGAGGATCCATCTCGGACTCGCCTGACTGCTTCCCCCGACGGGGGTCACTTTTGGGAGAGTCAGGTTCCCGCCCCGAGAGCCCCCGGCCTGAGCTGAAGGAGAAGGGGACCCAGCAGCCCTGCGGTCCAGCATTGACCGAGCACGGTTACGTACACAGGTGTTTCCAGCATGGTGGGGACGTGCAGTTTCTCCATGAAACCCAGCCTCTGATAACTTGAAACCCCAGGACAAGGCTCTGTTGGTCCGAGTGATGATGGGAAAAGAACCGGGGTGTAGCCGAGACCACCTGCCGTGATGGACTCCCACTGGGGTGACTCAGAGGCTCTTGCGGGTGTTTTCAGGGCCTTGGGGTCCTTTTCAATGACTGTGGGAGGTTGGGCTGGGGGTTGGGGTGAGTGCACCAGGCCCAGATGGGGGTCCAGACTCCTTGCCTCTCTGCCGTGGGATGGTGTGCAGGGGTTGCTGGGGGCTGGCTCCGGTTCTGAGGGCCAGGGCAGAGCTGGGTGGTCATCAAGCTCGTGTTGCAGGGAGGAAACAGACCGGGATCCGTACCCCATGGGATCTACCTCCATGTCACCGCCCTGCACTCCAGGACACTTCAGACGCTCGGGGGACCTCATTTTGCACCCCTCCCCCACTCCAGAGCCCACACCTGTCATTTCCTTTTCCTCCATTCAAGGGCCACGGCCGTCAGATGCACTGGGCACAGCTGGTCCCAGCGTTAACGCACCAGCTTTAGCAGATGCTGAGACCTGGAGTGTATCCCCTGCCCTGTTCAGGAGACTCACACTTGGAGGCGATGCCTTAGCGAAGAGTTTGGGTAACAGTGGAACTTCCATGGGATGTTCGCCAAAGGGACAGAGCTGCTGGGAACCAGAGCCTGTCACCCCACACAAAAGACACTCCCCCAGTTTAGAAGGGTCTGCGTCTCAGCCGTAACTGCTGCCCTGTCTGTCTCCCCATCTGGACTGTGAGGTCCACGGGACAGAGTCCGTTGGTGCCTCTGTCATCTCTGTGTCCCCCCAGATTCCACAAGTTACCTACCGGCACAGAATTGGTCTTAGGATAAGTATCGATGAAGCCAATCAAATCCGATGGTCTTTTCATCTTAATTGCTGCGTTGAACAAATATGTGTAACTTTACTTTTATGACTTTGTTTTCATTTTTTTAAAACCCCACGTCTTTGCTTTTTCTTTTATTTCCCCTTCTCCCATAATGGGGAACATGCACAAGATGAAATTTTAATGCTGCTGTTTTATGATTTTGTGTAATATGCATGAACCTGTATTTCTTAGTGTTCACTGACCTGAATTAAATAATGGTTGGGGAGTATTTTCACAATTAAAAAGAATCGTAAATGTAGACAGTGGGATTATGAGTGCCCTCATGGCTCTATGATGAGGCCCTGCAGACAGCGGTAAAGTGAGGACATTACAGGCAGGAAGCTGGCCATTCACTACTCAAGGTGTTTTGTTTTGTTTTTTTAATTGAAGTATAGTTGATTGACAATGTTGTGTTACTTTCAGGTGTATAGCAGAGTGATTCAGTTATACATACATCTATATCTATCTTTCAGATTCTTTTCCCTTATAGGTTATTACAAGATTGAGTATCGTTCCCTGTGCCGTACAGTAGGTCCTAGTTGGTTATCTATTTTATATATAGTAGTGTGTATCTGTTTATCCCAAACTCCCGATGTACCCCTCCCTCCCCCACAAGTTTTCAACAGGCTCTGGATAACAGACATTTTGCAGAATGGAGAGCAGTGATTGGGTCTGCATTTTTGAGATTCTTCTGTCCCAAGTTCAGATGCCAGAGCACAGCTCTCTCTCTCTGGTGTTTCTGGCTCTGCCTATTTTTAACCTCAGTGCCCTGTGTCAATTAGAAGAGGTGAATGTGGTGAAAATTGATCCTGCGTGAATGGCTGTTCTTGTCTTTATTGATTTTGAGATAGAAGAGCAGCTGAGATCATGGTGGTGGACGTGTGTTGGGGCTGTATTGCTGGTGTCTCAGTCCTGTTCCTTCTGTGAGTACGGGGGCGGGGGAGGGGGGGACGGTATCGTCTTACTGTTACCCGGAGGAACCCACTGTTTCTTCAAGAGCTGCTCACTGTGGATGGGATTGAGCGCTTGTAGTCTTTTTGTATGAGGGCATCCCCAATCCACTGGCTTGCGGTGCCAGAGGAAAGGAATTGGGGGTGGCAGAACAGGCAGAAAGTTAGGCAGGGAATGCTGGCAGGGAGGGACCCACAGGCTCACATCTGCTCATAGAATCCACCTAAATCCTGGGTTGACCACTAAACCTCACACACACAGGAGAGTCCCTAAGGTTTCCAGCAAAAAGTGTCGCAGCTGGAAACTGGATTTAGCAGCCATTTCAGCTGCTGCCCACTGCAGGGAAGGTAGAGTTTGAAGTTTAAGTACAACCAACCGAGGTAACTGTCAGAACAAGTATTACTCTCCAGAAGAAATAGTAGGATCTGAATCTCTGTAATGAATCATTCATAACGCCCAGCGTCCAATGAAAAAAAATCATCAAGTTTACAAAGACACAGGAACAAGTGAATCATACTCAAGAAAAAAACAGTATCGAGGGAAACCAACCTTGAGATGACTTAGAAGTCACAGTTAGCAGCTTTTATAAATATGGGCTTCGAGGAAAACATGCACCAAATCAATGAACAGATGAGGAGCCTCCGTAGAGAAACAAGAAACTATAGAAAAGGGCCAAATGGAAATTTTAGAACCAAAAAGCATGATAAATGAACGGTCACTGGATCAGTTTAATAGAAGACTGCAGATGGCGGAGGAAGGAGTCATTGAACTTGAAAATATTCAGTAGTTCGATGGAAGTTATACATGTTTAATTACAGAGAGAAAAGGAGGTTGAAAAATATGAACAGAGCCTCAGACATGTGGGACAATATCAAGTGGTCTAACAGGTATAATTGGAATCCCAGAAGGAGAAGAAAGAGAGAATAAGGCAGGAAAAAAAAAAATTGAAAAAAACAGTAGTCCCAAGCTTCCTAAATTCTAAAACCTCTATGATAAAACTACAAAATGTTGCTGAGACCTAAAGACCTAAATAAATGAAAGTGTATACTATGTTTGTGGGTTGGAAGATGATATTGTTAAGATGTCAGTTTTCCCCCAGATTAAACTGTAGTCACTACAGTTCCTATTATAATTCCAACAGACTTTTCTTTTTAATTGACAAGGTGATTATAAAGTTGATGTGGAAATACAAAGGACTTTAGGATAGTCTAAACAGTCCTATAAAAGAACAAAGCTAGAGGATTTACACTGCCTGATTTCTATAAAACTCTCTATTTAGTTTTATACTTTCTATAAAATAAATTAATCGAGACAGAGTGGTATTGGCATAAAGATAGCTGAATGTATTGATGGGCTAGAATAGAGCATTCTAGAACAGACCCACACATGTATAGTCAATTGGTTTTTGTCAAAGAGATCCAAGCAACCCAATGGAGAAAAGAAAGTTTTCAACAAATTGTTCTGAAACATCTGGATATCCACGTGGGGATGAGTAAATGAACTTCGATCCCTACCTCACACCATATACAAAAATCCATTTGAGATGGATTAGAGACCTAAACAAAAACACTGAAACCATATAGGTCTTAGAAGAAGATACAGGAGAAAGTCCTTTGCAACCTGGAAGAAAGCAGAGATTTCTTACACAAGGCACAAAGATTTTGTAGGTGCAACACAGGATAGAGTCAGGACACCATAGAAGAAAAAGTCAATAAATTAACCTTCATTAAAATGAAAAATGAATGTTTATCAAAAGGCACCATTAAGAAAACGAGCAGCCATGCCAGAGACTGAGAAAAAAAAGTTCAAAAAACATATCTGACAAAAGACTTGTATCCATCGTAAATAAAGAACTGCTAGAATTCAACAAGAATAAGGCAACCAATTTTTAGAAATGGACAAAAGTCTTGAGCAAGCCTTTCTCATAGGAAGATACACAAACGTCCATAAGTACACAGAAAAAATGTGAACATCATTGATCTTTGCAGGAATGCAAAATAAAACCGCAATTCTCACTACATACCTGCTCTAGTGGCTAAAATTAAAAAGGCTGGAACCCGCCAGAGCTGGAGAGAACCGCAACAAATGTAACTCGTGTACACCGCTGGTGGTGGAGTAAACACTGCAGCCACTTTGGAAAAGTGCTTGGTAGTTACTGATGAAGATAAACACACACACCTCCCCTTTCATCCAACAATTCCACTCCTCATGGAATTTCATTTCCAAAGGAAATGAGAGCACATGCCCACAAAAAAAAAAAGAAAAAAAAAAGGCAAATGCTCCTAGCAGCTTTTATTTACAATAACCAGAACTTGGAAGCAACCCAAATGTTCATCAAAAGGAGAATGGATGTCAAATTGTGGGATTAGGACTCAGCAATAAAAAGGAATGAATTGCTGATGGAGGCAACAGCCTGGATCTCGGGGGCATGATGTCGAGGAGGGGAAGCCAGACACAGACGTGAATGTAACAGATGACGCAGTTGATGCGACGTTCTAGAACAGACGAAGGGAATCTCTGGTGAGGAACAGTCAGAGGCGGGTTACTAGGGGAGGAGGAGGGGTCGATCAGGGAGGAGAGGGACTTTCAGGGGACAAGAGGATGCTCTGTGATGTCACGGGGTGTGAATTACCCAGGGGCGTCCCCTTGTCAAAATGGTGGAGCTCAGCGTACATCTCGATCTACATAAATCCTATCCCCCAAATGAGAAGCCTATGTGACGGCATTCCGCCCCATGCTCGAAATGCAGTAGGTGCCCTGTGGACACAATAGGTGCGTGTAGACGTCGGTGCATGCCCAGATCTGCGGATGGTGCCAGTGAAGAGGGTGGCAGAGGAGGGACTCTGCCCCTCGGCACCTTCCATAGGACCCCACGGTCGACACTGGTGTCCAAGCGTCTTTCAGGTCCCACCTGTCTGGGTGCTTCTGACCTCTCCAGCCTTCACTGTCCTCTCTGTCAAGCACAGCTCTTGCTTGGGGTCCTAATGGGGCGGGTGCCTGCATCACCCTAAGATCGACAGATCGCCGGTTCTATTTCTCTGAAGAGCCCTCAGTGCCCACGCCATCAGGTCCTCAGCCAATGAAAGCATTCTGACCGGTCCACCGACCAGGAGATAGCAGAGCAGGAACGCGACTTCCGAAAGACCACGTGGCCAGTTCCCCGCCCGTGCACCCCGGCTTCCCCATCCGCACGACAGAGAACTTTGGGCTCAGTTGCATCTCGAGCCCTGATTCCGGTTGACTCATGGTGGGGGCTGCATGGGGGTCTTTGCCGAAAGACATTCCGAGCTGGATGGGATAGAGTCCTGGGGTCAGTCAGATGTTCCCCCAAAGGTGGGATGAGAAAGGGGGCTCCTGGGCTGGCAGATTGCTGTCCCTGCACCTGATGGTCTCGAGGACCCTTTCCAGGCTGACGTTCAGTCATTTTATTCATTTCATCGGTTCGTAGAATATTTGACTGTCAAGGTCCCCCCATCCAGCCCACTTCCTTCCACCGGCCCATCAGAGCAAAGCTGATGACTGTCTTCGGACGGTACGAGCGGGCTGATCTGCCTTTGAGGTGTCGCACTGAGCAGCCCGGGGGCCTCCGTGTCTCCCCTCTGTTCCACGCTGTCAGAATTCGCGACAGTGCCTTTGTCACCAGCCTCGCTTGGCTGCACGACAGAAATCCAGGGTGTCTGGCATCCTTCGGAAGGAACCCCTGCAGGTACCTGCCTGGACCTCCAGCAATCTGGTGGGCAGGGCTGCGGGAACTGTTTCCTTTGGGGGCAGCCTCTGGAGAGGCGGGGGTGATTTGTGTCAACACGAGTGACCGTTCCCAAGGCCCACCTTGGGGGACAGAACCCCCTCTCCGCCTTCTCATTGGTTCTGAGAGGAGCTGGGAGCCCCGTCACCATCTGGGTGCTGATTCCCACCCCAGTTCTTGGCACTGCCGACATCCAGACACTCGTCTCGCGGTGGAGGGCGGGCGGGAGAGGGGAGGAGGGACGAGCTGGGGCCGGGATCACCCCGCAGCTCCCTGTGGCCGCTGTGGAGCCTCGGTGTGTGGTTTTCTAACCTGTGAAAGGGCCTCAGTGTGCTCCATCTCCAAGGGCGTGTTGAGTTGAAAAGCATACGTGTGTTCCAAGTGCCCACACGTGCGTTGGCATGCCTGTGGACGGGCTCGTCGGGGGTGGGTGACGTCACACTTACGGGGGGTCCGTTAGCTGGCCGAGCCCCGTGTGATGTGGCTTTGTCCTCAGGCCGACTTTTGCTTCCTGGGGTGGTGTTGGTAAAACAGCAAGTGACGTACCCCCAAAGCAGCAGCTTCCTCTCCTGCCCTTGCTCATAGGTCTCATCAAGGTAGACACTGGCTCACCCCCGTGCCTGGAATCGCCCCCCACAGAGGGAGGTCTGATGCATCTACCCACTGTCCCATTGCAGCTCAGCCCCACGGGGGAGGTGTCCAGGGCTCTGGGGAGACTGGCTGCTGCGACCTTCCTTGAATACGACACATTCTCTCCAGTAGGTTTGGGGCGCTCTGTCTCCCCCGCCCCAGCCTCTAGAATGACAGCTAATATTCAAAAGCTAGGTTTGGGACGGGCCAGAAACCCACTCGTAAGAGCCGCTGGGTAATCGTTTCTGCTCTCGCCTCCCTCCCCCCCACCCCCGGACTCTGTGCGGTGGGGAGGGGAAGTGGTCCACCTCATAATGACGCCTTTCGGAAGAGAACTTTGCCAGGCCTCCTTTGAGCCAGGCCGTGAGATGTGTCCTCACACAGAGAGGCACTCGGGGCTGGCGTGGGCCTCCCGGGGGAGCTGGCCTCTGAGCACAGCCTGCCCCGAGGTCGGACCCCAGAGCAGGCTGAAGAGCTGGCTGCCCTGGGCCCAGGGTGACTCCTGTCCCTGATCCCCAGGCCAGAGTGACCCCTGGGGGCTGGGGGCCTGTGGGAGGTGAGGGACAAGTCGGGTTGGCTCACTTGCTGTTGCCTCATTCAGTGAAATATTTGCTGAGCACCTACTTTGTATCCGGAGTGGGGATCAGAAGGGAGGAAGAAGTTGGGTTTCGTCTGGGGAAGAGACAGGCTTATCCACAGGCACTTATAAAATAATTGGAGATGCAGTGAGAGGGATGCCCTTGGTACAAGAGCTCCAGACGGAGAGTCCCAGATGGCAGACTGGGCGGGGGATCCCGGAAGGCCTCTTGGAGGAGGTGTCCCTTGACTGGAGGCTTGCAGGTCAGAGGGGGTAACTTGTTGGCAAGATCATGAGCTGAAAACAAAGGTTTATTGAATCGCAAGTTAAGTGGTAGCTTCCTTGCTCCTTTGGGAAGGCGCATCACAAACTCCTCGCCCCTCTGCTCTGCTCCCTTGCTGACTGGTGGGGAAAACGTCCACGTGCCTGTGAGCGCTGCACTTTGACCTTCACACTTCGACTTCTGGGACTGGGGAGACCTTGGGCTGAGCCCAGAGCTCTCGGGGCTCCAGGTCCCAGGCGTGGGCCCAGGGAGAGGGCATTTGGTCCCCAGAGCTGGGCATGCCTGTCCGTCAGCTATGCAAAGATTCCCGTTAAGGCAGCATCTCGCCCCCGGGCCCCAGCGTGTGTCCCTGCTTTTACTAAAGGGCTGGGGTAGGTGCGCTTTGTCATGGTGGGACCTTCCAGAAGGGCGGCAGGCAGAGCACAAGGCACTCCCAGGCTGCCTGGGTTAAACTACCAGAAACCACGGGAAGCAGGTGCCCTGTCCTTGGACCAGGACACTGAGGCCGAGAGGGAGGGCCTCATGGTGGCCCCAACTGCCTCTCCCCTCCGGGGGCCCCCCTCGTGGACGTGGCTTCAGCCGCCCACCCCTCTCCCCCGCTTCCCTCCTGTGCAGTGAGCATGACGTGGGGGAGGACATCTACGACTGCGTCCCGTGCGAGGATGAAGGGGACGACATTTATGAGGACATCATCAAGGTGGAAGTGCAGCAGCCCATGGTGAGCCCCCGCTGCCCGCCCCGCCCCTCCTTTAAAGCCTCTGCGCAGACCCCACCGTCTGAGCCACGGGCGTGGGGGGGGGGAGCTGCACCCGGTCCTTCCTGGCCACCATGGGGTTCATCCCCTGCGCCGGTCGGCCAGGTCCCTTCTTTCCTGTGAAATGTTCTAGGGAGACCGGGATGTGACACCGCTGCCACCCCGCCTCCCCGGACGTGTTGCTCTGGAAGTCTTCTCCGGAGGGCGTGCAGGACCCCGAGTCCTTCCTGCGCAGGGAGCCTTAGATAGTGACGCGGTGCTGGTCTCAGGCAGCCTGCCTCCCTCTGCCCTGAGCCAGCCGTGCGTCTTTCCTGCGTGAGGATGTTTATTTCCGACGGGCGTCGGCTCATCACGTCTCGCATGTTTGTTTGCTGCTGCTCCGTGTGCTGCCCACAGCTGCTGTACTGGGGAGGGAGGGTTCCTGCCAGGCCAGGACGGGAGACGGGGCTCTGGTGGATTGGACCACAGCCCTTTCGCACCCCCAGACTCCTGGGGGCGGTCGCGATGCCAGTTGCCCACTGTGGCGGCTTTTGATGCCATTTGCCCTCACCAGAGAAATGGGGGAAATTTCTCTGAAAGCGGGTTTCAGTCTTTTCCCTCAGTGTGGGGGCCACCAGCTGGTGGTGGAGAAACAAAAGGGTAGGACACAGCTCCCCACGAGGCCTCTCAGAGAGGCCCTTCCCGCTCTCTGACGGGAGACGTGCCAAGATGCCGGGCAGTGGCTCACAGCCCCAGATGCTGCTTCTAGGAACGGGTTTCTCATTTTGCCCCTCAAGGGTCTGAAGGTGGGTTTCGCTCCCCACAATTACCAGGAATCTCACTCTGGAGAGTCAGCTGTGGGTCTGTGAGCCCAGGTCTGCCCCCGCCCCGGGCAGCCTTACGGTAGGCAGCTCTGCTCCTGGACCTTCCAGGGAAGTGGGCTCAGGGGGCCGGAGGGCTCTGCTTAGCCGCCCCGGCCTGAGAGGCTGGCTGGCCTCCCGCATCGCCAGCAGGCTGAGTGAGATGGGCGCCGCCTGACTCCCCAGGCCCTTTGGAAGCTGGGTGTCCTTGGGTTAGGCGAAGGCATGTGGGTGTAGTGGCCTGTGTGTTTGGGGGGATCCCCTGCCCCCTGGTTGTACAAGCTCCCACGAGACCCCGTCTGCACCTGGCTTGCAGAAGCCCTGGAGTGGGCGCTCCCCAGAGGCCGCTGCTGTCCCTGGTGCTGAAAGCACATGACAGGACCCGGGGCGTTTGCAGGACCTGCGGGGCTGGGGGAGATGCCCGCCTGTGTCCTGGGGACAAACCAGCGTCCCACCTGCCCAGCGATGTGTAGCGCCCCAAGTCTCGGCGCTGGGCTCACGAGCTGTCCTGTCCATCTCCTGCCACCCGCCAGGTCCTCTGAGATACAACAGCTGGTTTTATTTCCTCTCCTGTCATGTCTGGAGCTATCTGGACGGTCTAAGTGGAAAGTATTGGGAATAGTGACGTTTCTAAAGGAAGCTACAGCCAGGAGATGGCAGGTGCCACTCTCAGAGCCCGGCCGTGGGCAAGCTGCCATGTGCTCGGTCCTGGCGCTGTCCCCGCCAGGCTGCCAGGCTGCCATGCGGGCGGGCGGAGGGTGTGGTGTGCCCTCTGGGGCCGTTGGCTAATGGGGGTGAGCTCCCTGACTCCCCCAAGCTCGGCTTGAGCGAGCGTAAGTGCCGCTAACTGGTTCTTTGCCCTGTTTGTCTCTCCACGCTTTCAGATTAGATACACGCAGGTAAGTGGCAGGTGGAGGGGAGGCCCGGGGCCAGTCCTGCCAGCACCGTCTTCCTCTGACTTCCGGGAGGAACTCGGGACCCTGTCCCCAGGGAGACGCTGTTGGGCACCACATCCTTACACACAGTTTTAGGGGAGCTGTGGACCCTCAACACTGAATTCCCAGGCTGAGCGGGGCTTCGGGCTTTGGGAAGGGGCCTGGGGGGCCTGGGTGATGTGCCCACCCGGCAGGTTACTTTGGAGAACTGTGGCCCCGGCAAACCCACGCGGGGCCCTGGGGCATTTCCTGGAGGAGGGGGAGGATGACGTCAGGGCAGGTATGAGTCCAGACGGCGCGTCCCACGTCCCAGCACTGTTTCCCCGGAGCTTTGCTTGCTTGGACTGAAAGGACTTAAGGAGAGTGTCTGGACCGTCCACAGAACCTCCAACAGTCAGCCCACCTGCTGCCTCTTCCCCGGCCCCCGTGGCCACAGTCTCTTGGTCAGTCCCACCCCAGAGGTGGGGCAGGCCCTGCCTCAGAGGCGTGTCCTCAGTGACGCCTGCCGACGGGCTGTTAGCTCGGAACCTGGTCCGAGGCAGTGGACATTTGGAAAGTCCAGCCCTGTGGGGAATTGGCTTCTTCCTCTGAGGCGGTAGCAGGCTGAAGCTGGGAGGTGGGTCAGCGGGTGGACACGTGTCCTCAGGGAGCTGGTCAGACCCTCTCTGTGCACGTGGGCGGCGCTTTACGCATGTGACGCCCGCTGTGTCTGCTGGAGGGGGCGACCAGTCTGGTGGAGACAGATTCAGCAGCCTCTGTCCCATCTCTGCGCTGTCGTCAGTTCTCAGGGTCACACCACATCCCCTCCCCTGTGCCTCAGGCTGCCCGTCTGCAGAAAGGAGGGGAAGGGCCTTTTGTCTCCCATGCGGCCCCCTTCACGCTCAGTGACCCCACGGCCGAGCCCGGGTGGGCGGCAGGTGGAGGGCATGGCGGGGTCCTGGTTGACCTCCTGTGCCCCCTCTAGAAAATGGGCATGACGGAGGACGACAAGAGAAGCTGCTGCCTGCTGGAGATCCAGGAGACGGAAGCCAAGTACTACCGGACCCTGGAGGACATCGAGAAGGTGGGCGTGGCCGCCGGGTCCACCCAGGACCCCTGCCTCCTGGGAGCCGCTGTCACCGGGCAGGGACTCCGGGCAGTGGTGACGGAGGCGGGGCTCAGGGGCCCTCTCGGTTTTGCACCTTCCAAAAAGGAGGTCGCCCTCACCTTTCCTCTGCCCTCTGCCCTCTGCCCTCTGCCCCCACAGGCTGTGGGCTCCACTCAGCCCAGCTTCCTCGTCAGCTGCCACCCTTGGCCCTGGCCCCACCTCCCACCCTTTGG